>NC_138949.1:10185000-11385000 GCF_965226115.1 Aulonocara stuartgranti
AAAACATCTTACCATCGAGTTTTACGTTTGAAATAAACCCATCAAACTAATGATGTAATGTGCTTTTACAACTTCAGATTCAGATTAAAGCTAATAAATCTCCACGTTCAGATGGATACACAGCAGAATTATAGAAAACGTAGTCAGAGAAAACGTAAATGGAGAACCCTATCGATTAATACATTTGATTCAAACTTTACACCCCTCAAAAATGGAAGGATGTTTTGGTTTTACATTTGCTGTCCCCTCACCTGTATCTGTTGCAGTGCTGGCGACTACCCAGGGACCTTTAACAAGAGCAGGGCTTTTTCTGTTGGAAGTGGACCGTGTGCCAAGCTGCCCGTTCCCTCCGAGCCCAAATGAATCCATCTTCCCCGATGACGGCGTGAAAGCCAGCGTGTGTTGCCTTGACCGCACAGCAATTTGAAACGTTACTAGCAGCCTTGTGACTTTTTAGTATAATTCACTGACGTTGTATTTTAGATAAACGCGCAAAAACAAAGTCGATTTTACCTTCCACATGCAATCTGTGTGACTACATTTCCCATGAGCTCAAACACTTTTCTGGGGTTTATTTCATGATTTGTAGAGTTATGCCCAAGCTGTCCATATCCTCCTGCTCCAAATGTGAACACGCCCCCTTCCTGCATTTAAAAACAACAGAACCAGTTATTCCGACCTTCAAAAGGGTTAGCACTGTGCTAACTTGCTAAGGCCAAAGTGTTAGCAAAGACCACTGAACATGAGGCTTGAAGAGACAGAGAGGCATGAAAGACAGCTGTCGTGTTAATGATTTCAGTCTAGTTTTTCCTTAACCAGAAACAGCTAGATTAGTAATGGCACATGCCAGGAGGGGGATTATTTTAACATCCAAGTCTTACAGCAGGGATCCTCCTCCTCTACAGCGTCAGGCCACTACTGAAACAAACTTACTGCGTCTGGGCACCTGGACAGGAAATGGGCATTTTTATCCACCGCTCGAGAAGATTTAAAACTTCACTATTTAACAAACCAAAAAACATTCCAGGTTCTAAATAACGATCCCAACTCATCTATTCTTTTCTAAAAATTAGAAGTAAACACAGAAATGGCATTACTTATGAGCCTAATTACTGAAGACTATTCATAAAAGAAGACTACATGATGAGCATGATTACCCACTGAAAACGTATAATGCTTTTCCCTGTGTAGAAGAGGTCACACCTCGTACTTGTACCAAAAAATGTTGACATCACACCTCATGAAGACCCTGAAGAGACTTATCCTGGACCAGCTTCCAGCACATGGTCAGATCCCTTCCGGTCCTTGACCTGCTCAACAGGGCCTACATCCACCCAGCGCTGTGAGGGTCATGTTTTGATTTCTCCAGTGTGTTCACCACCACCAGCTCGGCTCTGCTGGGTGGATGCCTTGGCAGTGACCTGGATAGTTGGCTCACTGATCTGCAAACCACCTGCAGCACCATGTTGGACAGCAACACCGAAGCCCAGCAGGGGACTGTCCTCTCTCCCTTTCCCTTCACCATGTACACCACAGCCTTCAGCACTGCACAGACACCTGCCACCTTCACAGGTTTCTAATGACTCTGCAGTAGTGATGTATCACACAAGGTGATGAGGAAGAGCATGGGGGTTGTGGATGTGAGAAGGGTTAGAATGCTGGTCACCCCTATTTCCATCCGTGTGGTTTGGGTGCAGACAGGATAAAAATACCTCAGTGTTCACGCCCTCTACAAGAAGAGTCATCTCTATTTTCTTGGATGACTCCTTTAAAATCTAATGGATGACCCAGGATGTTTTGAGTCTGTAATGGCCACTGCCATCCTCTATGCTGTGGTGGGCTGGGGCAGCATGATACCAGCAGACTCAAACCGATCCACAAGGCCAGTATTATAGGTGTGGAGCTCGACTCTGAGAGCAGATGTCAGATGATAGCCGACAATCCTTCACGTTCATTCCATGACTTGCAGGACAGTAACAGGAGCAAAACCTCACTGCACTAAAACGCCACAGGAAATGATTTATAACTGCGATGATCAAACTTCATATCTTCCCCTTATGACACCCGGACTATTTTTACTTCTCATATTTTCTTTATATTGTACATACTATTGTTTAACTTTGGAGTATTTATTTTAACATAATTCACCATTGGTGGAGCATCTTAGTTTTATAAGGATGGTTTACATTTTTTTATGATTTCTTTCCATTTTCTACCTTTCATATCATTTGCTTGAGAGTCTGTGACAAAGCAATTTCCCCCCGTCATTATAAAAGTATTCTGACTCTGATATAAACTGTTACAATGGAGGGTGCTCAGACGAAATGCCTGCAGCATCAAATAATGAGCTCAGTATGTGCGCAAGTAATCCCAGTGAGCCAAATGCTCAGGCAGTTTCAGGCAGTTTATTCTATATCAGCATGATGTCAGTGAGTGCAGACATCCCTAATATAGTCATCTCAGGCGTATAGCTTTGGCCGTGAAGCCACACTGATGTGTTAGTCAAGCCTTCGGTATGAGGGGCAGCCAATCAGAAGAGACTTGGCTAAATGGGAGGGGAGCTAAGGAATATAAAAAAAGAAGAAAGAAAGCAAGCTCGTTTTAAGCAGTAGAGGAACCCAGAAACTGCACCTACAGCACCCGTGGGTACTGAACAGTTTGTTCATCTGACAACAGCTTAATGTTTTTCTAAAGGAGAGCTTTTAAACATCTGTGTGACAAAGCAAAACACGGAAATCTTAATGTATAGCAGACTTAATGTACTGCAGTGATACTGGGATGTTTTCTAACTGGTCGCTTGGCAGCAGCTGTCTCTGAGCAGTATGCAAACTGGAGAGCGAGGACACAACACACTGACTGTGACAAGTGATGCATCTGTAATCCTGCTTGGCTGCTGTTTGGGATCAGTTAAGAAAATGTAACACATATACACTGGCAGATTAAAAACAACAACAACAACAGCAATGAATTAGGAAGAAGGTAAAGAAAGCATAACCCAGCATGGGAGTAAATCCCAGTAAAAGTCCAAGGCCCAGTTTAATGATTTTAAACCTAAGAATTAAAACCATTAATTAGATTTAAAAGAGCCACTTTTAAATCTAATCATTAATCCCACAGTTTCAAATTTCGGTCTTCTGTACACACAACGCTGCAGATCTATCAAAGAACCAAAAAGTATGCAACTTAACTTGGTCAGTGCAGCCGTGTGATCTTCTCCACAGCAAATGTAAATCACTCTCTGTGATCTGAGGGACTTCAGGAGGGCCGGGAAATACCGATCTGAAAAAGACGTCCTGAAAATTAGTCAAAGTTTCGGGTTTGAATGTACAGGGGCACCTTCTAACCTTCTACCACTCACCGTTGCAGTCGTTGAGACCAAGCTGACCGAAATTGTTGCGCCCCCAACCGAACACAGCTCCCGAGGGAGTGAGGGCAAAGCTATGTGCTCCACCTGCTGATATTTGAGCAAAAGGAATGCCCTGCAGAGACTGAATCATCTGGGGTGTGGAAATGCTCTGTCCGTTGATTCCTAACCCAAGTTGGCCATATCGATTCTGGCCCCATGAGAAGATGTGGCCCCCTGTGTTAAAAACGCATATATAATTGAAACGGTTTAACATGACATAAACACTGTAAGCTGCTCTGGATATGTGCTAAGTGCAAACCATTCCTCACCCTTTGAAAGTGCATGGGAGTGCCAGTACCCACAGGCTACCTGAGCAATTTGAACATCTGACAAAGTCTTGATGTTTCTTTTCATACAGAGGAAAAAGAGAGAGAGAAGAATGGCTATATTAGGTCTTTTCATGGTGCCTTTACAAAACAAAGGATGAGCAAGTAGTGCGTTAAGTAGGACACACAGGGGTTTCCTGATAGTTGATGAATTTACCTAGGCACGCGAACACATTCTTCAAAGTTATTTAATCCCAGCTGTCCATCTGAACCAAGACCCCACGAGAAAACCTGTCCTTTGTCATTTAGGGCGAGTGTATGGGCCTCTCCACATGATACAGCCACTATGATCTGTGCATCCAAGGCCACAACTTGCTCTAATAGATGACATAAACAAGTGCTTGCACAGTGAGCAACTTTAAAAAACAAAACAAAACCCCCCAATGTTTTATTAGAAAAACAAACAAACAAACAAACAAACAGCAGACATCACCAACCGGGTTTCTTTCTGGCTTTCTCATGTCCAAGCTGCCCAAGATCATTGCAGCCACAGGTATACACCGTCCCGTCCTCCAGCAGGAAAGCTGTGTGTCTGCGGCCACACCCCACATCACTCACTTGCTTCCCGTGAAAGAATTCACATTTTCGTGGCTCAACCACAATCTCTTCATCAATCCCACCCAAGCCCAGTTGTCCATAGGAAGCATTTCCCCAGCACAGCATTGTAGTTCTCCCTTTAGCTGCACGCAAAAGCAGGATCTCAGGCTCTGTGAAGAAGACACTTGGGCTAATATAACCTTCCAGAGTATAGTCACATATCCCCCGTTTCATTTGCAAGGTGTAATCTAGCTGGTATCACCTAGCAAAGCCGAAAGAGGCAAAACAACATCATCGCCACATGAAACAGACGCAAGCCTGCGGTCAGATTAAGTCATGACTTCAGGATCGTACACCTACATATATATATATGTGTGTATATATAGCGAGAGCACTAGTACGTTGCAGTCTAAACTGACCATGTAAACAGATTAGCCTAGTAAGCTACAGTTAACGGTGTTGGGTGAGTTCCGTTAGGGTTGCTAAAATCGTCAAATAACACCACTTCCGTCGCGGGCGGCTGGGTTTACAAATTAAAGCACATGCCAAAACGTGTTTAAATACGAGTATTGCCAATAACTGTATGTACCCCTACGATTTACACTCTCATAAACATAATTAATAAACTTACACATTTCTTTCTGGGTCACAAATGTATGCGTTTATAATATTGTAAGCGGAAGTATAACTCTTGTCCGTAATGTTAGCACACGCTAGCATGCACCTTGACGAATACAGGCGAGGTAGATCATTTCAGACTGATGGCACTTGACCAACTTAATGACAGTACTTAAAATTATCATAGTGCGATTGGAAAATATTTTAAGAAACATATATGTTTAAGCACTCGACACGTGGTACATGGCTGACTTATACAGACAGTCCTGATATAGCAAGCTAACGTTAGTCAGACCCAAAGACTTTATGTCTGTGTTTGGAACATAACGTACTTAAGAGTTCATTCAGAAACCTGAAGTGACTTCACAGCTGAGTATCTGAACTTAAAGCCCCGCTATTCTTTACTGTTCCGCTAAAAACACAAGTTTAACAACTTACAGCCAGGTGTCTCTTATGTTAGAGCCAAGAGCAAATCTTACCAAAGCCACCAGACCCGACAAGTTTATGATCTGCCAGTGCCTTGTTCGTTAGTTAGTCCGACTGTTAAAAACACACATTACAGTACGCTGCTGTCCAAAGACAACTCCCAGGTAAAACCCTACTTAACGCGTTTCTTGGCCGTACAGCAGTTGTTGACAGAGCATCGGAGTGGTTACATTAAAGCAGTCGTCTCAAACTCTGGATGTCCGTTATGTCCTTTTAGAAATAAAAGTGTTTTTATAATAGCAGAGCGGAGAAGAGTACAAGATAGTTAAAATATATACATAAGAGTCCCGAAATGTCCAAAACACGGTCAAGGAGATTTGAATACATCTCTGAAAGACGCGTAGAGAAGCTCTACACATAAACGCTGTAAGGCTTAATTTGAAGGCAGCTTACAATACCGGAAGTATTAACAGCGTTTTCACGCATTTTCCTTCATGGACGTGAAGAAATGTCGCGAAGCTGCCGAAATGTTCTAGAGCGAGCGCATCCGCGCATGCGTATACCGGCTGCGCTGTACTACCTTTACCTAGGTATGAAAACACGGAGGTTACTCTCCTAGTCCCCGAACTCCATATTCATACACACACACATACACACACAGACCTCCCCGTTTTCTTTTTCTTGAATGTTTCGCGTTCATACAGAGCACACACGGCATTTATTTGTTATTAATTAGTAAGTAAAAGAAGGAAAGTGAAAGCGCGAAAGACTACTACTGAAGTGCGTAGTATGAACTAGCAAAAGAAAAGTCCACAAATGAATACATTCGAAATAACAACACATATAACGGTATTCAAGATTAAATGTTAATTAATATGTAAGTACATATAAATATATAATACAAGCACATTTTGAATGTGACTATAAGTTGCAGATGTATGTGATTAAATGTGAGGCGTTATAAAAAAAAGTGTTATATCTGCATTCTAATCGCAGATATTTTATTTACCTGTAGTTTTGTTCATCTTATGTAATCAGGCTGTAAGTATACTAGAAGAATCTCGAACTTCTACCGGTCTTTTTCCAAAACCATGTTCGCCAACTTGAGCTGGTTCACAACCACCGGGCTCCCCCTGGTGGAGAGCAAACTCACTTACTCCGATTCAACAAACAAACAAATAGACTGTGTCACCTTCATTAAGATAAGATAAAATACGAGAAGAAGAGAAAATGTAACTTTAAATACAAGGTAAACTCAACAAACATATTAAAAAAGTAGGCATTAAGAGACTCAAATATGCATATATTTTAAAATAATGAAAACAGCAATGCAGCTAATGAGGACATCAAATCAATGTAATTCTCTTTTTTATCATCTGGTTTTAAAAGAGCTTTTTGCACCAGTTAAAAATAGATTGGACATTTCCTTGATGTACAGTAAGCTTCTGTAACAGAGATCCACATCTGTTCATTCAAAATCCGGCGAACACAGCTAGGTTTCAGACCAAACTTTTGTTTGACTGAATGGTTTAAAAGGAGATGAAAAGTCAGATAGATTCATATCATTCAAACTCCATCTGCTGGTGCACAATGCCATTTATCAGTCTGTCTGTCTCTTTTTGTGTTAGCTGATTTCTTTTATACTGCAATATACTACACATAAAATATGAAAATGTTTATTTGCATTTGTGTAAAATGTAAATGCAAACAGAATGCAACGATTTGCAAAGCTGTCAAACCCATATTTTATGCTCATCACATGTTTAAACAGAGACATTTTAATATTTCACAAAAAATATTATCTCATTTTAAATTTGATGGCAAAAACATGTCTCAAAAAAGCTGGGATTGGGACAACAAAATGCTGGAACGATTTTACATCATACAGTATCATCAAAAGAATCAGAGAATGTGGAGAAATCTTTGTGTTCATGGGACAATACTGGACAGCCTCTGGCCTTTGGGCCCTGAGGAAACACAGGCATTAAATACAGGCATTATTGTGTCATGGAAATCAGTGCATGGGGGCAGGAACACTTCCAGAAAATACTATCTGTGAACACAGTTCACCATTAATACAGGTTGTATCATACAAAGAAGAAGCCATATGTATGCATCTCTCATTCACATCTCTTTAAAATGAAACTGAGCTTGTACTGAAAACAAACAATGCTATCTGATCTGCATTTTAAAATCGACTACTGATTGCACGAAACAGGGGACAGGCTGAGTCAAAAACAGGTTTTTGCATACTTTGAAAGTATGATAAACATACAGTAGATATTATTTCAGTGCATTGCCGGTGAAGGAGGAGGAGGCAGTTTAGTTAAACTTTTCCAAGAGTTTCCAATGCGTAAATATATGACAGAGCGGATGACAGGCAGGTTGTCACTCTTTGACATCTGTTGTTTTTAGGTGTCACTGGTGAGATCATCTTAACCTGCGTTAAGACTTACAGCTAATGATAGCTCTTATCACACACAAATCCGCCTATTTTACGCAGTTGTTTGCGTAACCGCACATTTATCTCATGACTGACATCATTCAGGCATAAGATAACCTGTTTGGTGAATATGCAGTCTATCCTGTACGGCTGGTTCTTCTATGGGAGTTTTCCTCTCCTGTCTTACGCATTGTGGTCTGATGTCTCGGAGAAGAAGGAACCTCTTTATTTCTCCTTAGGTTACGAATCAGAGCACAAACAGGGCAGACACAACAGAAGCAAACATGTTGTACTTGATCGGAGTAAGTGCAGACCTATTTATATATTATTTTAAGTCTTTTAGCTGTAAGTAAGTTCATTTTTCAAAGATTGTGTTTTCTAGTGGTGACTGTAACCTGTGTGATACTGACTGCTGTTCGTTTTGCCTTAAGATCATTGCTGGTCTTCTCTTTGTCATATATTGGTTTTCAACGGGACTCAAAGAGGTAAGCAGCTATTTATTTTTCTTTCTTTCTTTCTTTCTTTCTTTCTTTCTTTCTTTCTTTCTTTCTTTCTTTCTTTCTTTCTTTTTTAAATGTAGCTCACATCAAGTAAGAAGCAAACAGAAACATTTATAGAGAGTGCATAGAGGTGGAACAAGGAAGCAAAGACTAACTCTGTGTAATGATTCTTATCATTTTCAGGGAAACAAGTCACAAAAGTCCCAGCTCCCAGAATCCTCTGCAAACAACAAGTTGGTAAGTGGCAATCAAAAGTTAAATGCTGAGCTTACTGAGAATAGTTTGGATAAAATATCTGACTTCAATTTCTTCAACAGAATGATCTGAGCGACGATGACTTGCATTTATTGGCAAAGATCCTTTCGGTTGGATTGGTGGATGCGGATCCAAACTACCTCCATCACCTAAAAGGCTACAGGGACTTGCGTGGTCCCTGATCTCCTTTGGAAAAAAGAAAGAAAAAGAAACAAGGAGCTCATCTGGAGCGACGGATGGATACAAAAACAGACTTTCATGGAGATTGTTAAGGTTCAAAATATTGGGGATGGAGACAAGAGAAAAACCACAATAACAACACTGGTCCGGTCGGGTTGAGTCAAACGATGATTTAATGATCACACACGTGGGAGATGGACACTGATGCAGACAGCCTCAAATGGATTTTGAAGGATTTGTGATGTCATCAAATCAATGCTTATTTGGATTACAAGTTATTCTCACGTCACCCTGCAGATTTTTCATGATCACAGGATAAAACATGCAGTATGTTCAGTTTAAATGTTGCACTGAATATCTCAGAGGTGCACACAACTGCGTTATGTTAAATATGGATCCTGATTGCTTTATTGTTACCTTTGTAACCCACGGCTGTACTGCTTGTTGCAAGTAATCTGTCTCAATAGTGCTATTTAATATTTAGCTAAATGCTAAATTGGTGCTACAAGGAGTGCAAGTGGAGAAGAATACAGTCTTTATCGCAATCATTACCCAGTCATCAAATCAGAACAATGTGTAACGCATTAGGCAAGGGTGTGTTTTGTCCTGTGGTTTAAACTGTTTTTAGTAAGAGAAAGAATGGATTGTTTGCATAGCTTCACTTCAAAAAGAACCATGTGGCCATGTGGGAGAAAGGTTCAATTAATTTGTTTCTCTTGTCTTTTTGTTCATGTCCTTTTCTGGAGAGAGGAGACAAAAGAGAGAGTTAAGCAAAGAGACAGATTAGATTCTGTTGTTGTTATTTTTTTAAACCTTTCTTTTTTGGTATGATATGGCAAACGTAACTCCTCTTACCCCAGACCCGTCTGCTGAGCTCGTTCCCGAGCAGGTAGAGCAAGATCACCACAGACATGTTAAAAAAGAAGAAGCCCACCAGACCAGCAGCACTGAAGCGCCCAAGAAGAGGATACACCCAAATCCCGACTGACATGTACACCCATATAATCCTGCAGAACATGTTCAGAATATAAAATAAAAAAAGGAAGGAAAAAAAAGGTTTGGCTCATACAAACATTCACCCAGTGTGTTCACGCAGTTATTGTAACAGCAAAACAGCAGCAAAACTAAACATCTCATATGCAATGAACAGCATGCTTATGGTTTGTTCTGTACTCATGAGGAGTTATTGGCTGCATTACAACATGTGAGCCCGAGCTGTGGAGGTTGAAAAGAAGCTTTTACCCGCAAGCTGTATACACACTGGAGCAGCAAAAATAGGTGCATTTAGACAGTGTTGTGCTTTCAGCCACATGAAGGTGAACTTCAATCAGTGTCAAATGAAAGATAAAAACTGAAGAAATGCTTTTTTTAAAGTGCTTGATTATGCTGTTAATGCTGAGTCAGCACTTACCAAGATAAGTAAGCCAAGCCCACGATTCCTAATGCCGTCAGTGCATGTTTAGTCTGTGGGTAGACGTGAGGCTGCATCAGCACCTCTCCAAGTAAGATGGGAAGGACAAATGTGTGCTAAAGAAAAAGCCAACAGCAACATGAGAAGTCCCGGCAGGCCAACCAAGAATTGCTTAAAAATGTTTTAAAAATACAAACGATGCTGAGTAATTATTTATTATGCCGAAGAACATAAGTCAACAGACCATAGCGTGGTTCATCCACGGAGGGAAGAAGGTGTCGATGGTAGCTGGGTAGACTAATTCTCTATCATATGCAAAGATTGCCCAGAAAAGTAGAACAACAAACTAAAGAAAAGGCAGCAAAGGCAGAGTTAATGTGAAGCATAGTGTTTTGCTTTGGGGGTTTTTTTGCACTTGAAAGAATGTAGGATTTGCAAATGTGGGGTTCTCACCGTGCCCACTGGAAAGGCAAAGACAGAGAAGAGAAGGTCTTTAAACTTGCTCAGAGTACTCTCAGCCTTTTTCTCAGGTTGAAGATCATTCACTGCCGCCAGTCCAAAGAACGTCATTTGCAATAACTGAAACATTACAAGCAACATTGTTGTTTTTTCCCACTGTCCTTGTTGGGATCGCAGGGTCATTAATCCTTCACAACAATTACCCATAAACGATCAAGGTACTCACCAAATTCAAAAAAGTGAGGTACTTCCAAGGTCCTCCATAAACAAAGATTCCTGGTGGCAAATCCTCTCCATCCATATCAATTAGATTCTTAATAATAAACGCATACCAGCTGAATGCTGCAATGTGATACACTCTCCTAACAGTCATTCTCAGTGTAAACTTATATTCTTCTGTAATAAATAGTGAAAATAAATTAAAATGCAAGCAAAAAAAGCAACAACAAAACAAAACAAAAAGACTAAACTTCAAAGTTTTCCCTTCAGATGTGAGGCACTTGAAGCAGTGAAGGTTCTTTAAAGATTAGTGTAATTCAGCGCCGGCTTATCAAGACATTTGCAGGCAGCAGAGACAAAGAAACACAAGAGAACCACTGTTCAGTTTTTTACGAAACATATGGCGACTTCTTTCATAACCGCTTGTGGCTGGGAGGCAAATTTATGCACAGTGAGAGTGTAATCTGTTATATAGTGTTTTGCAAGAGAAATCCCAACGAGTTAGGAAGGTTACGTGAGTTCAGATACAGTACTGTGCAAAGGTTTTAGGCAGGTGAGGAAAAAATGCTGTAAACAAAGAATGCTATTTATTTTCCACCAATCAACAAAATGTAGTGAATGAACAAAAAAGAAATCTAAATCAAGTCAATATTTGGTGTGACCACCCTTTGCCTCAGAGCAGCATCCATTCTTCTAGGTACACTTGCACACAGATTTTGAAGGAACTCGGCTGGTAGGGTGCTCCAAACATCACAGATCTTCTGTGGATGTAGGCTTCCTCACATCCTTCTGTCTCTTCATGCAATACCAGACACACTTGATGATGTTGAGATCAGAGCTCTGTGGGAGCCATGCCGTCACTCCAGTACTTCTTGTTCTTCATGCTGAAAATAATTTTTAATGACTGGCTGTATGTTTGGGGTCATTGTCCTACTGCAGAAAACATTTGGGGCCAATAAACAATCATTTATATTTCTGAAAGCATTCTTTGTTTACAGCATTTTTTCACACCTGCCTAAAACTTGCAAAGTTCAGATAGGTAAATATCTTCTGACAAAGACTGGATCACAGAAGAGTTACTTCTTTATTATTGCTGGAAATCTAAATTCAGGAGCTCGACACATCTCTCGCGAGCTTATTAAAATAATAGTAAATGTGTGACGACAAAATAACCCGATAAATTCATAAGAAAGAAAATTTCAAAGAGCAAAAGTTTCACGTTAGAGAATAAACGTGTTAGGAAAAACAGGCAAAAATAAAAATAAAATAAAGTTTTCTCCTAAACTTGTTCTCCCATTACTTTTTCCTGTGATCCTTAAAGTTTTCATAGATGTCATAAATGGCCTGAAGATGGTGCTGGTGTAAAGGCTGTGATCTGATTGTACTGCGCCAAAGCCAATATGCAGTATGTTGCAATCACTGTGTTAAAGCTACTAAATCTGTGTAGGTTTAGAAGAGAAATCTGTTATATAAAATATAATGTATGTGTTCTTTTTGGATATTTTAAATCAAATGGAGTTTTCAAGTTACACACGAACATGTTACATATGAAACATTATATACGTAAATATTTAAAAACCTCTTGCAATTAAGGATTTAAATAATTTATTATTTAATTCTGGTTTTATTTTTATTTTAGATGGCATGTTTAATTTTGTGGAAATAGTGTCATAGTACCTAAAATTTACTTTTAAAGCAGTACCTGAGTTTCTTTCTGTGCTATATCAAAGATGAATTTAATGAACTGCACCACAGACATGGGAGAAAAACAACAACAAAAACAAACAAGCCTCGATATATTTAAGAAGTTTTATTTACAAACAGCAAAAGGTGATGAAGACAGGTATGATACTGTAAATCTGTGAGAACTCACTGTCACTGCTCAGCTCTACATACTCAAACATACATATGTAAACTCTTCACAGCTTCAAGATCAGTTTCAACAGACACGTAGAACAAGTACTGATTTAAAAACTGCAGGGTAGAGAAAAGTTTAAAAGACAAATAAAAGGTTGGTTTCAGCAGATTATAAAATGCAACCCCATACTGTCGGATAGTTTTGGCTTTCCACGGGCAAAGTAAACACTTAAAAAAGCTTCATATGCTGGATTTTGGGGTTTGTTCCCCAAAATGTGTAAATGAAAAAGCGTTGAATGGTGTATATAAACAAGACCTTGAAGTAAACCTGATGCACCTTTGAATATTCATCATTAACCTTAATGACATCTGCTTTCAACAGCTGAAAACAAAAACGACACAGTGTTACACGTCGACGTCTGAGTCCATCGTGTGCATTTCCTTGTTTTCGGTTGCATGTTTAGGATGAAAAACTTTACAGTTTATTTATGCCAGCATGATCCACAGATCCACTTACTTCCAAATATATGTAATTATCATCTTTTTAAGATGAAGGTGAACCATTATAATACAAACTATAGTATATTACAGCTTTACAAAATCTGACCACTGCAGATTATCAGTTCTCTAACATCTCGTCATAAAACTAGCTGACGCTGCTGTCAGTGTTGTAAAAGATTACGGCAAGAAGGCCTCTTCACAGAAACTTGGTTTGA
The DNA here is from genome assembly GCF_965226115.1 of Aulonocara stuartgranti. Classification (NCBI taxonomy): domain Eukaryota; kingdom Metazoa; phylum Chordata; class Actinopteri; order Cichliformes; family Cichlidae; genus Aulonocara; species Aulonocara stuartgranti. The sequence continues at coordinate 10,198,354 of NC_138949.1, forward strand.
CACATTGCACGTTACCCTGCAGTCAGTAAAAACATGTTCGATCCTGCACTCATGCTCTCAGTTCATACTGGGAGCAACTTGATGATTCAGCCACAGTAAGAAGCTCGTTGTTGAACACGTCGCACGTAATTGGGACAACGGCTTTGCAATAACTTGCATATTGTCTAAATTCACGCTTCAGTACACGTTCCCTGACTCTTCTGTGCATGATAAGCCTTGTTTTCCATACAACCCAGAAGAGAAATCCCATTTCCAACAAATATCTTTGCCAGCTTTTTATTTATTTAATTTCACTTCCTTCTACACATCCTGTATCCACCTTTTAATATCTCATCTTTCTTTGGATCCCATTTAAGTTGTCATCTGTGAGAGTAGAGACAAAAAAAAAAAATAGATTCACCACAAGGGCAATTAAATATATATTAATGCTTCTAATAGCAAACAATATTGGTAATACATTCATACCTCAAATCGACTGTAAACCTTCCTCTCCTTTCTCATATTCTGGATCCTCTCCAGCAGCTTTTCTCGCTCCTGAGGTGATTTTTGCCCTTTGTTTAGTTTATCAAGTCCTCGTTCTTTCTCCCTTTTAGCATTTTTGTCAGCTTTGTCTTCTTTCTCGTCATCGGTAACGGGAGACTCTTTGGTAGCCTCATTCCTGCTTTGGCTATTAGCGGAAATCTGCTCCAGGAGCAGCTTGGTATCGTCTCTGAGGTTGCTGCTCGAGAGCACGTTGGCTGTGGATGAGTGGTAGCGAGACTGGCTCGATTTGGGCTGCTTGGATGTGATCTCTGCTGATTCAGAAAAGTTACTTTGCTGTATTTGGTCATTCGTTTTCTCACTGCCGACAGACTCTTTGGCACTGCTTTCCTTTGTACCCTGGGTATGATCTGAGTTTCTCCCGCCTGTGTCCAGTTGCTCAGGCTCTGTTTTACTATTTTCAGCAGGCACAGGTGGCTCTGAGGTAGGCTCATTTGTGCTAGAGGGAGTTTTGGGGGCTTTATCCGATTCTGATGGAGTCTGGTTGGAAAGGGAATTTGTATCAGCGAGAGTGTGCAATGCAGACATGTTGGTTTCTGCTTTTTTAGCTTCAGGGGGCAAAACGAATTCAACTGACTCAGACAAAGGAGAGGAACGTGATCCTGTTTCAGCAGGGGTTGGTGCCTCAGCTCCTGTAAAGTTGAGGTCAGAGGGAGGGGTTGCTTGTATCTGTGCGTCTTGAGGAGCTGCAGTTGTTTCTGACTGCGAAGCATTAAGAGTAGAGTCTGTAATGACAGTGGAGCTTGCTTCTGATGGCAAATGCTTGGCTGGAGTGTCCGTGGGTGTGGGTACAGTAATAGTGGGCTCTTTTAGCTCAGGTACACATGGCTCAGGTGGAGAAGGGCTACTAGGTATGATATCACCTTTGACATGTGAAGATTCAGGAACCACAGAATCCTCTGCAACAGCCTTTTGAACTGAGCAAATTTCTGATTCAGAAACTTCTTTTTCTGTCTCAGTAACACCTTCCTCTGATTCAGAAACAGTCTTTGCAGTCTCAGAAATACCCTTTTCTGATTCTGGTTTTCCAGAAATTGCCTTTTCTGTTTCAGATACACCTATCTCTGATTCAAAAACAGCTCCCTCTGACTTTTCTCGTTCAGAAACTATGTTTTCTACTTGAGAAAGGCTCTTTTCTGACTCAGTAACACCTTCCTCTGATTCAGAAACAGTCTTTTCAGATTCAGAAATATCCTTTTCCGATTCGGGTTTTTCAGAAATGGCCTTTTCTGTTTCAGATACACCTATCTCTGATTCAGAAACATCTCTCTCTGACTTTTCTGGTTCAGAAACAATGTTTTCTGACCCAGAAACACGTCTTTCTACTTGAGAAAGGCGTGTTTGTGGTTCACAAATATCGTTTTCTGATTTTGATGTTTCAGAAATAGATTTTTGTGATTCAGAAACACCTTTCTCTGATTCTAAAGTACCCCTTTCTGGGTCTGATGTCTCAGAAATGGCCTTTTCTGTTTCAAAAACAGCTGTCTCTGATTCAGACGTGCCTATTTCCGATTCAGAGATATGTTTTTCTGGTTCAGAAATGCTCTTTTCAGAGTCAAAAATATCTTTTACTGATTCTTGTTTTTTAGAAATGGCATTTTCTGTTTCAGATAGAGCTCCCTCAGATTTTTCTGATTCAGAAACACACTTTTCTCCTTGAGAAAGGTTCTTTTCTGATTCAGAGATATCGTTTTCTGATTTTGATGTTTCAATAAGGTCTTTTTCTGATTCAGAAACACTTTTCTCTGATTCCAAAGTACCCTTTCCTGGGTCTGATGTCGCAGAAATGGCCTTTTCTGTTTCAGAAATAGCTGTTTCAAACACGACTTTCTCTAATTCAGATACACGTTTGTCTAATTCAGGCATGCCTATTTCTGTTTCAGAGGCATCTTTTTCTGGTTCAGAAACCTGTATTTCTGATTCAGTCATGCTCTTCTCAGCTACAGAAGGATCTTTTTCGCTTTTACAATTGGCTTTCTCTGATTCAGAAATATCTTTTTCTGACCTTTCTGTGGAAGTTGTAGCACCAGAAACGCTTGTGGTGGACTGTAACGAGGATGAGCTTGACTCAGCACCACTAACAAACACCTCAGGAGAAACACCAGATTCCATATGTACAGAGTCAGTTGCTGAAGGAGTCTGGGATGACGGCAACTTGGAAGAGGAATCTAGAGGAGTTTGGTTACTTGTATCTTTAGATTTAGAATCTTCTGCTAACCCTTTTGGCGAGGAGCTCATAGAGTCATGTGCCTCTGTTTTATCATCATTTGAAGCTAATATGCCAGAAGCAGGGTGTGAACTGGAATCTTCTGAAAGTCTGTTCTCTTCAGTGGTAGAAAGAGAAGGCGTACTGGACGATAAAGAAACTGGACTTTTCTGTGAACCATAATCTAGCAGATTATTCTCAGAGGAGGATCTCAGCATTGATGGGTCAGAGGCGTCAACTGTTGATGTTACTGCAGGAGGGGAGATGCTGGTTACTAAATGAGTCAATTCAGGATTTTGGGTGTGAGAAGCCAACGCAGAAAGTCCTTCATCAGAATTGGCACAGACTGATTTAGACTCCTTTGAGGTAGAATCCGGGCTTGGGGTTTCCTTTTTATCAGTACTTTGTGTAAGTGAAGAAACATTAGTGGGAGCAGGATTTGTGGGTGGATGACTGGGGCTGCTCTCGTCATCAGCAGGATCTGACAGCATGGGTTCTTGTGGTGATTTGTTCAGAGGTAACTCTGAGGAAGCAGGAAGAAGATCTGTTGACTGACTGTTGTCCAGTTTTGTTGTGCCTAAATCTTCTGCTACTTTATTTTGTTCTTTAGAGCTCTGGGAGGTATTGGAGTGATTTTCGATCTGACTGTCCTGCTGGTTAATGTTTTCACTGGATTCAAAAGACACACTAGCTAACTGACTGTCTGCAGTAGCACTCTTTTCCCCCTCAGTTTTGGAAGCCCTGTCTTCTGAGGATTCTCTTGGTTCAGGTCCCTCCTTTTTGACACCACTGTTGACTTTTAGTTCAGTTTCTGGTTTCACCGGGTCTTTTCCTTTGCCCTTTGCAGCTTTTGTGGCTGCTTCAGCTTTGCGTTTTGCTGCCAGCTCTTTGAAAAACATTAATCTTACATCAGGATCATTCATATCTGCATATGGTAGAAGGGTGGCTAAAGGTTTAGGTGGTTGTACCGGCTGATTGGTTTTGGGTAGCTCAGCTTCAGAAAGCTTGGATCGAGGCATGGATGGCGAAAGATTAGGCTGCTCTACATGGGGTACTTTTGCTGACTCTGTTTCCTCACGCTTTTCTGAAACGTCTTTTGAATCTTCTTGCTTTGATGAATTTTTATCATCTCCTTTAGTGCTTTCCTTGTCTGGTTTTGTTTCTGTGGATGTCTTTAGGTACCGAGTCCATTCGTAAGGTTCTCTAGCAGCAGTTCTCCTTTGTCCCAGAACTTGAGAAACAAAGGGTAGTTTTATCTTTTCAGATTCAGTTTTGTCACTGTCTTCAGTGTCTCCGTCCTTTTGCTCAGGAGGGGTAGTTTGACTATCCTGAGGAGCTGGCTGATCCAGAGAGCTGAATATCAGAGAGGACCTTAACCTGGAGCACCTGTTCATTCCACTAGCATTTAGTTTCCTTCGGAAAGAATCGGACCGCAGAAGCACAGAAGTCTTTGGCTCATTTTGTTCTCCCTCCTCTGTCCTCTTTTCCTCCTTGTTTGTGGTTTGTGACTCTGATGGTGTTGTTTTGGTTTCTTCTGCCACTGCAGGAGGTTCATCGGGCAATACCTTAGGCTGTTCTCTGGCTGTTGTTTTGGCATAATTTGGTATCTGACTCACCCTGGATATAACAGGAACTTTGAACTCTCTGACATTTGGGATTTTAGGAAGTGACAAATCAACCCCTGGTGCTGTTTTCTGCATGGTGTTACGGGGCTCTTCAAAAGGATCTGGGGCCTGAGGTGGTTCCACTGGCAGGCCTTCATCTCCTGAATTATCATATGCACTAAGGTATGAGTTAATCCTCCAGTTTCTCAGCCCCTTTTTAACCATGGGATCCTTGCGGTCACTGTTAGACTCCTGAAGAAACTGCCTCTGATCAGCGTGGCTGGAGGGCGTGGGAGAGGTTTGGCACGTATATGGATGGCCTAAACTTAGTCTTCTAGGTTGAGACGAACTAAAATCTGCTGCAGGAAGCATTTTCTCTGAGCTCTGATCATAGTCTTTGGTAGATGACAAGTAGTTAAAAACAGGGTCAAAATCAGGTGGTTGCATCTCTTGTGGTAAAGCAGATTCAGAGTATTGATCTCTTGAAAGATAGCCTTGGCTCCAGAACTTGTCATAGCTGTAATTTGCTTCTGGTCCTGGTGCTGGTCCTAGATAAGGCTGCTGGCCCCTGTAAAAATGCCTCCCCTGGGACTCAGGTTCTGGCATTCCCTGAGTTTGCAGGAATGGATAAGGATATCTTCCTTGAACACCTTCAGCAAAGCCAGGATGTTTAAAGGGTCGATTTTCCATTGGTGGAATCCTGGCACATCCCTGATCAAATGATGGGTCCACGTGTGGTTGTTGGGAAGGAAACCTATTGTACAAATCTGCGGGTCCACGCAGGGGTTCCTTAGTGTTAAAGGGCACCCTTCTCCAATCGTCATCCATTCGTTCATCACAGGACTGTCTGGCCCATTCATCTGGTTGACTAGAATCAGCTGCTGGCAGAGTTCTCATAGGCTCCCTGTACAGTGATAGCCTGTCACTGGCGTATTCCCTCTTTTGTAATGGATTCATGTCTTCCACTGGAGGAACCAAATCTTCAACAATCAGCGGCTGGGAATGAGCATACAGGATCCGAAACTCTTCATCAAAGGTAGTCACGAGCTGTCCGAAGAACAGGTGCGCCATGCAGCGGTGTAGTTTCTCAAAAGACCACATGAAGCTGGACATGACATAAGATAAGTGCAATTTAATACAAGAATCGTTAAAACGTTCAATAAACTGTTGCAAACACAACACATTTATTAGGAAACAATCCTGGTGTAGTAGGATTCTGCAGTAGTTTTAAACAGCCTCACCTGTAATTTCCACTCAGCACAGCCCTGCAGTCAGTCAACAAGAAGCGATCCATCATCTGACCTTTGAAGGATTTGCCTGAGCGACACTTGTACGAGCTGCCAGACACTGTTCTCACTCGTAAAAACTGCAAGGCACAAGGAATCACCTTAAGATTTATAAAACCTAAAAATGTATGAAGCACATCTAGCAATGTTTTCAATTGCATAAATCCAAGATAGGTGGCAGCATTGCATTAGCACTGCGTCTTCTGAGATAACGTCACAGAAAAGGAGAAAAAGATTGTATACGTAGTTCACTTTTGCAGTACTATACTGGTCATGTGATTTTTTTTAAACATCACTAAATGAGTCAGTCTCCATTTACTCAACATATCAGGCTCAGATGTATTAATACTGGCATTTTATTTATATTACACAATAGCATAAAATGCAGTTCTAAGAACTTTCCTGTGCCAGTGGAGACTTGAGAGAGTCATCTTTTACCAATTGCTTAGCTTTTGTTGGACAATATAGCTTACTGTGAAAAGACCACTGGGAGATAAAGCTGGTGATATTCAAAATTTTGTAATACTGTCAACAAATCCCATGAAAAGACAAAACAACTATGGGTCATCTCTCAGTGCTTTCCAAACACCCCCACCCCTCCTCAGTGGCCTGTAGTGCCAAATCCATTCATTCCAAATGAAGACAAAACAGCCTTCAAAACGCATAATAAAAATAGATTTCAACCATTTAATCAGTTTAAGCAGACATAAACAGCAAATTTGTTAAGGACTACTTTGAGCCACAGATCGTGCATATTGTATATGAAGTAAAAGGCCAGACATAAAGTATAAATGGGAGTGGAAATTAAACATGTAAGAAGACAAAATGCATTGCAAAGAATACTCAATCACCTGAATGCTCTGCAGGTTTACTCTGCAGTTGGATACCATGCTCACAAAGTGATGTGCATTCAGCTCGTCTAGAAGGATGTAGACAGCAACGTTTCTCGTGGCAGCGTTAAGGACATCCGCAAAAATGTCAACATCGGTAAACATATCCATCGCTATGGCAATGACCTGAGGAAATGAAAGAAAACAAAGCGACCAAAGCGAAAACAAAAGCGCCATGAGCATGACAGTCGAAAAAAGAACAATGGTGATTAATGTGAAGGAAACCCCAGGCCAACCTGTTGAGCGTTTTTGATGAGTCGCCGGGCCTGCTCCTTGATACTTGGCATGTCTGGCTCAGGGGGGTTGACCAGAGTGGTAACCTCTGTGGGCACACTGAAGAGTTGCAAGTGGGGCCACCCGAGGTCCAAATCTGGGACGTCCTGGTCGCTGTGAATCGGCCAGTAAGTGTCTGAGGATCCATCTCCCCCGCTTTCCAGAAAAAGCTGTTCAGAGTGTCCGATCAGCTGGGGACCCTGAACGAAGCCCATAATGTGCTGAATCTCAGGTGTGGACAGAAAGTCCACCACATCCGCCTTTTTGAGGAACTCATAGTACCCCTCCAAATCCCCCTCAACCAGAGCGTCAATGGCCAAGCGGTACTCTTCCCGGTAGTGAGGAGGGAGGTAGTTGGGGTCCAGGGGGTTATCCCCAGCAGAGGAACACTGAGAGCGACGCGCCATACTGTGGTCTTAGGAGAGGACAAAGGGCAAAAAGATACGCAACTTGTAAATGTTTTTGAACCAAATTTGGGTTCAGCTGTAATCAGATACACTCACACAACCCACAGATGTCTAATTCGCTGCTTCTTGTTGTCATGCGAGATAGAATAAAATCTAAAGATAACAACATGTACTATTTGACAAAAAAAACACCCTGACATGATAAAGACTCTAACAAATCAAAAGTAACAGAAGCATTTATTCTACTGTTTGTGTGGCATATTTACACTGTCTGGGTCCATAGTTACAACAGTGGTGGAGTTCACTTTCTTAAAAATCAACTAGCTGCACCCAAGTTGAGATACCACTCTATCAATACACCGTGACAAACCCAGCTCAACAACCCAAAAAATAAAAATAAATAGACGCCAGTGGATACTTCTCAGAGATATTGCAGCATCTGCTACAATTTCATTGGACCGGTGAAAGCACAATGAGGGAAATGGAATCTAACCACAGGATAGATGGTTAGGGTGTGGCCCCTCCCTCTGGCCAAACACCCTCGACTCCATTTGAACTTTCATGTAAAGCCAGAAATCTCATATAAACGAGAAAAGAAACACCAGGAGTAAAGAGTAAAGCTCAAAGCCCTGGAGCAGACGTTAAAGGACAACAAGCTCTAAGTAAATAAGTTAAAGATAAAATAGCTTTGTGTTGCCGCTACGCAAGTGAGTCTGTCATTTACGGACAAAACTTTTCCCCCCACCGAGTTAGAAAAGTTAACCGGAGCTGGGTCAGTCTGTAGTCTCATGTTGGATCCAGCTAGCCCAAACACCGCAGGGGCTAACAGCACAGAGCCATACAGCCCCCACAGTTACCGTCTGCTGAGCCTACCTCATTGGTGTACCCGTCAAGCTCTCCGTCGGTTAAACTTCACAGCAGTCATCTTGCTTTCTTCACCGTGTTGTTGTTCACAGCTGTACCGAGCTTCCAAGTCCAGGTGTGACCTGCCGAAAGTTTACTCTTACACTGCCTTTTCCCCTGTCACCCAGCTAAACCAGTTTGCTGTCATGCTTGAGACATGTTGGCGAGAATGTCTGAGACGCATCGACCGGAGGAAAAAAGTAGTGTCGACAGACCTCGCCCCGCCTCACCGGCTGCAGCAGCTCCGCAGTTTGTTCACTTCTGCTCAGCTCTCAGTGTCCGTGGCTGTCCTGAGCCAGCTGAACTCTGCCCAGATGTTATCATCCCACTCCTGACACTCACTCGCTACTACTGCTGTAAACTGGAGCCGAACTTTGTGGCTAGTTTTAGCCCTATCAGGTAATGCGTTGCTAGTTCATAAAAACCCTGCGTTGATCGCTCATATTTCTCTCCCGCCCCCACCTAACACTGTTCTGAATCATTAGTTATTATCAGTTAATACGTTTTGTGTGATCGTGCTGGCAGATATTGTTACCCGGTTATAAAGGCCAAGGATAAACCCACTGTAAATTAATTATCAACAGGTCATAGCAGGGTGTTCCACCAGGGAGTAGGGGCATACGGACACATTAATACAGACATAGTAGTTTGAGACGGCTGTTGTTACCAGGGACGGAGCGAAGGGCATGGCTCGGTACCCCCCCCCCCCCCCCCCCCAAAAAAAAACAACAAAACAAAACAAAAAAACAAAACAAAACAAAAACCCAAACATTCAAACAAACAGGAAGAAAGGCAAAAATGACATAAAGGGTGGATGAGGAGATTTAATTCCTTCTATAAAATGTTTAATAACATTACACGTAATAAAAGCTATTAGCTTTAATTGTAGGTACACTCATGTACCCACGCACACTCTGGAAGGAAATCGCACTGACATGGCGACAAGTGAAAAAATAAAAAAAATTTGAATCAATTCAAGCGACTTCAAACAAATAGAGGTGAAAAAAAATGCAGGCTGGGCAAAGCGAGTGGTATCTGGGATAAACTCAACATTCAGGCGAGTGACTGTAGCTACCTGAGGAGTGAAGAACATACTGTAGTTGACTGAGATATGACCTGGTAGTAAATAGAGGGCCATCTAAGCAACTGGAGCCTGGAAGTGACCATTTCAACACGATGTGCTAGATGTACTGGTGTACTGCCTATCATTCCCTAAAGCTCCATCCACGCTGCAAGCAATTTGCTTTGAAGTCAAGGGCTGGTTCCTTGCATACATTCCAGGCTCTGGTCTAAGGCCTTCTAAGGCAATATATCAGTTAACAGTATCCAGCGATAAAAGTTTATTTCAGGTCCCGCCCACTTTGCATAGCAGTTAGTTAGTTAGTTGCTTGTAGTCACGGAATGTCATTCACCTTCTATGGCATCTGGTTGCCACATCACTGTGATTTGCCTCAAGGATGGGTCCTGTACTTTGCAAACTGCAATCAAACAATGTATAAATAACATTGTAACCAGACTGCATTTTGTTAACTATGTTATTTTGCAGTTAAAGCTTGTGCTTCAGAGTAGCCTCTGACTTGTTCCATGGCAGCCATGTAGGCAGAAAGGTCTGTGTACATTGAAATCATTATAAGTCAGTGAATTTTCAATCAGTTTTCGGGTGCTTTTCTTTGACATTTGTTTCTTTCTGATTGAATTTTCAGATTTCACATGTTGTACCGCTGTCCTGACCTTTGGATTCATAAGTCAATAATATCTGTTACTGCTGATATTCTGTTTAGTTTTGTATAATTTGACATACTTTACCATTTTCCCCAGTTTTCCTGGCTTTTTGACAGCCACCCTTCGACTGAGACTTTATCTGATGAGGCTTTGGTCAATAGTAGATAGATCAACTAAAGGGTGAGATGGATCTCTCGGGAATCAAAATATAAAGAAATGATTGGACACTTTGCAAAGTACTGTAGAAATAAAATGAGAAGAACATGCCATCAGTGACATTGGTTTAGTCCTTTTTTGGCAAATGAATAACACTTAAGGAAATGTTTGTGGTTTAGGTTTAGGATTAATGCTTACTTATTTAATTGACCAGTTTTTAATGTTTTCTTTCATTCACAAAACATCGGGGTGGCCATTAAGGGTCCATGTCTTACTTTTTCTCATGGTGCACTAGCTGATAAAGCCATCTCTGCTTATAAATATGTTAAAAATGGGAACTAATGGGACTTCAGATTCAGCTGTACCTAATTATAGGCCTCTTCATTAAAAAAAATCATAGTTAATCATATTTACTTTGATGATATACGCTGAATAAAAATAAACAACTACCGGTAATTTTAAAGCTGTTAAGAGGTTGAGACGCTGCAAAGGAATAAATGGTAAAAATGGTAAATGGCCTGCATTTGTATAGCGCTTTTCTAGTCCCTAAGGACCCCAAAGCGCTTCACACTACATTCAGTCATTCACCCATTCACACACACATTCACACACTGGCGATGGCAAGCTACATTGTAGCCACAGCTGCCCTGGGGCGCACTGACAGAGGCGAGGCTGCTGGACACTGGCGCCACCGGGCCCTCTGACCACCACCAGTAGGCAAACATGGGGTTAGTATCTTGCCCAAGGATATTTGGCATGCAGCCAGGAGGCAGCCTGGGATCGAACCACCGACCTTCTGATTAGTGGCTGACCTGCTCTGCCACCTGAGCTACAGTCACCCACCCAAAAACTAATTAATACAGGAATGAAACCTATCCTCTCTGAACAATGTAAACAGTCACTGGAATTCCATTCAAGCCTGGATTCTGTAGAAAAGACTTCCTAATAGGTTAACCTCAAACTTCTTACTATGATGAGCATATTAACAAACAATAGAAACACTGGGCGAGGATGATCATTACAAAGAGTGCCGCCCTACCAGCCCTTGTTGAAGGTGTAGCCTCAAGTGTGCAAAAAAAAAGGCTACACCTTCAACATGATCCCATCATTCATTCTTTTTTTCTGCTTTTCATGCTTCATTAACGATTTCTTTTGTGGCATTCACTATAAACTGAAATGATATTATCCTTTCTTTGTTGTTTACTAAGGGTTCTCATGTGGAAATGTAGCCTAAAAGTTGGAGGAAGGACATCTGGGTTTCCAAGACAGGATTTTGCAACCCGTGTTTTGTTAAACCTTGAAAGGAGAGAGATAGAGAGGCTAAAATTCAGTGATTTTTCTTTAAGGGCAGCTCCAACCTCATACCTAAAATAGCCATGTCAGCGTGAACGCTGATGTAACCAATCCAAAGGAAGTGAGACAACATAGCAGCTCAAGTAAAGACTTGAAGACAATCCTTCATTGTTCGCTTCAGGCACCACCCAAGGCACACAGAGGAGCAGTTGGAATAGAGACTTAAAAAGTCATGTTCTCTTGGTTCATAGATAGTTGCTACACTACATACCATTGGATAGCATTCACAGTGGCAGTCCTTTAACCCATGTAGCTCTCAATAAAAATACACAACCCATGTCTTGCCTTTTGGTTTTGTGACTGACAGCAGTGATTATGAAACATGAACTCGGACACACAGTGACTCAGAGCTGAGGTCCTCCCCCTTCCTAAAACACCACCAAGAATGTGTGAATCAAACTCAGTGTGAACTGTTATGATTTATGTGATACCACAACTTCAGCTCAAATGTACAACTGTTATTGTCAAAAGGGGACAAAGAAGGCATATCACTGGAGGAAGAATATCCTGCACCGCAGATCTGATTACCGCGTCCTTGCAGAGACCTCGTAGACTAAGTAAGGTTCGTTTAAAGTGTTGAGTGATACAGTTCACACTCATTCTGCATGATGCACACACTTTGATAACACTGCTAAACAAACAGAGGAGTGCAAGTCGTGAACAGCACCACCTTCCCGGACTCCCACACTCTTGGACTGTGCCCCACCAGTACACACTCTGTAATGAAGAATATAAACCTTGGATTTAATTGGCAACCTGCACAGATTCAACAGCTGCCAACCTTAGAGAATTCAGCACCAAACAAAACCGAGGAGGTCCCATGAAGAGCTGGAAAGTACATGGCACGTAGTTTGTAGGCCATACCTTTTTAATGACATTGAATGACATCTGAACATCTTCACAAGGTGTTCACCGTATAAATGGGGAGAGCTCTGTATCACTTCAAAAGGCTTCATATTCTCATAAATGCTTCAAATGGAAAAGCTTAACTTCAATTGTTGGGTGGGGCCGCAGTGCTGTTTGCAGGTCTTTTTTAATGTGGGTATGTACAATATAAGCCTTAACCGACCATGCTTTTTAGTTAGGCTTGCAACATGACTCCAGAAATGACAATAATGGTTGGTTGTTCTAGACCAGGGATGTCAAACATAAGGCCCGGAGGCCAGAATTTGCAGAGCAAAGACACCGATCCAACCAACTAGACAGTTTTGGAAAATCCGAACTGTATTTTCATGAGTCCGATTGCTTTTCATCCATCCTGATTTCTTAAATTTACTACAACATAATTTATTTATCCAGTAAAACTGATAAAATGGAGATGTATTATTGAAATTGCACTTTTTCTTATATTAAGATCTATCGAATTAAATGTGCACTTAAACTTCTTTACATGGTCAGAAAGAAGAGGTTAACTGGTCTGGCTTGCTTAATATCAAAGCGGTCTGCATGTGGCCTGAACCATAAAAGGAAAGTTTCTATCTATAAATCTATCTATAAATCTATTCTATCTATTTGAACCCTAGAGTCTGACATTTTGATTGTGTCATTATGGTTTTTTAAGCCATCATATCATAAAAAGGAGGGCTTAATGTAAACGATAGCTACCTTCATTAGCAAGATACCCCCAGAGATCTGTGTCTGTGCTAACATATAAAACAAATCATGCTAGAATTTCACTACCAAAAAAACTGAGCATACTTCTTTGATTGTCTGCCAGTACAGTTGACTAACACTGGCCATATTGTTTGCCATAATTGTATTAAAAAATTCTCCGGAAGACTCCAACACCACAGACACAATGGGTTAGCAGAGGTGAGGCCTAGCATACAGCTAACAACTATTCCTTCCTGTTGGCATCTATCTGTTACTGAAATAAGCTACACCCTTAATCCTGCATAATTTTAAGGATAATACATTTAAAAAAGAGTGACTTATATACAAATTCACTCCATTCACAGTTGTCATGAAAAGGGAAATAAGCTATGGACATCTTTGTTTTGTTTTTGTTTTTTAACTAGGCTGTAAAAATGGTTTGCTTTGTATTTTAGCATGACGAGTTTGTGGGGATGGAAGCCAGCCTGAAGGTGCTAAACAATGGCCGTGCTTTGCTCCGATTCTTGTTTGACATCAATTCACACTGTAATATTTAAACATCTGTGGTTTCGACAACATTTTTTTATGTACGTTCATGTACAGAAATGACTCTTGTTGATATCCTGACCTTGTATTCTATTGCCACACTCAAAAAAATGTGAAGACATGTAAATTTTCAATATTATTTGTTACATAAGAACAGTGTGAAACATGAAGTGTAATTGAATCTGGTCAAATTTAATTTACTTGAGTGGTATAAATTTAGTTTATACTAATCACATTCATTTAATCACCTGATTGTGGCACTGCCATACATGACAAAAAGAATAACATGCAAAACTGAGACATCCACATTTCATCTATTTTTTATTTACTCTGTATTTAGTGATAACTCCAGTAGTGACACGTAATGTTGATTATATTTAAAATTCAACCACAGAAATGGTTAAACACAAAATGATTTGATTGAGTTTTTGGCTGAAGTTCCTCTCTTTTACCTCTATGTAGGAAGCCATGTGTTCATCTGTTGTTTATAACATGTCCTGAGGCTATTGTGCTGATAAGGAGAGCATGTAGGAAGAGGAAGATTGACACTAGAGAAAAAAATGGAGTGTGAGAAAACAAAGAGAAAAGGAAGAGCAGCAGCTGCTGAATCCATTTCTGGGCGCATACTGTCACGGAGGGACACAGGAAGTCTTAGTGGTTCTCAAAGAGGTGAGATCATGCTTGGCTAAAGAGATGATGAAAGTTAATGAAAGTCTGCAGACAATGGGCTGAGCACATTTCCAAACGTGTTAACGTTGCTTTGCTTAATTCATCCATATCCAGATGAGATTCAGCCTATGAAATTCTTGAATATGATAAAATTAGATGGCCACTCTTATCTGGGTGGATTCTGGATCTGTGCCATGTTGGACAAACCTTGTCATTTGAGCAAAGACTAGCTCCTCTATCTTTGTCACTTGTTGAGAGGATGGCAAATTCCGCAGATTATTGCATTCCCACATCAAGAGTACAATAATGTACTCTTTCAACCCCCTGTCACCAGTTTTTATCTCCATTAAGCCAGAGATTACCAACTTGCTGGTGACAAAAGGTGTAGATATAAACACACAGATGTAACAAAACAGCAGGCTTGTGTCAGTGCAGAATGTCTAGAGAGCGACTTGAAGGTGTGAAATGGATCCACGTTGTTTGGCGTACGTGGAGGCCGTGTTAGGCCAGTGCTGAGCTCATTTCCCAGGGTGCTCAGCAGCAGGTGTGCATCTCATTTGCCTGTCATTTCACCTGTTGACAGTGTTTGTGTTTTTAGAGTATTTTCTCTGTGTGTGTCTGCAGCTTGCAACAAGAGAAAAGTTTATTTAAGTCTACCTTTTGAATCCACTTTGGACACGCTTTGGCTTACAAAGCTGCGTGTGTGTGCATGTCCCGTGTGCAACTACACTAACATGCGTGCTTGCTTGTGCCTGTCTTTACGTGTGGCAGGTCGCCACAGGAGTGGCAGAGCTGTAATCAGCACTTTACACTATGTCGCACTAGAGGAAATGTTCTGAGAAAAATAGGAGCAATTACTGACTGGAGTAATGCATAACCAGCTCTGACCTCATCCAGGACTTGAGATTACATTGAGACAGGACACAGACTTACTGCAGGGAGGGTAGCTCTCCACAATGATATTATACATGCTGTCTGCCAGTGGAAAAGATAAAAAAACAAACAAACAAAAAAAAAAACAGGGAGCAGCTATAATGCCTTACATCTTGCTTACATTTACTCTTTTTTTTTTTACATGCCTGCGTTATTTCCAGCACTATTGTATTGCATCCTGTGGTACATCCTGCTGCTGAAATACTGCATACTGGGATGTCCTGCACTGAGTCAGGGACACTGAATAGACATCAAGTCCCCACGGTACATCTCAGACTCAAGCACACAGCTATAGCTTTTCCTTTGGCATAAAGTGATCGATGTTACCGCAGTCCTTCAAGGTTTAGCTGCAGAAAGAGCCTAGAAAGCACAGAATAAGCAAATCACAAGTAAGACAAACATTAGAGTCACATTTCTGCCAAGATGACTTCCTTTCATACTTCCAGTGACCTCTTAGGTTGTTCCATTTTCTTTTGTGGCCTTTGTTTGCATACGCCTGCAATTAGTTGTTTGATGGCACTGAAGTCGAGTTGGCAAAGGCTCAAGAAGGCGGCACAACGAGCTGCTGAACTTCTAAACCCTGCCGAGTTAGCTCTCGGGGCTGCTTGCATAGGCATATACTTTTGCATAAAAATGAAAAAACGGTTACACGGAAATAGCCTGGTTCAGATTCTGAGGGGATTTACAAAACCAAGCAGGATTTCAGGTGGAAAATATTACGTGGCTCTGTGAGAACTGAGCTCACATGGTTTCTCACTGCAACTTAAACCTCAGCAAAAAGTGTAGATGAAATATATTTTGTTTGAGACCTCCATTATAATCCATATTTGACTCTAGGCGATATAACAAAATGCAGATTCCTGGGTACAGGGTGGCAGAAACTTACCCAGTATGTGTTTTTCACTGCTACCTCATTCTGTTTGCTTTCCTGCAGGTGTTTGAGGACAATCTGCTTTTCAGGATTGAGATTTTGGAGTATTTTCATTAATTCTTGCTGGAAACCCATTCTTAACTTTCAAATGAAACTACAAATTTTAAAATCCAGCCTGGATTTATTTCAGATTGCAGTGGGTGCGCTGAGAAACTCTAGTGCAGGGTACTATCTGAATGGTGACACAAGGCCTTTTCTCACAGCATTTTATCCGATTGAGGTCACCCTGCTTGGGGCTAAAACGTAGCAGCAACATAACGTAGCAGCATAGCAACATAACTCTGGCACCTAGTGTCATAATCACAGAGGGTTCATGTAACCTAGATTAGTTTTCATGAAAAAATAAATCCTCATAAAATATCTGAGAAGATTTGCATTTTGGAAGATTCTGAACTCCCGCCACTGTTCTGCCGTAGCCCACCGGCCGAAAGGCATGCAGCTTTGTGAGGAATGCAGGCAGTTTGTGGTCTGGCCAACTATGTGCACAGGCAAGGGCCTCAAAGGTGAATCAGCCAAGAGTACAGGGGAGAAAACTGCGCTAATGCCTAATAGTTTTACCTTTTAAAATACGTAATTTAGTAATTATTTAGTTTTGCCTTGTCTGAACATTTGATATTATACAACGCAGACCATGCCACTGTGGGTTAAGTCTTCTGGTGGAGTGGAAGTATTTAACATACAAACTATTTGGTGGGAATGTTGTACTCATACAGAACAAGGCTCTGGAATTTAGAGGTCAAATGTCTTTACCTCTGTACATGCCATAGCAGGTTTATATTGTATATGCTACTGTCAGCTGCTCCCATGTGAAAAACAGGCAGCTCTCCTTGTTTGATTTGGCAGATTTTTACACAGCATGCCCTTTCCTGATGCAATCCCAAGTGGATTTCTGCCTCTGTTGGAATCTTTCATAGACCTTTCACTTCATAGGTGAATATATAAACAACTACGTTATGGAGCTGCATTGTACGTACTATACCATACATTTTGCTATTTTAACGATTACTGTGTACTATTCAGATATTTGGATGTATGTTATTTTGATGCTTTGGCAATACTGTTTCTAAAAAAGGTCATCAAAATAAATCGCTTTTTAATGTTACTTTGGCCATTCATGTTATATATTCACTCAACAGCATGGCGGTTTACGCAATTTCCTCACAAGCGAAAGATCCCTGTTTAGATCATTAGAGGCGACACACATCCCTTTGGGATTTTGTCAGGAAGGACATCTGGCATTAAAAAAAGAAAAGAAAAAACTCTGCCAAATCAAATATGCTGAGCTACCCATATGTGGTTACCTCTTGGGAATAAGGGAGAAGCCCAAGTAGCTTTAGCCTATGCTGAAAATTGCTGAAGGCAAAAGATGAAGCTAAGGTTCCCTTAAATGAATGTAATGTTGTTATACAGTAGGTCTGTGATTGTGAAGCCAGGCTTTTTGGGGGCAATTCTGTAAGCGGTTGTGACCCCTGACCTTTTTGTAGACCAATCTTTACCAGGGCGCAGTTCTCAGGACTTCATTATGTAATGGTATTTATGGCTAATTACTTAAGCTATTTATTACCTTAAGCCTAAGTAAACACTTCAAAATTGTACAACCCAGAAATGGGCATGGCAAAGACCCACAGTATTATCTGTCTACCAGTCTCAGCACTAATAGATCAAACAAAAGGGGGGGGGGGGAAGAAAGTAAAACACATAATTGCCATTTATTTTCTGCAAACATATTTGTAATTGAACTATATAACCGTAATTATTTTAGCTTTTCACAAAAATAACTGTTTACTCCTCAAAAAGCATGATTACACAACCGTTACGGGTCGCTAGGCTACAGTATTTCAAAAATATTTGCCAACGAAGAAGACTTTTCGGGAATTACGTAGCTCTACAGCCGGACGTAGTCACCGCCCCCGCCTTCTACCCGCGCTGTCGTCGAAGATTGTGTGTTTAGGAAGATGCGTGCCTTTATCTAAATAAATTGAAAATTATGTCTAAAAATTTTCTCCGCAATTATAGTTTATTTTTTAAAAGAGATTAAAACGTTTATTATAACGGTCATTGAGGTATTTGAGGGACCGACATTATAACTTCTGACATACTCTGACATTTTCAGGCGGAGTGAGTGGTCTGTTTGTTTGCTTCCTCTCTGGTCACAAGCGTGCTCAGTTTCGTGTACAGCAGTAATGCTGCACTTTAGCTTAAATAAATACCGTTTATTCCATATGTTTACGTACTCGCACATTCTGCCTGCTCTTTAACCAAACTAGAAGTCAGCAGCTCTGTAAACATGGCGGGAGTTATCCGGAGGCTCGACGAGACTGTTGTCAACCGCATTGCTGCGGGAGAAGTTATTCAGCGTCCTGCCAACGCCGTTAAAGAAATGATTGAAAACTGGTAAATTAGCAGCTATATAAAGAGCAGTTTCAATAACGTGAGCACTAACGTTAGGATATTTAAGTCACTGTACGACTAGTGACTTAAATATCCAAGTAGCGGGATTATTAAAGGTGGCCATACATGGCCGGGGTGACTGTTTACATCACGGGTAACATAGTAACAGACCTGTAACTGTCTCCTCTTAGCGTGCAGTGTGACCCTGTGGTAAATACACTTTTGTGTTTTACAATTGTTCCAGTTTGGATGCAAAGTCCACAAGCATTCAGGTGACGGTGAAAGACGGCGGACTGAAACTTCTTCAAATTCAGGACAACGGCACTGGCATCAGGGTGGGTGACCCGCCCTTTTAGCTGGGTGGCCTCTGCTTCATCATTACGCAGTCAGGGTTAAGCTATTTTGGTTTTCTTCTGTCACTGAGTGTGCTAAGTCTTTCCCTGAACTGAAAGACGGAAGACACCAACTCAAGTGTACTTGTTAACACATTTGAACATTTTATACTTGAGCTGTTTTCTTGTAACTACAGCCATTTTTTCATGTCTTCTAACAATTTGCCCCAGTAATTTCTGGTAACATTAAATATGACAAAATGAGAAGTAATATAAGTTTTTAAAAAAAGGATTGATTTTTCAAGAAAATGTAATTAAAATGACATGATTTTCATGTTCCAACCCACGGCGATGTATTGTTAAATTGTATAAATCTTAGTTTTGACCAGATGGAGAATTACATAGTACTTACTCATAATTACTTGTCACAGGCTTTAGTTTTCCCACCACAGTGAGGAACAAGCATACAATGATATATGACTATAACAACTGAATGCATGAAGTTAAAACTGAATGAGTGCCTAAGCTTACAAACAAGCTTACAAATGATGTTTTATGTTACGTCAGACATATTTATGCTATGAAAAACAAAATTCTTTGTTTGGCTTTGATTAAAAATCACTTCAAATTTTAAGGGTCAGTATGAAGGGTTGCCTCAGAATGACCCTGCTGGTGACGTTATGGTAGTTTGTTCAGAATATGCTGTGTACCAAGTGAAACTCTTTTTCACTACTGCAGAAGGAGGACATGGAAATCGTTTGTGAGAGGTTCACCACGAGCAAACTTCAAACTTTTGAGGACCTTTCGAGTATCGCAACCTATGGATTCAGAGGAGAGGTGAGCTGTGCACCTCTGTCTGCCTTCACTGTATTAATTTGTTCTGCATTACATTTATTGTGTTTGTTCTTGTCTGCAGGCCCTTGCTAGTATAAGCCATGTTGCCCATGTGACCATAACCACAAAGACTGCTGATGCAAAGTGCGCTTACAGGTACTGTTGCATTCCTTATCTGCTCTAAAGCCTTACTAAAGGCTACAAAACAACTAGGATGTCAGCTCTCTCATAAATTGGTTGTGTTCTCTTGCAGAGCCAACTACAGCGATGGCAAACTAAAAGGCCCTCCCAAACCATGTGCTGGAAACCAGGGAACGCAGATCCTTGTGAGTTCTCCTTGCAGATGAGCTGTTCTCTAAAATACAATTTATAGATGCTGAGAAGCTGCTCTTCTTGTTGATTGCAGGTGGAGGATCTTTTCTATAACGTCTCCACCAGGAGAAAAGCTCTAAAGAGCCCGAGCGATGAGTACTCCAGGATTGTAGAAGTGGTCGGCAGGTGTGGGTTTTATTCGTCTCTCATGATTCTTGGTGAATTTGCTTCAACTTGTTAACATTGTCTTACTCTGCAGGTACGCCATACACAACTCAGGAAAAAGCTTCTCTGTCAAAAAGGTAAGATGTGCTTTATTTTTCATTTAAATTAAATGCCTCCCTCAAGCACGCGAAGCAGTTTTCTTCAAATAAACTATTTGCTGTCTGTTTTTGTGACTCCTCTTTCCAGCAAGGAGAGACCGTGGCCGACGTAAGGACTCTTCCCAATGCGTCTGTAGTGGATAATATTCGAGGGATTTTTGGCAACGCAGTCAGCAGGTATTCCGGCAAATCTCCTTTGATGAGCGCTGCTTTTTATGCAACCTCTTCTCACCTCTGAGCTGATTGCATGACCGGCTCTGTGGTATGTTCCCAGGGAGCTGATCGAGGTTGCCTGTGAAGATCAGAAGCTCGCTTATAAGATGAAAGGCTACATCTCAAACGCAAACTATTCAGTCAAGAAATGCATTTTGATCCTGTTCATAAACCGTACGTACCACAGAAACTTACTGGAAACGCAGCAGTTAGCATTTAATCTTGTTAGCTGCTGTGTTTCTGTGAAATGAAGCTGTCTTCTGCGATGTCTCAGATCGTCTGGTGGAGTCGAGCGCTTTGAAGAAAGCGATTGAGACAGTTTATGCTGCATATCTCCCCAAGAACACACACCCGTTCCTTTACTTGAGGTAATGTACTTTACCTGTGTGGCTTTGTGTGTGTGTTTGCTTTTTTAAGTCGTACATCTGTTAATAACAACAATAATAGTTAGGCTTAGCAGGGGGAAGACACACATCTTTTTGACATTCATCTATCCTTGTAACTCAGTTATCACAGCTTGACCATCGCTTGAAGTTTTATGCAAAGGTTCTTGTTAAAAACTTGTTAAAACTGGACCAGGCACATAATGACGCGTGTGTTCCAGTATCATCCAGTGCTGCCTGGTGATTGAGTGAGTTTAATGAGAAATCCTCTTAAGTAGTACATTTTTTTCCTGCCACAGAAAAGACAGATGTAAATATTTGGGAGATCAAGGAGAAGAGACAGCAGGTTGAGCTCAGTTTCAATTCAGTTTTCTGCAATTCATAGAGAACTCAAATGTGTGTAAGACAGTTTATTTTACACTTACAACATTAAAGTGAAGTGGCAGACTTGAAGTTTGAAAGGGGCTGTGTGAAAGAAAAGTCTGCCAACGGTCTGTCTCAGCTGTCCTGGTCCCAGAGTACACCCTCTGAATTTTGTACAACACGCTAACTGAAACATTACTCCTTGTAGAAAATTTCAGTGTCAGAGTCCTTGACCTTGTTTAGTGGACCGGTTTTGTTATTGACATAGTCTCTTATCTGAAAGTAATGCAAGAGGTTGTTCCTATCTTACATTCTTGCTCTATTTGATTAAAGGTCAGTAGGACCACATTCTCCAGTTGGTCTCTAAAAGAAAACCTCACAGTCCATTGTTTAAATGACCTGGTAAGAAATCCGGATTGGTAACAGTTGGGGAAGATGGATGTTATTTCAGTTCTCACTGCAATCCATTCCCTCCAGTCCTTGAGTGTTTTTATTGTGATTGGGTTCCTACACCAATCTTTTACAGTTTTCATATTCTTCATAACAATTAGGTTTGAAAGAGGATGCTTAGACGCTGAAGATTCAATATAAAGCTAAATTGAAGAAGACATCTCAATTGATATTTTCTAAATTCTATGAAGCTGCAAAGTTGACTTCTTTATGAGTGCCCATCTTTTGGACCAGATGAAACTTTCATTTATATTTTTAAATTTTTTTTCTATTTGAATCATCCTCGCTTGATAGAGTGAGACCCCGTGTAACCAGGACATAGGGAGTGAGTTGTAAAGTTCAAGATCTTGCTTAATCTTATTGAATAAATAAGCTTTAAACATCTGATCGAACTGGGATGTTGGAAATATACCCAAGTAGACGAAACCCATCAGAGACCATTTCTAAAGGGGAGGAAGTAAAAGATTTGGGTGTCTGTTGCTGACATAGCCTCAGATTTGGAGAAATACATTTTTATACCAGATAAGGTGCTAAATAAATGTTTCACTTCTATTAGACAATTTACTGATTTTTTTGTAGGGTTAGACAAGAATAATAAAACATCATCAGCATATAAAGTAATCTTATGAAGATCCTGACCGATTACAATCCTGCAGACTGCAGGGTCACATCTTTTTGTATCAGTTAACGACTTTATAGCCAGACTGAATAATAGTGGCGACAGCCCTGTTGGCTTCCTCTTTTAAGAGTTTTTAGACCTAACCACATTAGCTGTAACAGTTGCCATAGGGCCATTAAAAAGAACCTTAAAGGAGTTAATGAAATTATGACCTAAACCAAATTGTTCAGCTTGGTCAAAGGGCTTCTCTGCATCAAGAAAGACCATCTGTTGCTTGTTATTGACATATCTGAATCACAGTTAGGACTCTTCTAACACTGTTTCTTGAGTTACAACCTTGAATCACTGTTGCTTTCTAACTTTCACAGCTTAGAAATCGCTCCTCAGAATGTGGATGTTAATGTTCATCCCACTAAACATGAAGTGCACTTCCTGCATGAGGACAGTGTCATCGAGAGCGTTCAGAAGCACATCGAGAGCAAACTCCTGGGCTCCAACTCCTCACGTACATATTTCACTCAGGTATGAAGTGACAAGGTCTCTTTCTTACTGTGCCCCTACTGTTTCACGTCCACATTATCTGACGTATTGTGCACCGCCACGTGTTTACTGCAGACTGTAGATAAAAGATGGATACAGTCGCTTTAATTTCCTGCATTTATTTTAAAGCTCAAATTTAGCGTTCCTGTCTCCATCTTTGTTTTTTTGCAACCACAAGTGACAACATTTGTATGAAAGGCTTTTGCCCTGGCTTCATCTTTCAGCAGTGGAAGTTACCACCAGGTCATTTACAGTCTGTGCCCATCTCTGTCTTTGTGTAGACGTTGTTGCCGGGACTGTCAGTCTCAGGTAACACTGAGGTTAAGGCCTCCAGCACCACATCGGAGTCTAGCGAGCGAGTCTACGCACATCAGATGGTGAGGACCGACTGTCGCACACAGAAGCTAGATGCCTTCCTCCAACCAAAAGAAAAGCCGCTCCCTGATCCCGAGCCTGCTGGTCCCAGCAGTGGGCAGACTGCGATCAAAGCCATCCAGGCGGACAGCATAGAGATAGACGATGTAGATGACTCAGACATGCTGGAGGCGCTGGCTGAACAGGAAGCAGAGGTGCCAAAGGGCGAGGAACAAGGCAGCGTCGGTGCTCTTGATAATCAGAGGTGAATGACATATGTGCAGTAGCAGTAGCAGCATTAGATTGTGTGAGTCAGCAGGGATTAAAGACTCAGTCAGGGAGTAACTTTAAGTGTAATCCTGTCAGAATTTCTGCAAGTTAGATCAGGACAAGTCTAATGTACGATTGATCCTGCACTGTGAGCAAATCTGAACATTGACCCGCAGCAAATGAGTTGTGTAAGAGAGCAGAAAGAAGAATGTAAAAGTAAACATGGATCAGCCCTCACTGATGAGACATCACCCTTAGGGCCAATCAGTAACAAAAGCAGTGTTGTGTTTAACTAACACTGGCATTTAAAGTTACAGCATGTCATTTTTTAAGGTTATTTAACTGAAAAAAAGAACGCTGTGCTCTTAAATATGCATTGAGGAGTGTATCAATATGTCTTCCAACAAAGTGTTGCTTTCTCATTAAATTAGAATTAATATAGAAATAGAATAAAATACATAGGAGCAGGCGATGGTTTGTGAAAGCTGCCATGTTGCCCAGTCATATTGAATACAGTGGCTGAGATGGACATGTGTTTATGTATGTGGCTAAAGATTGGCCACACATACATGAGGTAATAGTATACCACCAGGCTCGAGTATCCTAAGAATCACACTTTCCCTCTGATAAACTATTTGATTAAACTCAGATTGTAAAAGAGTTTATTCACTACCTGTGAGAGTGATTTTAGATCCACTTTAAAGAAAGTTTCACTTTCAGCGCCAGCTAACAACAGCTAACAGCTGAAAAAAGAGCAGCACTTATCAACAGAAAGGTTCAGGATATCCTCAAAAACTCAGCTCATTATCGCTGTGATTACACAGGAGTGATTTTCACTGACTCACCAAGTGGTATCAGACTCCTTTCACAAAGTTTTACAGCCTCCGCCAGAGTAAATAGACGTGGACACATATTGACGGTAAACGGTGGAGTGACAGTCACACTCACTACAGATGAACGGCCAGAGATGTTTGTCCTACAGCAGCAACTGTAGCTGGCATTATTGCATTATTCACTTGAATATGGAGGAGTAAGAAAACAGAATTCAGCTGACTGTAACGTACTGACATCTAGGGGTGAGACTGAATAACAGATTGTTAAGAGTTTTGGCGAGACAGTTGTTAAAACATGAACACTGAAGATCCTTCATAGATAGATTCCTGAGCTGTAAAGGGTGATTAAAGAGTTTCAGGCAAAATTTAAAGTGAGCCAACTACGCAGCACAAAACAGCTGTGACAAATCAGACAAGAAAAGTCAAACATCTGGCAGCTTCAGAGCCACATATTCCTCCTTGTTGTAGAAGTAGATAAAGAAAGGATAAATATTGGAGTTAGCTTAGCAGAAACATGACTCCAGATGAATACTGTTGGTTTCTTCTGCCCCCAAGTGGCCAACAAAGAAAGTCATCCAGTCCAATCTTGGAGTACATGTAGACTTTATATTTTTAAGACAACAAATATCTGCAACTAAATGTGTGTTAACATGTATGATCATTGGCACATCCTGTTAAGTCCCACAGCATTTTTAATGTAACCGGGTGTGATTGGGTCTGTGTGCGTTATTGTGAGACAGGAAGCGACCGAGGACAGAGCAGAAAGAGCAGCAGCAGGAAGAAGGCGAGGACTTGACGGCTGCAGCCACGCCCAAGAGACGACTCATCAAACTGAACAGCATCAAAGAGCTGAGAGCTGAGATCACAGAGAACACACATAAAGGTGTGGCGTCACAAAACCTGCCCTGTACCTCTGAGCACTAGCGCCAAATCAGATCTGGGGAATCTCCATCCCGGCTAAACTGAGCAGTCTAACATAAGAACCTCTTTGACTCTCTAAAATGTTCCACTGATTTGACTTCCTGCTCCGGGGCCCAGGTCGTTTTTCATAACCAGCTTTACGCAACTTCTTCTGCTGCTACATCATGCTCTCGTAATGATTCATTCGACCTCTCAGCATGTCTCAAATAAACCCTTTCTTGATGAACTTTAAGAGCGGTTTTTGTGATTTACATAACAAAACAAAGCCAAACATGTTTTATTTATGCACGTTCTCTCCAGGCCTTCAAGAAATGATGCAGAACCACTCGTTTGTGGGCTGCGTCAATCCCCAGTGGTCTCTGGTGCAACATCATACTAAGCTCTACCTGCTCAACACCAACAAACTCAGGTGAGAACCGTGAAAAAACTCTGTTCAGCTCTGCTCTTTCAAGCTGGTGCTGCTGCTTTATGTCAGATAATGTGTTTCTCTTACAGCCAGGAGCTTTTCTACCAAATACTCATTTATGACTTTGGAAATTTCGGTGTACTCAGACTGTCTGTAAGTAAAGTGTACAACGTCAGTGATTAGAAAACACTGTGTGGATCCTAATGATGGATAATGTGTTTTCAGACCCCAGCACCTCTTTATGACTTGGCCATGTTGGCTTTGGAGTCAGAGGAGAGCGGCTGGACTGAAGAGGACGGTCCCAAAGAAGGCCTGGCTCAGTACATAGTGGACTTCCTGAAAAAGAAAGCGGAGATGCTAGAGGACTACTTCTCCATGGAGATAGACCAGGTCAGAAATATTCTCTTTAGATAATTTCTGCTTGCATTTCAACATTGTTCGAACTCATGTTATAACCAAAAAAGAAACCAAACCCAAAACACACCCACAACAGGAAGGAAACCTACTAGGACTCCCGCTGCTCCTCGACAACTACACCCCAGTCATGGAGGGTCTCCCTATGTTCATCCTGCGCCTGGCAACTGAGGTAACCTAGATCATAGCCTCTCCATTTAAGCTACAATTCTGGAAACACAAACTGAAGACCTTTGTGCGGCGATGTCGTGCAGGTGAACTGGGACGGTGAAAAGGACTGTTTCAGAGACTTCAGCAAAGAGTGCAGCATGTTTTACTCCATCAGGAAGCAGTACATCCTGGAGGCCGAGCCAGGAGAGGAGCAGGTGTGAATACTGAACTTTGCAGAAATTGTCCAGCCAGTTATGGACCTTGTTTTGTCTCGTGTGAGGTGTAACGCTCGTGACGTTTCAGGGCACTGAGGTGAAGTCTTGGCGGTGGAAAGTCGAACACCTCATCTTTAAAGCTTTCCGAACCCTCTTCAGTCCTCCGAAGAGCTTCAGCGAGGATGGCACTGTGCTGCAGATTGCCAACTTACCCGATCTCTACAAAGTGTTTGAGAGGTGCTGAAACTGCTCATCATGGCTGAAAAAAATCAACTATATAAGCTCTTTTTCTTTTTTTTCTTAAATAACACATACTGTAAATAAATACTTTATAGAAAACAAGACTTCACATTTCTGTCTTTATGAGTAAAAATTCTGTTATAAAAGGGTCTCTGTTGCAGGAAACCCTTTCTGAACGGCTTACTGAAAAGTGCCAAGGCTCCACATGGTTTCCTAACACTAAGACTTCAGGCATGAAGCCAGGAAAATAGAAGTGGGTCACAAGTCCCATAACGAAACCCGAAAACGTGCCAGCAAATGAGCTCGACTTTTATTACTTCTCCATTCCACCTGTCAGTCGAAGCTGTGTCAGCACTCTGTGTGAAGGAGGTTAAAGCAGCTCTGCCAGTGTTTCCATCAACACCTGAGGGACAGTAACTAGTTTAACACCTGCAGAAGACCAGAAAAGTGAGTGAACTGTACTTACCTGATTTACTCTGTTTTGTTTTTAAAGAAGAAAGCGAACCCGAGTTATTCTAGTGATTCCAAACGGGGACAAATTAAATTCATACATCTTTTGATTTCAGAGTTTCAAAAGTGGAAATTGGTGTAGGCTTCCCTCGCTCTATGCATAGAGAAGCAGAAATCTAAAAGATGTGCTCCACTTTTTAAGATTCCAAAATCAGCTTCAATTCTTTACTCGCACATCACAGTAATACAACCTGAAGTGAAGAACTCTGACAGCCCCTTTCAAGTATTGCTTAGCAGTGGGATTAACGTGTTAAAAGACATACATGGGAAAGAAAGTTTGACTGGAAACAACACAAGAAAAGCAGATAATATTTAATAAAAATGGTCCACAAAATTTGCAGTTTTGTTCTGTGGCTTTTTTGTAGCCTTCACTTTCAGGGCAGTGGGAATGACAGGACACCAGATGTTAGCATGAATCTTCAGCTTGGCCATTGAAGTATTTTTAGCTCATAAAAGAATCACTAAAGGGCCATAATGATGGGCTTCATTTGAGGTTTTTAAAATCCTCCTGGTTTGAAATCATCTTTCAGGATGCCAGCAATTTGACCATAAGATGGCGCTATAATGGTTGGGTTGAACATTGACAGAGTATCCGGTGTATGTGGTTAAACCAGCCTTGTCCTCGTTTGGCCCCTGATAACATTTTGGGCTTCTCTTCAGTATTAGAATCAAATGAAGACCTCTTGGTTAATAAGAACAGCTTAGTTTCTCGTCACTGGCTCCCTGTTAAATTAATTTCATTTCTTCTCACATGAATGAGAAATGATCTCAACGGAGCCTCAGTCTCAGAGTGACAGCTTACTTCTTGTTCTAAGAGTATCCAAAAGTGGCACATCATCAGCCATCAGACCCCTCTCCTGTCAAACCAGCTTTTAGTTTAGGTTCAAGAGACAGAACTTAAGTAGGTGCACCTTGCTAGACACCCCTTTGCCTTCAGCACTGTATTAATTCTCCATGGCACAGATTCAAAAGTGCTGGAAACATTCAGCAGAGTTTTCGATACATGCTGATGTGACAGCATCACACAATGATCCTGCAGCAGAAATTAGCCCAGGGGGCATTTTTCTTTTTAGTCTCAGTTTCCTGTTCTTAGGTGAAATGAGTGGCATCCAGTGTGGTCTTCTGCTGCTGTAACCCATCTGCTTTAAGGTTCAACATATTGTTGCAGAAGAAAATGCTCTTCTGCACAACTTGGTTGTGAGGAGTGGTTGGGTTATTGTTATTGTCCTAGCAGCTTTAAGCAGTCTGACAGTTCTCTGACCACTGGCATCAGCAAGGGATTTTCACCCAGAGATTTGGACCCCCCTCTGTAAACCCTATGATGGTTGTGTGGGAAGATCCCAGTAGATCCCCAGTAGTACAACAGTTCCCAGTAGAACTATTGTACCTAACATTTAAAGTGCCTTAAGATCTATGCAGAAATAATGTAGGTCGATTGTCCTACATAAAAAAATAAAATAAAATGGAATCCACACTTCTGTAAATGACACATTTATTTTCAAGAAATCTTTTAAATATTTGAAAAATTTCAAAGAAACCGCAACAGACACAGTTGGTTTTATATATATATATATATATATATTCAAATAATAACTGCACCTTTATTTATTTATTTTTATTCCTTTTTAAATACATGTACCTGTTAAAACAATTATTGTTTTATTAAGCGGTGCAGACCCCCAATCTCCTGGTGTGAAAAGGCACTTCACTGTGTGAGAGGAAGTCAGGAAGGTGCGGGGCTGGAGCAGCCATCAGGGTTGAATTGTTTAAAAAGCATCATTATACTCATTCATGCAACTTATGGAACAAAAAAAAAACAAACAAAAAAAAAACAAAAAAAAAAAGCACATCAAAAAACAAAACAAAACAAAAAGTACAGTCAAGCACCCAGTCAGAGGGAAATAAATCTCATGGATAACACGATGTAGTATAAAGCTCTGAAATTTTAAGTAGTGAGTGGAGAAATGTCCTCAGATGTATCTCCCAGCAACTCGTGTAGTTTTATTAGTCGTATTTCTGAGTTCATTCCCACACAAAACCAATGTCTCTTGATTCAGAAAAACAAAGAAAACAGTTCAGTTCATTTGCCTGTGCTACAGGTTTTAAGTGTTTTTGGTTAGCTACAAATCTCAAAGTGTTACAGCTGAAAATGGAAATGTGCTCCAGTCGCAATATGGCAGTCAGAGGTCTGAGGTGCGGATTTAAGGGCTTCTGTGGTGACGCTGCCTTGCCTCATTGCTGTGACAGAAGGGCATTCCTGTTGGCCTTCATTTTCTCAAGGCGCTTTACTAGGTGGTTGTTGGTCATCTCCATCTCCTCTACCTTATCTAAAGCTGTGCGCAGCTGTGGGGGAGCAGAGGGAGATAACACAGTCAACATTCTGCCACATCAGGTTTGTGCTCTGGGCTAAATCTGATTTAGGTGTTGTTACCTCTCTTTGAATTTTACGTTTTTCTGCTTTAAGTTCGTCCTCGATTTTCTCTGCGTTATCTGCCGCTGCCTTGTACCGGGAGACTTGCCCTTCAAGTCTGTTAATCTGGGGGAGAAAAAAAACAAAA
This sequence comes from Aulonocara stuartgranti, assembly GCF_965226115.1. Lineage (NCBI taxonomy): Eukaryota > Metazoa > Chordata > Actinopteri > Cichliformes > Cichlidae > Aulonocara > Aulonocara stuartgranti. Next base: position 10,227,997 of record NC_138949.1, read on the forward strand.
ACAAAACCCGGAACGGATTAATTTCCCATTTTAGCCACAATACCAACTTTTTTACTGAGGTTTCTGCAAAACATTTCACTTACATTTTGTTCCATTGTACCCATTTCCTGTTCTGCTTTTGAAAGCTTGAATTTGTATTCACTAATCTGTCTGTTGGCATCTCCTACAGAGAGCAGAGTTTCAACGTTAAAAGAAAAAGGGGTGGTTGCGGTTTAGCTGTCGTGTAAGTCGGGTAGCGAGGTCAACTTACTCTGCATTTCAATAAGGTGCAGGTCTGTACCGTTTTCCATCCTCTCCCCATCTGTGTACGAACTGTCCACCTTTGAGTGTTTCTGTTTCTCCTCCTCCAGCTGATTCTTCAGTTTCCTAATCTGAGCCAAAAGTTCGTCCTTCTCCTCTGCCAACTTCCGTAGCCTGACATCTACAAAACACAAGAAGAGTACATTTAATCAAGCTGAAAACTTTAGTCTTTTCCAAGGAAAAATTAATGAAATGCCTAACTTGCTGTAAACATTCCCACTATATAGGCAACAGGTGGTCCAACTCACCCAGTGGACCCTCTCCTGCAGACTCCAGCACCTGGGCGGCCTCCTGGGAGACCAAAGTGATCCCTGAGGACGGAGACTCGTGGTTGACATCTCCGTTTGGTGTACCATCTGGGATGATGACCAGCCCATGTTTCTGTAGTTAAGGAAAAAAAAGCTAGCTGAAGCCTTGTTCTATTATACTTTTTTTTATAGGATACCATCCCGCACAGTGAGTGCTGTGGTTCCAGGATGTAACAGTTAATGATTTTAGAGGTTTAAACGTGTGGATCAAGACATTCATTCCAATGTTTTACACCCTGACACTGCACAGGCTGCACTAATCCAAGCCTGAAAGCACAAACTGGACTGAAACAACAACTGCTTGATGAGAATAATGATGGCTTCAAACAATGTTCTGCTTGTGTTCTGACAGGTTTTGCAAAACACTTTAATATTACTGCAAAATTTGATATCAGATAACGTCACCCCATCTGGCAGTGGGTAAAGAAACATGACTCTAGTTAAATCTATTGAACTGTTACAACAACACGTCCTAGCAGTGTGCATTCTCATCATCTGAACTCACATTGCTGTTATTGACTGTTTTTGAGATCCAAGTACTACAGTGATAATGTTTGCATACATTAGGAATTTTATTTAATGAAATGTAGTCAGGGTCAAGAACAAATTCAGCAGTTACCAAAAGTTATGCACAAGTAGGAAGCAGGGGAAAAAACAAAAAAACAACTAATTAAAATAAGTGAAACAGCAAAGAAAGCGGAAAGAAAAACAAAGCGGTGGAAGTAAAAAGTATAACAACAAAACAGCAGGCTTAGTTCCAAGAAGAACAAAAAAAAAAAACAACAAAAATCTTTTGGCCAGCAGCTCTTTCCTGTAACCTTTATTTTTTTTTTGTCATTCGGTTGACCTACCTCTCCTGCTTTGGATTTCCCCTTGATGTCAGCGAGCTCATCTCTGAGCTCATCTCTTTCATTCCTAATGCAATCAAAGTACTCTTTCTGCCTCTCTAGGGCCTGGCCACATGGATGAGAGAAGACAAGAGAGAGGAGAAGAGGCAGAGAAGTTGGATAGACTTTGGATAGACATGCAATGCCACACATGCTGGAACAAGACAGGTACCATGCACAAACATGCACTGTGCATATCGAACAAAGAAGAGGGACGTAATAACAAACAGCACACGAGCAGAGAAGGACAAGGTGACGAGCTTTGAGGGTTAAAGGGAAAGATTAAAAGGAAAGGTAGAGCACAGGGGGTTGAAAGGGCACTGCTTCTGATTCTCACAAAAAAACAACAACTTTACATTAACACGATGCTGACTACATTAACAAATTGACCGATTCACAGATGGAACATGCATCTCATGCTGCAATTTATGGACTTAATGTCTCTTAGAGTTCACATGACCATCCTTCCAGAAATGTTGACCACAGCAGGCTTTAACGCCGTGCCAGTACACTGTTATTGTTAGCTGAGGCCACACAATCAAACTGAAATCTGTTATTTTGACATGCAAAAATCCAAACCGTATGTGAATGGGTTCTGTTATGTGCTAATGCCTAAGGGTCTCCATCATGCAGAGACAGCATGAGAGGCAAAAGAGCTGGAGCGGAGAGGGGGACAAAAAACCCCACAGCCATCGATTGCCTCTCATGTTCTGTCAGAGCAAAGGCATGGGACCTCCTACCGCAATCTTTTTGTCCTTCCAGTTTATCGTTTCCTGCAGGTCAAACACCTCTCTGGTGAGGGCATCTAACTTAGTCTGCATTTTCTGGCTCTCCTGGAGTGGTGTTGAGCAGCAACAAGAGGACACAACACAGGACAGGAACAAAACAAGAAAAACTGAATGGAACAAAGAAGTGAAAATGCACATGTATAGAGACAAAAAGACAGACACTGGTGAAACAGTGTGAAAAGACACTAATTAGAGCAGATATAGCTGGAATAGGAATAGATATAGAAATGAATGATTGATAGGATATATGGAATGAGAAGAACTGTCAGAGCAATAGACAGGATCTATGGTAGAGGATCTAGAGGCAGGCCAGTGCCAATCAGTCCTTATCAAGCTAGCGCAGTAGTTTCCGAACATCTTCCGCAGCCAGTACAGACACATCAACACTAGGCTGAAAAAAAAAGTTTAAGGTTCAACAATACCTCTATAAGCTCATCTCTCTGGCGGATTCCCTCTTTCAGTTCTTCTTGTTTATGCTGGAGAACTGTACATGTGTGTTTTTGTCTTTCTAGATCCTGAAAGCACAGACAGAACATTTTAGCCACAACTCTTCTGTAAAGAGTTTGGGACGTTACAGGTTACCACACGGGAGATTTATCACCTTCGACTTTTCTTCCAGCTCCCTCTTCATCTCTGACATTTGCTCCTCCATCTCCTCTATGACATCCTTGAGTGTGTCCACTTGATAGATGAGGTTGGCTTTGTCGTTGTCCAGCTGTGCATTCGATACCATGGCTTTCTTGTACTTCTCCTCTACCTCTGTGAGTGACTCCTGATAAAGGTTTGCAACATGTTAATACGTAAAAAAATTAATTAATTATTTCACACTCCACCTACATGCAACAGGTGCGTTCTCTGGTATAAGAACAGCTTTTGTAACACATCAAACATGAAATGGCCAAACATGCTACACATGTTTAAGTTTCAGATTAATAAAAAGATATTTAAAATACAAAACTGCTATTAAAAATACTGAATATGTAATTTGGGACTATGTAATGCACAAATGGTGAAAATGATCATACAATAATAAAAATGCCTTCAACCACTTTCAGCAGTGAAATAAGGCAGAAAAAAAAAACTATGAGTGCACCAGAAAGCAGAAAACCAGTTAAAAGTGCACCAGTTGTATCCAACTATCAAGAACATAAGATTGTTAGTAAACTACTCTTATCAATAAAAACATACAGTTTCCTTCCTTAGAGGACAGGAAGTTGCGGTGAAAGTCAGTGAGCCAGAGGGCCATTGAACCCTGTGCCAAAGAAAGCCTGAGTGGAAGAAATAATTTGAAAGAACGACTGATCTGTCAGCAGGTGGAGCTTTTACTCTTCTTCTTAAGACATTAAAAACCAGCACTAACTGAGGGAGTGTCTTCATTTAAGATCAAAACAGGAAGAGGGAGAAGACCATGCAGGAATAAAGAGTCATTGCGCAATTCTGACTGGTAGCAGGCAAAGAAACAGCTGTGGTGTTAGGAGCTACAGGACAGACTTCAAGGGGTGTGAGTGGGGAGGCAGTGTGAGTTAGTGAAGTCATGCTGCTCCCAGAGGACAAGAGAAGACATGCTGTGAGCTCAAGCCCCTCTACCTTCAGCTCTTTAAGCCCTTGCATGTACCGCCCTTCTACATCCTGAATCTGGTCCTTTAGTTCATAGATATCCTGTAGAGCAGATGGAGGGAATGGTTGGGGTGAACTGGGGCATCAGAGAGGTTGGGGAGTATAAAAGGGAGAGACAACAAAGCACCCGTGCTGCCATGTCAAACAGTCCAGCTGACATACAGATGCCCACTTAGAGACAGACAGTGTCATGGGCACATGTCCCATCCAGTCCTCCCATGCACACACACAGAAAACTGGTTAAAGCAGACACAAAGAACAGCAGGAGGGCAGCAGAGGCAACGCTCCAGAAGGAATATGTGTTTACATAAAAGGCTCAAAAACACAATAATCAAACATCCAAAATCAAATTGGAATTTTGTGTGCTAACTTCTAATCAGTTATTCACTAATTATTATAGAAAAGTGACACTGTGTGTATTTGAACTTCTTACCCTAAGTTCACTCAGACTGGTGTCGGGGTCGTAGGCGCTGCTGGTGTCTGTGCTACCTCGACGTGATGAGGTACCACCCAGTGATGCCAGGGTGGCTGCCGAGAGGCCTGGGGTGGCACACCGGGAGGATGGCTGAGGACATAAAGTACCCCAAACCCCAGTGAGAAAAACAAACGCAGCACAGCACAGCAAAGCAATCATCTGATACTACATGGCTCTTGAGTAATCCTGTTCTATTCAAATCCACCTGAAAGAGAAACCAGCTCAGACTCCCAAACGGCTGTTTGTATACACTAGGTTACTTTTATTCCCATTTTTTTGTGCTTGCATGTAATACAGAAAATTAATTCCCAGTGGAATTTGATTTATTGATGACTCAGACATTACATTTAATTTTTTTTAATTAACTTTGTGATGAGGAGTGCAATAGTTGCAACCAGAAACAGAAATGTGTCTGGTGTCATTCTGCTCTCCACATTCCTTTGTATAATTGTACTATAGTTGTTTACACACACACACACACACACACACACACACACACACCCTTTCTTAGCGCTACCTGGTGAAGCTGTATGTGCGATCTGAAATGAAACACTCGCTAACCCTGCCTCGCGTTGATGTGAGATAACATGATAATAACACAGTGAGGGTGACACGCATCCTGGCTCTACCCAGGATGCACCCTTGCCTAAACCAAACAAAAGCCTCTCTAACAGTGAGAAATGATCCGATGGAGATCATCTTCTGGTGTGCGCTACATGTCTGAAAAGCAACAATATTCCGACCTCTTATCCCCAAGACTGTCCAAAACTGTCTTTTGAAGACATCTGTTATAGCAACCTCTGCATGACTCAAACAGGATGTACAGAAGTCTTGTGCGATCCCTCAAATCTCTATAGGTGTAGCAAAATATGTAAATAGGTGTAGCAATTTATCAAAACGTAGCAAAATTGAAATTCAAACCAAACAATTAAGGATGACTGTTGTACCCGTACTTATTTTGGTGATGTTTTGAACTAATCAAATTTGGATTCATTACTCCATAAAACATGTTGCCACTGATTTTCGGTTCGGTTCTTGTAACCTGGCACACCTCAGGCTTTTCTCCCCGTTCCCCTTACTAAACAACAGCTTCTTGACAGCCACACTTCTGCTGAGACCATTTCTGAGGCTTTAGTGAACAGTACGTCAGATGGGTCTTTCAGGTCCTGTGTCAGGTCTATGCCCTATTTCTTAACGACCTCTAAGGGTCTGTCTTCTTCACTTGTTCCATTTTCTGCCTGTCAAACTTTTAAATTAGGGCATTTTTCACAGTTTCAACTAAGAAAAAGGGAACAAATGATTTGTTTTTACTTCAGGCTGCTGGCAAGACGTCTGTTATGTGTAGAAATGATACTGGTTATTATGTGTGTTTTTTTTTTTTTTTAAATACCTGAATGATTCATAGGTCAGTGTTAACTAGCTTAAAAATTATTTTGCACAGTATCCCCAAAACACCATCATTGGAGATCATTTAATTCTTTGCTTAAGAAAAAAAAAAAAAAAAAAAGTAATGGCACTTACTCTACTATAATCTGAATACTGCTTGTCACATTTTTCATCCAGCTGCAAAGCAAGCAAGAAAAAACCCCATCAGTTTAGTTCATATTCATGCAATAAATTAGGAACATACAACCTGTATGGTCAAGCTTGAAGCCGTTTCCTCATCTGTAAAAGCAGTTTACAAGTTAATATGAGTTAGGTAAAAGTGCTGCATGTTCACAAAAACTACAGAGCTGACAGCTGATCAAGACACCAATACATTAGATACCCAGCAGTCCATGCTGCAATCACAACCACTGCAGTGGCCCACAGCACCCTACTATCAATAACAGATTAATTTCCACACAAAAACAAACAAAACAAAAAAATATGAATGAGTTTTAAATACCAAATATAATTTTTAATCGTGCGTAAGCCACTTCTGTCATTTTTATTTGTAAGTAATTTGTGTTAGACTCCATTCCCAAGCATACCGTCTGGAACTTTGTTCAGTCACTTACAGCATCCAAATCTGGAATACTCAAATCATCAAGGTCAGACACAATACTGCCTCTTCGGTTGGAGCGGCTGAAATAATCAGCGGCCGATTCACTAATGTCCAAGAGGTCAGAAGACTACTTACAACAGGCGCAGGATGAAAAGAGAGAAAGAGAGAGAGAGAGAGAGAGCGAGAGCGAGAGAGAGAGGCAGAGACAGGATAAGAGAGGGCCACATGAGTATTACATTATTGATGCCCAGTACAATACAATTAAAAAAGCAAAAGCGCTTAAGTTTACTGCCACATCAACTACCCCATTACTACAGCTCACCCCACTGTCCCTCCTGCCTCTGCTACCGCGTTCCTGGGACACACTGCTGACAGTGTCATCATCTGAGGAAGACTGACACAAATACGCACACAGACAAACGTCACAAAATGAGGAATCACTGTACTTTTATACAGCAAACAGCAACTGACAGAATTCCAAGTCTTGGTCTTAAATAGAATTGATTTACTTTAAAGCAGCAGTAAGAAACCTAATTCAATTTTATGCATTTAGGATAATTATCTCAGATGCATCAGCTGGACCCAAGTTAAACCTTGCTACAACTTCTCAGCCTGCACAGAACTGTTCACACACTTGTCACACAAAGTCTGTCAAAAATGCTTTCCTGAAACGGTGAGAGGAGGTGAGGAGGAGGCTGTTAGCAGTAGGTTTTTGGGTGCTCTCATGCAGATTGGCGGTGGTTTTAAGGTGCTCACCACAGGGCTGCTACGAGTGGAGCTGGCTCCAGAGGAGTACCAGCTGTATTCAGAGGGCTGTGGATGGGATGAGGAGGAGGACAGGATCAGCATGGAGCCAGACATCACACTAATGGCATAACAGTAAACTGCTGTGGGATGACAATGCAAAAATAACGTGGTTCGACAAACAGAAGACTTACAGCTCTTGAACTGTAGCCTGAGCCGTAAAGGCCAGCGTCGTCGCAAATAGAGGCCTGAGGGTACACGTGGGAGACAACGTAGGACTCAGCAAAACACGAGAGCACACATAAATCTATGACGCACTAGCTAAACAGACTCTCTTTTAGCCATGCAATAACAAATACTTGGTTTTCCAACTTCAGCTTGGTTTCAGTGCTCCACATCAGAAGCCTTGGCTTCACACAGACTTCTGTCTTATCTAACCGAAGCACAAAAATCTGCCCACAGATAAGTGCGCAGAGTCCAGGAGCTAAATATAAGCAGACCCAGCCACACTGGGCATCCAATCTCATGTACGTGGCTGTGACAGAGGGGGGAGGTCTGCCTCTGAAGGCAACTAGAAGCGTGCAGAGATGCTGGCCACTTAGAGAACAAAAACTGACCGTGCTGTAGCTGCGAGACAGCCCTGTGCCAGTGGTGCAGGGTGAGGAAGTGGTGGCCTGTTGGAGAGGAAAGGAGCAGGGAAAGGTCACCTTAGAGGACAGAGGCAGACCATTGTGGAAAAGTGAGGCGGTGAGAGAATAAAGAGAAGCAGCGAGTGGAAACAGGACGAATGTTTTGCTGAACCTAACACATTTAGGACTTTGAGCTCAAAGTGTGATAAGACATGACATGTCCATTTAAATAACACCCTGGTCATAGTAATTTACATGAATTCAAATGATTTTAAGAAGTGTGGGTATAAAGTTCTGAGCAACACTATGCGCCAACTGGTATGTTTCTCTCTACCCTGATTATTATGACACACAAACAATGCCCCTTATTACAAATATCTAACAAATATGTAACACATAAAAACTCCACTAAACGACACCATGCAGACAGGAATAGTCAGCTTCAGCTGGCTCCATTTTCAGTGAGTGTCTGTCAACTAAAAGTTGCACAGCAAAGGACCAACCCGATAGGTAGAGGTGGAGAGAAGAGGTGGTGGTTTGGTCTTTGTTAGGCTGGTGTAGTTCCTCTGATCGTGGTACAGCCCAGTCTGGAAGGATATAACCACCAACAGAAATTTCATCCTCTGGTGTGTGTTTTATTAACACTTCTTGATCTATGCGCCACTTCACACAGTGATGACAAGTAAAGGGTAAAGTCAGCTGCCAAGAAAATACCACTGCAAGCCACCACAATGACTCTACACCATCTCCATGCTTGAGATCACAGCCAAGACAACAACACTGACCAGAAGGTCTTTCTTTGAGGGCCGGGATGAAGCCTTCTTATGGCTATGCAGATCATTGTACACAGAACTCTGTTCAACACAGAAAAACAATGCAAAGAGAAAGAAAATGCAGCTGTAATGGGAAACAGGAACTTCAAGAAAAAGAAAGTTATAAAGAATGGCAAACACCTAAGTTTCATACAGTGGAGCGTGAACTCTTGAGCGCAGAGCTAGTAGAGATGCCATCAGACTGAGGAGGAGAGACCACAGAATTATGATCGGATAAAGATTAAACAACAGAAACAACCAAACGAAAAAAAAAACATCTGGGATGCTGTTAGGTCAACTTCTACAAATGCATGCATATGTTTGGTGTACTAGACACATAACTGTGTTTTGAAAAAGCTTTTGGTAATGCTGAACTGTACACCCTGCTATTCTTACACAGTTTAGAATCTGTGACTTTGTTTCTTTGTCTGCCAACTCATGCTGTACGACCAGAAACTGAGCAACCAAACTTGACACGCACACTGCCACTCAGGCCCCACAAGGTTCTTTATCCATTTCAGATATGATGTTGTCATTATATCACCTGGCAACCGCCTAACAATGGACATTTATGTGCCTATAACACCTTTTAAAAGCATTGCATCGTTTGTATTTATGACAAAATCCTCTCTCTAGATAGATATAGATATCTATCTATCTGCAAAACTTCACTTATGTGTGATATATTATGAGGCCATCAGGGTGCCTGTCAACAATCTAGGAAAACTACTAAAATTACGTATAACCGTAACATGACATTATATTGCCCTTATATTACCTACAACACCTCAGGAAAGCACTGTATCACTTTTATTTCACAGCCAAGACCACAAGCAGGGCAAACAATACAGTACTATGAGCATATACTAGTGGGTAGAAATATACCATTATGATATCTAAGAACCAGTGTCAATGTGCATGCATTTCCAGCACAAAGAAAAAAAAGAATTTAAAAGCTGAAAAATGTCACACCAAGTTTTCTTATGAATGAATCAGAATCATAAAGCCAGGCATTCAGAAAATATCATGGTGCAAACTGCACTGAAAAGGCATTTCAAGATTAGTAGATGAGAAACTTCAACAAAAAAGGTAACTACTCTAAAACAGTTGCCATCTAGGAGTTAGATCTGCTTGCAAAAATAAGGTTAGGTGAATCTACTATTTAGCCTTCAAACTACTCTCACACATATGCACAGAGAACAAACCAAGGCATCTTTTCTGCGGGAACTGGATTGACTCTTAGACCCCAAGTCACGTATTCCTGATGACGACGACTTAGAATAAAAAACATTAAAAAAAAAAGATAAGCAGGGAATTTCTCAGAGAAAACTAAAGCAACAGTCAATACTGTCAAAATAAAACGCAGTTCAGCCAAATCTTAATATATATAACAACTGGTTTCCACACAAGAGCAACGGCTTTCACACATTAGTGTGCCCCTATGAGTGTGCAGTCTTAATAAACCTGGCAGGGGTGTATTATGTACGCACCCTGTAGCTGCGGACTGACGTGACATCATCATCCAGCCCCTGTTAATGTGGAAATATGGAGTCACAGTAGAAAAGCAGATAGAGAGAGACACACATGAGTGATGAGAGATTAACTGTATGCCTAAAGGGGAAATAAGAAAAGGAAATAGAGGGAGACAAAGAGGAAGTATGTAGGGGAGATACAGACCCGCTGATGACGGCTGCTGGATCTACTACTACTAGAGGCTCTGGCTTTTTCTGCGTCAGCCTAGATTCAGGAAGGAAAGTTGGAGTGAAAGCAGAGAGATCACTGGAACACTTGGTTGCTGTGCAAAGCCCGAGCCATTCAAAAAAACCTCTGCGTGTTTATCACCAAATGGGTGTCATAAACATTTGCAAATGTTAGCCTTTTCAAGCAAAACGGCAGGATTAATGATAAACTAGACATGCTAATATATTACAAACCTTTGTCTCATTAAACAGCACACAGTGAAAACCTATTTTCTGCATCAACACACCAACACAGATTAATTTCATGCAGAAGTAGTTCATAAACATTTAAGACACTATCATTTCTTAAGTAGCTGGAGGAGTACAGCTAACGGTCCAAACCGCCTCCTTACATACAGACTCACCCACTCTAAATAAAGTCAAAGGCCAAAGCCTGCTCTCCAAATACACAGTCACAGATTATGGTGTCTCCAAAGCAAATACACTGTTGAGGCATATTTCCACAGTGAGGTACATAGTAGTCAGCAAGTCAAGTGTAGCTAAATTGTCAGGGTTGACTGGGACTCAGTCCCACACAACAGGCTGTGTTAGTGGAAATGGAAGCAACAACACTGCCTCACTGGCCTACCATCCACTGGTGGATCTGACCCCATTTTCTGCTGCTACTGCTGGATGAGCGGTAAGAAAGCTGGGCAGAGGGAGGAAATGCCAGGAAAAACATACAATCATATTTCATTCAAAACTGCTGAAACGGAAAAACTGGGTGACATTTAAACCAGGAATAGAAGATTTTTTTGTTGATTTGTGGACATGCAGCACTTTCATTTTTTTCTTTCCATGGGTATATTTCTGTATGTGAACTGTCACTGTAGACTTTCTTTTATGCTATAAAGCCAACAGCTTGTAGATCGTCTGCTGTGGATGCAGATGAGCACTTTGCAAACAGGAGGTAGCGACAAAACATTAAAATGTGATTAGCAGAAAGAAAACAAGACCAAATCCCATAGTAAAATTACAAAACATTTGTGCTAACAGACACAGCAGTAAATCAGAGTACCTGATGGCCTGAATTACGGTCAGAGTATCTTTGCCTATCAGGTCCACTTACCTCTTTCTGTTGCCGTTCAAGTTCCCTCATTCGAATGTCTCTTGCCTCTGCCCGAGCCGCCCTCTTTGCTGCCAGCCTCGCCTCCGCCTGTAACACACAACATGAACACACCTGTCAATCTCAAATGGAAACTTATAAAAGGTATAAAAGAGACAGCAGAGCGCTGCAATAAAAATAATCACACTGTAGAATTTACATGAGTATGTTTGGATATTGAACAGTTTCCTGTAAAAGAGAAGGCATCTGGCAGACGTGGGTTGATTTCATTTCTTCACACTCGCTTGAAGGTCGTGCTGTCACATAAGATGAAGCCCTGCTTAGTTTTAACAACACATCAACAATAACAAATCACCAAAAACGACCTAGTTTATGGATCTACCAGGATGATAAAGACAAATTAGTACTTATTTAAAAAAGAAAATTATAATAAAGAGATTTGTTTTTATTTCACAAACACTGCTTTAATCACACAGTAGAGACCACTCAATGTAACTGTAAAATGATCTGCTCTGTAAATACCTTATTCTTAAGCAATATCAAAGATTTCTCTATTGAACTTTTTTGTTTTGCCTCGACAAAAATAACATTAATATTCGCTGATTTTGTTGTTGTTGTTTCTAAACTCAAATATTGCTACAGGTGCTAAAACGTCTGTCTTTTTACGGTATGGAAACTTTGCAGAGTCCATATTACATTGTGGACCAGCTTCCTCTGTGCCACAGCTCCCGTTGAGTGCTTGGGATGCCTCATCCCCACCAACATGTGCTAACCATTAGCTTCAGGAGGGCTAATTTAAAGCCCTCACAAGGGGAGATGCCGATAGCGCACAAATAAACTGAGAAGCAGAGCAAATAGAAAAAAAACAAACAAACAAAAAAACAACATGAGTCAGCCTGAAAACAATTTCACAATATCCAAGTGACCCTGAAGCACAAAACAGCTATAAATAAAAGCTAACCTGAATACCAAAACTCCTCTTTTATTGCACAATTTGTTGTAGTGAGTCAGATTATAAACAGGAGATAATTTTACAGAGCATGGAGGCTAATGTGAGCAACCCCTTCACAGCTCCGATTAGACACAGGTGACTATGTAGCCTAGCCTTTCATTGGGTACTGAATACGGCATACCAAACATGCTCTGAAACTAAACATGCCACAAACAGAGAATGGCAAACTTGTTCGTGAAACTATAAGCTCTTTATCTCTAGCTAAAAGGCAGTCCATAAATACTGGGGGTAGTGTGTACAGTATCTCACTGCAGACAAACACTGTCAGCATTCCAGCAATTTCTTATCTCCACTGCCAGAATCGAACGCCTGTGGACATACGCTATTCCCGTTTCAATAATAGCCTGAAGCGCACAAACACAATTTAACAATCTTGTTTAGCAGATGAATTATCATTTAATCCTAACAACAAATACAAGCTAGAGATGTTCATATCCAGACATGTTTTAATAGATTAGTATCAGCTAAAATACATTAACCAAACTCTGATCTTGTCCTTGCTGCATTTCCAACTAAAGCCTGCCAGTGTTCTCTTCTTAAAAGACATTAGGGATCAACACTGCAAGCAGTTCACTGCTCTGTGACTGAAAACCAGAGTGCCACTGTGAAAAATTATTTGGTCACAGAAGTGACTCAACTCACACTCAGGCTGGCAAAATTAGTTAAGTTCCAACAAAAACAAACCCATTAGTAGGGCTGGGCTATATCATACCGTTCACGGTAATACTGGTGTAATTTTGGGCAACGATAGGAAAATGAAATATCGTGATAGAATTAGAGATGGACCGATCCGATATTACGTATCGGTATCGGTCCGATACTGACCTAAATTACTGGATCGGATATCGGAGAAAAATAAAAAATGTAATCCGATCCATTAAATATGACGAAAGCACCTCACAAAACTTGCAACACGCCGTAACTCGCCTCAGAACGTTAGCACATCGGAGCAGTAGGCATCACGTGATAGAGCGGCTGTGGGATGCTGGACCTGTCGGTGGTCTGGATAGCATTTGGAGCTTCGCTAGCAACCCGGCATTTCATCTCCGACAAAGTTATCCCCGAGAGAAGTAAAGCAAGTGTGTAAGTCCATCTCTGAATGTTTGTACAGCATTCCTGCGTTAAGCTTAACAAACGATATATGGAGCGAGTGCCTCTTCTTGCTGCTACTTCAATCATGAAACTGCTTAATGATCAGCTGATCGGCTTTTCTGTCGCGAGTCCGTCTCTCTTGTTTGTTTTTGGCCCACTTTGCACCAGAAAGAGGAAACCAGCGGCTGAACAACAGCAGCACGTTTAAGCTTGATAAGCTGTTGTTAGAATTTATTTAATATTACTTTCTACACCAGGATCTTTTTCTACGTAGCTGACGGCTGGTAACTGTGCAGGGGCGGATCTAGCAAAGTTTAGCCAGGGGGGCCGATAGGGCATTAACAGGGAAAAGGGGGCACAAAGACATACTTTTCTTTCTTATTCTCATTTAAAATGTCTAGCTTTTAATAAATAATTATCTGACACCCAAAGTTTTAATTTGATGTAAAATGAATAGAAGTCCATTACTGTATATAGTAACTATTAAGTCTAATATATACAGTGGGGCAAAAAAGTATTTAGTCAGCCACCGATTGTGCAAGTTCCCCCACCTAAAATGATGACAGAGGTCAGTAATTTGCACCAGAGGTACACTTCAACTGTGAGAGACAGAATGTGAAAGAAAAATCCATGAATCCACATGGTAGGATTTGTAAAGAATTTATTCGTAAATCAGGGTGGAAAATAAGTATTTGGTCAATAACAAAAATACAACTCAATACTTTGTAACATAACCTTTGTTGGCAATAACAGAGGTCAAACGTTTACTATAGGTCTTTACCAGGTTTGCACACACAGTAGCTGGTATTTTGGCCAATTCCTCCATACAGATCTTCTCGAGAGCAGTGATGTTTTGGGGCTGTCGCCGAGCAACACGGACTTTCAACTCCCGCCACAGATTTTCTATGGGGTTGAGGTCTGGAGACTGGCTAGGCCACTCCAGGACTTTCAAATGCTTCTTACGGAGCCACTCCTTTGTTGCCCGGGCGGTGTGTTTTGGATCATTGTCGTGTTGGAAGACCCAGCCTCGTTTCATCTTCAAAGTTCTCACTGATAGAAGGAGGTTTTGGCTCAAAATCTCACGATACATGGCCCCATTCATTCTGTCCTTAACACGGATCAGTCATCCTGTCCCCTTGGCAGAAAAACAGCCCCATAGCATGATGTTTCCACCCCCATGCTTCACAGTAGGTATGGTGTTCTTGGGATGCAACTCAGTATTCTTCTTCCTCCAAACACGACGAGTTGAGTTTATACCAAAAAGTTCTACTTTGGTTTCATCTGACCACATGACATTCTCCCAATCCTCTGCTGTATCATCCATGTGCTCTCTGGCAAACTTCAGACGGGCCTGGACATGCACTGGCTTCAGCAGCGGAACACGTCTGGCACTGCGGGATTTGATTCCCTGCCGTTGTAGTGTGTTACTGATGGTGACCTTTGTTACTTTGGTCCCAGCTCTCTGCAGGTCATTCACCAGGTCCCCCCGTGTGGTTCTGGGATCTTTGCTCACCGTTCTCATGATCATTTTGACCCCACGGGATGAGATCTTGCGTGGAGCCCCAGATCGAGGGAGATTATCAGTGGTCTTGTATGTCTTCCATTTTCTGATGATTGCTCCCACAGTTGGTTTTTTCACACCAAGCTGCTTGCCTATTGTAGATTCACTCTTCCCAGTCTGGTGCAGGTCTACAATACTTTTCCTGGTGTCCTTCGAAAGCTCTTTGGTCTTGGCCATGGCGGAGTTTGGGGTCTGACTGTTTGAGGCTGTGGACAGGTGTCTTTTATACAGATGATGAGTTCAAACAGGTGCCATTCATACAGGTAACGAGTGGGGGACAGAAAAGCTTCTTACAGAAGACGTTACAGGTCTGTGAGAGCCAGAGATTTTCCTTGTTTGAGGTGACCAAATACTTATTTTCCACCCTGATTTACGAATAAATTCTTTACAAATCCTACCATGTGGATTCATGGATTTTTTTTTCACATTCTGTCTCTCACAGTTGAAGTGTACCTCTGGTGCAAATTACTGACCTCTGTCATCATTTTAAGTGGGGGAACTTGCACAATCGGTGGCTGACTAAATACTTTTTTGCCCCACTGTATATATATACCCTAGTAAGCTATAGTACTTTTTCCTTTGGGAAGGTACCATCTGTGCAGTCTGCAATTCTGTTGAAGAAAGATGTTGAATTTATTTAATATTTTAATATATTGAAAAATAATTGATTTCTGTGCATTTTTTTTTCCCACACTGCATCAAATTAAGGTTGATTACGTCGATTAAGCATCATGAGGTGGAGCGTGAGGGGTGGTTCCCCTATTTTTTATTTATTTATTTTTGTTGTTGCTGGGAGTTGGAACCCTATTAGTTAGGTTGCTTAATATTTACGCTAAGTACTCTTTAAAATACCAGAATAGGGAGGATGGTGTAGGTTTAAGTTTATTAGATTGATCAGTATTGCTGAACTATGAAATATTTTTTTTGCATACAGGTATAACAGAATATCTTTAGTGTAGTTGTTGTTTTAAACTTGAGTATGAACTTATACAAAATGCAGCAAGATATTTAAAAAAAAAAACCAGTTTTGTTGATTAAAACACACTATATCGGATTCATATCGGTATCGGCAGATATCCAAATTTATGATATCGGTATCGGTCATAAAAAAGTGGTATCGTGCCATCTCTAGATAGAATATGGGTAAAACGCGCATGCGCAGTGCCTTTGTTTACATATGCACACGGCGGCGACGCAGAATGAGAAGAGCGAAAGTGGATCGTTGAATGAAACGGATGAACCAGAATTGATTTGTAAAAATGCTGCAACTTCAGTGGTGTGGAACTGGTTTAGCTTTCGTCCGTCAGATACACAACAAAGCACTATTTTTAGTAGAGCATGCTAGCGGGCCGTGTTGTTTGGAAAATACGGCACACTTAAACTCAATCCTTTGATTTTTCTGAAAATCGACAGTGCCCCTTATAATCCCGTGGGCCTTATGTATGAATTCTGGTTGTGTTTACTGACCTCGAAACGATTTTATGTGGTACACGGCGCTCGAAAATCTGTCAAATGTTTTAGTACGACTTTGCTAAGCTACGAACCCGCACCGCTTGATGGATTGTCGGAGCATTACGGCTATATTAGGCAGGCGCCTCGCGGAGTGATACGTACTGTGCTTCAACATAATATTACCGTATTGTGTGTGTGTATATAACCTCTTTTTAAAGTTTTGTGGATATTATACATGGTTATGCTGAGGATATGTCGGCCAGTTTCCACTGGAAATGCCTTTTGGTTAAACTGTCAGCAAGGAATTTGCATTTGCACTGTTACGTCTTTATATAACTTTAATGCACATAAAAAACAGCTGCTTGTTTAAGTGAAAATACATTGATGGGGTTTTTTGCACTAATAAAGTTGGGGAGTTGTAAAGCATGTTGTCTAGTGTCAATTATATCGTCAGTCATATCGTTATCGCAAATTTCCAAATGTATATCATGATAAATATTTTTGGTCATATCGCCCTGCTCTACCCATTAGTCCTCCTTTCTCTTTGCTCATTAGGAAAGATGCACCACTGACTGACATCTGTAAATAAGATGACATTTACCAATGGAAGAGGCTGATGTTCTCTATCTTCCGTTTCACACCAGTGTTCAAAGAGAGAGTGATAAATACAGAGTTGTTGTTACCCCCACACAAATGGAAAAGGGAAAAGAGAGAGAGAAAAGAAACCCCAAACAAACCAAAACACACACCCCTAAACACACACACAAAAAAAACAATAAATAAACTAAATTAGCAACAGCAAGAGCAGACAGTTTTTTATTTTCAACATTGTTATCAGGCCAGACCTTCACAATTGGCACAACCATACTAATTAGCAAAGATAAGTACCTGTTAGTCGGTGCAGACTTTCACTTTCACTGTTTAAAATGACAACATCATTGGCTAACTATTAACCTCAACTCCAAATTAAGCCCTGTTATTGCCTGGTTTCTGTCACTCCTGCAGCCTGTACAAAGACTCATAGCGATGTAGAGGGAGCAATGAGTAGACAGCAAGTAGACAGTCTAACACCACAGTATCAAGAGTTAATTTTGATTAATAATAATTTACCAACTTCATGAACATATAATAGCAACTCCAATATTTTGAGCAAGTCGCTTATGAAAAATAAGTTGTGGTTTGGATGTTCAGTTTTATTTGGGGATATATGTGGTAGCCATGTTTTTGCCAGAACAGACGTTTGACCTACGGTAAACTTAATATCCTGCACTGTGATCTGTACAAGGTGAAAAAGGAAGTAAAGTTGCAAGTGTGTAAGAGAGACCAAATGAGAAAGCAAATGAGATGGCTGGCCGTGTGCTCTGCACCTGTTGATCTGTCTGACAGTATGACCTGCTCTGCACAGCAGCACAGCTGAGCTTCTCTGTCTGTCCTATCTATAGACTGGCCCATCCAGCCTTGCTCTCTGACTGCCACATCATGGGCCTGAGAAGGTAACCCGAGCAGTAGAAGTTCGCCATTAAACACTCCTCCTACACTTGAGGCAATAAGATTAATCCACCATATGGGGATATTCACCAAAATTCAAGTAATAAGAAATGTAACAGAAGGCTCCTTTTCCTCTGGTTTATGTCAAAGTAAAGTGACTTGAGTGTTGGGAATAGTGTTGAGAAAACACTTCAAGACATCTGAGCTCTCTGAAAATGTGAAACTTATTAAAAAAAGAAAGAAAGAAAAAAAAGAGCAGATTAATCGGTACACGATCTATAAAATGCCACTGTAAAACCTGAAGCAAAACACACACTGTACAAGAAGTTAATGTAAATGTCAAAGTTATTGTAAAATTAAAAATAAGTATGTGGAATGAGGAATCTGTATTCAAGGTTACTGTAATTAAACCCCAATTCTCTGCAAAATAAAAAAACAAACAAAAATCTTTCAGTCTGTAATAACTGGAAAATGCCAGGCTGTGAGAAACTGACCAATAACTTTTTAATCACCTACAATTCTTCATAATAAATTCAGCAGTAAATGCTGAAATTTATGTAATATTAATATTTAGATAACATACTGTACATTATCGCAATCTGAAATGAAACAGTCAATATCGAGCTTTTTAAATTGACCTTTATTTATGCAACAATCTGCTAAACAAGATTGTTATGTTGTGTTTGTGCGCTCCATAGGAGACTCAATGCCACATTTACAAGGGAGGTCTGTTTGAGCTTGTTTTAACTCCAGTGGAAATAATTATGATAGCTGATTAGTATGTCCTCTATACTAGTCCTGTAAATAGCAAACCACCAGGTCTCGGCTCTCTTTGAATTATACTCAACCAGTCCTTGAAAATGCTAACTCCTCTATGTCTTACTTTTAGAAATCCAAATAATAATTGTTAAAAACAGGTTTTAATGGGGATAGGAGTGGTAGTGATTGTATCCCAGCAGCCATCCAAACGCTTATGAACACAGACTGTAATAGGTGCTTTGTTCTTTGAACTCTTAACACTCCTAACCATATAAGGAAAGTTGTACACTTTCCATTGCAACAGCGACTTGGTGATATCACAAATGAAATCAAATGGACTATGAACTATAGTTTGTGCACAGACACTCCTCTCTCTACATCAAAAAAGACATGCATGGCTTTGTTCAAATAGTTGACTCCTTAGATCCCTATCTGAGGGACAACACCTATGAGGTGATAATCTAATTCTAATACTTGTCCCCTGCTTGATTTGTAAGCTGCCAGTATTCCAAAGATTGAGTGCCCAGTAATGTAAGGGGCCTCAAAACTAGTCTGGTGATGGTGCAGGCTCAAATTCACAGTCACTCTCAGTCGGGGACTGTGCCAAGACTTTAGACTGGTCGACTTTTGGCTCTCCTGACCACAAGGTAGGAGCTGCAGAGGTTTAAGAATCTGGGCAGGTGGTGACGTGAAACAAGTTAGACACTGACCCCTTGAACTCCCTAAACAGTCTAATCTCTGGTTAGCAGCACAAAGAGAATGAGACTTAGGACCTGACTGGGAGGGTTGGATGACTCATGTTTCTATGATGAGCCTGTGTAACTATAAAGAGAGCAAATGGAGCCTTGTGCTTAGAGTTCAAGAATGAGGAACTGCACCGCTTTCGATCATCAAAGACTTCGCTCTTAAAGGTCAATATAAACATCAACTAAAGGCTGATATTTATCGTTAGGTTTAAGCTTTTAAAGGCAAGAAATTATCTGATTTAGCCTAAATTTTACAGGAAAAAAAACCTGCAGAATCACTATTACATGCAAATATGAATTTAAAGATCCCTTTAAAAACTATTTAAAACAATACAACAAGAACCAAAAACAATATTTGCTTTTTCTGCTGTTATCCACAATATTGTGGAGAAAAGTGAAGGAATGAAAGGCTTGTAGTGGAACAAAATGGAATAATCCCAGGGCATGTTGTTACAAGCCAGGCAGCTTTTTTCTTTGCCTGCGTTTTTCCTTCGTGAACAAAAACACTACAAGTGAAGTCAACCTCTGTGGACTCCAAAACAGCCGTCTTCACTTGCTTCACAACTTAACTAGAAAAACACAAACATCAATATCTAAATATAGATATGAAGGTTTTTGATAATGCAACTTTGAGCACCACACTTCAAATTAACATCAGTCGCCCTGCAGTCTTCGTACACCTCTCTAATTCAATGTGCTGTTAAACTAAACTGATAGCTAACCTAGTCTGAAACCTGATAGATTGCATACAAGTTCTGCTGAGTAGCCTTTGGTCTCAACTTTCAACCAGTTTTTCAAAAAACAACACTGGAACATCAGTAAGGTCAACCAGGTTACTCCAAACCTGGGCTCTAAAATTGTTAGCTCAATTTCAAATGGTGTAAAAGCTATTGGTAAATACTTTCCACAATCTCTCAGGCCAAAAGATAATTAACATTTTTAATTCTTTTTGTTTGAATTCACACAAATGTAAGTAAAAAAAAAATACTTCTGTCTTCTTGAAATGTTTCACATTGATGAAAAATCATTACGATGACCTGAGTTTTTTCTTTGGTTTAAGTAATTGCAATGATAGAATAAGGGTTACAAAAAGTAAGTAGACACATGCATTTACATTATAAAGCTTAGGCAAAAGATTTAATCGCCATGTTCAGTTTAAAAGGGCTCTCACAAACCATAATGCTGCTTAGGCAAGCATATGAGTACTGACAATGCTCTTAAGAAACTACTTGGTACTACAACTGGTAGTTTTAAAAAGTGATGGTTCTGTTGCCCGGGTTAGCCACCCTTAAATTGACAAATCAGTCTTCTGTCTATACTTGAAGCCCCCATTATCTCAACGAGGATAAACAAGAACATTTGAGCTGAATAAAAATCTGATTTGCATTGATTCAGATCGCATAAGGGGAACCTTTTATGGAGAAAGCATCCCAGGTTCATTGCAGTAAGCTTCAAAATTAATGTAGGTGATGAATGACCTTACCTCACGAGCAATGCTACTCAGCGCTTCATCCTCTGCTGAGAACCGATCTTTTAGAGGAGCACGCTTTCTACCAGTGCCTTGTGTCCCCATGTTAGTACTGGAACTCATACTGCGTAAGCCCAGGAGATGGAAACGTGTGTTAATTCCTGGAGGAACAAAAGCAGATAAAAATAATTTCAACAAGTCAGTAAACAAAGTCAAATGATAGAATAATTAGACATATGCCTTTTGGCTGTGTTTCACGGTGTATGCGTTCTGCACTCCCAACTCAGACACTTCATATCTCTTATTTTCACTCCTGCAAAAACAGACCCTTGTATGGCACCCACAAGGGCTTTGGATAAACACTTGTGACTGACATGAACCAGCTTTAATGTGACATGCATATAGAAGGAGCTCTGGTAGCTTAAACCAGCCAGATACCAACCCAAAACGCAGCATGATAAAGTGTACAGAATGAATAACACAATTAATTAAAAAAAATAAATCTACAAACAATACCTGTCCACTGATTACGCTTGCATTTTAAGTTGATGTAATGGGTATTCCACATGCGTTGATAGACATAAGAGTAATATTAGAGTTAACATTATCACTAGACAAAAGCCCACTGTGGATGGCTGGTACAGACACGGGGGGGAAAACGCCTAGTTTAGGATCCGGCTGAGTCAGAGGATCCAAGTGAGACATGAGCACTCCATGCAGACGTTTGATGAGCTAAACCGCGTAGGTCCAAGAGTCAAACGCACTAATCACAGACGCTGCAGGCAACTTAACGAATACTGATCCTTGACAAAGAATAGGGTGATTAGCCACCCATCATTAATCAGCTGGGTTAAGTTACCACCCACTAATAAAGCTGGAATTACCCCCTGTCATATAAGCAAAATAACGGCCTCAGCTGGGTTAGAACAAAAGTAATGCAATGAAGTGAGGCAATGTGTTGCTCCTTAGCGTTAGCTACCAGCGTTAACTACTGTTAGCTAGCTCTTTGCTGAGCTAACTGGGAGTGCTAACTAGCATTTCGTCGTTCCCGAATTCATATTTGAAAAGTTCCCTTATTAGGTTCTCATTGAGCTTTCAGCCCAGCTAACGCTCTAGAAAACGAGAACTATTTAGACGTGTCCATCCCCCGGCAATGACCCCCACCCCCCAGTCCCGAAGACCTACCTAAAGCTAGTTCACTTGTTTAGCTGGGTAGTTAGCTTGGATAGCTAGTGGGGCTAACCTCGACTCTCCAGAGACAGACAGGGCAAATTGGCACTGATCCTCCAGTCATATTTCCCAGCCCCCCAAAAACAATACCTCACCTTCGCGACACCTTTAAATAACCCGCGATACTGTCGAGGTGTTATCCCTTGTCTCCTGGAGTTTCAGGGGTGAGCCATTCGGGTTCTCTTCAGAGATTGTTAGTGTTTTTGTCCGCAGTGACAGCTGTCATCAGTCCGCCTTTCCACCGCTCCTCACTGCCCTCCTTACCCAGTTTCCACACACACTGGTTGGTTCCAAAGGACCCGGATGTTGGAAAAAATTAGGGTGTGATGCTGCGTTCACGTCCCGCAAGAATAATCAGAATCTTAACTTTTTTTCAAACTGATGCAGACCTTCTAGTTTTTGTATTACCATATAATAATTTTAGGCGATAGAAACATTTCTTTCTTTAAACGAGAAATAAATCAACCCTCTTGTATTGTTATTACTATATAAATATCCCTTTGTATTGGACAGTTTCTTGCTTTGATGAGCAGACTTTGTTAAGCTTGCTCACAAATGATATGATATCTGTAAAGCTTGTATCTTTTAGCCCATATTTAAGTACAGTATAAATTTAATGTAGTTGAAAATGTAGTGTAGAATATATTGTATGTAGACTTTTGCCAAAATATTATCTTATTCAAAAAATTCCATCCAGTACATGTTATTATTTTATATTATTATTATTATTTCTTTTTTATGCAATGTTATATTTTTAATTTCAGCATTTACTTTTTTCCTTGTCAGAAGTTTAGTTTGGCCTTACTGATGGGGCTCGGGGGTCCAGACCCACCCACTAAAGATGGTGTACCCCTTCATCGGATTTCTACTGATATGCTTCAACTGTAAGTTCCATTAATTCATAGAAGTTGCTAATAAAAACAAACAAAAAAACACCCTCCATATCGGTTAATAATATTTTAGTGCTTCTTCAGCAATCATGTAACCATCATGACTGAGGAGGTCATGCTGGTAACCTTCATGTTCCTTTGAAACTAAACAGAGGTCATTCATCAGCTGGTTCAGCTATATTGTATGAATGTAATTAATAGAACAAACCGAATACTCCAATGAACTTGGATGTCCGTCCAATAGCATATGGTGTGCCACCAAAGCTGCAGAGGTTACCTAGGAAGGTCAAAGGGCACTGTAGTCACGGCTACATAGTTTGTCCACATGAGGGCAGTAATGTATAACGATTTGTTCTGCATTATGTAAAAATGCAGTGCTGTATGGAGTTACGCCATACTTTCCTAATTGTATGATGTGGATGCAAACATTTATGTCGTTTAATTTAAATGCTGAAGTTACCTGTTTAACAAAATATAGATGGCAGTCTGACAGAGCCAAAAAAAACCAACCCAAAAACAAAACTTATACAAGGGCAGTGACCTAATATTTATATGTGTATGCATGAGAACAGTGCAGAAAACTAGTGTCTTATTAGCAACAACTCCAAGAATATATGCAAACAAAGTACTGTTTATCTCTCTTTGTGTTTTTAGAGCACTTGAACACCTGCAAGGGATTTTCACGCAGAGAACCTGTGTGGGAATTTCCTGACTGACACCCATAACACAGGTTACACGAACTCACACACACACACACACACACACACACACACACGCACGCACGCACGCACACGCACGCACGCACACACACACGTATTCTTATTTTCCCTCATTACAGGAAGCTAATACTAATGACTGTTTTGTCCCTGATCGCCTCTCTCTGTTTGCTGCCGTGCAGACAGGGTTTACTGGAGTCTTAACCCAAAGACAACATCAGCCACACTGTCTCCACACTTCTACTCCTGATTAACTTTCTATGTAGTCATCACTTCAAGCACTAATTAACTACTGCAGCTGTAATAGCTAAATAAATAGGCAACAGATGCACAAGATTGGGTTCAGTTATGCAGCTGCTCATCAGTCACTGATAATAGCGATTGCAACTCTTTGTTTTTCTGGCTGCTATCTTGGCAGAACATAGAATCATTGCATGTTTGGCAAACTGCCTCAGATGCTATTTCTTGGATTCTTCAACACAGTGTTTTACTGTAACAGGACAAAGCAAACAGCCACGGGACTTGGATATCAGTCTAAAGTAAATGATGTGTGTGAATATCACCGGACAAGCAATAGTGGAGTGGGTGGAGAAAAAAACGGAAAGCCTTGAGGCAGCCAGACAGTACTTAAATGTGTTTTCCTAGTTTTATGGCAGTTTTGACTCATAAACACTTAAACACTTGGCTTGTTTTCCTGGGACCGAGAGGCGTGTACTCAGCTGCAGCAAATCTTAATGTCACTCTCCCTGTTTATAGTATCTTTAACTGACCTTATCACTTGCTTCTCTCAATTAATACGCATTGTGCAATAGCATGTATTTTCTTAAAATATGCTGTTGAGGGTGGATTTGTATAGTTTTGGATGGTATACACCATCAGTTGGTGATCAGTGGTTGGAATAGCCTCCCGCTGCGCTAACAAGACTGAGTGAATTGTTAACTGGTCTGGTCTGTCTTTAAGCCAGAGTGTGCACAGAAAAGAACTAGAGACCATAGAGCCTCGACTTGTAATTACCCCATGGAGGGCAATAGTTCTCCTAGCCTACATCTCTTCGGGGCCCCTTTGAAGATGCTCCATAGGGAGCTGGTTGTAATCAGGACACATGACTCATTGATTAGTTCTTTGCGGTCTTCCAGGAACACAGCACAAGGAGTGGACAAATCCTGGGGGGAGGGTAGTCCCCTCAGAGCTGTGCAGGCAGACTGCAGATAGACTGGAGGTAACGATGCAGGATGGAGAGTGTGGTTTAGATACAAATTAGATCCTATAAACAATTGAATGTGCATTTTTTTTTCTCAAAAAATGGCTATTCATTAATGTCTCAAACAAGAATGTGGAACCATGTGTCAAGAAAGGCCACAAATCTGCAGGTTTTCACTCCAGCCACACTCATTAGTACACTGATAAATAAATACAATGCTAACCAGGGAGAGAGGGACCTAACCGCTGTAGGCTGTAATACATTTTCCTCTTACATTACAGGTGCTGGTTGCTGAATTTGTCGGTATTAAACTACATGTCATCTAAAACAACAGTTTCTACAAGGTTTTGTGCTGCAGAGAGTTAAAACCTTCCAGTATAATGCCATCAGCTGCTTGATAACTTCCATTTTTCTATTCCTTCTCTAATCTCTAAGGCAAGCTTACCGTTACCCCGTGTTCTCGACTATTTCTTGTCCTTCTTGATCTATGATTTCCCCCAAACTCTATTAAACACAAGGTTACAGGAATGCTGTGTTAAACATTTTAACAGCTATCCTCAAGATGAGCGCTGGCTGGACTTGATTAATTGCTACGGGAGTCTCAGCCAACACGGAAAACTTAAGTGCACGCATATAACAAAGTCTAAACACTGAGTAACTTTAGCAACAATTGCAAGACTTTTAGTTAACAATCTGAGTTTTAAATGTGCATTCTTGTGAGTCTTTGTGCTCACCAAAGACAAAAGTTTGTTCAATAACTAATGATAATGCAAAGTTGTGTAAAAACACATAGAGAGAGAAACGAGGTGAGTGGAGAAGAAACACTCAGTACATCATGGGAAGCCCCCAACAGCCTAAGCCTACTGCACTATAACTAAGAGAGGGTTCAGGGTCACCTAAGCCAGCTTTAATTATAAGCAAAAAGGAAAGTTTTAAGCCCAATATTAAAAGTGTAAAGGGTTTTCTGTCTCCTGATTTTAAACTGGGAGCTGGTTCCACATCTTAATAAACTGTAATCAACTACATTATATTATAAACATATACTGTAGGTTGCTAATATATGTTTTCATTCCCTCACAAAGAAGAACATTTTGCCATACATTTCCTGTGTTTTTACAGCTATTAGTCACCGCGTCGATTTAAATTACACGCATTAAACATCCAATGAATGAATTTTCACGTTTTAGGTTTTGTTATTATAGCCAGTATTACTTGTTTGTTCAGTCATAAGTGATGCCAGTCACCTGCGTTATGTGATGATGCCACATAATTATGCAGTAAACAAGTATCGGGTAGTTTTGCAAATAATCTGTTTGAACCTGGTCGTAGAGCTCAAAATAAGTTCACACAGCTCCTAATGAGATATATTTGCCTGTCCGTAAAGATTATAATCAGTAACATAACCAGGACTTATGGCCTCAACACCCAGCTGACGATGGTTGTGCAGAATATAGAGTTTTGGCAGAAAACAACAACAAAGCAGTCATCTTTAAGAGCTCTGCAAAGTATCAGCTGGACATTCTTCGACGATACTTGAGTTGACATTTAGAGAGGCATCTCTGCTAAACAGATTGGGCAAACCGAGTAGATCATAAACATGGTCTTAAAAGGTGCCTTTTGATGTTTTTCGGCTTGCAGTCTGGACACCTGTGGGGTTGAACCCGGTGACTGGCTGTCCTATGTGAGCACGGTGCGCAGGGGGAATTGGGTCATTACGCAGCAAGAAATAAAGCTTGAGGTAATGCTTAAGGCAGTGGAAATTAGTTTTAATTGCTCCGTGCATGGAAAAGTGATTTGTGGTGTAGTGTAAGTGCAGATTTAACATCTCATTTCATTTCATCTTTTGTTAAATTAAAAGCAAACAAACATCCAAATTAATTTGATAATTTGTTCGTGTGACTTTGCCCCTGCAAACTTACATTAATAACACCACACACAGATGCTTTTTTTTCAGTTAGCTGTCATAAGTGATATATGCTGTATGGTTTCTATTTGTATTGGATTGTCCTTTGTCAGTCAAGCATTGTGGACGTCTGTAGCTGATCCACTCTCTTGGCTTCTACGAGTGAGCGTTAGTGATGCGGGGTGTGTCATTCCGGCCTGTGCTGATTGCAAAACAAGAATCAGGGGAGCGTGAAGCTGCAGACAGGCTGCATACACACCCATTTCATTGTTGATGACCACACCG
Organism: Aulonocara stuartgranti; assembly: GCF_965226115.1. NCBI lineage: Eukaryota > Metazoa > Chordata > Actinopteri > Cichliformes > Cichlidae > Aulonocara > Aulonocara stuartgranti. Next base: position 10,255,152 of record NC_138949.1, read on the forward strand.
GAACAACTTAGAGTAGCAGAAAAGGCTCGCGGCAAAGAAAGTCAATCAAGGACTGCAGACTTGTAGAGGCCCATTGATCATATTGTGTCTATGTTTTGATGGATATGAGAACCTTGTGTACTCCAGATGCCACGTTAGCACACTTTCTCCTCTTGTTTGTCTTCATTTATTTTGTGATGTCTGGATGATAGCGTGTGACCTTTCGGAGTAAGACTTTCTGGGTAAAAGCGAGCTATAAATAAGACAGCTGTCACGCAGGCAGCTCCACGCACTCGCCCTGAGCATTTGTGTGTCTGGAGCACTTTTGCAAAAAGGCAAACATTTAAATGTCTATAATTCTTTATTTGCCTGTGTTTAGCATCTTCCTGCCTCCCACCTTTTACAAAGAGAGTGGTTTGAGTAATCTTCTTTGCGGGGTAGGCTGGGCTTATTTGCCAGTTGACATTTGGTGAAAGGGTGTTAGATGAAAAAAAGCACCTCACACCATGAGGTAGTACCCTCACACCAAAACCCATTCAGACATGTTGCGTTTGTGTGTAAAGAGGAGCTCGTTTTACCGCTCTCTTCTCAGTGCTGTGGCAAGTGTGCTGATCTGTGCCCAGAGACTCTTTAGAAAGTATTTTTGTGCAAATAAATAAAGATAGTTTGAATAAATTTGCCTGCTTACTCCTTTTCATTGTTTTGACAGCATAATGGATGTAATTGCATGTTGATAACCGGTTTTTGGGACTTGTTATCTTAGCATTATCATTAGAGTAGTCCCGGTTAATTACATTACTCACCGTATAATTACTTTAGTGGGACAACAAGATGAGGGCAATTGTGCAATAGTAGCACAGGTCAGGTTCATCCATTCAGCAGTTAAAATGTGTATCTTTATTGAAAGAGAAATACTTTTAAGTGATTTTTTTCACGGATCTAATGGGTCATTACATTTTTGGAATCGCTCATTTTCTGCTTAAAATGTTTCAAACCATTAGTGATGCTCTAAATTAACATTATCTTTATGTTTTATTCATTTGTGAGGGTGTTATTCTGAAGGAAAGTGTGCTCCTTCATCCTCCAGTACAGACACATTTACATATAATGACAGCAAATCAAGTCAAATCAGGATTTCAGCTACTCTTGAGCTATTACTGTACAGCCTGAGGCCAAAAAAGTTAATAATGCTTTAAAGATTCAGCAATGCTCAATAATAGCTCTGCACTTTTGAGAATAAAGTCCAATTTTAAAGATTAGCTCACTGCAGGACTGATGCGTCTTTATTTCGAGAGTACCCTTTAGTTTATCTGTACAAGAGAGAATATTTTTGTCTCCAGTCAGTTCAAGCAGTGAACACTTTTCGTACCACTCTGAACGATAAAGCAGAAAGAGGGCAAGTCCAGTAAGGCTGAACAACGTGATAGGAAAGACAGGCCCTGGACAGAGATGAAGTAATGGGTCAGAATCTAAGCCCCTCATTAGGCAGGGGACTCGTTCAGGGATGAAGGAAACTGCAGGGGGTTGCAATGTTAGATTTACTATAAAGAAATGGCAGAGTGCTAGGAATGTGTAGTGAAGTGCAAGTCAGCTGACGTTTCTTTGAACTGACTCTTTCTTTCTCTTCAGTTACCACACATCTCTTTGTGTATTATATGTAGGAAACAGGGATATTGCTTTCTAAACGTATATTAAGATTCACATTTGCAGCTCTGGACTGGAAAGTTTACAGTGAGCCACCTTTTAGTTCCCCAGTAACACAAACAGAACTGTTTAAAGCACCATTTGATCACACTGGTCTTGTAAACAGCTTCGGCCAGTCTCAGTAAAAGTGATAGTAAGAGATTTTGTTGATTGAAGTAATCACTGTCATGTTTTTGCCTAAGTACAGTGATTCTAGGTACAATGATTCTTCTTTAGGCTATGTTATTAAAGGGTATTATGGAGGTATTTCAAGTGTATGACGCAAAGGTCCAGTGTGTCTGCCTGATGAATGTGCTGTCTGGGCTTGTCTTCATGGAATGAAAGTAAAAGAGCGACTGGCCTCGTGAAACAGACAATAATAGAACAGAAGAATTTGAAATGAAAACAAAAAGTAACTGCTGATTAAAAACAATTTTTTTATGGCTTCAAATTGTAAGTAGTTAACTATATAGGAATTATTTGAACCACCATTCAAATACAGATGCAGACGAACTTTAGCAACAAGCTAATGCAAAATGTAGTCAAAGTACTGGTCTAATCAAATATACTCCATGACAATGAAAATATTAAATGCCCTTTTCAAATGTATACAACTTAAATTAAATTATACTTATATTATAACTGATTATTGAATTAAACATGAATGTATGTTGTTCTCATAAAAGAAAACACAGAAAATAAATGCCTTAATATTGTTTTATTTTATTTTAAAATTTGAATTAACATTTGCTTGGTTGCTCATGTAAACTGTGGTATGTTTTTGAAAATGAAACTGTACAAAAACCATAAACATTAAATGTAAAACAGCTTTTTCACATTCATTTTAACACACACACATGCGCACACACACACACACACACACGCGCGCGCACACACACACACACATTCTTACTCGAATAACACACATATTTGTGGATAAATATAACTGTTGTGGAATTACATTTTCATATGTAAGCTTACATTTTCATTTAAATATAGGACCCTGCAGGAGCCTGAATATTAGTAGTTTTACCAAATAATTCAGAAATAAATGTAATGAAAACTACTGATGAAGCTGTATAAACCTCAGGGGATCACAGAACTATTGCATTTCCTTCATCCTCAGGGTGAAATGACTGAATCAATAATCAATTAAGTGCTTATTGAGATATCTCACTCAAAACCAAAGGTCAGGTCAAACTGAGTCAAGTTAAGGCAAGCCCATTTTCTGTGTCAGGTCTCCACAAATCCAAGTACAAAACACAAAAACACACATAAACAGCACATTATTTTGGAAAGCAAAGCTAGCTAGCAAGCTCAAATGATAAAAGGAGTCGAATAAAAATGAAATATAAATATAAATATTAGGAACAAGAGCTAAAATAAAACAAAAAAGAGGTAAGAAAACAATTACAGTGGACTCGACAAAACCATAACGCGTCTCAGAATAACAGAAAGTGAAAATGTGTAGGTCTTTAGAACTGATTTAGATAGGTCCTTATATGGATGGCAGATATTTCCAGACCAGAGGAAAAACAGAGAAAACCTGCTTGGTGTCAGTGTTTAGGCAGCAGGGGGGCATTGACAGAAATGACTGAGTTGCATGAATATTTGTGAAAAACAATATTACAATGCAATAGTTGGTGAGACTGAACAGACATCAGACAGATGACACGGCTGCAGCACCAGCTTGGCTAAAACTGATCCAGATTATTATATCTCCAGCTCCAGAGTCTGCTTTTTTCTGCAGTGGAGTGAAGTACTGATTTAAATTGCTAAAACAAAACATGCAAACAAATTCAAAAAATTAACATAAATGTTACATGAAGTTATACCGCAGTAATAAAAGCAATGGAAATGCAGTGTGCTTTCACAGTAAAACAATATTCTAACAAAAGTATTTAATCAGTAATGTTTGATCTGAGGATTAAGAGAGAAAATGATTGCTTTCAACATTAGAGGGATCCAGTGTTCTCCAGTAAAAGCAGCTCCACCATACTGACTCCAGCATGTGTCAGGAAACAGCCTCTACAGTAAAGAGCCTTTTGTCAGCAGGGTAGCAGCTTGCTCTGTCATTATGCAACAGCAGCACACATCACTTCTTAACTGAGCTGTTTACATTAGGTGATTGATGACAGTTATTCCCCTGCCACCTCTCCAGCAGGCTCAAAGGTGCATTTAAGGTTTACAGTACTCCATTACTGGTGCATATGCATGCCTTGTTAAGAGGGAACAATGTCTGAGGAAATTGATCTCACACATGGATATGCTGCTTGGACTTCCAGCCCAGATTGTTACTGATGTCAGGCTAAAGTGAGGCCAGATTACTGTCCTCTGACCCTTACTTAGAATCTTCTATAAATACAACCTGGTTTCCTGGTTGACAAATCCACTTATGGGACAGAGATGTCCTGTCTTCTTTGTAAGAATGTGCCATATGTTGATGTCCTGCCTGCTGATGCGATGAAAGGAGCGATGAAGCGGAAGAATAAGAGCAGAGACGTTGTTTGCCATTAGCATTCTCCCCAGTTTGATGGAAAAGTGATGTACAGGCTCAGTTCTTACACTGTTGACGCCTCAGATTAGCTTCCCTTCTGTGGCTGTGTGTTTTTCCTCCACGGAGGATCCATAGACTTCACTGCTGCTGCTGTGGTGACCAGCTTCCTGTGCCTCACTGTAGGACTGCCCAAGACGCTTGGTAAACACAGGAAATACAAAGCCACTAAATACATCCCTACTGTGTTTGGAGGACTGCCATGACAACACATAGTGGATCTCCTGGAGAGCTGGGGTGTTTGTTAGGTGGATACACACTGAGATATGCCCAAGCGTTGCCCTTCTGTGCAGGGGCATGCAGCTTTGGCTTATGTGCTGCCTGTCACTCCACTAAAATAAGAAGCTCTCTGGCTGCAGGGACACAGTTTGTTTAAGACAGGAATCTGTTCTTGGCTTTCACACATGTTGAACTCTACTGGAATGCTGGGCTAAAACTCTCAGCCTTAATCTGCTTCATGAATCTTTATGCTGGAGTTTTGAGATAAGGCCAGTGATCCTCATGCGTGCACCATAGAGGTCAGAGCAAGTGCGCGCTGACTTCTCTGGTACATGGATGAGGATCTTCAGACAGCTGCAGAAACGACCGTCAAGGCTAATGTGCTCTATAAGCTGGAGTCAGCTGGAGACAGGATCAAAACTGGACTTTCCAGCCAAACGGTCCCTGCCTTATTGTATTTTTTTTCTTCCTTGCCCCTCTTTTTTTCTTTAGAGTTTAATAGCTTTCCTGACTAGAGAGGAGGAAATCCAAATCTGCACACACATCCTGCAGAGAGGACGTCTTTGCTGTCATTGATCGCACCGAGGAAGGATACGCTTTTTGGTGCAGCTTGTAAAAAGCAGTGAAAAGAGACAGGCATTGATCAAGCTAAAGCACACCCAGCACAGATCAATAAAATAGATCGGCTGGGGAGCCACGAGCATGAGGGCGTCAAATTAAACTGAATGAGGGCTGAAGGCTGCTGGAGAGCAGTCTGACAGGAACCTCTAAAGCTGTGCGTCACCCTATCTGTCATCGTTTTCTTTATTTATTTAATGATTGTGGCATTTGTTAGGTGGCGCCGAAAGGTAGCGTGACTACATAAGCCTACCTGAGGCCATAGTGAGCAGAGTTCCCACAGAATATACTTTAATAGTTGTTTTGACATGAAACTCCCCACCACCTAACCTTGCAAGAGCCACAGACCTGTATTGTTTCAAAAGAGCTTTTCTGTAAAAGTAAAACTGCTTGTACTAACAAAGTGGCACGTGGTTCACTGATCTTTAGCACTCCCTTTCTCCGCTTTTTGCAAAACCATGTAGTGTACATTTCTATGAGTCGCCCGGACATGTTGCTACGGATTTATCTGTTGGATTTGTGCCATTAGTCAAGGCCTATCACTGCCAAATATTTATATGGTTAACTGAATCTACGCAGATTTTCAGCGATGCTTTGATGTTCTTGAACTTCTTCATGTGAAAACACCTCCAAAAGCTCAAAGGGTGTTATGTTTTTGATACAGGTGAAGCCCAGCTGCTCTTATTGTAATGAATGACACACACACACATAAAGATAAGGGATCTTACTTGCATTCCTCCTTTGAGACCCTCTAAACTCTCTGTCCTTCATGTGCAAATCCCTCAACAAGCTGGCATAGTGTGTCCCCCTGGGTTGTCCTGTTCAAAGGAGCTGCAGGGTCAGACTTGGCAGGTCAACCTCAGAGTGCCAGAGTTTACCCCCAAACTATCCCCCATCCTTCTAAAAACACAAGGGCCCCCAGATCTACTATCATCCTTCCTCACGACCCAGCCCCGTGTTGATTTACTGCCTCAGTGCACACCCCGTATAAACATATCATCCTCATGTCATCATCCAGGCCTGCTTCACTGAGCTGACATCCACATTTGGATGAGTTATCCACTTCTCTGCAGTTAACACCATGAAACATTAGTCATAACCAGGCCAGTTTTCTCCAGAAGCCCCTTCATCTTTGCCTGCAGAACATTTATCAAACACTAATCCTGGTTTATCTGGAAGCACATTCACTCTCAGGTGTTAATGTTTATCTTAAGAGCCATAAATGGGAAGTTCATTTGCCGCCCTTTTAACATATTTATGCCAGGAAGCTGTGGCGCTAACATCCAAAAGCGATAACAGAAGCCTCGCCGTATGTTTCCTTCCACTTCCACAGCATGCAGCTCATACAATATGATAATTAGTGAAATAATAGATTTTTTTCTCTATTTGAAAGATCCTTTTAGAATGGCTTAAACCCCATTTCCTGTCGTAATTCTTCTCTTCAACTTTCCCTACTACCACAGTAAAAGGGCTTAGGGCCAGCCCTCCCCCATCAGCTGCTTTTGTGTCATGTTTCAAAGACCCATTCCTCAGTACAACATAAACAAATGACACTCGAGTGCATTCAAACAAACTTTGGCCCTCTGGAGCTTCAAATTATTAGGTTTCACGTTATGTATTTACGTAAATGTGTAGCGTAAACTGTCCATCTCTTATTCTTATAACTATACTGGCCTTTTATGTTTTTTTTTCTTTTACGAAACTATAAATTAAGCTATGAAAGATATTTTGGAATATTTTCTGTTATCTCTGTGTTTCCTGAAGGTGCAGTGAGTTGATACCACTTGGTCTGTTCCCTGCATGACCCCTGACCCCTGTGATGAGAGAAGAGGCCTGTCCAAATCAGCTCTTTGACAAGACCTCAGGGTGTCCTGCAGTTTGTTAGTGGAGCCAGATGAAATTACATTTGCCTGCTCCACAGTTTTCTGTTTGTTTGACTTTTGCCTTGAGACACTGAAAAAAAAAAAAGGCGAAATAGAGACTAATGCAAAACAAAAGGACAGAAAGGAGGTTCTGAGTTAGGGTGTGTTACGGAAAGAGCCTTATTATTTCCTGCAGTTTCTTAGTGTTGGATCTTTTCCATTGCACCTGCGAGCTGGGACCTGTCTCAGATGAGGGGTGTGCAAGCTAACCACTGTACCTTGGAGACGGAGGCAAACAAACGAAACGGCAAGATACTGACCCCAAGGAAATGTGGCACTTTCCACCATAACAAGCAGTTTCCCCCAGCTGACTCGAATTTAATTGGATGGTCTCGGATGCTTTCAAGAAAATACAGCGTGTGTATTTCATTAGAATTTCTTTATTTGATGGTGCTTTTCCTTTTAAATCAAGTAGCTATTTAAAAAATGTTTGAATTGCTTAAATGAATGAGGAGCACTTGGGATCATAAATCTGTGACAAACAAACAGTTTAGAGCTCCTAAAATTAACAGAATATTGACTTGTTTAAAACAAGCCAGCTGAGCCCATCTTTAACTGGAACACATGGGCTGGAAAGAGACAAATGGGGAGTCCTCGCTCAAAGTCTGAAATATTTTTACAGGTGTTAGGCTCGAGTCCATTACGGTTGGAGCTGTAGAAAGCCACAGCTTTCAAGTGGTCGGCTGCAAACGCTCCCAATGGATTTACGGCATCTTGTGGAAGGAGAGCAGTCACATGTGAAGGACAGGCAAACAGAGTGGAGGTGATAACTAAAGATAGCTAGAGGTCAAAGATAAAATGCCTGTAGCTTGGTGGGTGAACGAATAAACGCTTTATTTTAATAGAGATATTATTTGTATGCACAGATGTGCCTGAAGTCGGAATATTCACGGAAAGAACTGACATGTTGGTAGGTGAGAGTCTTGTTAGTGGCCATATGGGAGCAGTAAGGAGGGTGACGGGGCGTGAGGGAGGTACCTGTTGGGTCTCATGTACTCCTGTCACTCTGATCTTATCAGGGGGCCAGACCAAGAGGAGGACCAGCTGTCACTCTCCCCGCTCTTTTGATGTCCTCCTTCAGAGCTCTCACACAACACTTCAGAGGAGTCAAGGCTTGTTTTTTGTTCATGATGAGAATTGGTGGCTTTGTTGGCGAGCCAGTTGACAAACCCAACAGTAGGGGGAAAAATGCAAGATAAAGCAAGATAGTTAGTGCTCTCTGAGGATGTATGAGGCCCGGGTGGTTCAATTTAGTAGTTTAGAGCCTGAGGCTGGACAAAAGAGAAGCAATTCCTTGAGCTGAAACAGGACATCCTGCTCATAAAAACGCCAGGACATCCTCACGGAGACACTGAAACTGATAAAAACAAAAAGGGGGAAATGTTACCTAATACTTCACAAATACACTCTCCCTTTTCCATAATGAGCTTATGATTTTTTTTTTTTAAATTGCACACTTTAGGTACAGTCCCACTAAGCTACAAGGGGACTGTGGAGTAATCATTTTCCCTATCCAAACGTGAAAACACTAGGAGTGGACTGTTTTTTAATAAAAACACAGACATGCTTGAGCGTTAACTAATAAACTTAAAGCATTACTGGATTAAAAGTCAATTTTCCATATCCGACTGATTTATATAATCTCAACTGTTTTTAGCTGAGAGAGCATGTTCACACCTTGCTTTCTGGATCCCTACTTCAATGTTTTTAGCATTTATATATTAACAAAACAGGAGTGGTTTTTAGCCAAGCAGGGAAGGCAATATATATTATATGGATAGTTGGGTGAAAGTGATGAAGTGTTCAGATATTTGTGGTTTCCACAAGATAAACCCAACCACTTAGATTTACAGGAAATGTCCCTGTTGAATTACAGATAGCTTGTAAGTAAGGTCAGTAGTACTGTTAGATGTGGCAGCATTAAAATCTTGTTTCCGTTTCAATTCCTGAACAGTGATAAAATATCATGATTTGCCCCAGTTCCACGACACCACAGGCCACACAAAATACCATTTTACCACAAGGAAGCAATTTTTGGCCTTGGTGGCTCATTGTGTGCTGTTCTCTGGTAGTCACATAACACGTATGCAGAAATCAAAGTCCAAGCATAGCGTTACTGAGTGAGAGGGACAACAGTGTTATATTACTGATTTGAATTTAAACATGCCCACCAATATAAAAAAGCTACTGTAGTAAAAATGTACCGTCGCTTGCTGTTAATATTTCTTTTCTTAGCGACATCAGCATTTTATTATTCAAGGAATTGCACATTATTGTAAATGACTAAATTTGGAAAATACTTTTCCACTTGCACATCTGTCTGTTTGACATTTATGATTTTTAATTGAAACGCCTCAGCAGCGTGTGGATTTATTTAACCAATCAGATGTTACTTTATTATCTGACATTACTTTGATCTCCATCCAAAACTGTTATTTGTTTACTTTCGTTGATGATCAGATACCTGAGCTTCCACTGAGCTTTGTATTCGCTGTCAAATTAATTATTATTATATTGTCGTTAATTTTGTCTGCACATATCTTCTCACAAATGTGTGTCTTTACATGGATTGCTAATACAATCTGTACTGTAGTCTGCCCAATTATCTGTCTGCCATTGTTTTGGTTTTTTTTTTTCATATTAAAAAAGCTGATAATGTTGGCTTCAAATGCTAGAACCCCACGACTCCCTCACATGCGTGCACAATCTTTGTCTCAGACAATTGCTTAGCAGGAGCGAAAATACTCACAATGCCCTCAGTTACTGAGAGTGCGTGCCCTCCATACACTGCGAACTTTTGAACCAGCTCTTGACCACAGCTTGAAGGGAGTAGAGACAATGGTTAGTAAACATGCTGGAATGAATGAAGGGATTAGGTATTAAATGACAGGATGTGCTTAAAGAGGAACAGGTGGTAGCTGAGAAAGGGCCAGCTAAGCCCTAACATCATGCATCTCCCTGCAGCTTTTTCTCAATTTTCTGCATTTTCATGCTCTGTCTCTATTGCTCTCCATCTTTCACACTTGTCTCTGGTTGCTCATCTCTTCCTGTTTACATCCCTGCTTTTCTAAAGTGTTGTCTCTCTGTTCTCTATCTCTATTGTCCACTTCTACACAACCAACTCAGACTATTGACATTCATTAGATTGGACATTCTGGTCCAGCCCCATTCATATGTACAGTAAGCAAAGGGACAAAAGCCTTCCCACACACTACAGAGCCCATCCCCCATGCAAAGGACTGCAGTTGAGTTGCTGGTTGAATCAGTGGCTTACCTAAAAGCGCAGAGACTACAGTTAAAAACCCAGTCATCTTGTCAACATGTTCGCTCACCACAAAATATCTGGTGACATTTCAAAATACAACCACAGTTTTCACTAAGATGTCATGTTGATAAGCTGTATCATTGCATTTTGCACGTTTGCACCATCAGGTAATAATCTGTGTGTTACTGTGCCAACATACATCTTTTTCAGCTGATCTTAAGTTCTCATATGAGCCAAATCTGCAATCATCCTTCAGAAATCAGTCCATGATAATCTGAAATAAAAACATGACTCGGCTGTGGCTGTTCTCATGAGTCAGTCTGCTTTGGCTCTGTTATCCAACATGTTAAACTAAAGTTAATCCTTCTTGTTTTCTTGCAGAATCCTGGAAAAGCATGAGACCCCCTCCTGGGCTTCCGGGGGGTTCCACTTTGGGCAGGAGAGGAAAGCTCCTCTCATCGGAGTGGTAATGAGTTTCTGAGCTCACATTTGTCAACATAGTAAATCCACATCTTATATCTGAAGCCCAGCACCCTCTTTCACATGAGGGAAGCAACACAGCCTCAAATAAATCATGTAAAAAAAAAAAAAGAACTACATGATGGGAAATATACAAACAAGAAATGAAGAGAATTACACAATAAGCAGCGTGAATTGAAAAAGGAGTATTATATACTGGAGTAACTGTGATGAGGAGATGAAACAGACTGCTTGATGTGATATTATGCGCTGTGAACATGCAGGCAGATTGGGAAGGGCTGGTGTGGATCGGGTTTTGGGATTACCTCGTGCATGTGTAAGAGCAGAATCCCTCCTCCATCTGTGACCCAGTGTGAACCAAGTCAAAATTGAATTAATGTAGTACCTGTCTGTGACACGCCCTTTGTTGTTCTTTTTCTGCTCTCAGTCACGCTTGTTTGTGATATTTACCTTGTTTTGCAGATGTGACATTGTTACAGAATTGCTAACTTCAATCTAAAATAATCTGATTCCCCTTTTTTTTAAATCTCTTGTTATTTTTGGGTCTTTTACAGAGATGGAGCTGTGAATGGACTATTAATCAAATCACATGCATGTTAGCTGAAGAAGTAAGGCGTTCATGCATAATAAGATCACTGTAACTGTAAAAGCCAGCTCAGTGGCGTGCGTTCTTGGCACCGTTTAACTGTCCTAGTACTGAAAGTAAATCAGCATTACACATGCACCTATTTATAACTCCCTGAACACTCACAAGCCTGGACTGCATGTGCATGTAAGGAAACCTAATGTGCTATTTAAATTTTTCTACTTACTTAGGTAATGTACCATCATTGCTTTGATGCTATTTCAATCAAGACTTTTTACAAAAGTATGATATTTAAAAACACTAAACGAAACACCTTTGTTAACACCTTTGACTGGCAGGTGTGAGCCAGGAAGATGTCTCATCTTGATTAGATGTGATCATTTGCCCATGTGTTCACACGTATATGGTGTCAGACTCAGAGCAGAGTGGCTGTAATGAGATCCCACACGACATCTGTAGTCCTTCAGTATGACTTGACCCGTATCCACTGGGAATCCTTCTCCTATGTGTACACAACTTTAAACCCTATAAAATGTCATGGGAAGATCCTGTTTGCAGGTGTTTGCCTGCATACCTGATGCTCAGCGTGCAGCTTTCAGTTCCACCCACCGTGGTTTCATCACCTTGGCAAATTATTTCCCCCAGGTATCCGAGTATAATAACAGTTAAGATCCTGACTGATTCTGCATGAAAACGCAAGATTTTGCGTGGAACGGGCTTGCAGTAGACAGCCAGGCTTGCCCTCTTGCCACGGTCTCAAACAGCGAGTTAAAAGAAAGTTACTGGCTGATATGTCGGACACGGAGGAACACAATAAAGAAAGCCCAGAGACGGCAAGCATAAAACAAGACCCCTGACCTCTTTGTTATGACGAGATGCTCTCTCAGAGATGAGCTGGCCCTACATCTGGAAAGGTCACTGAACACACAAGGTCAGGCCGTCGCGATCCTGCAATACTCAACATCAAAGACAAGTCCAGCTCCTGTCATGCTCTCTCTGAGCTGGGCTGAAAACAACAGCGTTAATCCCACCGACCACTTGCTGACACTCTTACAAAGAGGACAGAGGTCAGCTGGATGTACGAACCCTAATAAGCTGTTTTGATTGTTGCAACTTTGTGAACTTAAAGTGCTGACTTAGATCAGCATGCACCCCCTCCCCCTTTTCCCCTTTGTGTCTAAAACGAATAGAAGAAATGTGCTTCTGCTCTTTATCGAGCATTTCTATTCAAAAGAAAATGCATTTTTTAAACCTCTGAAGGTAAAGTGAACATTTCTAGTTAAAAGAGAGCGAGACTCATGCTGAATAAATGATTCATGAGCCAAAAATAACGGCCTTCGTAATGACTGGATTTGCAGGGACCACATCAAAGCAAAATTTGATCAAATGCTGAAAATGTTTGTCAGGCCTGTAAGCTTCTTAGTTGTGAACTTTGAGGTCACTGTGGCCTCCTGATGGGAGAAAACATTATCAAATATGACCAAAGTAGAGAGGACTGATTTTTGGAAGTGCTGCCTACCTTCATTCATGCCCTTTCACTCACCCCATCTCTGAAAGAATTTTAATGGAAAGATACCGAGGCAGGCTTTTTAGAAACGAGATTATTGGGCAACTTCGTGCAGCTGCCCTCTGCCTAAGCTTCTCATGACAGCTCAGAAATGAGGAGGCTCTTATCATCTGTCATTACTTCTAAATCCCATGTGCCCCTTGCTATACACACCGACTGATTTAAAAACTGCACGTCTCTCCACAGAAACCCGAACCTCTGCAGCGACCGTCATCTAGGTGTCTGTTTGCGAAACTCTAGGAGTGGGAGTGTGTGTTTTAGTTCGTCATTGCATGTATTTACTTACATTTAAACGAATGGGGCTGATAGGTTTAACCCTGTAATTAAACACGACCGGCTGGATTGATTGTTGAAGCTGCGACTTATTAAACCAACAGCTGGGCAGAATCAGGAAAGCAGATAAGGAGCTATCTATGCTAAACTGGGCAGCCACAGTGGGATGTTTGTGAGGATTAAGCAGAGACTTTTCCAACATGACTGATAACAAAGAGAGAGCAGAAGAAGAAGGAAGTTACCAGATAAGACACTGGCGACACTGTTTTGCTCACTGGTTCATTTGAAAAATGTCTACAGTATCTAGCTGTCTGAATATATGAGGAAAAAAGGACACAGTGTACATTAAATATCAGTTTATTCAAATAAGATGATTAACTATAAGCAATCAGCAAAGTGAAAGTAAAATGGTAACTAAACAAGATTTATTTCTCATGTACAGACAGTTATAAGACAGAGAAATGAAATTGTTCAATGCAGCTGCAAGCTATGAGAAAATTCCATTATAGCAATATGTATTTTAAAATAATTAAGTGTAAAGGTTGCATTTTTATACATGCAGTACATACAGTGATTTTTTTACACTTTCAGATTCATTCATACATTGTTGTTTTTTTTTCTGTGTTTTTTGTCATAGTAATTACACACTCAGTGCACAAATGCGATCCAACTTGAATTAGGGGTTTTCTTACAATAGACTGCATTAGATCTTAACAGTTCTGGGAGGCTAAAGCTCTCTGTGTTTTCCCCAGGAATTCTCATTGTGCCTGGAGGAAACTCTTCTACACCAGGGTCATGACCTTTAAGGAGGCTGGCTGGAACCGACGAATCTTCTTCTTCAGGGCTCTGGAAGCTTTGATGCGGCAGGCTGCGGGCTCGGGGCGGGGTGGGAGCTGCTTGAGGGGCCTTCCAGCTGCGGTGGGTCCCAGCGCAGCCTCAGCCCACACCATGCTTCCCTCCTCATCGTGGCTTTCTGCCTGCTCTCCCTCGTACAGAGACAGGCTGCTGTCGGAGTCTGAGAAGGATTGGAAGCTTTGGCTGGACTCGCTATCTCCGAAGCGGTTGGTGGTGTTATCGCTCATCTCTCCCTCGCTGCTTTCAGCGATGGTGGAGTGAAACAGTGAGGCGCATTCAGCTGAATACTCAGACTCACACCTTGGGGGGTAGTGACTGGTAACGTGAAAGGGTGCTGGAGGGTATTTGGCATTAAGACTGTGGAGAAAAGAGCTAGAAGACACGGAGGACTGGAAGGGGAGTGCAGGTCGTATCCACTGGCCTGGCTTGGCACTCATACTCCAGACCATCTGCATGCTCCCTGGTGCCAGAGCGTGGGGCTCTTTTGACCTCAGACGCTGACCACACGAAGCCAGGAACATGTCCGCATCAGAAGGCCATTTGGCAGTCATCTGCCTCTTCTTCCTCTGCTCTACAGGCTGCTCATACTCCAGAGACTGCAGTCTGGGGCTTTTGCTGGACTTTGTAACCACATGGCTGGGATGCGACTTTGGGTGGGTCTTGTGGGCAGACATGAGTCCAGGACTGTAGAGGCTGGAGTCTGAGCCTGAACCCTGTCTGTATCCCTCTGTTTGACAGGTGGGATTTTTCTGGGTCGCTTTCCCCTTTCCCGATCTTCTGTGGTCTCCCTTTCTTCCAGTGCTCATCTCTCTGGTCCTCTCACAGAAGGAGTCAAAGTTTTGGTGCCTCGCAGCTCGAGGCTTCTCGTTGGTTTTCCTTTTCAGTTTCAAAGCCTTGCTTTTACGATCTGCCTGCCTAACTTTGACCTTCTGAGATCCTGCAGGCACAAATTTGGCATGGACAAACTCAGGTGAAGCTGTGTGACTGCTATGAACCTCAAAGCCTTGACTTTCCTCTGCACTAGAGCTATGGGTCATCACCGGTCTTTGCCTGTGATCCTTCCTATCTTGCGGCCTTGGCTCTGGATTTTCTCCACATCGTTTGTCAGAAAGGCTCTTTGCTACACTGCCATACCTTTCTTGTGGTTTATCATTTCTCTTCAGCGATGAATAGGTGACCTCATCAGAGCTGTACTCCTTTATGGCAGCAGGATAGGAGTACTGCTGTGGCACCTGTGGGCCTCTCACCGACTGCTTATGGTCTGCAATACTGACCAGCTCTTGGCTGGAGTATGCCATGCAGTGTCTCTTCTCTGTGAAGTCTAATGGAATGATGTTTGTCATCTTAGTTGGAGGAGGCTGCAGCATAAGCACCTCTTTCTGAGCCACTTCAGAAAAAACACTTTTATCTTCAATGGGTTTCCTGCAATAGTCACTGTGTTTCTCCAGAGTTCGACTTCCTGCATCACTCTGGATTTTGCTCAGACTGCGCTGGAGAAGGTTGTCAATGTAATGTGTCAGTGTCTTTGTCTCATAGGGCTTTTCTAGGGTGTTGTAATTGTTTCCTGGGGGTCCTTGACCCTCTAGTAGTCCATACATGCTTGCTTCACCCCCATTGGAAAAGATGGGACTCTGGAGAGCCACCGCGTGCAGGGGGCTGGGATAGTGGTACTTTTCAGTCCCAATGCGGGACTCCAGATTGCGCTGAAACTTCGGGTCCCCTGTGGAGGTCTTAAGATTTGGACACATTGGGGGTTTCTTTGCATCCGCAGACTTGTAGTAGCCTGGAACTTGAGCCAGCATTCTGTCAAGATCACCTGATGGAAACAAAAACAGACATTAACTTTCCAAAGCTCAGGCTCCTTTTACAAGAAGAAAGACTGTCTTAATAAAAAATTAAGAGATGTCGTTACCAGTTGACACAGGTCTTGGCCGCGCCTGTTCGGAGCCTGTAGCGCTTGCTCGGATCCTGCTGCTGCCCAGATGAAGGCCTGAACCCCGCGGAGGGTTAGGCTGGGTAGTGCTCTCATCAGCAGAACGTCGGCGGCATACATCAACTTGTGGTGGTGGAGGGCTAACGTGACAATTAGAAGGGCTGATGGGAGCGAGGAGAAGGCTTGTTTGTGAAGATGACAGGCTCTCGCTGTACACTGAATTGCACGAGTTTGACAGGGAGCAAGAGCCGCCATCACTGAGCTCATAGAAACCTTGAAAGAAAACGAACAATTCAATGAGGATCTTCTCAGTATTTAAGAGTATGTGTAGTAGGTTGGGTGTATGCTTTAATATAGTGTGCCACCACACCCGAACTTGGCCTGCTGTCACTCTCCAGCTGCTCCGTGGAGGCCTTGCTCACATCCAGCTTCAGCTCACTGATCTGCTGGTCCAGCTGCTGCAAGTGAGTCTTCAGGCCCACATCCTGCTTTCGAAGACGAGACTGAAAAACAGGCAACACATACAAAAGTGTGAGTGGTACACCCTAGAACAAAGACCGTCTCTAAAAAGATTTCCTTAGAAAGGTAGAAGATTTCTAAGCTACACAGTAAAGCTTCCCATGCAAACAAGGATTTCACTCAGAGTTTCTTTGTGCCAGTCTCTGAACAGGAAAATTGGTCTTAAAAGTCAAAGTCTATGTCAGTAATGCTGTAATTCCATTAAGATTAGGTCTGTTGTTTAGATAAAAGAAGCTCTAATGTAGAACCATCAGAAAAACAAAAGCGACTCAGCTGTGGCTGATGATTAACCCCAGCAGGACATGGGGGAGCATGGAAGAAGCAGTGGTGGATAACTCATTTCTCCCCCACAGCGAGGGGCTGGCCATTGTGTAAACTACTACAGGAGGAAAGCTTGGGGGTTGGGGCGAAGCACTGCTTACTTTGCAGCTTGAGTGGGGTATTTACTGTTACAGTGGTTCTTAAAGTGAAATCTCTGGAGTCAGTGCCTGCAAACACACTATTTTATGAATGCTACATTCTCTTGGAAGATCACGTTAGATCATCTGGTTTCTATTTAAACTGAGACCATTCTTGGAAAACTCCCAGTGGTTATCAGCATGATTGCAAAACGCAATTTAAACCTTATGCTGTCTGATGCATTTGACCAGTGCTGCATGTCAAGTATAGCACCCTAATCCCTTGCACTTCCTTTAAAATGCTTATAACAGCAGCCTGCATGGAAAAAGCTTGTCATGGAAAACTCCACAGAGCTCTCTGTCTCCACAACTCCTCTGATGAACAAGACTCCCTTGATTCTTATCCACAGCAAAAGTTCCATTTTTTTTAAAATTTCCCAGCATTAGTGGTTAATGATTGAGGTTTGACCCCCTGCGGTCCTCGTGCACCAAGTGCGCGCGCACACACAGCTAAAAAGTCCTCGGGTCCTGCAGTGAACCTTGATTTATGACACCCATCCTACTTCCTACCCCCAGCTGAGGACATAAAAGTGTGTCTGGTAATAATTGAAGGCGGACTGCACATGAGCATCAGCTGACGGAAACCCCTTCTATACAAATAAACTGTTTATTAAAAATAAATAATAAATAAATAAATGTGAGCACAGTGAAGCTCTCTAATATTTAATGAAAACTGCAATAAAATATCATGACAGCATCAAGCTGTGCATAAGCATAGTATCACAAAAGATTCTGTTGTTTTTATTCTTTATAGATTTTTAATGAAATGATATCTTACCAGCTGTTGCTTCAGGGCTGTCAGGGTCGCCTCCAGTCGCTGCTCCTCGGCCCCCATGAGCCGCGCACCTTCTGAGTCTGCATTGACCGAAGTGACCGGTTCTTCTTGGTCGACTCTCAGCGCCCAGTTCACCATATCGCTCTGTCTGTCCCGGAGAAGCTGCAGCTCGTGCAGCCCTGCCAGAGCAGCCTGCAGCCTCTCTCCGACCCTGCTGCGGTCCACTACGGCTGCTGCGCTCAACATCCCCATACAAGAGCCCTTCCTGCTCAGCATGCTGAATGATCAGCGCCGCCCGGGAACATCCAGAAACACAATGCCGTTAAGGATAACCGCTTCCCTTCTCCCCCGGCTCTTGTTGTGCTGTTTGGATTTTAAACTACCTGTTAGAATAAATTTTGAGTAGAGAATAGAGACTAAGCTCCTCCCACAGACAAAACGGTCCTCCTCCTTATTGGCTGGCA
The DNA here is from genome assembly GCF_965226115.1 of Aulonocara stuartgranti. Lineage (NCBI taxonomy): Eukaryota > Metazoa > Chordata > Actinopteri > Cichliformes > Cichlidae > Aulonocara > Aulonocara stuartgranti. The sequence goes on from NC_138949.1 coordinate 10,273,302, forward strand.
CGTCGGTCCCAATAAACATCTGGTTCCAATCCTCCCCATTCAAGTCCTCGTTGACTGAAGCTGCCCAGGCATGCGCAAAGTTCATCTGCGTATTACCACAAGATACCGCAGACACTTTATTATGCGATTTCCATCATTCTTTTGTTGCTATTAATCTCTCCAGTAGCGGAGCAAAACAAAGATCCGGAATCATCTTTGTGGACATCTGCCAATGTTTTCAGGGAAAGTAGACATGTGAATAAAAACGACAAGTATTTCTGTAGTCACGAGACAACGCATTTAATCCCATCAGAGGCGTGAAATTCAACAAATTTGAGGCAGAAAGTTCATCTTTAAATTGGTGTGATCTCGATGGCGCTTTTGAAAAAAGTCTTCTTCAATATAATCTTCATCGGGTTAAAACTCACACAAATCATAGTTGTTCATTTTTGTTTTTATTGTTATTATTTTGGAAATGGATTAAAGATTAAACAAATGCAATAAAAGAGACTGGCCAGTTGATATAGACCAATGACAGATAAACAGCTCCATCGTGTGGTTGAACAGAAAGATACAGTTTATGACACTGGCTATTTTTTTTAAACTCATCATCTCTATAATGAGTTAAAAACAGCTGCTTTAAGCTAAGAAAATGACTAATAAACTCAATTTAGGCTTTTAGAAATTAAACTGCATTTTATTAAGGGATTATAACGACACAGCATTTAAGAATGACAAGCAATGCCTCACCTACCTCGTGTCACTAAGTGTAGCAGCACAAAGTGGGAAGGTGGTGATGACTATGGATAAACTATGAGAAAATGTATACAGAACTGAAAAGAAAGACAATGATTTTTGATGAGACAGTACTGATATTGTAGGGTCTAACAATATAAAGCAACTTGGGGCAACTCTTGTTGTCAGTTCATGTTGTACAAATAAAGTTTATTTGATATAATATGAATCACGTGGAATGCCCACCAATTACATACAGTGTAGTTTATACATATATTTAATGGGTGAAAAAAAGCCAAAGTTAATAGAGTCAACGATTGGAACAAATCTACACACCCGAAACATTGGAAAGCACAACTTCAAATAAAACCATTCTATGAAGATAAACTCCACAGTATCTACTTTTGAGTAAAAAATGAAAATGTTGTGCCTTATCGGATGAATTTACATATACAGTCACAGTAAAAAGGAAGAAAACTCAAGCTTTCATGTATCAGGACATAATAACAATTATCTCTTTCTAACCAGGTTTTAAATTAAGCAATTACAACCTCACATGAACAACAACACATGCCAAGTTACACTATCATTTTTTATTTAACAAAAAGAGTTTTCTGTGTGGCTTTATCAGTGTCTCACCTTGTTGTGGAGGAATTTTGACCCACTCTTCTTTACAAAATTGCTGAGGTCAGTGAGGTTTGAGGACATTTGTATATACACAGCTCTCTTAAGGTCCCGCCCCAGAGGTCTGGGATTGTTGTCGATTGCTGCTGTGCTTGGGATCAGTGTTGTGGTGCATGGCCCAGTGTTAACCACACTTTAGCTGTCAGGCAGATGGCCTCACATTTGACTCTAATATACTTTGGTATACAGCAGAGTTCATGGTCAACTCGATGACTGAATGTTTTCCACTTGTGAATAATCTTCCTCACTGCAGAATCATGGAATTGGCATTTTTTGAAAATGGCCTTATACTCACTTCCCAGTCAGGTTGGTAGCAACTATTACTTCTTTAAGGTCATTACTGATGTCTTTTCCTCCATGGCACTTGAGCGTCAATAGCACTTAAAAGGGTGTATTTACAACGTTGAATTCTCTCAATTTTTTGTGTGTTTGTCACACTTAAATATTTCAGATCATTAAACAACATAAATTAATTGTGGCGTATCGCATCTTTGGAAAGCTGATTTCAATTTCTCCAGCCACACGCAGGCCTGGTTACTGCCACACCTGTTCAAATTCAAATTCAAATTTTATTTGTCACGTACACAGTCATACACAGTACGATATGCAGTGAAATGCTTAGACAACTGCATATCGTACATATCGTTCTCGATCAAGAAACTTGAATTGGACCTGCCTTAAAAGGCAGTCATCATGCTGCAATCAGAGGAAATTCAGAAACAAATGAGAAACAAAGTAATAATCTTGAAAAAGAGGTCTTTGATCTCAACGGGACATTCCTGGTTAAATAAAGGTTAAATAAAAATAAATAAAAATAAAAATAAAAGGTTATAAATCCATTTCTGCAACAAAACATGGTGAGAGCCATTATCCACAAACAGCAAAAACATGGAACGGTGGTGAACTTTCCCGGGAGTGGCCGGCTGACCAAAATTACCCCCTAAGACTGCAGTGATGTCTCATCCAAGGGGTCACAAAAGACCCCAGAACAAAATCCAAAGAACTGCAGGCCTCATTGCCTCAGTTAAGAAGAAAGAAAGACTCAGCTGCTGTTTCAATAACTAAGAAAAACAACCTACTTGATTTTTGCCAGAAATCAGATAAGAAATAAATGACAGAAAATTACTGAGCCACCGCTTCATGCTATGGGGGGCAGCATGCGACTGTTCATTTACAATTAGATAAATAATATACATTTATTTATTTAACAAAAACTACACCGAAATGAAGATACATTGTGTGGAAAAAATAAGTACATCGTCACTGCTTTTATAGGGATAACAGAATAAGTAGCATCTATTTACTGCTAGTCAAATGAGCAGTGCTTGATTGACTGATCATCATCAAGCGTGAGCAAAATTTTGGCAGTTTGCTGATCTGGAGCATTCAGGTGTGCATTAACTCAATGCCACAATAAGAAAAGATAGAGGGCCAATAATGAAATTATATAAACATCCATCCATTTTCTTTCGCTTATCTGGGGCCTGATCGCGGGGAAACCAAAGTGTTCCCAGGCCAGCCGAGAGATATAATCTCGCCACGTGTCCTGGGTCTGCCTCCGGGCCTCCTCCTGGTGGGACATACCTGGAACACCTCACCCAGGAGGCATCCTTGTCAGATGTCCAAATGACCTCAACTAGCTCCTTTCGATGTGGAGGAACAGCGGCTCTACTCTGAGCCCCTCCCGGATGGCCGAACTCCTCACCCTTCGGAGAAAACTCATTTCCACCGCTTGTATGGGCGATCTTTTTTCTTTCGGTCAGTACCCAAAGCTCTAAGGGTAGGGATGTAGCTCGACTGGTAAATTGAGAGCTTTGCTTTTACACCATCAATTGCTACCTTATTGTGGTGGAGGGGTTTGTGTGTTCCAGGGATCCCAGGGGCTTTGTTGTTGGGGGCTTTTTGTCCTCTGGTAGGGTCTCCCGTGGTAAATTGGCCACAGTTCACACTGCCTGGGATAGCAGGGCCCTGTCCTGGAGCCAGGCACGGGGAGGGTGCCCAAGGGTGAGCGTCTGATGGCCGGGCCTCAGTCCATGGCATAGCCCAAAAAAAGGGACATGTGCTCACCCTCCTGTTGCCCACCACCCGCACACATTGTATGCTTTGCGGTGGAAGGGGGCAGAGACCCTTGCGGGCCAATCCCCAGCTACCAAGACTAGCGACGAGGACATGGAATATATAAGCAATTATTTCCAACATTAGTTAATTAGTTTCCAATTGTAATTCATTAATGATATATTTACATTATTATTTAATGACAAATTTATTTAATTCATTTTGGCATTTGTGGCCCTTCAATGAAATATCAGGAATGATTTAAAACAAGCAATTCTTGTAGTCCATCAGTTTGGGCAGCGTTAAAAGCAGGTGTAATGTGTTTTTACTATGACTGGACATTGCTGCTGTTCACACTGAATCACAGGTGGAAAATCAGGCTGCCCGAATTGAAAATAAATGTTTGTAAGTGCTAATAAAACAAGCCTCAGAATGAAAACAAAATGAGGCTAATGAGGCTAATTAGTTCTTTGCCTTATATAGTGTACAAAGGTTGCAGCCTTGTTCTATCATGGAAATGTTAGTAGACTCCTAACAGTATGACTCGCAGAACATTTGAGAAAAAAACGAGTAAATTAATTAATTAGTTAAATATATACACAGTTAATCAAATATTAATTTATTTCATTTTAACATTTAATAAACTATTTATCTGTTCATTTCAATTTTTAATTCATTAATGACACATTAATCAACTCTAACTCCACCCATACTTACACATACCCACATGCATGCTACATGGGATTAAGAAAGCTTGACTAACAACAACATGGCTTAAAAAAAATGAAGACACCAGACACTAGAGGGTGGTGTTACACAACTTCTCAATTTATGTGAGAATCCTTTTTACACTTTGCTATATTGTTGGTGCATACACTTTTATGGACGTGGCATTATCGCTCTCACCTGGAATTCTGATCCTGGATGGAAAAATAAAGCCATGTCACTCCTTCACTATGTAGCGGATCGTGAAACATGAAGATTATTTTTAAGATACAAAGCTAAAATCATTTGTTTACCAACCTCTGATTGCACAAACACATCCGCATCACTTTGATAGAACACTTTGGCAGGACCCCCATCAAGATGCTCACATTATAGCAAACATATACAGTGCATTGTGAAGCCCACTCCTTACAGGGATAGCGTCATGTCCTTGTGATGGTGCTGGAATAAAACACTGCTTTGTGATGCCTGGATGTAGCTGTGCCCTCATCGCCTTCAAAGCACTTCCTCCAATGTGACATCACTTGGGGTACTGCTCCAAAAATGTCCCCCCTTTAGCAGGCAAGTACGTACCTAGTTTCTTATCCTCTTCCACTTGGACTTCCAAAAGCACATTTAACTACTTTGCCAGGCCAAGTCCAAAAATATCTATCTTTGTGTGCCTTTTTTTTGCGTGCTGCATTTATCAGCATATTTTCCATCCTCCCACTTTTTCCACACACTTAAGGTATGATAAAACAGACAAAAGCACATGGGTGCGGATCCCTTTTATGGTATTCGTGACACTTCTTGAAAACAGCCAAGACAGGACGAGTGTTTTCTACATGCTCAGGTAGATTTCAGAAACAAAGCAGCAGACGATGATGCCACAAACAGGATGCGCGTGATGGAAGGGGTAAACATTAGGTGCTGTCATATGTGGGAGGGTGAGAGGAGGAGGACAGGAGTGGATCCATTGTTAGCTCTGTGTACATGGAAAAAAAAGCTTTTTACATGTAGGCATTTTGACCTTTTAACTTCAAAAGATGAAAATCTGATATCATAGACAAGACACAGGCTTAAAAAAGAAGCAGAATTCCTCTGAAGGGAGTTGCTGATTTTAAGTTATTTCCTGGCCTTGTTGTATTGTCACATCTTTCTGTGTACTGTTGATCTTGTCAGGGGATTCCCATGAAGGCTCACTAATTGACAATCCAGGTAACAAAGCCAAAGATGGGGACTTTCAGAGATCAAAGTGGCCCCTTGTATCTGACAACAGAGCCTCCCTTGCTTTGCCACCTCTGGCCACCACAACACGAGTATCACTCGCTGCACTGAATGAATGAGTCTTGTAGAACCTCACATGGCGAAAACTGCTTTTTTGATGTTAACACGCGGCTGCTCACCAGTCTCCTTCCTTCACTAGAGTTACTTAGAGCGATTATGGCATTAGATTTTATGTCCAAAGTGAGTTTTACTGGGAAAGTTAATGCATCTGTCCTTCATCTGCAGCTTCTTGCACATATATGTGCTCTTAAAAGAAAGGCTGGCGGTAGAATCGCTCTCTGCTGCGGTTTTGTATGTTATGAAACTGTTGGCTTACTTTTAATGCCTCAAGTGATTTTTAATCTAAAGAGATCCAACTCGATCTCGCCCATGAGACATGTCAGGAATTCCAGCGGGCTGCCTGGGAATTCATTGCTCTCAAAGTTCCAAAACAGAAAGCAGAACTGACATTTGTTGATCCAATTTATGTTACTGACCACACTCAGAACAGTTCCCAGGAATTTTTGTTTTTTACAAGGTATTTGAGATATGTTCTGCTTGTGTCTACAGTTACTGACTTAAGAGCAAAGATCAGACAGTCACTACGCAATCCACCATGTAAGTTTCCAATTCATTGCCAGCGGAGCAGATCCAAGATTTTGTCTCTTGATGAAATCCCAGATTAGAGGTTTGTGTGTGTGTGTGTGGGTTTTTAGCCACGAGTTGTCCACGATAAAACATATTGAATGGCCTGTCTAATATTGTTAGAATTCTCCTTTGGGTTAGTTTCATTACTCAATCGGGACATTTATTTAAATAATAAAGAGAGATATTCATTAAAGCAGGCATAACACGGGTTCCCTCAGGTAGAGCATTTAAATCCTGAAAAGCTTATATGAGGTTTGTAAAGATGTCATAGTTTAAGAAGACCCGGAGGATAATTTAATTTTGAAAGGTACAAAATAAATCTTGGGGGCGCATGGGCGTATCTCCAGTGTTGGACCGGACTGATGGTATCGCTCTCTATCATCTTGTCTTGTGTGCTGAACTAACTCTTTAGACTTTCATTTGATTTGCCCTCTGAGTGCAGAAACCCCGCACAAGAGAGAGACCTTTATACTGCAGGCTCGCAAAATTATCTCCTCATCAAATTTTATTTGGGTTGAGCAAATTTTTGTTTATTCAGCAAGTGAAGGAGACTGGCTTCCACGCTGTACTCCTGCAAATCATAAAGACATCAGTCTAAATTAACTGATTTAGTATTGCCTTACCTTTTGAATGCAGTGTGCTGCTTTCAGCCAAGTTCCACTGGATGGTCTATACCTCTTGTGTGACAAGCTGGGAAAGCTGTTTGGAAAGTCCCGTCCCCCCCCACACACACACACTTATGTATCCTCAGTGGGATTGGTCAAGGGGCACAGTGTGCTGTGCACAATCGGCACAAATGTGGAGTTAAAAAAAAAAATCATATTTATATGTTTACACCTGCTTCACTCTCACCCTCATATATTTTATAGAGATTTGAGATAACTTATGTGTACCTATGTGTACAGTATGCATGTCTGTTTGGGCTTCAGAAGGAGAAAAACAGAATTAAGACGTTAGTCTGAAAGACATCATTTACCAGGGGAATGGTTACATTTCACGCATGAATGTAAAAGTGTCAAAGTCCATACAAGGGACACTTATCATGGAGAGTCTCAAATGGCCTGTATCTTTTCATAGGCATGGAGACATTCATCTGAGCAGTGGAAGGCTTGGACATCGTACTTAGCTAACCCTGTCTGCAGTGCCCTGGAGACCCATGCTACTCCACAGACTGCAGCATAGGGAATAAACTGAATTCCACACGTGCTAATAAAAAAGAGAATTTTATTATTGCTAATTAGATTTAAATTAGATTAAATAGTTTTACACAGACCACACAATGACACAGTCCACATATTTCCTTGCTGTCATCTCTTTGCTTTGTTTCTAGCCAAACAACAGCAGAGACCAGACACTTTAATTTTCTGCTTTTTTCCAATTGCTGCAGCTGAAAAGATTGTTATTCCCATAAACTGTATATAAAAGAGAGATTTGGTCCCAGGGTCTGTGCTGTGAGCATAGAAGTGACCTAAACTTCCAATTTTTCCAAAGGCCTGCAGGGGGTGACTCCTCTGGCTGTGAAAAAAGAAAGACGGTACAGGAGTCCATGGGGAAAAACAATGTCTCAGTAAAGAGTTTATGGTCTCAATTACCTTCAAGTCTTATTTCATAGAGCATGGTGTTCATTTTGTAAATTATGATCCCATTTACAGTAAAACAGAAGATAGAGCAGGGTATTATTTAGGGCATGACAACCTTGTGATTAACAAGTTGCTACTCAGTGTGTAATGTTCCTTGTTTTCTCAATCAGATTCATCACTCACATCTACATATGAATTAAAAAAAGAAAGAAAGAACAAAGAAGATTAAATAAAAATACTTAAAATAAGGTTTTACAACAGGAGTCTACAAACCAATAGGCGATGACACAGCGGCATGTTTTTATATACAGTGTAGTAGGGGTGCTACTTCTGGACAGAGTTGAGCAATAGCCTTAGGATTTGCAACGAGGTGGAGACTGAAGGTCACTGACATTTCTTCTTTTTTGCCAACAAAGATAATTGAACAGTAGTGGTTGAAACAACAGCTCACTTCTCTGGTCCAACTCCTGCCCAGATTGAAATGAGCTGACAACAATGGAACGGTTTGCAATTAAAATTCGAACAGATATTAATGCAGTGAGCACCCTGTATGTGACTCTTGTTTGTAGCTACAAGTCTACTGCAGAAGACCATTTGATTTTAGCCATTAACTGATCTATCGGTATCCACATTCATAGTTGCCAATAAATGAAATGGAAAAAAATTGAAGAAGAGATGGGAGAAACACCATTCAGCCATGTTATGAGTGCTGATGCTGTCCACTAGAGGGCACTCTGCGAGTTTGTTGTCAGCAGTATGCAACAAACACCTAATTTTATCTGGTGTTTAAGGCTACGTTCACACTGCAGGCGAAAGCGCATCAAATCCGATTTTTTTGACCCTATGCGACCCATATCCGATCATGGTGTGACAGTGTGAACGGCACAAATCCGATATTTTCAAATCCGATCTGGGTCACTTTTGTATGTGGTACTGAATCCGATACATATCCGATGTTTCAGAAAGCGACTGCTGTGTGAATGGTCAAGTCGCATTAAATCCGTCTTTTACGTCACTGACACAAGACAGACGCCAATTATCAGCGCCAGAGAAGCGCCCGAGAAGACATCGTGAACGCTTCCTGGCCATCCGGTGAAACTGCTGGGAAGACAACGTTGGAGAAGCGTTAACATTTTATTTGTACTGCATAATCTGCAGATTCTGACAGAAATCTGCAACTATCCTTTGAAGCACCGCTCCTCTAAAACAGCAATAAGGATCATTATTAGGTTATCTACATTATTATGTAAATAACAAAATAACTTAAAGTAAAAATTGGGAAACATGAAGTCCGAAGTCTTTATATTAAGGGCCATCAGTCAAACAATATAGTTTGCTCTGGGTCTAAACAGAGCGAGTTGTGTGTGACGTCTTCTTTTGCGCATGCGGGCTGCTTTGAGCGTTCACACTAGAGCGCATTTGCTGTGGCATTTTATTTGTAGGATTCATCACGCCATCACTTAAACACCTGACAGCAGTTTTATGAGAAAAATTAGAAAAGATTCTGACCCCCCAAAATTCTCTGATATTAGTCCGAATATCAGCCACTAGCAATAAATTTGAAAAATTAAACATGTTCTGTTCAGGTCTAGGAAAGACTAGAAAAATGGCAGCGAGGGGCTGATATCAACAAGAAATTATTGGCTATGGGTAACACAATAAGCCAGCAGTCACAAAAACTTTCCACTGTAAACTGTCTGCAAGTTGTTCCAAGTTGTCCTGCTGTTTGAGTTGTCTACATTGGTTAGGGTAGTTTCTCGCCGTTTCTCCTTGGCTTTTGAATGTAATCATTCTGTGATTCCATGAAGTACACAGTGATTCATTCAGTGCATGAAGCTGTAATGATTGGGGGCTGTGCAGATGGCAGAAGACGGGCATTGTGAAGAAGAATAACGCAGACCACCTAATTTAAAATACATTAGAAATGAATGTGAGCTGCTTACATTTTCGAATTGTGAATTTGGTTCAGAATTAATTATTGTAAACTATGAAGGGCAGCTAGCCCATTTGAATCTGTATGAAATTTACTTTAACAGACACACACACACAATGTGTGAAGCTGCACAATCCTGACCATGACACACATTTGTGGTTCTGAGTCAAAAGTCAAGCCAAATACAATCAGTGTGCCGCTATCACATTTCAAAAACTGATCAAAAGTGTAAGTATACAATACAGGCTTTTATCCACTGTCTCTCTATTGCACAAATGCTCGTGAAGAGAGGAAGTTTTGTTTTCCACCCAGCTTCTGTTATCGCCATCCAGTGAAGGGAAGTTCTGTTGTTAAAGAGAGCTACGTGTCATTTGTTGTGTCCTTTCTCCTGCATTCGCTGTTTATGTATGTTTATCACAATGGTGGTAGGGACATAGAAGCTTCTTTTAGCTACAACAAGTAAATCTCCTCTCCTCCTTTCGGGGGGACAGAGCATGTTGCTTCTTGTACACAGGAACACCAGCAGACATTGCTTTAAGCCATCACAATGAAGTTACAAGACAAACTCGGGAGAACCAAACCTGCCTTGTCTAAACCTCCCTCATGTCCGATCGGAATCTGATTTTGGCATCAAATCTGCGTGAGATGAGTTTGTGCTGAGATCTGTTGCTGGCTTGATAGGAACATAACCACAGGCTATACAGGCTGAGTGCTGAAATGCTGCAGCATGCAGGTGTGCAGTTTTAAGGGGCCTCTTTATTTGCAGAATCCCCTCCTGTGGGGAGTGTGACAGAACTGCTCATGCCCCTAGGCTAACGTTACAATACATCTGTCCGCGCAGAATGGTCGAATTCATCAAATGTGCCCCCGACTGCCCCACTCCCCTCTCCCTTATACACAAATAGAAAAATGTGAGCCCCTGCTTCAGCTCTCTGTTTTTGAGACATGAGAACCTTGCTGTTTGTCAAGACAAATCGATGTGCTGTGTGATTTGTAACCACAACCCGCAATTCATCAAACTGAGGCAAACTGCTGCTCTTTCCCTCCTTGATTGTAGTCAACAGGAAAACTTCAGACTCAGGTGATCCTGTGCCCCTCGGACGAGCAGATTCTTCAGTGTGAATGTGAGAAAATTACACCTGATAGGTGGACGAGCTGAGGCGGATATCGGCGCAAGGAGGCTCAATGAAAATAATACATCACAGCAAATTAATTGAGGAGATCAATCCGAAACCTCAGCCTGACCCCTAAACACTTGATCCTAAACCCTTTCCCTCCTCTGGTGTGCTAATCCTCCTAGAGCCCTCCACGGGAGCTCATGTGGTCGGGAAGCAATGGACCAGAGCCCAATGAGGCTGACAGCACCAACACAGCTGGCCTGCTGAATCAAAGGTTGGGACTGGGACCCGCCTTGGACGCTCTTTCACACAAGTGATGATTGCCAAGGAGAATGAAAACCCTCTCCTGCCCCATGCCCGTGTTGCGCCGGCCCCTTCAGAAACCACACTCCATAGTTAACATTATGTGCTAGCTAGTGATCCGATGGCCGTGAGAGGCATACGTGAGTGTGTTTCATTAGACAAGGGACCACACAAGACTGTTGTTCGGTATTTCCATAAACATTCGAAATAAAAGGCAAGATCTATCAAGAGCACCAGATTAAAGTTTGATTTTGCACAAACAAAGGCTCAGGGCTGCGTTCCCAGAGCCATCATAGAGCGAAAGTCCGCTGAAAAATGTACCTTTTTGTTTTTGAGGTGTTTGCCCACAACCTCTGCAACTCACATGTCTTTAAAATTATGAGCAGACTTTTACTGAGGCCCAAACGGGGAGAACAAGAGCCATTCTAGAGCGTCCTGTTTCCCAGGGCTTTAGTTTTATTGTATTTTCACTCCGGAAGCCCACTCACGAACACTAAATCAGCAAATTTATCTGCTATTTAAGGTAGAACGAATCGAACAAACAGAGCTCAGCACAGTAAGAAAAACAATTGCTGCTAACCGCTCTCCGAGCTAGAGCAATTATGCTTCCCTCCAATCAGGAAAAGAGTAAGAATTAGGAGTGTTTGTAACAAGATAATGCGCAGCAAATGTTTGCAAATTCCTCAGCATTACTCCTTACATATCTAAAGAATGAGAGCTCTAAACTGTACTGGCAGGCCGTTACTCAGACCTTATATGCTGAATGATATCCTCCTTTGACCAAGACTTGACACCTAATATAGAGGAAGCCAAAGGTCAAGCTGTGGAGCACATGGAGTCATTTATAAAATGTCAGAGATCGGTTGTTGGAGGCTGTGGGAAAGTATTATCTGTTGGATGGCTTAAATCCTCCATCCTAGCTTGTCCTTTCTCCTCAGAAGATTCGGCTCACATTATGTTTATGGAAGCAGGGGTGGTGGGGTGGGGGCACATTCTGGTGTAGCAGATGATGGAGCTGTTCTTTTTTCCTAGTTATTATTTATTAGTAATTAATTTGCTGTATTTATTGGTCATGTATTTCTCCCCAAAAGACCTACAAATCATTAAATCCTTCTAGGATCACATATCAGGGAGAGTATTTAAAATGGAACAGCCAAGCGACTATTTAAATAAGCGTTCAAGCTCTGAATTAATGTATCACTGTGTTTGGTTGGCAAATAGATTTTGATGGAGTGGCTGATAGCGCAGACGTGTTTCTGGACAAGACTGGGTGCTGAGTTCCCCAGCTTCTAGAGCCAAGAGCTAAAACACGTGAGCAGAAGAGGAAAATTTGGGGGTGAAATTAAAAAAAAAAAAAACTCCATCCCTGACATTTTCTTGTGGTGAAAAAGTTGTGAACTACAGGGGAGAAGCAGAGGCCAAGGCGCCATAATATAGCCCTTCTCTCCAAGGCCAGGTCTGACGCAGGGAGTCCGACGCTTTGCAGGTCGGGACAGAGCAGGTCTGTGTGGTGAGCCAACCACAGAAACTCTGTCACCTCTGTGTGCCGCATGGAAACCCCTGTGTGCTGTCGCGGACAGCATCCCGCAACAGCCACATATTGATTCTGTCGATCTGTGAAGCATCAGCTGCATTTTGTTTCCCACATAAAGGTACTTAACAAAAGCTCCTGGTTTAAGAAACTGTAAGAACTCGCTTGATTAGGTGAAATATCTGCAAAACATTTCCCTTTGTTTACTACCCCAAGTCCAAAAAAAGTTGTGATGCTGTGCAATGCCCAGTTTACACTTCTGCTGGGAATCTTTGTAGAGGTTATGACACAATCTAGCTATGTCGCTAATGTTGTTTTTGCTTGTGCTGATGCATTACTTGTTAAAAATGACTTTTTTCCTTCCTGGTTACACTTTGCTGTGTCCATTTTTTCAGGTGCAGATCTATTTGTCCCTCTAGTTTTTCCATTTCTTTGTGCATTCCCTCAAGTCCATTCCAACAATTTCAATAATTTTCCTCCAGGAATTTGCTGATATTTTGAGTGGAGTATTATCCTTCATACTGGAACAACTGGTTGTTATTCCATCACTGAAACATTCAAAATCTGTAGTGTAAAAGTAGCCTGAAATGCACAGAAGGAATTGTCAGATATGCATGTCAGGTTACATTGTAGGTTTTTGGCATAGGTTTCAAAACTGAGGAAAGGGGTTCATTTAAAAACACGTCTAAAAAAAGTTGGGACAGAGGGAAATATGACAATATCATATGATGTATGATCCATATGTTGTCAAATGGTGAAAGGTCTGGACTGCAGGCAACACCTGGACTCTTCTAGTATGAAGCCATGCTGTTGTAATATTTGATTTTGATTTTTTGAATATTCTTGCTGAAATATGCAAGGCAGTGCGTACACGTGGTAGATATATATATTAGTGAGCTGATGTTCCAGGCTGAAAAATGCAGGAAAAATAAGAAACGTTAAAATTATAAACAGACAGAATGTTTTGCACTACAGAAAGTCAAACTTTGCTTTTCAAAAGTTTAATCATTACATTTTTCTGTGTCAGCGAGCTACTTGGTTTGGTAACCAGCTGTTCATGTTTCGTACGTAACCAGAATATTTTTTTCAGTTTTTCTTGAGTACTAGCCAAACAACCATTACTATTGATATCTACTATTGAGGGTTTCAAATCCTTGTAATTATATACATGTTGGAATCTATCAATTTCTGCTTGTTTGTAATTTTAATATTTAGCTCTGATCTTGCAGTGTTTTAGTGGTGAAGTAAATAAAATAAAAACATTTAAAATTTTATATCTTTGTTCAAGAGAGACTAAAATAACAACAATATTCAGGATATGATAGAGGGAAAATGATCAGTCACAACTTTGCACTTCTCAAAAAAACCCCACTCAATATTAGCTGAATATGAATAAACACTGTGCAAAAGTAATGGGCCACCCCTTTCTTTATAATTTGCTAGGAAAATGGGAAAGCTATTTATGGACTGTTAATCTGGAATACCCAAACACTGCCAATGCAGTAAAAGCATCCAGGGGAACACTATCAGTCATTGATTGGCCTCCCTGCAGCATGGGGACACCATAAGACCCATTGCCACTGATTTTCAGTGTAATTTGGCATACTTCAGCCTTTTCTCCCTGTCCCTTCTTCAAGATTGGCTTCTTGACAACCACCCCTCCACTGAGTAAATTTCTGATTAACCGTTTGCGATCAATAAATTGATCAGATCCTTTATCAGCTCTTGGGTGGATGTTTTCTTTTCCCATTTCATGACTTTGATATACCACTCATTTCCTGTAGTATTTTTTTTAAATGTGCCACTTCTTCTTTTACACTTTACACTCTTTACATTTGTCCAGTTTCCTCAAATTTTTTAAGGAAAGGCTGAACACTATGCTGAGAGATGCTATGTTTTTAGGTAATAGCTCTTAGGAATGATCTTTTACTTTATGCCTTTTAAACTATGTGATCTTTGGCATTTTACACAGATTCAACTTAAGAAATTGGAACAAATGATTTTATGATTGTTTTTTGATTGTTTTTTTTTTTTTGCAACAGGCTGCTTGAAACAAAGTGCATAAATATATAATTTACAATTCGTTATTTGCAAAGTTGTCATTTATATGTAGAAACAACACTGCTTCATCTGGATCAGGTGTTGAATGATTCATAGGTCAGTAAAAAAACCCAAAACATTTCTCTGAAAATGGTCAGATGGACTGAAAATGAGTGAAAAAGCTGCCAAAATAGTGCAGAGGAAAAACCTTCATAAAGCCTGGAGAACTATTGCTCAAGACCACTTTCAAAAAAATACAATAAATCTGGCTCCTTGAAAGGAAAATAAAAAGAAATGAGTGATGGCTCAAGGCTTCTGCAAAGTACTGAATTAACGTGTAATTAAACGTGCTTTTTAGTAAAATACTTCAGGAGCTGCCACTTATGGTGACCTTTCATAACATTTTAATTTCTTTATGGAGACCCGGTCAAAGTTACTGTATATCACCAAATATTTTTTTAAATCATGACCATTAATTCCAAATTTACCAACATTTTACCTTTTACCAAGCCAAGATAAGGGAAACAGAATATATTAAAAACTTCAATATGCTAGCATTCTAGCATGCTAGCATTCTTATTATTGACGTGTTAGCATACATAGCATTATGTCAAAATACAAACTAATCAGTTTATAGCCTATATGTAAAGACTCATGCTGGGTGTTGTAAGTGTACCACAAGAAATTACTGTCAAGAGCAATGCTTCTTCATCCAGGGAAATAGAGCATGTTTTGTTGTGATAGAATCTGTCTTAGCTTCCGACAGCATGCTGGAGATACAGTGAGGTGCAGCTACGTTAGATCATCCTGCCAGGCTAAACCACATTTGCTGATTAGTTCCTATCTGCCCTCTGCGTGATACGGATGTGCACGGCGAAAAGGCCAGAATATCTCTCTGAGCTATGTAAACTCACCACTGCTGGTCATGGCGCAACAACTCCTTCCCCCACAGATCTGCTCCGAGAGACAATGGCAAAGGTAAAGAACAACATGGCTCTATTTTGCAGGATGAGTCACAGATAGTGTCATCACCACGATGAGATGAAGAGGAAAGTGCCAGGGTGCCATGTCTTTATCGTGACTGCTCATCTCTCGCCCCGCTACATGGCTATGCATGAATGGTTGGTGATAATTTAGTGTAATCATAAATATGGGTAAAGATTGCCTCATTACCTCGTTATCTACCTCAATATCTGGCGGCAGGTTCTAAGAAATGAACGCTCATGTTGCAACTTGATGAAACTTATTAACCCTGATTTTGCGTTAGATAAGATGAGCACAGACTAAAGCCTTGTGAAATGGTCAGTGTAAGTGGCTCCAGCCCTTTGGAGGATCACAAAACGTAAATGAATTTTAAACCACAGTTTCTGTTTAAGCTACATTTCTTGGATTTTATACCGCACCGCTTGAAGTTACCATCATGCCACACACTCTGTGGCCTGTGGCACTGGATGGTTACATCACTCAGTTACATCGACTTGGGTCTAACAGGGAAATGTTACAGCATTTCCCTGTTAAAAAAAGAAAAGTGAGTTTATGCGTGTGTAAGAGATATCCATGACTACAATCAAGAGCATGCAATAGGGGCTTTGCATATGGGAATATGGGCTTGCGTTACCTGGGGCTGAATAGAGTCTGCGAGGCATGTCTCGGTGGCTAAAATGAAGAGGTACATTTAAATGCTAATGAAAAACATTAATGATATGCAAAGAAAAATATCAGGATTGGAAGCAGCGTGGGGAGCCACACACAAATAAGTCACATATAAAAAGCCAATAAAAACTTCATGCAAAATGAGGCATGAATGCTTTCTTGTGCCACCAAATATTAGATTATGCAAGTAATCCTTTCAGTCAGTGATGGCTTGGAATTTGAGGAGGCACCGAAGGCCAAGCCGTGTCAAGCCATCGGCTCCTTTCGCCAGCTCGTCCCCACTATTTGTGATTGATGACTATGGCTTGCACATGACCTAGCACAGTGAGGAGCCTCTTGAGCACTGACCAGCACTGAACAGTGCAGGGTTTTACTCGGTTTACATCATGATAAAAACAGTCATCACCCTCCCTCATATTTCCAATACGTTGATGTTTTCTTGAACGCTGAAAAACATCTTGATATCGCAGCCTTAGATCCTCTCTGTAGGGACTCATAAACTTTACATTTTCAATCAGATGAATTTAGCGCAGACTTCCAACTAGAGCATGGAAAAATACGCTTTTGGTTGATGTCTCCTTCATGGTTTTGATTTCAGCTGTTGTCTTTTGTTGCCAGATATTCATCAGAGTTGCAACATAACCTACGTTGTTGATATTTTCATGGAGAAAAACCTTCGTTCTGCTGGGCTCAAACCCAGCATGGCAACAACTCTGCATTCACGTGCCAGCTGTGAATGTCACACCAGGTTTTATTGACAGCTGCAATGATTGCGTTTCATATATACTGTAATTACCACAGTCAAAATATTGTCTCAAGGCATGAGAAATGCTAAGGGGCAGGAATCTACGCAAAATACACACACAGCTGAGGCTTTGGTTTTTTTTTTGCTTACACTGGTAATGCAGGCTTTTCAGTGAATTTTAGAGAAACCTGCGTCATGCGTGCACGTTTTGGCGTGGAATTGTTCATGTTGAATCATTTTAACGTGACAAATCACTGGTGGAGGGACAGAGATGAAGATAACAGATAACAGAGCGGTGATATGAGAGTGTCAGAAGGGAAGACAAAGTGAGAGAGAGTGGGTAGCGCCTCGCGTTCTTTGGAGTGCACGTCTGAGCTCTGAATTATCTCTTGTGTCTCGGCAGACGAGGCAGAGGGCTAGGGTATCCGTGCTGGTGACTGTACATGAAACATTCCACGCCGGGTTCAGGACGGGGTTCCTCTTGACTCGTCGTCCGTCATTGCATAAAGCTCGCTCTCAGCTGTGAAGCAGCCAGTTCTTTTGTTAACGGCGCGGCGAGCAGTAAATTATCATGGTACTCGCTCACTGTTGAAAGCTCCATCACCTCCCTTTTTCCCTGTCTCCCTAATCCACCTCTTGTGAACATCTGCTCCGATGGCCCACGGAGCACAAGCTCATGCCAGAGCTATTGTGCGCCACACACAGCTGTGGCTGAAGCGTCTGTCTTCACCTCAGTAACATTGCAGACGAACTAAAGAAGATAATCTTTAAAAGAAATCGCAGGTAAATACCTGCATGCTTTTTTTTTTAAAACCAGTGATTCAGAACAAGTCTCTTTCTGCTCTGCTGAAACTGAAGGCAAACTTGGACAAAATCAACCAAAAGCCAGTGAGACACACAAAAGCGCCTCATTAAAAAAATACATTCAGTGGAAAGTTGCTGAGCAGGCATGCTCTTTACAAAAATATCCACATTCACACCTGGGAGCCTTCCTGTATAAATATTGCAATTGCTCAGCAGATTTTCACTGCTGTGCTCAATTGCATCTCAAAGAGGAAGTCATTGAGAAGTATCTGGAGATGCGCTCAATATTCGGGCAAGACGCGATCTCCAGAATGCTGTATCTGCGCTGTGTCCGAGTCTCGCTCTTAATTTCCATGTGTTTATGTGGCTAATTCTTCATAATGCTTTTTGGAGAGGAGTGAAAAGCTCTCCTCAGGGAGCGAACGGGCCCAGGTAGCCCTCACATCTGAAGAGTGGCCTAATGGGAAAGCAAACACGGTGATTACCAAGGCCCCTTTACAAGGAGCAGCCTGCAGCGAGAGTGCAGTCCTGCACCTGAGCAAGCATGGGTGTGTGTGTGTGTGTATTTTCTCGCTCATGTAGTGTATGTAGTTGGAGTTGACTGAAGCACGTAGGTTCCTTTCTTTTGTTTGGGCAAGATTGCAAAACTGCATTATCTATGATATGCTATTGCATAAAATAAATGTGGCATCAGTGCTGTGTAAACAGGATTCAAAGTACATTTTAAAGCCTTTTGTGTTAGCATTATGGCAGCTGCCTTATACTTGTTTTTGTAATCTAAAAATGCATTTGGATGAGCTGATGGTGTTATCTAGTAGCAAGCTTGATTAGCAAGCTGCATCAATAAACTGTATGGGTCTGTGGGGATTAATTCACTTTTGGAGCGAGCCTCAAGGGGCAACTCCAGGAATGGAAGTTTGGGGCTTTGTTTATTGTCTTTAGCTCCCAGTGTACCCAAGCTTGAGGAAAAAGGATAAATGTGACTTGTTTAAAGAAATTTCAGAAATATTGGATATGATCTATGTAAAATCAAGAGTCCTACATGAACAGGCCTGACAGTTCACCTCACAGCTACCCTATAAAATATGAGTCTTTGCCCTCGTAAACATGAAATGCAACGGAAATGTGTAAAAATGTAAAATATGATTGGTTTATTTAGAGTTAGAGTTTTACTTTGTAACTATGCAAAAATATTAATGGAAGATTTACATTTAATGACTTAAAGTCAGCATTTTGGGCATACATATTTGAGTGTATGATGAACTCTGGTTAAAAATTACACTTTAAAGTTGGAACAAAACTTTAGAAGACGCACTGAAAAGTCTAAATACTTTTTTATACATATTGTAGCATTCACCACCGGCATCAGTCAGCTTGCTGGCCATGTACGGGTAACTATTGTCATCCCTCCTTTCTCTCCACTTGCCGTCTCTAACACCATCTACAAAAGCACTAAATGTCATAAGGAAACCTTAACATGCTACTGCTATCAAAACTAAACAAAAGGAGTTCATGCAGATTTGTGCACAGTATGTTTACACATAGATGATAATAACAAATAGTGCAAATGTTTTACATGAAGGATATAAATGTGGCAGGCTGATTCAATCAGCAATCGGGCTACTGATTACTAAGACTGGAAAACTAATACAAGCCAACACCGGTGACATGTCTTTGTATCATACTCTCATAGTGTATCATCAAAATTCAGTAAAATGTAATGGTACTGCTGCTAAGATTATTGTGAACTCATACATAACTCAAACGAACAGAAACATGGAACTGGATGTTAAAGAAATACTTTTTCATGAACCATTTGTGTACTTTTAATACATATTTTAAACATATACTATAACATATATTTATCATCTATTTACACTCTTCCTCTTTAAACAACAACAACAAAAAAATGATTCCCAGCATGGAAGCCTGCTGGTGTGGTGTGCCATGTCTCCTCAGGGAGCATATAGAGGGGCTTTCTCTGAAAGCACACGGGCCCTCTTCACTCTGTGTTGACTTAGTAAATTACTTGGGATGTCAGGGCCCAACCACAGCTTATCCTCTGAGAGAGGGGGGTGGGGTGGGGCACGGGTGCGGGAGGTGTGGGGGCTGGGGGGTGGTGGGTGCAGCGTGGCTGTGAGAAAACAAGTGAGTGTGAGAGCGAGGGAGGGAAATCATTGTAGAGGGCTAAGGTGCAGGTAGGAGCCAAAGTGTGCATTTACGAAGAGGAGGCCCGACTCAAGAATGAAAAAAACAACAACAAAACAAACAAAACAGTAATCATGAAATCATTTTTGCACTTTATCTACAGCAGTACAGACAGAGTATTAAACTTGTGCACATAAAAGAATATTTGAGCAGCTATAATGGAAAACGCATGCTCAATTTCAGAATAAAAGCTGATTTTTGGATGATAGCTATTACACAAAATCTCTTTTATGTCGTGTTTGAAGGTGCACAAAACAATCTGATCTTTTTCCCTAAGATATGCATGCTGGTACTCTGCAATCATGACATCCTTACATTCACAAAACTTGTGCTATGTTTGCAGAAAAAGGCACCGCACGTTGTTTTCTGTCTCGTAATGGATCATTTTCAGAGTGCTGTGCTTCTTGTGCAGCCATCCAGGTGCTTGCAGGAGGTCAGTCAAAGAGACTCCTGCAGGACAAACTGCTGTATATGTTTTGTACGCTGGCCCTTGGAACTGTCTGCAGTCTGCGCTCAGGTGAGAGGACTGCACACCTGTGGCAACTCTATCCTGTTTGCTTTGACACCTCGTATGCCGTCTCCTTCAACAACATATCTGTCATGCCCACACCCTCCCACACCAAACACCACACACACATACACATACCACTTTTTTTATGGTATATGCAGTTAACTTGAAATGCACCAATTATGTCCCATCGCTGATTATTTTCTTGTCAGTTTTGGCAGAAAAATTATTAAAAAACAAATTAATTCCAAATATTTTACCTCAAGTGTGGCAAACTGTGTGGCAACCTCTTTCTGTGACAGCAGAATTTCTTTTCTCGCAGCTTAGCGTGCTGTTCTGCATAAAATGTGTTGAATTATGGGCTAAAACGGGCTTTCTGTTTGATGATGGCCTGCTTCCATCAACACTTGAACTGAGTCCTATGATCTGTTCTCTTACACTTCACTGGCTTCTTACATTTTTTTCCCTCTTTTTCCTAATTTTTTTCTTCAGAATCACATTTTCTCCTTCATCTGTCCGCAGATCACGCTAAGCCTTTGATAGAGATGGCAGTAGAGGGGGCATGGGAGCGACGGGGGTGGAGGTTGATGTGCGATTGTGGGTCGGGGTGTCAGTGGCTCCCCCAGGACCTACTATGAAAGGATGTGTCTGAATCCAGGGCCAAGTGAAGACAAAAAAAAAAATGCTCTCAAAGAATAAAGAAGGGCTTTGTGTGTAACCATCTAGCCGTGATCGTGCTACAATCAGCGTTTCTAATTTGTCATAACATGTTTTGCCATTTGTTGACATCCGTCATCCACCCTTACAGAGAAGTTTCCACACTTGGATGCACGCTATTTGGATTACAATAAAATGTGGAAAATGTTCTTCAGAATTAAGTTTGTGTGGTAATTTAACCTCGATGTCACGTGTTTATCCCTTCAAATACAATACAAAAAGTGTGAAAATGTGTGAAGATGGAAAAAGGTGGAAAAAGTTGATTGCCTCACGGTGTAAGGTGCAATAAATCTATTTTTCTTTGTCCATTTTATGTAAATGTACTGTAGATATATGCATACATATTAACTGAGCCCCCAAAAAGTAGTGAAAGGTCCAAACAGTTTAATGTAACAGGTCCGGTATTTTCATTTAGTGCTTTCTAAAGTGGTTTTTAAAATAAATGTTCTTGTAGTGATGGATGTGTGCAGGGATCTGAATCAGCTGCAGCCATCTGGTCTTTTTTTTGAAGAGTCCCATTCTCAGGCCTACAGATCTGAAGCGAAGCGCTAGAATGTCTTCTCTGATATAGACATTCAAAACTAACGCCATAACAGCAGCCCTCTGACACTGGACATTCACATAACGTGACTTCTAAGTTTTCCAGCGTCTAGAAGGAAGGGAGGGCAGCAACAAGAGCCTCTTTCAGAGGCATTTCACCGTTGATTACAGCGGCTGACTGCTCCCCGCGTTTGAACAATGCGACCACGAGGCCTTCGTGATTTGTAGCTTTGCTGGATTCGGCACTTTTGATAAATCATTGAATCACCTTTTGGGGAAAAAAAATGAGGTAGAAAGATTAAACCAGCATGAGAACCATATGGAGACACGGGGAGGAAAACAGGGTGCACAGAAAGAGATATGCTCAGTATGTCACTCATAAATGTTAAATTCGCGACTTATATTCTTGTATAAATTAACTTTTGTCCAAATTTATGAAGCAGTCTCTCAAAAGACAGCTTTGTGCTTCAGTTACAAATACAGAGTTAGTCATAGCATGCAGGATTAATGAGGGAAATGATCACGAG
The DNA here is from genome assembly GCF_965226115.1 of Aulonocara stuartgranti. Lineage (NCBI taxonomy): Eukaryota > Metazoa > Chordata > Actinopteri > Cichliformes > Cichlidae > Aulonocara > Aulonocara stuartgranti. The sequence continues at coordinate 10,295,581 of NC_138949.1, forward strand.
ACATGTTTACCGTTGGCCTGTCGAGTTGCTTTCCTGTTGCCTCTGGCTTGTTTGTGAGTCGTGTGATTTAGGACTCTATTAATCTACCTCTATGTTGTTCTTGATGTTTGCATCGAGTGACTGGCGGAGGGTTTATGTGAGGTGTACCTCCTTCGTCCTGGACTTGCTTAAAGCTAGAGCTCAGACAGGGAAAGTACAAAGCCTTGCCTGGTGGTCTGCACATATGCCTAGATGATCTGCCCAAAACAGCCTGGATGGTGGTGTGGCAAAGACACACCTGCTTTGTCAACACCATCTTCCTCACTACTGCGGCCAACTGAAAATCCATCCTGTATAATTGCAAAGACTGTAAGGCACCATAGATTTGAAGCAGATTTGATAGGAGAATACTGAATACTTAATCTGAACACTTAAATGGAGTTTGAGCCATGTGTGTAGATCCTTTGTTTCCTGCTGTTTGCTATTTACAAGCGAAGGTTTAAAGTTATTAGATTAGCATTTAGGTATTGATTTATTGCGGGAAATTTGAGAGTTGTGTTACAAAAAGCAGTTTAGGTTATTGTTTAAGATGTTGCAAATTATGTAATTAACCAAAAAAAAAAAAAGACTAAAGCTATCATTTAAAGCCATGTGAAAAAAAAGTTTTCACAGGACCTTCATGGAGTTCTGTAAAAAACTAAATACTCCCCATGATTTAGTAGCTCGTAGAACCACCTTTAGCAGCATCAACCTGAATCATTTTACTGTCACTTTATTATCTCCCGTAGTTCTTTGAGGTTTGCAGGCATTCATTTATGCACAGCTGTTTTAAGGTCCGACCAATGTTGTCAGACAGATGTCGTTACATTTGACTCTAGAGTACTTTGGTATATAGAGGAGTTGACTGTGAAGTGCCCAGGTCCTGCGGCCCTTCATGCTTGAGAGTTAGTGTGCAGTGGTGGGTGCTGATGTGTTTTGTTTGGGTGGCACTGTGCATTATGGTCAAACATCTCCACTTTGTTCTCAAATGCCAAAAGAACATTCAATTCAATTTCAATTCAATTCAGTTTTACTTACAAAGCTCAAATCACAACCCCCTTTGAGCAAGCACTTGGCGACAGTGGGAAGGAAAAACTGCCCTTTAACAGGAGGAAATCTCCACCTCCAGCAGAACCAGGCTTAGGGAGGGGCAGCCATCTGCTGCGACCGGTTGGGGGTGATGGGAGGAAGTCAGGACAAAAGACACGCTGTGTAAGAGATCCAGAGATTAATAATAATAACTAATGGTTAAATGCAAAGTGGTGTATAAACAGAGTGAAAAGAGATGAGTGGGAAGGAAATGTTCAGTGTATCATGGGAAGCTCACAGCAGCCTAAGCTTAATGCAGCATAACTAAGGGAGGATTAAAGGTCACCTGATCCAGCCCTAACTATAGGCTCTATCAAAAAGTAAAGTTTGAAGCTTAATCTTAAAAGTAGAGAGGGTGTCCATCTCCTGAATCCAAACTGGGAGCTGGTTCCACATATGTGGGATCTGAAAGCTGAAGGCTCTGCCTCCCATTGTACTTTGAAATATCCTGGGAAGCACAAGTTAGCTTGCAGTCTGAGAGTGAAGTGCTCTCTTGGGGTGATATGGTACTATGACATTTTTATGATACGATGGAGAGTGATGATGAGGAGAAAGATTTCAAATTTAGTTCTGGATTTAACAGTATGGGGGAAAACATGGTCTCTCTTTCTAGTCCCTTACTGGATTACTGATTACTGGATCAGCTGAAGGCTTATCAGGGAGTTTTTAGGACAGCCTGATAATAATGAATTACAGTATAAGTAATAAATAGCATCACTCTGAGAAGTCCTCTCCAGAAGTCTTGTGGCGTTCAGATGCAGCTTTGCAAACCTAGGTTGTTCTGCCATGCTCTGTGTTATGGCAAAGAGGCTTTCTCATGGCAACCCTTCCAAACAACCCATCCTTATTCAGTCTTTTTCTCACTGTACTGTCATGAACTTTAACATTTAACGTTCTAATTGAGGCCTGTAGAGTCTGAAATGTAGCTCTGGGGTTTTTGCAATTTCTCTAAGCATTACACAGTCTGACCTGGGGGTGAATTTTCTGGGACATCCACTCCTGGGAAGATTGTGACATTGTGTTAACACACACAAGAATGTCTCAGACTAGCAAACTGCCAAAACTTCTACCAAGAGTAAAATGATGAAAGATGAAATTGGCACACTCATCCAACACTGACACTGAAGCGTGCAACCCTATTAAAAAAACACCGTACCTACAGTGCAAGTACCTTGAAGAGCAGTTGTGAATATTTTTACTTTATAATTTACTGCTTTACTTAAATGGAAGTACAAATCTTTTAGACAGATCCCTTGTTTTTTATTTGTTTATTTTTTCCTTAGCAACAAACAAACCAGAAGTCTGTGATGTTCATCCAACAGAGTGATTCTGGTTTATCACCTTTGACCTCAAAGCCTCACCACCTGAGTGTTGCCGTGCCCCCTCCACACACCAACGTTCACCTGATGTTGGGACAGACAACCTGGTTCTCGAAACAGGGGAGGCATGACAGGGCAGGTCACCGGAGAGAGCGCAAAACAAAGAGTCAGATTTCACAGACCCTCTATCAATCAAACATCTTAGAAGCACAGTCCCACTACCTTCAGGAATCCCACTGGCTTCAAAGGGAAATGTGTGAGGGATTTTTTTTCCTCACTTCTGAACACAGGATTGTTGTAGATCAGCGGCAGTGTTTATTGTCCTTTGTTGTAACATCCTCGGGCACAACCTTAGGATGTCACTAAAACCCTTTTGTGTTTACCCATATGGTAATAATACAACGCTGAAATAATACAGCAAAAAAAAAAATCCTTTGTTTCCCATATTTGCAAAGTAATACTCAACGCTGCACAGCAAGCAGGGGCAAGATCTCGTACATTCCCAAACACAAATTAAGGCATGACAAATGAATTCACTTACGCTGTTGTGTGTGTTGCTAAATGCCAAGTCTGCTTTGTATACAGCTCGACGAAATGACTGGACTGAGACAAATGGGCATTGTTTTGGTGTGAAAAGCAGCCGAGACGTTTGTGCTGCTTTTCTAGATTTGCCACAGACTCAACTAAATCAGCTCAGGAAGGTGACTATAAGCATTGTTTGCAAAGTGTGTCAACCTCTGCCTCTATCTATTGTTTTTAGCAGTTTCTTTAAATGGTTATTGATCGGCCTGTTTTCAGGTGCTCTATAGGCTGATGTGGTTAGGCATGGATGTTTGCTTTGCTCCTTACCACCTTAGGCACTCTGTCTCCTTCGCACATCTACCCACCTCCTGCCTTGATTTGGCTGTGCACCTGTCTGGTGGAGGCAGCTGTGGGTGGGCGGGCCTTAGCTGTCAGTGGAACATTCCAGAGGAGAAGTCACCCCGTTAATCCCTTGGGTTTAGGCCAGACAGCTCCCCACCTCCTTCCCTCCCACCTTCATTACCTCCAGTACCCTCGGTTGCCTCCCTCTCTCTCTCTCGTTGTACTTTGCACGCGGTTCTCACTCTCAGCCCTGGTCAGGCTCAAATGGAATACTGCTATGTCAAAGTTGGACACTGAGAATGAGATTAAAGGACAAGTAACCCCCCTCCGCATGCACACCAACCCTCCAGCTCCCAGGCCCAGAGGTTTTAATCCCCCCAAATATTCAAGAATGGAAGAAAAAATCATGTCCAAATCTGTAGGCTTATTTTTGGGAAGGAAAAACATTAACAGACACAAAACTTATAGTGTCCATTTTACGTTTATATGCAATAAAACTGTGACTTTATCAGTCTTGAATCAATAATTGTTGTCATGAACACACGTTTTTAGAAATCTGCTGTCCATTCCCTCTGTTCTCCGAATGTGTGCCCGTGTGTGTAATTAGTGGGTGTGTGTAGGTGCGAAGACCATGTGTATAACTCTGTCTATTGGAATTTAAAACAAGAGTCTCTTTATCTCCCTGTGAAATTCTGATGTCAGGCCAGATCCCGAACTTGGCAGCCGCTCCATTCAGCTGGAACACATAAATGAGAAAAGTATCACAATTCACCCTAAAAGCACAGAAGATGACGCTCCCTTCAAGTTTTCCTTCGACTCTGCCGGCGCTCTATCTATAGCAGAACATTTTATCTCGCTCAGTCGGCTGTGCGGAAGGGGTGACTAATGCCGTGTGTGTCCGTGTCCAGCAAGGAAGGCTGAACTAGTTCTGGACAACAGCAACACTTGTGTTTTGGTGCAGGAAGTTTATAGACTACAGATGACTGATTGAAGCAGACAATTGAAGCAAACAGGGCCATATTAAATGTTTTGAAAACAAGTCTGATGTGTGTATGACAATACAGTGCATGTGGAAAGTATTCTCAGCACTTCACTTGTTCCACATTTTGTCAAGTTACAGCCGTATTCCACAATGGATTAAATTAATTTTTCACCTCAAAATTCTACAGTTTCTTCAGCATTGAAGGTCCCAATGAGCACAGTGACCTCCATCATCTGTAAATGGAAGATGTTTGAAACCACCAATAAGGCCTGTATGGTAGAGTGGCCAGACAGAAGCCATGCCTCAGTAAAAGTCACATGACAGCCTGCTTGGAGTTTGCCAAAAGGTACCTGAAGCACTCTTGGACCACGAGAAACAAAATTCTCTGGTATGATAAAACAAATATTGAACTCTCCAGCCTAAATGCCAAGCATCATGTCTGGAGGAAACCAGGCACTGCTCATCACCTGGCCAATACCATCCCTACAGAGAAGCAGCATGGTGGCAGCATCATGCTGTGGGGATGTTTCAGTAGGAACTGGAAGACTAGTCAGGGTCAAGGGAAAGATTAATGCAGATGAAAGATGAATGTACTGAGACATCCTTGATGATAACCTGCAGTCTGGACTTCAAAGGTTCATCTTCAAACAGGGCAACGACCCTAAACACACACCTAAAATAACAAAGGAGTGGCTTCAGGGCCACTCTGTGAATGTGCTTGAGTGGCCCAGCCAGAGCCCAGTGTTGAACCTGGCTGAACATCTCTGCTAATAAGTCTGAAAATGCCTGCGCACCCACACTCCCCATTCAACCTGATGGCACTTGAGAAAGTCTGCAAAGAAGAATGGGAGAAGCTGCCCAAAAATAGGTCTGCCAAGCTTGTAGTGTCATACTCAGATAATTTGAGGTTCATGCTGCCAAGGGTACTTCAACAAGGTATTGACCAAAGGCTGTGAATACTTATGTAGATCTTATATATGATTTATTTAGAATAAATTTAAAGCATTATGGGATATCGTGTGTAGATTTTTGAGATGAAAAATTAATTTAATTTGTTGGACTGAGGCTGTGACATGACTCAATGTGGAACAAGTGAAGCGCTGTGAATACTTTCCAGATGCACATTATGACAGAAAGCTGTATGAATAGGAAATAGATTGTCTGTCTTTGTATGAAGGAGAAAGAAAATCTACTTACCACTATTTTCCTATTTTATTTATTTAGCATTAGCATGTATTTGTCTCCCAAATGCACTCATACACTCTATGGACTCACCCTGCCTAAGCTCACTTTAGGCTCCAATAAAAACAGTACACACAATTTATGCTTACTTGAACAAAGTAATCCCATTTAAATTGTATAATGAAAGCAAACAACCACTAAGAAAGTTGCACTAATCAAGCCACTGTAGCAAAAAGAATTATTCAGAGGGGAGGTAAAGTATGAAAAGGCCCCTTGTGTGAATTCACCTAGTCCTTTATGCTGCTTATTTTTCGTTTGCACCCCATTCATTAAAAAGTCACACCTCCTCTAGCAATTCATTTTCTTGAGTGTAATGTCAGACCGTGCTCTGCCATACTGGCTGGACTGCTGGGGAAGCAGTAAGAGAGAGGCTCCCAGGGTGCACGCTGTCCTCATGCTATTTACCCACAGACCAGAACCCCCTCTGAAGGCCAGGGGGAAGCCATGGCTGGGCCAGAGGCTATTAAAGCCCTGATGGCTTTTGACAGTAATTTCTTCATGAGTCCACAGCCCGCAGGGCCTGCCAGCAGTAAGATCGGGTGCCTCCTCTTGCCCATTAAAGCACACAAACTGTGCCCACAAATCACGCTCAATGGTATCTCTGTGCTCAGGGAGTGTGTTTGCACATATGCGAAAGAGAGAAGTGAGGAAGCACGACTAAGGAGAAGAGGAGGGGGGAACTGTGAGAAGGTCCTGGTAACTGGGCCAAAAGGTTTGGATGCCTTTCTTCAACTACTCCATCAGTTCAGGCAAAAGTCCAAGCCATCAGGGAAACATATTCGGAAAACCACACCTTGACGTGAAGCCAAATCATAAACTGTGTTTACATGCATTTGAGCCCAGGGGAGTAGAAACTACACAACAAAGCTCTAGCATTGTGTTGGTTATGGGACGGAGCTTTGGTAGCAGACATCTGGCTTGCTATAGGTTGATGCATTTGCTGGTACACCTGCAACTAGTATGGTGACCTTAACAGATTGTATGGTTGTTTGAGAAAAGCAAATGTTTTCGTGGGCATGGTGCTAACATCACCTTCAGGTTGACAAACCAGGAACATGGTTGGAAATTTAGAATTAGCAGATTGTATTTTAGTACATAGAGCATCACAGATGGCTGGAGCTAATCAAAAGGTGGTTTTTAAAATTATATATAGACAGGCTTGGTTGGATACTTTGTTTCTGGGAAACAGAAATCTAAATATCCTTACTACTTTAGGCCTGTTGCTTCAGATATAACTTTTCCTTTGCTGTGGATGGAGAGGGGACTTAAAAAGGCCGTAGGTTATCTATAGCTAATCCACCATCGGTTATAATCTCTCCTCTGGTTCCCCTGTGGTGTTAAAACCAGACCATTGGGTCGGATTATATCAAAGAAAGGAGAGCAATGTGCTAATCATAAATTAGAGGATAAGCCTGAGTGAGCAGGTCAGCCTGAGGTCAGCCGCTGAGCCCTATAGAGGATTGTATGTGTGAAAAGCCACAGCTTACCACTTAGCCTCAACATAATAAATAATCAGGCAGGAACAATGTACAGTAGTGTAAAGTGTCACGGCTGCTCTGAGCTCAGAGCTGTTTCTTAACAAAGAATCTATTGAAACTTTATTTTGACTCTTTGGGTTTACATTTAAGTATAGCATAATCAACCATACATGCGCGTGCACACAAACAGAAGCTCATATAATGCCCTTCTAATGGGCACTCATACTGTACAGAGCTGAGAATAGTCTATTTATCTGTCTTCAGTCAATATGACAAAACTGTAAAACAGTACCATCTATTTTTTTCAATTCTCCAACGTTGCCTTAGGGGAATTGGAAAACTGTCTTTAAATGGGATGATACACGACCTCTGCTATGTATGACTAATACTTGGCTCTTAAACACTGTGTCAACAAGGTGTTTTATTAAAGACACAGCAAGAAAAGACAAAATGGCAAAGACATTACAAGATTTATATAACGAGGGAAAATACAGAAGACTAATTGGATCCAAAGAAAGTCGCTGACCTGATTCCTCCTCTTTGACACATTAAGCAGACACAAGGAGCAAAATATATAAAAGAGTTCTTTATTTCTAGTAATCATGAATATATGCGAACATGTAGAATGTTGTTTATGATGCATCTTCCAAACATTCTTGCAAACTGCTTTACAAAGTACAGGAAAAGATGAAATAGGTCAGTACGTGAGAGATGGTAAGGTTATTGTAGCTGTGTAGGAAACGATCAGTATAAACACCTCGATATCATTAATACAAGAAGAAAAGTAAACTGGGGAGAAATGGGCACAAAAATGTAACATCAAACATGAAAACTTAGACAACTTTCAAAAGTACACTTTTTAGACACAAAAGGACACATACATTGTATGTGTTAAATATTTTTTGTTTTGTCAGGACATAAAAAGCTAACTACATAATTCACAGATTCAGCAGTCTGTTTAAATACCTCATTTCTACAAAGTGAATTTACATTTTTTTTTTTTAAAGTACAAAGTGCAAATACTATGGTTTCCATTTGCCGATTGGTGAGGGCGGATTCTCCAGATGAGAGGGGAAATCACTGTTGTAGGGCTTAGCCTTGCTTCTTTGAGGGATTCTAGGAAGAGGAAATTGAAGTTACTTCATTTGAATGTGCCCCTTTTTCAGAAATACACATTTTAAGGACTGCTTCAGTCAACACTACCGGAGACAATAACATTTCAGTTAGGCTGGAAATATGCAATGAAGGAAGAGTGTACTTACTAGTTTACTGGTTAAGCCTTCTCCTGGTATGGACCCTTTAGGATAAAAGAAACGTGACATGAATTTGAAGTATTATGGAGAAACTTTTGCAGAGTATAATTGTGCTGTGTAATTAAGCACTGCTGTTAGTGGATTCTGTTATTTGCAAGTACTGTAGCTAGGTGCTAGCTGGCTAATTATCACTTAAATGTTTTTAGTTGGTTAAAAACTATTGTTTTCCAGCTGACTCTGGTACAGCGTGCTGTAAAACATTATATTATGCCATTCAAGTGCTAATTAGACAACTTAGCTTACTCTTTTCAGGGGTGGGCAACTCCAGGCCTCGAGGGCCGGTGTCCTGCATGTTTTAGATATCACTCTGGGTCAGCACACCTGAATCACATGATTAGTTCATTACCAAGCCTCTGGAGAACTTCAGGACATGTTGAAGAGGTCATTTAGCCATTTGAATCAGCTGCGTTGGATCAATGACATATCTAAAACCTGCAGGCCCTCGAGGCCTGGAGTTGCCCACCCCGCTTTATGTCATCACTTGGAGTAGGTCACATGTTGCTGTTGGATTTTTGTTTTTGAAATGTGATTATAACTGCCCTTTGTGCATCACTTTGTCATATGGATGAACCCAAAATCTTTCTGGTGCCTCGTTGCCCCATTACTGGGCAATAACGTTTGGAGGAGAGGTTTAAAAAACTATGTAGCACAAATTTAGGGTGATTAGTTTACATTCATCTAACCTTCTTCCTTGGTCACCCCAAGGCAGCCCATGAGCTCCTGAAGAGACAGTGCTTTGTCATTGCTGATGTCGCAGTACTCCACGAACTTCTTAACACACTTCTTTGGCTTGGACTTCTTGCGCAGGAAGCGTTTGAAAGGCTTGATCTCCTTCTTTCCAATGTCCCCACTGGAGTTTTTGTCCAGCTGACTGAAATACCAGTGGACAACCCTCTCCTCCAGGGTGTGACTGGGGTCTGGCTCAGCCACCCTAAAGGTCAGGTACAAATCAGATTATCAGCAAGTAATCACATCTCTCTTTATGCAGCAACTAAAAAACAACTCAGTGAAATGCAGTCGCTCACTCTCAGTGGGGAAAAAAAGCTTTTCCCACTTTTCAGTGCACTCAAAATTGGTGAGTGGCATACATTTATGTGTTTGTGGTGAATGATTGAACCCACTGATCCATAACTAACCATAGCATGAATATACACACTTTGAAATGTCATACCTTCCCGCAGATGCTGGATCTGTGACAGCGTGCACCATGTCTGTCGACAGCGCGTCAAGAACACTTGTCAGGAACTCTGTTTTCTTAGCCCCGGGACAGCCTGGAAAATCAACCACAGATACATCGATGTGTGAAAGCAGGAATTATGCCCTTGTATGAAAGCGAGTGTGCAAACAAAGAGATTCTCTTGCAAAAAAAGCTTTGCAATAATGTTAAATGCTCTCATCATAGGTGGCCCAATAAATGTCTGGGGAGGGATGTCATGTAACAGCCGGCGTAGTTTTAATGTAGACGTCACATAAAAAGAGAAAAGAAACCCAGGACACTCGCAGTTGCTCCAATAAAGAATCAGAGCTCCCCTCCTGTGGAGGAGTGGAGGAAACCTGCCAATCATTGTGCAGTGTTTTTTCTTTCCACAGGTATAGGCATACCTGTTACTATTAACAAGATTTTACTAATTACTGAGGTGTTTGCTTTAAAGATATCCAAGCAGAGAGCAACAGACAAAATTTAGAACGCGATGTTCAACGTGTGGCGGGGTTACTCTATAAATGACTGACAGAGAATGGCAATATAATCAGACCATGAACCTATAGGGTGAAATGTGTCATTATCCACCCAGTAAAAACTAACAGTAAAGCATTATTGCATGCAGACTGATGGGAAAAAATTAAAATGAAGAACAACACTGGGTGAATGACCCTAATGACAGTAATTGTCTGTGAGCCCATTTTAAGGGTGAGGAGACCAAAGTTATTCCTTTAGAGCTGAAGGCTACAGAGACCTGAGGGATTCCAGCTCTTTTCTCCTTTCTCACAATCTTGTTTCCCTGCGCCGTTGGAGAAGAAGAAATTGTCCATAGTTTTCTGCTTTTTTTATGGCCCAGGCCTGCGGGGCCCGATTCTCCTGTGTTGGAGATAATAGCATGCTTTGCGTCTCTAACAGGTGGCGACCAGCATCGGCATAAACATCCAGCCTCTGCTCCACCTTTCAGGGCTTTAGCAGCTTGTACCGAGACCAAGGTTTTAAAAAGTCACATCCAAACTCTTCCGCGGTCTCCTTTACACGTTAAACAGACTTGTACTTAACTTTTAGTAGGCCCTCCCTGGCTCTTGCCCAGTAAAATATCTGACCCACCTGATAATAGCCAAAATGGTGCCTTGTGGACCTTCTTGTGGTAAATTAGTCTAGACAGTCAAATAATTGCACCCTCAGAAGGCAAAGTGTTTTTTTTATCTGGCTTCTAAATGAAGAGAGGTTCGTGGGATGCAGTGAGACTTGTTTGAGGCTCAGTGTTTTTCATGGAGAGCACCGGCGCTCTCTGTAATGCTGCAGGAATCTTAGCACGTCTGCAATTCATTCAGGGAGGGAAGCCATCATGTAATGTTTCAGTCGTTTCCTCTTAGCAGCAGTGCTTTCACTGTGGGGGTGGGACAGATCGGCTTCTGTATGTCTGGACACTGTTTAGCTGAAGGGAAGGACACGAATGTGCCTGCTGTCATTTGAGGGAAATTGTGTCTGGCCATTTTCCGTCCATTTCAAGGCTGCAGCAGTACACGGCTGCTGTCTTATTCCATAATAATTATAATTATGTAATACCAAAGTTTGACAGCTGCAGGACAGAATCAGGTTGAGAAAGCCTTCATGATTTCAATGTTTTTTCTTTTTGAAACGCAAAGAGCTGCACCACCATTCACAAGCCTCCATATATCTGCGGCCTGTAAAAAGTTGGCGTGTAAGTGCGTGTTTACATGTGTGTGCCTGTGCGTTACTGTCAGTAAGGAGCAGTGTTTTTGTACGGAGCCACATGGGGCTGAGCCCTGTCAGCACTCGCGGCCGCAGCTCCCAGCGCCTGCCCCAGTGCTGTCCCATGAGCCTGCTGCGGGGATAGAGTTAGCCAAATACTCAGCTTTACTTTCCTGGCTCTTCCTGGGCAAGTTGCTCCTTTCTCAAGTCTCGCCCCATAAACCTCTCAACACCAGCTCTTCAACAGCAAATGGGTTGCAGCAATGTGAAGGCAACGTTTATAATTATACCTGGATCGTACAGTAACACGGTTTACAGCCATTGACGCAATTGCTCATAAAGAAAACAAGATGCTACGTTTTTTTCTTCTTCTTCTTCTTCTTCTTTTTTTTTTACTGCATGAGCATACTGACTGATCAGGTGCAGATTTTTTTTGACAGGTTTAAAATTCGGTCTGTGCAACTTAACACATGCAGAGACATAATGTTTCAGTCTTAGGGTCTTTCTCACGGGATAGCGTCGCTGCTTTTTCTTCTTTTCTTTTTTTACCCCCATTGCCACCGCATACTTTCTGGAAAGCAAAAGATGAATAGCATTTGGTGGTCTACCAACCATTTATGTCTGTCTATGTCCCTCTGTTTTATATTAACTGTACAAGAATCATTGATGCTTGAGCAGAGACAGAGTGCTGCTCTCCTGCTAAACGCAGCACCTGCGAGCAGAGAGCTCAGCTCTGGCCTGGCGCACTCTTACATAAACAGTTGTGGAGAGGACTGGAACAGTGGTGGCTCTGTTCACATGCTGCTGGACTATTAACATGTTTACTAAACCACCAAAAAAAATTGCAAATTAGCCAAGCACCATTCATCTTTAAACTGTGATTTGGTTGTAGGCAGCGGTTGAACGCTGTATCTCTACTTCACCTATCTTTGGCTTAATGAGAGGTACAAGTTGTGCAGTTACGTGATGAGTAAAAAAAGCGAGTGCAGCCGAATGAAAGCTGGCGCATCTTTAAAAATGGTTTAGTCATCTCAGTGTGGTTTTGAATGTGAGTTTCATCACAGGGCAAGAAGATCATTTTAAGATCCACATGCATACAACAACTTTAACTACAACTTGACTTATTTTTAATGTAATATCTCCCTTGCTTTAGGAAAACTGGACATGAGACAGTTTTCCAAATTTTACTAACCACGGCAGAAGTCTCCTTGAAAAGAGTCCTGCAGCTGCATTTTCCTTCCAAAGTGACACATGTAAGTCAGATACTTTTGGCAGGTTACCGAGACCTGATTCTGTTTAGCGTCTCCAGCAGAAAGTTGTTAGTTCAAGTCCTACTTCCAGCATGAAGAGAAAGTGAGGCAGCACCAAATCATGTTTTAACTTTGTCTACATATAGCAATAAATTAGCCAAATGTTTTAGCCTACGGAACATGAATGAACAACTTTTTTGTGCGCATGTGTGTGCTTGTGTGTAAAAACAGTGAATGATAGGATAATGTAACACATTAGCTAATTTAACTCTGAAAAACATCTTAAAAACCCCTCAGTGCTTAGGCCCAGTAATGTATTGGCAAGTAGTTTGTTTTCTAAATATGCCTAAAAATAATGAAATATGCAGTAATTTAATTAATATTTAGCCCTATATGTTTGTAAGTAACATTCACATACTATATGCACCCAGCACCAGCAGAGTTTCACCTGTAACTAAGTCCGCTACATGACCTCCACCCCCAAAGTGATCTTCTGCCCTCAATATAGTTATCTACACTGTTATCAATCCCATGATCACCACCTATCTCTGGCATCCAATTATCCATTATCACTCACCTCCCTGCTGTTTCACCTCTTTGCTTTCATCCCACTATGCTCCAGCTTCCATGTCACTCGAAGATGAATTCTCCCCCAATCTGTCCCTATCTCCCTGCTTATTGACCAACGAAGGGCAGGGTCTGGCAATCCTCAACTTTTTAACAAGCGTTTCCTTGACCAACAGCACTAATGATGGTTTTACACACACGCATAGTTGCACTGTTATCACAACCTTGGAAACGAGGCAGCAGTTAGAGGAAGGCTGCAGAGGAACATCCCCGTGTGGTCTGGACACAAAGAAAAAACAGAGACCGAGTCCAGTTTTGAAAAACTTACCTTGGAGATGTCTGCTTTTATAATGGTCCTTAGGTTTAGCTGGGTGGGCCCTAGCATTGCCATCACATTTTGGCTGTTCATACCTGTGACAGAAAATGCACCACGTAAAAAATAAATAAATACAAAATCTGTTCAATCAAGGGAAATGGGTGAAAGGGACTGTCAATAACAGTGAAACTATCTTTACTGTAAAGTCAGAGAGGACTCCCATGCTTTCCAATTACCCATTGCAGTTAAATCTTAGGGATAGAAATAACTGTTTTGTGGCAAATCCAGGGGCTGTGAAACACATCCAATAAGAGGGGAAGGATTTGGAGCTGGTATGAGGATAGAAATGGGAAGGGAGATAGAAGTGTGGGAGACAGGGAGCGTGGGACACAAGGAAGCTTTCACAGTCTCCGTCGCAGAGCCCAGATTGCTGCTGTGCAAGTGGGCCAAAAGCTGGCCTGGGACAATGAAGAAAATCCATGCTTCCATATGCGTGCTAATGTGCTGTCTGGCACTCTGCCTGGAGCCTTGTTAATTTGATACCCAGCCATGCTGCTCAATAAGAGTGTACCAGTTCTCCAGTCTGCCAGGCTCACTGACCTATGACCTGCCACTCACCAGACCACCGAGACACTCTGCGCCATCAGCAATGGAGATGTCCATGTGTGTTCTTAGACGTGCAATCTCACAAGTCTGACATTTATGCAGTTTTACAAATCCCTGATAGAAAACCTGTTTTTAATCTCTGAAATTTATTTTTTTTCTAAGAGCTTCTTTTCAGTATTTTCAAAGTTTGCAGGGTTGAGAGCCTGCAGATATTAAGACCTGTTGTAAGATAATTCCAAATCTAGTTTTAGAACATTTAATGCAGAAGATGCTTGCCAAAGGGCAAAATGCAAGGTCATCTAGTTGAGCAGATTCTCTTTCTTGTGACCTCTCTGCTCTGTTAAGCTTGGCTAATGATCACTTACCTGCTTTGTGTAGCAACTTTTTAGTTTGTTTCCCACACAGAACAAGGCAATAAATGCCAAGGATATTTGCACAGGGTAATTAAGTACCACACATAAAGGTGCAAATATCTGTATACCACGTTGTTTTTTTTGTAGGTGATATTTTGCCCACCTTGTAGAGGTCCCAGGTATGGGCCGTCCAGTATCCACAAGCACACACCAGCAGTAGCCAGTAGAGGGGTGGCATTGGACAGGCTTGTAAAGTCCTCCTTGGGCACAGTCTGGTACAAATACAGCGTCGTTCTTGTGCTGCCTTGCCTCTTCTTGGGCAGAAAGCTTCTCCTGGTCACATGACGAGGCTGGGAAAGATCAGAGGTTATATAGGAATCAGCAAAGGTATTAGCGTATTGGTCACAAGAACGTAAGCACACATGCATGTGGTCTATAACCTGAGCTTTTGTTTTGATGGTCTGGGTTGTGTGACTTGGCAAACACTCACTCCAGAGAGGCACATTTGATATGAACAAGAGGGTATGTTTGAAGTTTAAATTTGGACTTAGTCCTAACCAGATCTGGCAACCACATTTGGAATTATACAACGTGCATTATGGTTGAATTAATTTCTGTATAAAAGCAAAACGCATGCAGCTGCTCTCTCATTCCATTCTAACCATTGCTGCAAATCCCCGAGGAGGAGGAGGAAGAAGACAAAGGGGTGGAGGACGAGCGCTCGGAGACAGGGTGTGTAGACTGCTATATCAGCCCCCCATGGCACTGTTTACGGACATTAACGGGCTAATGACTAAGCACGGGCTCCCCGTGCCCCAAGTTAAGTAAATATTTGGACACTCAACTGCCCTTTGTGGATGTGTGTGACAGCGAGAGAAACAGACAGGACAAAGGCAGCACAGTGGTCAGTTGGGGCTATGCTGTCAAACACCCACACAGACCGACACATAGCTGCAGGATACTGTAAAGTACCACAGACCTATATGTTTATATGTTCAGAATTCCCCTGAAAAAGTGCACGTTCCTGTCTTTTATCCATACATACAGAAAATGAAGTGGCTTGATGGGATTTTACTGAGCCTCACCAGGATCTAATCAGACTTTTTTTTCCTGCACAGCAGCCGCATTAAACAGAGGAATGGAAGGAGAGCTCTTCTGGCCATGAGGGATTTTTATCTCTTCCTCTTTTCGGTGCTTGCCTCAAGGCTCGCAGGCTTCTGCAGGATTATGGATATCCCTTTTCTTTGTTTATTTTCATTAGAGATCTTTACCCACACAAAAGAGACCAAATGAAATGCCTCCCCACTTTCTCAACCAACTTTCTTCGCTCCAGTTGTTCCGTATGGGCTCTCTTTGTTGGAGCGGGTGGGGTTTTTTTTCACCCCAATACCCCAAAGAGCATGTGGTAATCAAAACCATCAATGCTGCATTTCTCAAGCTTTTTATTGGTTGTAAATTATGATAATGGGATTCACACAGAAATGCACACATGCACAGAAGTTTCTCGTCTCTAGGCCAGCCTAAAATACTATTGTTTGTTACGAAAAGCTGCACATTTCCGAGACAACTGAGCTTAACGCGCGTGTTTGTAAAAAGAGAGCAGGATTGACCAAGCCGACTGACAGAAAATCATCTGCCCGTGCCATGTGAGGATATTTACAGGAACGCTGCAATGAGAAGAACCACAGAGAAGCAGATCCTCAAAGCCTGACGCACTCCAACACCAAGATGTATTGGTTTCACAACCCGCCATCTGTCCTTAAAAGACAGGAACAGCCTCAAACCACGATTGCTCACACAAGCTGGAAAAACACAGCGGGCTTTCAGTTGAGGTTTGCAAACACCCGCTCGCCATCATTAAGTAAAAAGCGGCCTTTGAAAACTCACATGGTGCTCTGGTTCTATTGTTCTGTCGGCTGCGAACCTGCTCCGTCCACAGAGTGGGGTACTGGGAATTGCTATCTGAAAGAAATCACCAAGGCAGCTTCATTAGCTTCAGTCAAACACATGCTCGTAAATCATCTGAAGCAAACCAAAACTCACAGCCTGTAAAATGCACATGAAGGTTATCATATCTCAAACTGCTGCAGTGGATGCGGATAATAAATTGCATATGAAAGCTGTGACCAGAGTTATAGCATCAAAAGATGGGTGGGTAGGCTAGAATCTATTATTTATCAAATGATCGCATTAGCGTGACGCCGTAAAACGCTACTTTGCTCAAAAAATATATAAACTAGTTATAAAAGTGCTCAAATGCAGCAGCTTTCCATTCTTTATCTTTGAAGTAAAACGTGGGAAGCAACTTTTCTACATATATAAGTACCACATCCTCCTGCTACTGCATAGCTGCTGGTTATTTAACTGACAAGTTCAATATTTCTGGCAGATTTCGATAATACTAATTTAATGACTCATTTTCTTATGCTACTGTTGGACTATGCTTTAGAATGAAATATGCTTCACTTGCTGTATACAATACACAAGAAAAAAAATTTCATCATATCTCATCATTACAAAACAGTGTTTTACTATAACGTTTTCCACAGTGACCTTTTTGGAGCATGGTGCTGTAACTGACTCGGGCAGGCTCTTCTGCCCATTTAAGGGTTTTTTTCTTTTGAGTCAGTCAGCGGTATGTCAGTAAACACAGGCACAGGACCAAACATTTTTTACTCACAGTCTGATGAATAACAGCTCACCTTCTTCGTGTTCGGGAGGCTGAGGATCGATCACTAGGTCGGTGTCATCTGCATTTAGAATGGAGAATATTTGCAAGGAGACTACAATTACGAGAGTACGCTAGATTAGAGAACACTTGAACTATGTGAGATTTGCACATTGCCCGGTCAAGAAGGATGGAAGCAGAGTTAGAGGGATGAAAAATGACCAAGAGAGGCTGCACGTGTGCTGAAAACTGAAAGATGTGACTTGCAATATGAGAAAAGGAAAGCTAGGAATGTAGTGGTCACATATTCCAATGGTATCACGTCATGCAACGGAGGGAGATCACAGTGCTACAGAGGACAGATTTTGATCAATTATAGTAAATTAAGAGAGAATTAGGACTGATTGTCCCTGATGTTCTTCTTCAATCTTTCATTTCCTGCACTTGGATTAGGAAAGCTGTGCGGAGGTGGCGGCGGCGCAGAAGAGGGTTAAAATGCAGTAGCCAAGTTTCAGATGAACCAATTAACAGCGGGAGAACTGAGTATGTTTGTTTGGTCTCCGTTTGTTTGATTTGTGGTGAGAGACAGCGATGGAGGTTTTGGAGCGCTTCGGGTGAAACCATGGCTGTAGGTGTGGTTAACCTCAGAACTGGTCACTCCTCCTGCTTGAAGTAAAGCCCCATTAATGTATGAGTCAGAGAATCTCTAATGGTTGGCTCCACAAACAGGGATTAGGCTCAAATACATTTTCTTTAACAATGACTTTCCATGGCAAAGTCAAATACAGTTATGGCAGCCATTCATCTCCTCAAACACGTAAGGTGGATAAAAATACGTAGAGTCTGTGTGCAGTGTAAATAACTGAGGCAGACGTGTTATTACTCTGCTCACTTCAAGGATGGAAATGCCATTTCAAAAAGTGCATTTATGATTTGGATTTATGATAAACCACTAATGGCCTATCTTTACTTTGTGGCCTTTTACATGACTGTAACACCTCTTTAAGCATGTGCCAGGAAACCCCCGTGCTATTTGTGGTCATATGGCATTAGTTTTACTGCTGTTTGTCAGTCGTCAGCTGCATATGATTCCAGCATGTGAATTTGTTAAGTCAAGTAACAGAAATGGCTTTATTGCAAAATGCTAAGTGCACATCTCTTCCTACTTTAAGAAATGCTGCAAAGGCAGCTGTGAAATGGCTTCTTTTTTCTTTATTTTTTTTTACTGATGGGCTTTTGCTGAATCAAAATATTGATGCAATCACTGCTATTTTGAGCGCTGGCACACCACAAACCTACAGTTTATTCTGCTTTTCACCACCCTGTTTATCCAACCAGTTCAGATTGAACCACAACCAACCCCTCCACCTCTTTTCCTCCCTCTTTCCTTCTCCCACAATCCCACCTCCTCTCTCAAATTTTGCATTCCCACTTGATCTATGCGTAATGACTTGGCTGGGTTCAGACAGACGCTATACCCAAGACTGTTTACACAGAGAGAAAGAGAGAGACAGAGCGAGAGAGAGGCACAGACATGAATGTCACACTGACAGGAATAACCCATCTGACAAACACAAGTGGATGTGCACACACTTTCTCTCTCTCTCTCATGCAACCATGCACTGTCACATACAATCACATAATGAGTCAATCTGAATGAACCCAAATTGGACTCTTTGTGAGTCAAATCACAGCAGTTAAACAAATTGTCTCTTAAGAGATGAGAAAGCTATACAAATTTTGGAGCGCAGTCACAGGGAAGCTTAGTGGTTGTATATCTGGAAGAGGGAAGATGCTTGATGAGAGACACAGAAAAAGTAGACTTGAGTGTGAACATTTCGCTGTATCTTATGACACTGTGGCTGAAAAAGGAACCAAAATGGAGAGAGGTTAGTGAAGGAGAACTTAAGATAAGTCAGCGGTCCTCCGGTCTTGCTCCTGCTGCTTGCCTGGTAAAGACAACAAGCAAGTTATAGGCACCAAAGCTGCCAGTGGTGTGCAAAGTTTATCACACACTCTTAACTCAAGACTGCTTTTATATCAGCCTTCAGGCAGCTCGAACGTTCATGAATTGACAAAATATTAGTGAGGCAAGCCTAAACAGGCGACCTGTCTTGAACATCTCTGACAAAGATGAAGACAAATAGACAGATACAAAGGAACACACACACACATTCTCAGTGCCAGCGTTGATAGGTACATACATGCACACGAACAAACACAAAAGCAAACATGCATCGCCAAGGAGCCAGCGTGCCTATGAGGGGGAACTTTTCTTGAATTCTCACCTGATTTACCAGGCTCTCTTGTGGTTGTCTTCTCCTGCTTTGATCCTGAAAAGCAAAAGGCTCAAATTAACTAAACATTCACAACCGTGCTGCTGATTTTTCCTTTTTGACAGAGACAACAGATTGGAAATCTTTGGCACGCTTTAAGAATAAAATAGGCTGACACACGGTAACTCTTAACCCCCTACCCACTTTTATTAAAGCCACCTAATTTAAAAGTAACACGCTGCAAGTCAGCTGGAATGTGTTTTATGAAATATTTAGGCTTCATATCAGCTTACCCCCATACCCTAACCCTAACCCTGCCAAATGCAGCAGAAACACTGCTGCAGCAAATATTACTTCTGCAGGCTTCTTACTATTGAGACAGCAACAAACTACAAGGCAGCCCCTTAGATGCAAAGGGATTTGATATTTTTAAATTTCACCTTTACTTATACAATGGGAGAGACAGTGCGTCATCTTCAAGACTGACCTGTTTTAAATATGTTAAAACATACACGTCATATAATCAGCTAACTGGAAAAATACAACTAAAACTAAAAAGACAGTAACAATAACACATCATGAACAGGAACGGCCATCCAGTAATCTTTTCTCCTTTGTCCTTAGAATTTGTTTAAATTCCTTGAGTTCAGTTAAACTGCACAGCTTCAAATCCTGTTGCAATTTGCTCCAAGTATAAGGAGCATTGTAAGAAAATGCTTTTTCCCCAAGTTCTGTATGTGGTGAGGGAACAGTGAATGTAATAAAGGCTTGTGAGCGGAGGCTGTAATTACTCTGTTTAGGTGACATACAGGAAGTTAGATACAATGGTGGCAATTCAGTTATTGATTTATAAATGAAAATAGACCAATGTATAGTCTGTGTGTAGACAGTGAAGGTAAGTTAACCAAAGAGTATAGAGTACAATGGTGGGTACAAGTTTTACATCCTGTGATGAATCTCAAGAGGATAAACCACATCCAACATCTGTAAAGAGCTAACAGCAGTGTTCATAGTGTTTGGCAGATGCTACCCTCCAGTGACATTTACATTCCTCGCAGCTGAACTTCGTTTCTCAATTCTGCAGCACAGATTTTCTGCCAGGCTTATTTTTACTAACGCCCCATGCCTTGAGCAACACTCAGTCCTCGTATGGCCCTCGAACCCTCTGGCCGTCAGTCCACTCGCTGACCGCTTTCCCACAGGACTGAATGCTACACCCCCACACAAACATAAAATGCCATTTTATGCTGTGCTGACTTTGATTTATCATCATTGCTACACTGAATTACTGAAACCAAGTGTCATACGTCAAGCATATTACAAAATTAGATGCCAAGAGCTGAGAACTGCAAATCTGAAAAGACTTGGGTTTTACTGACCTTGGCATCGAGGTTTCTTATTGGCCACTGCTGAGCCACTGATTGGCCGGCCATTGGGGGTAACACACCAGCAGTATCCAGTGTAGCTATGGCACTGAACCTGCAATCAAAACAGCATACACACACAGAGTCAGTACAAGCTGCATTTGGAAACCCATCATGTTAGAATCAAATGAAATGAAAGAAGAGTTTTATTTGTGCGGAACAAATGAGAATTTTTAGAAAAATGTTGACTGTTGGTATGGTTGTTAGCTTTGGCTTGTGCAGTAAAGTTAATATAATTCATAGAGTGTTGTTCGTTACCTCGCTGTACGTGCCATCAGGGTTGCAAACAGGCACAAAGACCTGTGGGAAGAGCTTCTTGGCCTGCTGCTCTGTGTACTTCTTCTCTGCTACACATCTGGATGTATCTGAGGAGCATCACAAATCAGCAAAATCACTAGACACGCTATTTTCTTATGGTCCACAACTATGTAAGCAACATACTTAAAAAGTCAGAAGAAGATGTCGAATTTTACAGACGATGAAGAATAGAAGAAACATGCAGGGAGAGAGCAGCGACGGAGGGGGAAACAATTCAAGACATTTCGGAAGCAGCAGATACTTGTGTGGCTGGGAATAGAACCAACACCCCCACTCTTATTAGGACAAGTCAGGCAAGCCTGCACACCGCCTGGTGGTAAAGCCATTACTGAGCGAGACAGCTCATGCTGCTCTTGTAAGAACATTCCAGTCACCCAAGAAAAGGGCTGATGCACGGGGAAAACCTGACCCTTCCTTAATGTCTGAGTCTGCCTCACTCTCCTCTAAAAACCTCGACCGTCTGAGAGGTTCAGCCAAGGTTGTCCTCTCAAACTCAGCAACTTTTCATCCAAGTGTGCCTCCAGTTTTTGCACATCCCTCAAACCAGTCTTCCAAAGCTGCTTTATCTCACCTGGCCAGCAGCAGCAGCTGTACAAATGAGTATGATGGTAACTCAGTGTAATGCAGTAGCTACTGCAAAGTGCTGGATGGGCTTCAAATCGCACTGAAACAATAATTAATGCCAAGTTTAAAAACATTCACCAGTTTGATGGCAGTCTTGTTGCCAGCATGGCTTCTAGGTAGATTAGCCATGTGAGGTGGGATGTGCACTGCTTTCTCTTACTCTAGTGTGCACCCTTTGTGTGTGTGCGTTTTGCTGACTGGTGAGGAGAGCAGGCAAGATGCTGGATGCTCTGGAGGGAGGAAAATAGTGAATTGAGGAGCTCTAAAGTTAGCTGCAGTGGAAAACCCCAAAACCATCATCCTTCTCCAGGGGGCTCTGACCAAAAAGCTGACTGGAAAAAATGACAGGACACTTGAATCATCCTAGCACAGTGATAGAAAACAAATGTGGTGCCACTCTCACCATCTGCACAATCCCATCTCTGTGCTTTTAGGCAAGGCGAGACCTCCGGTTTATTTCGGGTGCTGTTGCTGTGTCTATACTCCGCCCCCCGCCCCCCTATCCAGAAGCAGTAGGGGGGTCCAAACTCTTATAGACCCGATGTTATTGACGCATACAATACGACTTTCATGGACCCTCGTGCCTTTCAGCTTCCTGGCTGGAATCCTCTATTCTGCGTCCCGGCACTGTCCGCCACATCCAGATGTCTGCTTAGAGACGTTGCCATGGAAACCCAGCACGGGCATAAAATTGTGGAATGCTTTTCCATCATATGACACCTCTTTTTAAGCAAACTTTTTTGCTCACATTCCCTGTATTAGAGGTCTAATGTAATGCGGTAAGAATGGGTCATTGTCCCCAGTCTACAGAGCGATGAACTAGCAGTATAGAGTGAGCCTGTGGGGCAGGGGTGAAAGGGTTCGGGGCTGAAGAACTGGGGTGTATGGGTTCTTCTTCCTTCCTTCAACGACTAACAATGAGAGAGTGTGTGAGCTTCCTGACCTCACAGGCTCTCCTTCCCTTTCCCTCTCTTCAACTTATCATATATATAAAGCTTTACATCCAGGATGATGAAATCTTTGTCACGATTTATCAAGATATTTCTGCAATTTCCATAAATGAGGAAATCACTCATGTAATCAAAATAATTCATGATTTGTCAAATTAATGATGCGTCTCTCATCACACAAATGGTGTGAAATTATAAAACCACGCAGGCAGCAGTAAGCCCCCACTTCTACAGTGTCAAACCCACTTGTCCTCCCACCACTCAAAGAATCAATTATGCTGAAATGAATTTAACCCACAAGTTTCTACTGTGACCCCCCTCTGTGCATTTGAGAGCATCAGGCGGCGATGAAGCGTGACTCATGACCTGACCTTTGCATGGCCCTCGGCTGACCTCCAGCTGGGAGTCGCGGCACTTGGCTCGGAGGTACTCGCAGCGCGATGTGAAGGTCCTGCCATCGGAGGCGCACAGGGGCTTGCGAGGAGCTCCGCTGCATTCCATGTTGCAATCCTTATCCTGATCCACCCGCAGGAACTGCACAAGTGAGAAGGGAGGAGATAAGCAGAGAAATCAGTTGCTAAATGAGCCATTTCTGGGAATAAGTGTACTCTGCACCAAAACATTTTAATCTGCACACCAACAGGTAGGAGTTTTGAGGAATTTAGGAAGGCTGGGAGCTGGTGCTGGTGGAGCAAAATGTATTTTTGTGAAAACAAGCTACAACAGAAAAAAAAAAGCCTATTATTAAAAATCAAGTGCAAGAAGACACTGATAATCTGTACAAGACAGACACAAAGATGGGGCAGTGTTGCTGCAAATCTGCAAAGGTGCAGCTGTGCTTTGTCTTTGTCTAAAGGGCTAAAGAGGACTTGACTAACACTTCCTCTTTTCTTTGTCTGTGCCAACACCTGCACAGGTATTCACCTGGAATCACTGCTAAGGATGTTTTACTCAGCCATGAAAAGAGGAACAAGGACAGGAGAATCCAGGCTCAACGCATCGGATCACCTGTGTCAATGCCACCATTGTATCTGCCACCACGGTATGAAACTCCCTCGCCAGGCCACACAATGGGGCCGTGGTGGTGGAAAAGGTGGGGGGTGGCAACAAGCTGTGACGGCTACAATGAATTAAAAGACAGCGAATGGGTACCTGAATAAACTAGATGTCAGCGGGGTTTGTGCTGCTACAGTGTGAGCGGCTTCATAAAGTTTGCATGATTCATTCACTTTGGGCAGACTGAAAAAAACCCAAAAAACAAACAAACTTGATACTCATGCAGATGCAGGTGCACTTTCAGTCAGTCTTATCCACAGAGAAATACCTCGGTGAACTTTTGTCTCCTCTTTTAATAGAAATAATTGCACATATGAGACACTGTTGTTTTGTTCTAATTTTCCTAGATTCACAAACACCCCAAAAATCTCTGCATGTCATCTATTATACGGCAGACAGATAGACAGACAAGTGGGAACTTTCATCCACTCCCACTTATCAATCTGTGGCAAAAACCGTTTGCTAAAAAGGCTGTGGTAATGCCAAAGACAAAATTTGTTGTGTCTGACATCTTACAAATATACTGAGGAGGAGGAGGGGCAACTCCCCCTCCCCACCCCCCGCATTCTGACAGGCAGAGCTGCAGGGCTGCATGCACCTGGAAGAGGGTTAACAGGTAAGGTAAAGTTGCCCTGGGCCAGTGGGAGGGAGGGGTGGGGGGGAGGTAACACAGATACACTCTGTCAACCATGCTCATAAATCTCCCAATGGGTAGATCAGAGATGGTAGGCCCGTTCAAACACACTAGAAGAAGGAGCTGTGAGGGGGAAGATGAATGTGTTGGAATGAATCAAAGATTTTCGAAGGGTAAGTATAAAACTGTCACGAGGAAGACAAGAAGCTTTATACAGTGTCACAATGTAGATGGAGATGATTTCTGGGGCTACATTCATTTATAGTCTGTTGTTCTGAAATAAACAAGAGGTCTTACTCTTACTGTCTGTAATAACATGTCACAAATCATCAAACAGTTATCCTTTTAAGGCAGAACTGGGGAAATTATCCATTATATGTTTGCTCTCTCTAATTGATACCTGATCAATATAGAACACTTTGCTGTGACTCCAAGCTCTGATGTTCTTAAGATATTTAAAAGTAGAATGGGAGGCAGAACCTTCAGCGTTCAGGCCCCTCTTCTGTCAAATAAGCTCCCACTTTGGATCCCTTTCTACTTTTAAGATCAAGCTTAAAACTTTTCTTTTTGATAAATCCTATAGTTACGGCTGGATCTGGTGACCCTGAACCCTTTCTTAGTTATGCTGCTCTAGGGCTAGACTCCTGGGGGCTTCCAATGATGCATTGAACATTTCCTCCTCTCTCACATCTTCTAACTCTGTTTATACACCACTTTGCATTTAATCATCAGTTATTCTCAATCTCTGGCACTCTTCCACAGCGTGTCTTTTGTCTTGTCTTCCTCCCCTTATCCCCAACCAGTTGTGGCAGATGGCTGCCTGGTTCTGCCGCAGATTTCTTCTTGCTGAAAAGGACTTTTTCCTTCCCAATGTTGCCAAGTGCTTGCTAATGGAGAGTTGGTGTGATTGTTGGAGTTTTCTCTCCACCATGAGGTGATGGTTGTTATAATTTGGTGCTATATGAATGAAACTGAATTTAATTGATCTGTGCAGAAGATTCCTGTTCATAAAATATTAGTGAAATCAAGATTGAATTTGAAACAAACATCTGCACTTTTTGTCTTCAACTAAACACTTAAGATGTTCTATTTTTGGTTGCTTATGTATTTGGCTCGCTCTTGATAAACACAAGATCTTACATGTCCTGCCCCCACTCCCTCATTGCATCTCTCAGCTGTTTGAATTATTTGCATCATTGCATTTAACTGACAGAGTCCCATTAGTACAATCCTCCCTTCCTTCTGTTCCTCTTCTCTCCAGTGCTACTAGCTTCACACACAGGTAAGGAGGGCGTACGTATTCAACACAGAAAGTCTCTCATAGCTCCCCCTTCACATTCAGACAGTTCTGAAGCCAATTACTACACTGATGGTGTCTTAGAGCATCCAACCCCACTTGGTGGTGACTGTCCAGCACTTGCCACAGCCAATGTACTGCCACTACACCAGCATTAGCCCCTGCCAGCCAGCAGACTGACATCGCAAACAGAGTCATTCAGCGGCTCAGCATCCTGCTAGAAGTCTGCTCTCCAGCACACACAGCATAGTGCCAAGCTCCAGCAAGTTTACAGTGAAGCTCCAAGAACGCAGCATGGAAAAACACAGTTGAAATCATGAAATCAGCCACCCATGAAATCAACCACCCAGACTCAGTTTCAGACATCCGAGTATTTATTTCTAAGTCGTTTCAAAGTTGGCCACACTGAAGGAAGTACAAAAAAATAAGATGTGAAAGTGAGGGAGAGGAAGAAACTTTGGAGACTAATGGTGCTTTGAGGGCTTCTTCCTCCTGTGTCCACCTAATTGTAGTTAGCTCTCTGCTACAGATCTCTGTGTGTTTTTTGCCTGTGGTGATGGATGGGTGAGGCTGAGGCAGAGCCCCGACACTCCCCTGATGTCTCATTCCAGCCTCTCTGAGTCGACACCATCATCCTGCACAGGAACATGGTGGAGAGTGATGGATGGCCTCTGCTTCAGCTACATGCGGCACAGACTTCCACCCTGAATTATCATAAAAGGAGACTCGTGCAAGTCTGAACACGCATTTTGACTCAAATCAATTTATTGCTCAAATCCCACTCCCGTCTACTTGCAGACATCTGGCGCTCACTTTCTCTGTTTGCCTTTCTCTTTATTTGGCCTCTCTCATGATTTTTTTCCTTTTGTTCTTTGTGGGATCTCTCTTGGAAGATGCTTTTTGCATCTGCTCTAATAATACAGGAGGTTGGCAAAAGAACAAGAGACAGGCAAGAGAGGGCGAGGCGGGTGGAGTGTAAGGGAAATTTTTTTTTTCTAAGATCAACCAGCATACAAATCAAATCCTATTACCTCCCCCTGGCTCGACGGCATTGTGGGATTGAATGGGGTATGGAGGAGGCGAACCTCCAGCAGAGAGCGCATTGTAGGCTGATAAGAGCCTTCTGGGCTGGGAGGCCCCTGCTTCCAGCGCCTTGAGAGGCCCCTCACACCACAGCCTCACAGGGTCAATGGGGGCCCCAGCTGAGAGCTGTGGCAAACGTGTTAAATGCCCTTGCCGGGAGTTTCCTGTGTGGATGCTAGGATGCAAAGGGAATCATTAGTTTCCAGCATGGTGGAAAGGGAAGAAAGTGTCAGCCTTTAACCAGCCTACTAACTCAATCAAAGGAAAAAGGCATTTAATTGCTTTGAAAGATGTTAAAAAGAAAAGGAGGTGTCGCAAAAGGCCAGTGATAGTCATGTGATAAAGAAACCCGCCTCTTTGAGCAGGTGGAAAATTTTAGGAAAGCACTTGGGGGGCAACAGGGCCCATGTTAGATCAAGATTTCTACATAAAGATTTGAAAATGAGGCAGCCACTATTCTGTGTGCCCTCATCTTCTCACACACTATTTCATATTTCCATAAACAATGGAAAAAATTGGTCTCATGAATAACCCTGGGCAAATATCTCATATATTTAACTGCCTGTCTGACCTCAAATATGGACAAAATATAACATGAAGACATTTTCTTTTAACTAGTAATGGTCTCTCCTGTATATGTTAGACAATAAGCCATTAATCACTTGCAACCTTCTTTGTATAAGAAAGTTTCATGTGTTATTCCACTAAAGACAGTCTGATTAGCCCGTGTTGGGAGGTACGGCACACAATATGAAACAAAATTAAACTGAGGCACGCAACAAAGTAGAGAAGTTTCTCGTTCTTACACTCGTCTCCAGAGCACAGCAGATAATGTGTCATATCCAAACAACCACAAACACAGCTACACCTGTGTAACCTTTCTATTAAATGACAGTAAATGGTATCAACCATGGCACAAATAGAGAAACGCTCCTCACACTAATTATCTGTAGCCTTGGTCTGTGTGTGTGTTTGTGTGTATCAACTCAGTGAAGCATCTGCTCAGTACAACACTTCCTCCCACATTCCACAACTCTGTAGTGCCGTCAGGCAGAAAGGATCTCCGACCCTTCACCTGAAGGTTAACAACTCATGGCCATTTGTTTCCAATTGGATACCGAGGCATCTTCTCCAGAACCATAAATACTGGTGCTGGGAGAGGTGGCTGTCACATCAGCCTCTAAATCAAAAGGGGGAGCCTCTGACAATGCACATTCCACTCTCTATTAAGTGTCCTTTAGCACTGTACCTGCACTTGATCATGGCCATGAAATTCCCCAGAAGATGCACTTTCTGTCAGAGTTTAATGTAAGATGGAGAGGATGCTGCTGTAAACAATGCCATGTGCTTTAATGCAGAAGATCCCGGCAGCTCAGCCTCTGAAGAGCAACTAGAACAACAGGAGCAAACCAGACAGAAAGGCAGCAGAGCCGAGAAGCTGGCAGGCAGGTTACAGCAGCAAAACCAAACCTGCAAAGGATCTGCTGCACACCCACCAACTGCTTACAAACCTGTAGCCTTTGCTGTGCCAACACTCTGTAAGCTGTGGCGCTCAGTTTACATGACTGACAAAAAACACAGAGCCATTTTCTCAGTGCACAGCTCTAGTTGATGCTCTCTTGAGCTCTAAAATGGATTTCTGCCTCATATAAAACATCCGACTAATACAGCCCACTTCTTTTAGAGCAAGATAACCTCAGACTCAGACTTCGGTGTAAGAATGTGGCACAGTGTAGTAGTAATTGACTTCAAATGCGTCATTATAGGTATTGACTATTTTATTATTTCAGATTCTTAGACTAAATAGATCACAAGAAGCTTGACTTTTAAGAAAAGGGTGCGTAGGAACTATTTCTTTTATATTAAAAAATATTTTCCAGATTGTGAATTTTGGAATTTTATTCATAGAAAGCACAAGCACATCCTTTCCCTTTAAAACAACTTTTACTCATGAAATTGAATGACATTCATTCCGGGAGTTAAGTGCCTCCTCATACCTTGAGAGCGGAGAACTTCTGAACGCCTCCAGCGCACTGTAGACAGAGGAAGACCAGCAGTGGACAGATGCGCATCCTGACGCAGCGTGGTAATATACTCTCCAAATTACGCACGGTCCAAAATCGTGTTGGCAGGAGTTCACCTAGGCGCAAAACTGTCTATGGGAGAAGTCAAAAATTGTTTAAAATCCGCACCAGTCCTTTCGAAGAAGTCACTGGGGGTCGGTGGTGTATTTCACGTCGTTTCCTTGGTTTCGTCTGCCAGCCCGTTTGTGTAGACACGCTCCTTATTTCTGGCAGTCCGATAAACCCCCCCGTGTCCCTGACCTTTTCCCCTCCCACGGTGTCTCTTTCTCCCTCTCTTTAACTCAACTTCGTTTCTCCACACCCCCTTTTCTGCTACACTTGATTCTGTGGACTAGATCCCTTATCGGATGCAGGCGGGTCCCCTAGTCAGTCAGGTAGGCGTAAGCTTACGCCGTCAGCTGCTGGTAGTCAAACACGTCAGGTATTCTTTTCTTTCACGCAAGAAAGTGGTGTGAGGATGCTCAACCCCAGTGAAGAGAAAACACAGGAAGGGGTCAGAAAGTGTCTGCTAGGTGGATCAGCAAATACATTTTCGTTCTGGTGGACGCATACGCAATCACATTCAATTTTTTGATTATACGGCTATATACAATTCTCAAAACAAAGTTAGACAAGCCCCTGAGTTTCACACAATACAGATTAAAAAAACAAGGGGCGCCTAGAATAACAGATATTTTGGCAAACCATTAAACCATTCTCAGCTTTGTAACTATATGCTGTATGAGCACGAATCAGTTTGCAGTTTCTTCCCAATAACTCTCCATTCGCCGAGTCCACGGCCACTAGTGCAACGTTTCAGAGCGTCCCATTACGACTATAACGCCACCTAACGGTAGATGATAGTCTTCACAGCCTGCTCGATACACTTCATATGGTCAAATAGCTGTCGGGGATTTCGAAATTCTACACAGTCAGTTCTGACTTTTGCGTTTGTCAGAACTCCGCGTACTGTGTTTTCCACAAGTTTATTTTATTCTCCACTAGAAAAATTAGGCTGAGTTTTCAACATACATTTTTTGTGCAAGAATCAAAGAAACGTGACAAATAAGAACATAAAGCCTCAAATTATATCTGTTCCTCTTGGTGGTTTGTTTTTCAGTACCTGCACAAGAAGCCCTTCAGTAGGAAGGCATGTCTCGCCAAGAGTCCGTTTGTTTCCCGAATATATGTTTGGTCAAAACTGATGTAGCCGAATTAGTATCATTAGTCATCTTTACAATACATTATGGTGATTAAAAAGCACAGCTGTAAACAAATGGACAGATGCCGTCTCACGAACAGACACTAGCAAAACAATGAGGTTCATAAAATACATTTATGAAACCCTAATCAGAGCCCTAGCTTGCTCTTGTTCTCAGTTACACAGGTTTCATTCCCTAAGAGAAACTTAAGAAGAAAAAAACGCGGAAAGAAATGGTTATTCGTTTTTAAATTCACCACCCTCTACATATTTTTTGGCTTTTAGAAGAGATATGCGAAAGTTTGAGAATCAAGTGTTTCTTTTCGTGAACAACAAACTCAATTTCCCATAGTGCTCCAATTACGATGCGTGTCACTCCTACGTCACAGCTACTTCCTTCCGCTTCTTCCCATCTCTCCACCGCCAGCTGCGTGGTTTAGCGGCGGTAGCTAATTGAGCACATATTCTCTTTTTTCACTCCAGCATCTAAACTAGCTTGGACTAATAGCTAATACAATGTCATACCACGACGAAGAGGATGTAAGTACACATTTACTCCATCAGACATTTGTACGTTTTGACTGCAATAACAATGGCACACTGTTAGCTAGGTAGCTGTGTAGCTAGCTCGACTCCACCGGCATAGTATAACAGTGGCTTCAATGAGTTAGTGTGATATAAATTTACTCTTAAACCCTGCTTTAAGACAATGCAACCAAAAAAGTAGCTAATTGTCTGTAACTCTTTTTAGTGCATTTTTATTATTATAAAATATCACTATATAATCGATCAGGTGGTCGTTTCTCGCTGGGCAGATCAATATCAGATGCTGTAGCTGTATCAGTAACAAATGCCTGATTGCTTTGTTTCCTTACAGTACGATCCTTACTCCTACACAAACGACTACGATCTGCACACTGGTAAGTATACAAATAACCATCCCTTTTATACTCATACTATCTATTTTTACAGATACAATCCTCTTGTTTAGTCAGTCACACAACATAAGTAACTTTTAGAGCAGATTAAAGGATGTTCTTTTAATTTTCCTTGCAGGTGACCCTAAAGCAGACCTTGCCTACGAGAGGCAGTATGAGCAGCAGACCTACCATGTCATCCCAGAGGTGATCAAGAACTTTCTGCAGTATTTCCACAAAACCATCTCTGACTTGATTGACCAGAAGGTTTATGAGCTGCAGTCCAACCGGGTGTCTAGTGAGAGCATTGAGCAGAAGATCTACGAGATCCAGGACGTCTATGAAAACAGGTAAACTTAACTCTGTGCACATAACTCTCACACCGTGCGTGATCAATATGCTGACTTTTTCATGCTCTTACCTATTAAGCTGGAACAAGTTGACTGACCGTTTCTTCAAGACCTCTCCCTGGCCAGAGGCTGAGGCCATCGCATCACTTGTTGGCAATGGTGAGAGCGTTATCCATTACTTGTTCTACTTTTGATTTTGTATGGATAGTATCATTTTTATTCTTTATTGTTTGAGTGTGATTTTTAAAAAAAAAGATAAACTTGCACCGCTTAAGATTATTATTATTTATTTTATATATTTAAGATTTTATAAGAGTTTTAGGCCTCCTTTGTGTGGTTCAGTGGAGATGTTTCATGTTGTTTTTGTCTCTTGTGTTTTGCAGATGCCGTGTTTCTCATTCTCTACAAAGAACTCTATTACAGACACATCTACGCTAAAGTCAGCGTGAGTAGCTGCTAAATATGAACAGTCGTCTGTGTCTTTTTTATCACTGTCCAAAAAACTTTCTAGAATTTGGTTGGAAAAAAATATTTTCTGTATAATCAGGGTGGACCAACTTTGGACCAGAGATTTGAGTCCTACTACAATTACTGCAACCTCTTCAACTACATTCTCAGTAAGGAGCACATATTGTCCATACATTTTCTCTGATCCGTTAGTGCAAGAACAGCAGCTATATGAGATCATTGTTGACTCTAAACAGATGCTGATGGGCCGGCCCCCTTGGAGCTGCCAAACCAGTGGCTCTGGGACATCATTGATGAGTTTATCTACCAGGTACATTACAGTGTTTTTAGAGTGCATGCTCAACAATCAATAAGATCCAAATAAAGAAAAGGGCTGATAGCTGTTGTTGTTAATGTTATCATTACTTTAAGCACCAGATAGGTGACATATTAATGAAGATATTCATGGTCTTTAATGATCACTAGTCCACGTGGCTAGAAAGCATATTTAAAATCCACTAACAAACATCTCTTCCACCTTCAGTTTCAGTCGTTCAGTCAGTACCGCTGTAAGACAGCCAAAAAGTCTGAGGAGGAAATTGAGTTCCTGAGGAGCAACCCGAAGATCTGGAACGTCCACAGTGTCCTCAATGTTCTCCACTCCCTGGTGGACAAGAGCAACATCAACCGTCAGCTTGAGGTCTACACAAGTGGAGGTAAAGAAGAGTGTTTTTATGATATTTATAGAAACAATGGAGTATTCATAGAAACCTAATTATTTTAAAATCTTGAATTATGTCAATTTAAGGCTTTAGAGTCCAGGACTGTATAGGTCGTGAACATGTTATGTGTTCTTGTAATGCAGGAGACCCAGAAAGCGTGGCTGGAGAATATGGACGTCACTCTCTGTACAAGATGTTGGGTTACTTCAGCTTGGTCGGGCTTTTGAGGCTTCACTCTCTGCTTGGTGACTATTACCAGGCCATCAAAGTCCTGGAGAACATTGAGCTCAATAAGAAGGTACGACCTTATTTAAGACCTCATGTAGAGAGAGGTCTGGTCTGCTCCCACTAGTGATGATGAGCGCTGGGATTGAGTGTCATTATGGAAATGTGTTGTTGGTGTTGTTTCCTCTTGTCCTAGAAGGATTGATACAATGCTGACAGATACTGATGTTTTTAATTTAAAACAAACAAACGATATTCTCCGAGGATTCTTGTGATAATTTGACTCGACACAGTTTCTGCTTTATCAGTCTTTATGCTCATGAAATTTAATGTGGGCAAAGTGAAGTTGCAGTAAAAAAGAAGGAACTCATTAATTTACCTGACACATTAACAATGAATAACTATTATAATACTTTATAAAGTAAATACATAATTCACAGTTCTCAGTTCTTCAGTAGCACGGAGTCATATAATTCATTTCATCTCAGAGTTTAAAGTTTCTATCAAATCAACCTTTGTAGCAACAAATAAAGTTTGGCTGATCTGTTGAAATTAAACATTAAAAAATGAAACTGCTCATTTTCTCTGTAATTCATATTTCTGCATATTTTTTTTTCTCCCTATCTTTCAGAGTATGTACTCGCGTGTTCCAGAGTGCCAAATCACCACATATTACTATGTGGGTTTTGCCTACCTTATGATGAGGCGCTACCAGGATGCCATTCGAGTCTTTGCTAACATCCTGCTCTATATCCAGAGAACAAGAAACATGTTCCAGAGGTCAACGTATAAATATGAGATGGTCAGTAACAGCAGTGGTTTTATTGTCTTATCTTTAGCTGTAGGTTCTTTTATTTATGTCTGTACAGAACGTGGTGAGAGAACTTCAGACAGCAACATTTGGGATGCGCTGATTTTCTTTAAAATGCTTTGACATGTGAATAATAATCAGGCACTCTCATTGTGTTGGATGATCAAACAGTATTATGTTTGGAACAGGTGTCATAATACCTGTATGTTTTCTTCAGATTAACAAACAAAATGAGCAGATGCACGGCCTGCTGGCTATCGCTCTGACCATGTACCCGATGCGCATCGACGAGAGCATCCACACCCAGCTGAGGGAGAAGTACGGAGATAAGATGCTCCGCATGCAAAAGGGGTAAGACCTACACTCACTGCCTTGCTTTACAACATATTTGTTTAAGTTGTGAGTCAGTCCTTTTCTGTTTTACTGTTATGATTTTGTATTATGTAGAATGTTATATAAAGTGTGGAGCTTTGCTTATGGGATATGGAATCAGTAATGTATGACTTTATTAGCATTTGTGCTCGTAGCCTCAAACATTTCTTTTGATGCAAATGTTACTTTTACCATCTCAGAGATCTGCAGGTGTTCGAGGAGCTGTTCAGCTTTGCCTGTCCCAAGTTCTTGTCACCTGTAGTGCCAAACTACGACAACGTCCACCCGAACTACCACAAAGAACCTTTTCAACAGCAGTTGAAGGTCTTTGCTGAGGAGGTGCAGCAGCAGGCCCAGCTCTCCACCATTCGAAGGTGAGTCCCCCAACTTGTGAGTATGTGGAGGTTGTAGTTTTACCTGTAAAAGCTGGAGTAATGTACAAAAATATCCTGAATCTCCTCCAAACGTTTTGCCACACTTTACATATTTAAATCCTTTACATGAACTATTAGATTGTGTCTGAGTGCTTATACATGTCATCTAAGTCACAATATGTCATTGTAGCTTCTTGAAGCTGTACACCACCATGCCAGTAGCCAAGCTGGCCGGATTTCTGGACATGACAGAGCAGGAGTTCCGCATTCAGCTGCTCGTCTTCAAACACAAGATGAAGAATCTGGTGTGGACCAGCGGCATCTCAGCGCTGGACGGAGAGTTCCAGTCTGCGTCTGAGGTCGACTTTTACATTGACAAGGTGAACATCTTTTAAATGAAAGTGCTCTTTTTGATGTTTCTGTGCTGCTGTTTAAATAGCATGTCACAGGGCTGGATGGCTCTGAGGAATGCCTCAGGTGTTTAGTTTGGGTAAAATTAAGCATAAGATTTAAATTAAGTTTTACAGAAGTTAGATATGTGGATGTGGCTTGTTGTACTTTATATTTGATGGCATTTTCCCCACAGGACATGATCCACATTGCCGACACCAAAGTCGCTCGTCGGTATGGAGACTTTTTCATCAGACAGATCCACAAGTTTGAGGAGGTAAGCAATCGTCCATAATGCCTCTGAATGGGAAAATATTTAATATGTTTCAGATGCTAACTATTACAAGGTGTAACAATCTAATTTGAATATTAAAAGTTTGGAAATTAAACAGTTGTCTCTAATATTAAAATTAAAAACATCACCTGCTCCTTTGGTTTGCCCCGCACTGAAAAGATTTTGAATACAGGACTAATGATCACTTCTTGTGTCCCTACAGTTGAACAGGACTCTGAAGAAGATGTCAACCACTGCTACCACTGTGACATCAGGAACCGCTACAGGCCGATGAGACATCACATCACGTCTTCTAATGCCTCCTTCCAGTTTTTTGACAGCTATTATTAATGAAAAATTTTCTATGTAATCTAATAACAATAAAAGGATGGATTGGAGTGCAAACTAATTACTTGTATGTTTTTGCTCCCTAATACCAGGTGTGTTCCACTAGGAGGCAGTATTTACCACCTCACCACAGTTGCTAAGTCTTCTTTTGTAGTGTTATGTTCCTACTTAAGCTTTTGTTTGCGGGTAGAACAGACGTCAACTGTGAGGTAACTGGGGGACTAATATTTAGGTTTATTAATGTTTATTTTCAGATTCCCAAGCTTTTTGTTCCTGCCTGAGCTCGTTCTGCTGCATCAGACACCAGACATATGGCAACATCTATTGAGGTCAGAGGCCATTGCATAAGTCTTTTTATTACCACAGACCATCCCACAACATTTCCCAACACAGATCTCAGGGCTGGTGACAAAAATGACAAAGAAATAAAAACTTACAAAATGGGAATATAAAAAATCATTATTTTTTAAAACACACCACTCATCAGAAACAGCATTAGTTGTCCTGCAAAGGAAAACAGAACGACATGTCACCATAGCACAAAATACACATACTCAAACATCCAAAGTTGTTCCCTACCGATTTTGGTAAGCCAGCATATTTTTTTTTTCTTCAAAAATATCTTTTAATTCCGTCACATATTCTAGAAAATAAAAAAATAAAGCAAACATTGCTCATTGGAGCATGACTTTTACTCCCTCAGGTGGCAGTGTAAAGTCTCTGGGCACAATGCCTTCTTTATGTCTAGAAAATGGGATAATTCATAGTTTCCCCCATTTATAAGTCTTTATCAAGGCTTTCTCTAACTGCCCTTAATATCAAAGATTTATTTACTCCCTGTAACCCCAGTACCAGATAACAGTCATCCTTCATCCACCATGTTCATCATTTAAGAAGTCTTCCTCTTCTTATGCAGGTTCTTGCTTTAACTGTGACTGACACAGTTATGCTCTTAAAAGTGAGCTGGACTAGAGTCTGAATGTTCTCTGCTGCTCTTCAGACGATCAAAAAGAGCTCAGGCCTCCTCATCCCTTTGTGTGAGGTGAAAACGCCACTCCGTGAGCATCACTGGGAAAATACAGAGGTTCCCCTGTATCCATAAAGTGTTCATCAATAAAGTCCCAACAACAACATCTAATATCTCATTCAACACAGACATAGGCATCTTTCAATAAGGAAAAATATCAGCGTGATAAGGAATTGTTATTGTCTCAGTCTCCCATTGACGGCCATCCGCTGGTCTGAGTGTGTGTAGCATCATTTTTATTCTATTTATTTATTTTGAGTGTGTGTGTGCGTTTGTGTGAGTGTGCAGTCCAGGCATGCCTTCAAAAAGTTTAGTGAGAACGAGGCACCTTCTGACGATTTTAAGGTCGTGGTTCAACAAGCTTCTCCCACAGGGAGGCTTAGTCCCTCTTTTCCACTCAGCTCTTCAAATAAAAGTTGATGAAACCAGTTTTTTTTTCTGTCTCGCTGAAGGAAAGTGTCAAGCTTGTCACTTTCCTTTATTAATATGTTTTCTTTTTAAATAAACCATCTCTTGACAAAATCCAACATGGGACCGTTTCCAATGCAAGATCCACCGACGCTGACCCAGTGCTGCGTTCGTCCTTTATCGGGATGTCTCAATGATGCACTGACGTTCGATGATGATGTTCCCTAGACTACACACACTGCTCCTCCAGTCCTTCCCAAACTTATCAGGGTGGCGGTGTGAAGGCACAAGGACACACACACACACACACACACGAGTCGTGGTTTGCTCTCAGACCAGCGAGGCCTCGGCTAGTCATAACTCTGTGATCTCCAGCGGACTCTCAGACAGGGTGTCCCCATCCTTGTGGCGGTGCATCGGGGTGGACTTTGCAGACTCTGTACGGGCGTTGCGCTCAGAGTACAGCACCCCATCAGAATTTAGTGCCTCCAGAGAACGTGCCAGGGCCCGCTGGTCGTCCTCAGGCAGGCTGTTGAGGTCAGACGTGAGGAGCGTGCCTGTGCTGCCGTGGACCACGTGCACACCCTCAGACCCTTTCAACTCCACAGGAAGCTTGTGCTTGAAACGGAGAGTGCCCCGACCTCCACCCATACCCAGATGCTCATCGTCCTCGTCATCCAAATCGCTCTGGATCAGCTGTTAAAGGAGGACAGGAGAGGAGAGGGAGAGTGAATGAAGCTGCTAGCTATTAATGCTGGGATTAAAATGCATTAGGTTGACAAAGAAATAGCTTTGACAAGGTGCTAGAAAGGAGTAAATCAGTGGAATGAAACAGAAGTGAAATTAGTAGGTCACTGGAAGAAAAACACTTGAAACAAATAATCAGCAAATTTTAAGCTTAAACTCTGTTTGACCTGAAGTCTGGTTCACAGTACACGAGAAAGGAGAACCAGCAGGAAGGAATCATGTCAGAGTACTCAGACAAGCTGTCAGAAAGGGAACTGAGAGAAACAGAAGATCATTCTCCAGCAGACAGGAACACCTTCAGCAGGTGCAGAGAGCTCGTCCGTTTTTTGTAGCCCACCTCAGTGACAGATGAGATGTCTCCTTCGGTTGTGGATGCTGTGACAAGCCGTGCTGCAAAGAGCTTTTTCAGTCTCAGGTAGTCGTCCAGGACCACCTTGAGCAGGGAACCCTGACAGGATGGCAGTCATGATCAAACATAGTATGTAACACCATCCACCTTTGCACACCCGCGCTGTCACAGGACAGATAAATAAGAATCCAGAGCAGGAAGGCCTATCCCTGAAGGCACGTTAAAAGCCTATAATAGAGTCCTCAGGGTCTGCCTCTATATTTTATACTCAGGACCTCCTCCACTTCTTAAAAATAGGGGAAGGCTTGAGTTCTGGGAAAAGAAACTGTCCCGACAATTATGAGATGGATGGAGCAAAAATAAAAAAGAAAGTATGCGCATGTGTGAGTGCATTACTCCTGGTCTCACCTTGATAGGGCCCTCTCTCATGATATGGCCCAGTTTAGCAATGTTGTCGTACTCCTGAATTGCTGCCCTCAAGTAACAATCATCCTCAGGTTTCGCTTGAGGCTCTCGACCAAATGTGCCCTGTGAGAACAAATGATGAAAACGTTATGGTAGAGTATTTCATGGTAAACGATACAAACTCCCATATTCTACATCTCTTGAGTATTAAAACACATAGCAAAATTGTATCTATTAATATACTTGGGGTGTTATTGAGAAATACAAATGGATGTTGGTACTGACGTGAGTGCGTGCGGGGCTGTTCCACAGGTCAGTTATCTCACTCAGGTTCTCAGGCAGGTCATCCTCATGGTCAGCCTGAGCAGCCAACTCAAGGTTGCGACAGAATGGGTCCAGCCACACTGGATTGGCCCTGCAGAAGCATTAAATCCATCAGTGAGAGGTTATACAAAGGACCTTGCCTTTGAAGGCATCAAAATAAGCTTCAAGAAAATGGTTAATTCAAATGAACTTCCTGATCTATGGAGAAAGGAAAGAAATGATTGGATTATGTGTCTCTTTTCTCATAATTTGTTGTGCTATAGAAATGCTGAGGATACCTAATTATGGTGAAAACAGCTCAAATAGTCATGACAATGCAGTTAACTATGATTTTTACAACTATTTTGTCTGTAAGCTAATTATAAAGCTAATGTGCAGTTAGCTTAGTTTGATATAATGACACTGGAAACAGCTAGCCCGGAGCTATGCAGAGATAACACTTACTTACACTTAACACTTACTAATTAACATGTTAGTCTTGCTGTCACACGTTAAAACAACACTTTAGGGTTTTGTGGGGAATTAAATTCCAATAATATTTCTTGGGGTTGCAGGACGATGATTTTTAACTTTCAACTTTTTAGGTTGTTCACTAGTTTTGTATACTGGTCTTTTTATTTTCTTGAGCATTTTGGAGCATTTAATTCTTGTTATAATTTAGTCCTTTTAATTTGTTCCCTCTTGTAGCTTAAGATTAAGTTAAAACGTTTAGTTATGGCGCTTACTTCCTGTTTTATTTTGATAAAATCTAGTGGTGTCTAGTGTTTAGTTTTACTTCCCCTCCTGTATCACTGTCTTTCATTATTGTCAAGTGTCTTGTCTCCCTCCTGTGCCCTGCTCTTCTTCTGTCCTTTGTTGCAGTGTCTGTTAACCTCCTCTGTTATATTATTAATAAATACACTTATTAAGCATTTATTTGTTTATTGTTTTCTAAGTTAAGGAGAGGCATGCCTGAAAAAACAGAAGTTGTCAAACAACAAAAATCAAGTGAGACTTTGAAAAAACAGAACTTGTCAAAAAACAAACATCAAGTGAGAACTTTGTTGTAAGTGAGAACTTCTTGTAAATAATGTTAGCCAGTAAAATGTAAAAATAAAGCTATTATCTTACCCCTCAAAGGAGTACTTGTTAGTGTTGGGCATGTCCAGGATATCCATTAGTCCCTGGTTTCCTGTGAGGTAGAGGAAAGTTCAATGTAATGGAAAAACAGCTTTGAGTTAACTGATATTTTGTACTGTACATCAGCAGATAGCAAAGTCATTTCCTGATCAACAGATAAAGGGACCGTCCCATCAGTCGAGCTGCTTCTCACCTGTTGATCCTGCGACAATTGCTTTCAACTTCCTCTCATGTCTGCGTCAAACAAAAAGACACATTATGAGATCATAAACATGTTGATCAGCTGCTCAGACTGGTAGCGTGACTGAGCGAGTTTCAAACAATGTAAACAAATGTGCCTTAATACAAAATTCTTACACTCTGCGATAATGCCAATTCATTGTGACAAACAAAATCCCCGCAAAGCACAGCAGCACAGCCAAGATAATGATGACCAGCTGTGAAAGAGAAAAAGAAAGACACCTTAAAAGCACCAAAACCAAATAACATCTGCAGCAGGCTGGAGACTTCCAGAGTTGGCAGCTTTGCACACCTGCAGAGTAGAGATGTCGTCTGGCAGTTTGTCCCCAACAGCTGGCTGGACATCCACAACATTGTATTTTCTGAACAGGTTTCTCAGCTGCTCTTTGTTTTCATCGATCATCTGAATAACCCTGGAAAGTATTAAAAAAATCGGTTCAGAATGTGTAGTCCTTATATAAAAAAGGCCTTATTGCACTGGCCTTATTATTCCTAGTGTATGTGAATCAAAGTGCAACCACGCTGCTTTGGAGCGCTAGTGCATACACGACCTTTCAACGTCTAGGATGGTGTTGGTCTGATTGTTGACAACGTGGATGAGCATATCAGTCTGAACATAGCTCACTCTGCCCTTCTTGTCCACATGAAACTGAAAAAAAGGGTCAAAGATGTCAGATATCTACACACTGCAAACAAATCAAAGCATTTCTCTAAGAAAGCCTAACCTGTATGTCATCTAAATTGACAATAGCACCGGTGATGTTGGAGAGCAGGTTGATGAAATCTTCCTGGTTTGCACGAACAAAATCGGGAATCTCATTGAAGACTATCTTGACCCTCTGGTCATCCCGGAGAATATAGATATTCACATTAGTTGTTGTGCTGTGTCCAGCAAAATCACATGCCAAAATCTCAAGCTGAAAGTAGCCGGGATTAAAGGCTGTGAAGAGATCGTAAGTGCGGATGATGCCATCTGTCAAACCTGGGGAAATCAAGGGACAGCATTGTTTCTGTGTAAGAAATTTGCTTCACTCGGGAGCAAAAAGACTTTTGTCACTGTATGTACACCAGTACAACTGAAACCATGCAGAAAAGATCTGAAAATAGGCGGTGGTTTAAGTAACTTTCTCTGCGTCTGCGTGGGAAAATGGTTACGGGAAGCAAAATGTTCATGTGTGAGAACGCTGTTACTATTTGTTAACTCGGTTTTATTGAAGCCATTTCAATTCCTATAATTTGTTTGCAAACGAGTTCAAAGTCTGAACTTACTCATTTGTGACAGAGTCGTCCTTATCTTTTAAAACAATATGTGAACAGTTTTTCATCAAGTTTTTATTATGAGATATTTGACATCTGCATTTACTTTAAATCTCTCGCCATTGCTACACAGTGTTTTTGCCCTCTAGAATTCAGAAATACTTGTTGTGCAAGTTTCTTAAATTTCTTTTTTCTCACAGGTCAAAATGTACCCAAGATTAAAATACAATGCATTTTGGTTCTCCCTTCAGAGGATTTGCATTACAGCAATGCATTATAGAAACGCACCGATGATGAACATATTGCCAACATCCTCACTGCCGTTGCTCTGTGAGTGGAAGTAGCGGATCGTAACAATGTGGTACTGGACCACGCTGTTGTTGCCTATATCATTATCTATAGCCACCAACTTGATAAGCTCTGAGCCCACTTTGGCGTTTGCTGCAACTCCTAAAACAAGAAAGAAATGTATAAAGTAAATGTCGGCATCACATAGTCCATCATACAGATTTATGCAGGAAAGCAGGTTACCTGCAGTGTACTCTGTCTTCATGAAGCGTGGTGTCTGGTCATTGATGTCTTCCAGTTCAATCCGGACATCCAGCAGACTGGGGTCTTGAGCCGGATCCAGAGCTTTAGCCCGTAATGACCTCTGACCCCTGGGGGGAGTCCAGCTCTTGTTGCTGGAAGCCTTGATTATGATGGAGTAGACTGGGATCTCCTCTCGGTCCAGATCTTTGAGCACTTTTAACTCTCCATCTAGACTCAAGCCAAAGTTTCCGTCGCTGTTTCCTCCTTCAGGAAGAGACACATTTGGCCACATTAAACACTGAAGCTTCAAAGAGCGAACAAAGACAGCTAGATCCATACAAATGTCTTCATTATTCTCAAGCTTTTGAAGTACAAGGACTTTCATATGGCCACACAATAGAGATACAATAAGTTGAGAAAAACTTGTTTATAATCTTCCTAAATTCAAGACTTTGGCTACATCAGTTATTGAACTGACTGAGAAAAAAAATCACAATTAACAGCAAAAACATGCTACTGTGTGTAAAGCACCGAGTGACCTGCAATAAAGTAGTAGACGATTGCATTGGAGCCCTCATCGGCGTCCACAGCTCTGGTTATGTTGCCCACAGTGGTTCCTGGAGGGGAGTGCTCAGGCACTGTCAGCTTCTGGTAAGGCAAGCCACCACGCTGGGAAGTGCACACACACACAGACCATGGGAAAATATTACATAAAAACACATGAACACAATCTCTTATGTACAGATGACCACATTTATGATGTATTCCTAGATCTGTGTGCTCACAGGCGGTTTGAGGAAGACAGGCTCATTGTCGTCGATGTCCGACAGCGCCACCTGCAGAGGCTGTATGGTCTCATAAGGCACTGGCTGGCCCATGTCACGGGCCACAATAATAAGCTGAGAGAACAGTTTGCACAGGGTTAGCGTCACATACCTACAATTACACCAACTGAAAACACAAACAAACTCTGGTGACTCACGCTAAGCAAGGCCTGCTTCTCTCGGTCAAGCTTTGCAGTAGTAGTAATGACTCCAGTCACGGCATCAATGTGAAAGTTTTCCCAATCTCTGTTACCGGCTCCCGTCTGCAGGAAGGCATAGCGCACTTCTCCATTGAGCCCCTCATCAGCATCTGTAGCATGCACTTCATACACCACCAGTTCTGGACGTTGTTCCTGTACAGAGCAAAGAAGGGCAGTGAGTGTTTGTGTGACTTGAACTAAATAACCTATCTATATTACTCAAATGCAAGAAATCTGTGGTTTATGAGAGGTTTCTATATTGTGATATGGTATGATGTCTCTCAGTTGGAAGATAAACAACTCTTGAAAGACCACAACCAAACCACAATAAGGGTTATTTTATTAGAGCCATTTATGATACTGATGGAGTGTCAGACAAATATGACTAATCCACATGAAATACATTTTATTAGCAGTGTATTAAAAAGGAAGTAAAAGTATAAGTTCAACTCTTCACAGTAAAACCAGTGACTCATTTCTTTTGAGCATTATAGTAGCACTAGAGTAAAGAAATCAGGACATATATATCCTTGCACAACAGAAGCGTACGGCAAAAGCACATGCTGACAACGATGACTTAAAGAAGGCTGTGAATGCAGATGGTACCTCTAAGATATGGATGATAGTTCCATTGGCAGGCCTAACAAACACAGGTCTGTTGTCATTGACATCTATGACTATGATGATCAGGTCCGCTGTGCCCCATAGGGGGGGACGCCCCTGGTCTGTAGCCACCACAGTCAGGTTGAAACGTTCTGACGACTGAAGCAGACGTCGAGATCGCACCAGTCCTGTGTTTGGATCCAGGGAGAACGCATCTGAAAAAGCGCAAGAGAAGACAAAGTTGTGATACTATTCTCTTTCCACCAATTATACAAGTGATTAAAAAGTAAAGTGTGGATATTTATTGGAAGAATTCAAGCTGTACCTAAGGTAGTAACTTTTAATTCAAAGCATAGTTCATTGAAAAGATTTAGTCATGTGACCCTATTGAGGATTTTATTGCATCTTGCGTTTTCATACCTGAATGGGGTCCTAACATGTTGTAGAGTACTGCACCATTCTCGCCTTCATCCAGGTCAGTAGCCTTTATTGTTATCACGGAAGTACCACTGGGCTTATTCTCAAACACACTGGTGTTGTACACTCGCTCTGAGAAGCGCGGCCGAAAGTCGTTGATATCGAGAACAGTCACCAGGACCTGATTTGACACATTATAATGCAAAAGGATATTAGGGATAGTATTAGCTTGGGCTTTAAGATCTGCAGAGTTTAGCTCAGCACGCAGTTAAAACAATAGTTCAAATTATAAAAATTATATATATATTATAAGATAAGCATTGGCTTCAAATTCATAGATTCTCCTGGTCGACACCCTTAATAAGTATTTGATCAAGTGTTTGCATGATTTGCTATTTTTTGACTTTGACAACACAACTTGTAAAATTGGCCTATTTCTCATTTCCATAAGGGTTCAATGAATCACCCAAATACTAAAGACATATTTACAATATTGTTTATGTGTAAACCAAATATTTTTGCCATCACGAACTACGATTTCTACCTGGACAGAGTTCTCTCGTCTCTTGTTTGGACTGTCGCCGGGATTGTCTCGGGCGACAGCTGTTAAAGTGTAGTGATCCTTTGTCTCTCTGTCTAGAGGGGACAGGATGTAGATCTCTCCCTAACGCAGAAGAGAAAGAATGATGAGGGGAAGAAGTAAAAGTGTTGACTGGGAGAACATATAG
The DNA here is from genome assembly GCF_965226115.1 of Aulonocara stuartgranti. Taxonomy (NCBI): domain Eukaryota; kingdom Metazoa; phylum Chordata; class Actinopteri; order Cichliformes; family Cichlidae; genus Aulonocara; species Aulonocara stuartgranti. The sequence goes on from NC_138949.1 coordinate 10,339,898, forward strand.
TTGACTCTGTGTTTATGACAGAACAGAAGTCAAATACGGTCAAATATGTACTGTAGATATTTTTAGATCCTTTTGCATAAACTTGTGTTTCCTGGTAGTATGCTCCTCAGTCCTGCCAGGAGAGATAACACAGTAAAACACTCCTCACTACTCAATAAATGTTTATTTTTTTCCCCAGAGGACAGAAATTCCACATTTTCAGTGGAACCTGCTGTTCAAAGGTTATGGATTGCTTCGCTTTAACCTTTCCACTAAAATCTCACACAGTGGAATGTTACATTTACTGTAACTACTCTGAGATGTTTTTGTTACACTTTAAGCAAAGCTTTGTCATTTTGGATTTTCTAGGAAATGCTAAAACAAAACTCTAATTGCAGAAACAAAAATAAAGCAATTTTATTTACACTAGATCAGATTTTGCTGGTGTATGAGTTCACTTACAGTAGATGGTCTGATTCCAAACTTGCCCTCTCCATCTACCAGGCTGTACTCAATCACTGCAAAGAGGCCAGAATCAGCATCTGTAGCACGGACGCGAACTATGGTGGTGCCTAAGTCTACATTCTCAAACACAGCCTCCTACAAACAAGAAAAAAAGAACAAAAAAACACTCATGCAGTACAATGCTTGATGACATTGCAAAGCAAGCTCATTTTTACAGTTAATACACTGGTGGCAGTTTACTGTGGTGAATTAATTTCATGGATTTTGTGTGCTCTTATTCATAATTTAATGACTTTGTTATTTCTCGGTTTGCTGTGTTTTGTCCTTTTCGGGCTCACGTGCGCTGGTACTTTATTTAATTTAGACATAGATGTAACTAATGACACTAATAACACTGGCATCCTGAGGCTTGTACTTCTCCTGCGGTAGGCTCTTAAAATCTCCACAAATATCAAGTTTAAGCAGTGATCACAGAGAATATAGAAACATTTTAAGCAACAGTCCTACACAAATTTGCTTCAATTGTGTTCGTGTTTCTTAACGTCCTCTTTAATACCTGATATGACGGTTGTACAAAGACAGGGTTGTTGTCGTTGACATCTACAATACGCAGATAAACTGGCAGCTCAGCAATCTTGGGAGGAGTGCCGTGGTCCTGAGCACGAATTGTAAAATTCAGCCATTGAACCTGCTCAAAATCCACCGTCTGGTTGGCTACGATCTTACCTAGAAAAAATGGTATCACAATGATAGTCACGGTCAACATTCATATACTATAGCCTGTGTTTAGATTTTAAATTTGCATGACAACAAGTACGGAAAAGTATAATATAAACACAATTACAATAAAAACAAGTCAAATAAAAAAATAAAGCTAGTAAATAGTAGCTTGTAAATCTCATAAACCCATATTTTCACAGAACAGAACATGGCTCAGGCGGTTGGGAATCGCATCTGTAACCGGAAGGTCGCCGGTTCGATCCCTGGGCTCTCTGTCCTGGTCGTTGTGTCCCTGGGCAAGACACTTTATCCTACTTGCCTACTGGTGTTGGCCAGAGGGGCCGATGGCGCGATATGGCAGCCTCGCTTCTGTCAGTCTGCCCCAGGGCAGCTGTGGCTACAACTGTAGCTGCCTCCACCAGTGTATGAATGTGAGAGTGAATGAATAGTGGTATTGTAAAGCGCTTTGGGTGCCTTGAAAAGCGCTATATCAATCCAATCCATTATTATTATAGAAAACTTATTTAAACTGAGAAAATGTACCAGTTTAAGAGAAATAGTTTCTTATTTTGTTCTGTAGCTTATGAGACATTCAAAGTGTTTGCAATTTTAAATTAAGGAATATTATTCTGAAATCCTTTTACAGATGCAGTTTTTTTGCCTCTGCCCTCTTTACTTCTGAGTTTACTCTCAGTTTACTTCATTAGTTGCAAAATGTTTCAAAATGTGGCACCACCCCAAGTTCTTTGAGACATGTCAAATTCAAAATGAGCTAATATTTTTCATTAAAAAAAAAAATATTTCAGTTCAAACATGTGTTTTTGTTGTATACTGTGAATAAAATAAGATTAGCAAATCATTGCATTCTGTTTTATTTGATGTTCCAAGTAACAGCATCTTAAATGAAAGCAAATCTAAAACTGGTGCATGCTGCGTTTGTTGACAGCATGCAGCCAACGACAGCCCACCAACTGAAGGGTCCTCCAGTCTAACGTATCCCCCTCGAGGCAAGTGAAGCAGTTGGTAGATGATCTGGCCATTGGGACCCTTGTCTGGATCTACAGCTGACACTGACAACAGCGTTGTGCCTGGCTGAGCTCCTTCTAAAATCTTCTCTGTGAAGTTAGTCACTCCAAAAGGCCGGAAACGAGGAGCATTGTCATTTACATCCAACACGTTGATGGTTAATCTTGCTGTAGAGGAGATCATGATATGAGAGATAAGTGGAAACTACTTAGGAAGTCACTTATAATAAACTGAAGGTTAAAGAGTCACTTACCATTGGGAACACTGCCTGACCTGTCAATAACATCGCTGGCATTGTCATGTACAGACACAATGATCTCAAATGTAGCTACCAGCTCTCTGTTGAGAGGGTTGCGTACAAATACCGCGCCTGAAAGTCCATATAAAGACACACAAAAGACCTGATATAGCCGGTATCCATCATCATTACTCAAAGTAAAGCTTTTTAGATCTAAACATACAACGCGGTAGAAATATATGTCTCACCTGTGTGTAGATCAATCCCAAAGGACTCCTGGAGCCCATCCACTGGGTTGTTCCCATCATCCTTTGCCTCCACGGAAATAATGTAATACTCCAACCGCGGATGCAGATCAGGGTCCTCGGCAGTCAGCGTGGCTACCACCACACCGGGCGGAGTGGACTCATTGACGTTTATCACGGTTACAGGCTGTATAAAACGTGGCCGTGAGTCGTTGACATCATCCAGGATAACAGTCAGGGTGGCCGTGCCAGACAAAGGGGGTGTGCCGCGGTCAGTTGCTATGATGATAAGACGGTATGATTCGCGCTCCTCTCTGTCAAGCGTGGTGTTGCCCACTAAGACAGCGCCAGACAGCGCTTCGACCACAAAGCGGTCCTCTGCGCCACTTTCCAACCGATACGTCAGCCATCCGTTAGAGCCAGAGTCAGCATCGGTGGCAGACAGTTGAGTCACCACAACACCTGGAAGAGACAAAGTAATGACTGGAGAGCAAATATACACACACACATTGTGATCAAGTATCACTACACCGAAGACAAAAAGCGCCTAAACCTCATACAGTGGAGGGGTAATACTTTTGTTTCAAAGTCCCTCCTCCCATCCCACTCACTGACCCAGATCATAGAAACAAAGCAATGCACACACCAGTCGGGCTGTTTTCAGGAAGTCGAACGCTGAAACTGGACGGGCTAAAGACAGGAGGGTTGTCATTTTGATCCAGGATGGTAACTGTGAGAGGTACGCTGTTGTTTAAACCTCCTATGTCCTCCGCAACCAGAAACAGCTCTACACGAGGCTCCTGAAATGCCTCTCGGTCCAACTTTGCTCCCTGGCGCACAAGTATCACACCTGGAGGGAGATACAGACTTTACCATCACACTTTTTAAAAAAAGAAATCTTCTTTCTTGTTACTGGAGAGTCACAATGTTACCAGTATCAGCATCTACGGTGAAGAGGTCCACCCTGGGTCCCAGCAGGCGGTACTTCACCACAGCATTACGTCCAATGTCTTTATCCTCAGCTAGAACTGGTCCATTTAAAACTGTTACAGTGGTTCCTACAAGACAGACTAAGATGTCAGGAATGAGGAAAAAGCTGTCCTCCCAATTTAAATCAATATGTGGTAAAAAGAAAAGTCATCTTAATTATTACACACTGAAAATTATTCACGTAAAATTCTTTGCTCTTCTTCTTTAAAAAGTAGTCCTTGTTTGGGGATAGATTTAGGCCTGTCACTTATGCTGACTTTAGTCTCACAATATTTCAAAAATAACATTGATCATCAGTCCTTACAAGGTAAAGGACTTTTGGAAGAAGTCTTCTGTACTGTCCCCAGGTCACGTGTTTGTTATTTGTGTTTTGAACAAATGTATTTTGTGTATCTGAAGTGTATTTATAATACAAGGCTATTTGTAAATCACTCGACAAAGTGAAAAAAAAAGCCTTTGCTGAACACGAACTGTGTGTAAACAGATTCAGGAAGTGGGTTAGACAGTGCTACAGACCATGTTGCTCTGCCATGCAGTTATAGGTTGCAAAGGTAGACACACACACACACACACACACCCACACACACACGGATGCTACCTGCAGCAGAGTTTTCTGTGATTTCAGCCCTGTAGCTGCTCCTGGTAAACACAGGCCTATTGTCATTCTCATCCAAAATGGTGATAACCAAGAAGTCTGAATCCTGGTGTGTGGGACAAAAGATTCATGGAAAGAAAATGCTTAGAAGACTGTGTGACACAGCAAGCAAGAGACAAATATAGGTCAGTCAACCTGCAAACTAATATAGAGATATCAGACGTCAGATCAGACAGATTTTGCACTACTTTGTTGCATGCACTAGTGGACTGCATTCAGACTCTTAGCGGTTCACATCTCTGCAGGCAAGAAGAACAGTTTCACACCTTTTCCCACAGATGCATGGTGCGTTTAAAGAAAACCTCACAACTGCAGTTTGATGAACTATGTTACTCTCGCTTTAAGTAAAAAGACCACATATGAACACGATGCAGGAAGTAAAGTATCAAAAAACAGGTGGGACATAGGTATAAACAGAAGTGTCTTATAACTCTTAAAGTATCAAAATTATGTAACTTTCAAAGATGAACTTCATTTGAACTCACGTATCACTGTACCTAGTAGAGCAAAATGGGCATAGAAAACCTTAGATTGAAAGTTTTTCTATTTTTCTTACATGAATCCACCGTTTGCACTTTGCACTTGTTACATTATATAACTTTTATAGTTGTGATCAAAGGTTTATATACAGTCATCATGGGCATGAATGTCATGGTAAATTTGTCACCATACAACTGAGTGGCGGGTGTGTCGGGGCTGGCGGTGTTCTTCCTGGGTCCACCTTGAGGCGGAGTCAGGCAATCTCCTTCACCTCCCTCAGTGGATTTCCTCCACTATCACTGCCTCCACCCTGCCCACTGAAGCTCTGGATTCCCTGCCACAAAACCATTCACTTGGGTTCACGACGACGCCTCCCAATTGGAAAACCGCTCTGATCCAAGTAAGCAGCCACACCTACTGAATCACTCCTCAGATTTCCTGCCTCACTTTGCCTCATTGTCTCTGTTCTCCCTGTGCCCTGGAGGAGACTGTAATCCTGTTCTGGTTAAACCAGTCATCTGTGCCCGTCTTCCGCTCCTGAGTTTCCCTAAGAAGTCTCCCCTCCACCTCACTGACGCTCCGCACATCTTCCCCATATTGTACATATTCATGTAAATAGTTGTTTAATATCTTGTGGGCTTGTTGTGGGTTTTGGTGTTTGTAAATGGCTTTGATATCACTGAATAAATCAAGTGTAAATTCATCGCTGAGCTTACTGAGTCTGCTTTTGGGTCCTTTCCCTCAAGCTGGCCTCCAGGTCACCTTGTGATAAACATGGGCTTTTAAACTTTTAAAACTTCGAAGTTTTCTTTTTCCAGTACAGCATGCATACATGCTTTTGGTAGACATTAACAAGCTTTTGCATAACTTAGGCTGGATATTTGACCATTCTCCTTGGTAGATTTGGTAGAATTCATATACTTTAGTTGGTTTCCTGGCACATGCTAGTTTTAAGCATGGGGTTAAGGTTGGGGCTTTAGGAACACCAATCAAAAAGCCTAACGTTTACTGCTTTATCCACTGGAAAACCAGTTTTGATGTGTGTTTGGATCATTTTCCTGTTGTAGCACCCAGCTGTGTCAAGTTTCAAACATCAAGCTGCTGATTTCAGGTGAAGTTGATGATGTCTCGTCTGGCCATAAAATCTATTCTCCAGAAGGCATTTGGCTTGTCCATGTGAGTCAGAACTCACCACCAACACAACGCAGAAGCTGGCCGCCCCTCCCAGAGCCTGGTTCTGTTGCAGTTTTCCTGTTAAAAGAGTTTCTCCTTTCCACTGTCATCAAATGCTTGCTCGTAGGCGTGTCTGATTGTTGGGTTTTCTCTCTGTTATGGTGGGCATCTGTTATTGTACAATATAAATCAACTTGAGGTCACTGTTGTTGTGATTTAGGGCTATATTACCCATTTGTGCCTTGTTCATCGTTCAAACTAAAGCAATCACCCAGAGTTTGAAGGGCTCATTTACATTTCATTCACATTATGGCAAGTGCTTTCGTGAAACAACTATTTGTGCATAACCTAAAAACCACGCTTGCAGTTAAATTCCCGAGATAAGCTGCAAAGACACACTATTTTATTTGCAGGCAGATGGGTTCATTGGTCTCTCTGTGAAACTGTCAGGGTGATAGCATGCAAACACTTGCAACAAATGCACACAGGAGAGTGAGCTTACCCTACGAGCGATGCGGGGATTCTCGGGGTTGTCTTTGACGGTGATGGTGAGTGTGTATTCAGCTACTCGCTCTCTGTCTAGTGGTCTGTTGACCTGGACGACACCAGTCTGTGATACAAACAAGAGACATATTTCACCCTTATCTAAAAAAAAAAGACAAATTCATATCCTGTCACATAAGCTTTTTATTTATAGTCTATACACAGCTAATGTATTTAGCTGGACTGCAGATTAAAGGGAGCCTAAACACTTCCATAGGTTAAACTAAACTGATAAACTGATCTGGGACTAAATCTAGAAGCTCTTGGATGCTTCTTTATCTTCCATCACCTGCTCCACCTTTTTCAGCCTAAACCCCACCACCCAGTTCTCTCACTGTGTCATTGATGTAGAAGGCTCCATCCTGGTTGCCAGCAGTGATGTTATAAGTGAGCAGTGCGTTGCGTCCGCTGTCTGCATCTTGCGCCCGGACTCTGGCCACAGACGTGTGTACTGACGCGCCTTCACTTACACTTGTGTTGTAAGGCAGGTTAAGGAGGACCGGGTCGTTATCATTGATATCAAGAACATAAACCCCCACCAGCACCTGAAAAAACATAAGAGCCACCTTTAAAAATAAAGGCATTCAGTTCAAGCTGGTTGAACAGCTATTAATAAACCCATAAAAACAAGACTTTATTATGATTTTTTTATATTGTGGGTTATGTGACATAAAGAGATTAAAAAAACTACAGCAGTCATTCAGGTGATATATAGTATCCTACATGTGGTTAATGTGTATAGTAAGCAAATAATAGAACTAAGCCACATTTAACACACAGTAACAGACATGGCAGAGTGTGTGGGTGCTTATGTGTGAAAGCGTGGCCCACCGAGCTGTTGCGAGATGGGGTTCCCAGATCTCGGGCTGTGACAGTGATGTTATAGAAGGCAGTGGTCTCTCTGTCGAGCTCTACATCCTTTCTCACTCGAAGCTCACCCTCCACTGGGGAAACCATGAACTCGTCTGACAGAAAAACATATAAGAGAGTGGAGATGCATATCAGTGTAGAAGGGGGTGTTCCTAGGCTTCTTATGTGACGTTATCTAAAGGTTCTCTACTTCACTAAAGGTGAAAAATGTCCCAGACCTTCACAGGACGCTGGGGATGTCCCTGAAACGCCCTGCCTCGGTTGTGAAAATGCTGCACGTCCCTTTTATACGACTATAAAATTTGGTTACTTAATAGTCAGGTTACAATGTTGCAAGGACATTTTGGACATGTTTCCAGGAAGTGTTACGAGACGGTGCCCTTCACAATAACTGTAATGTTCTCAGGATGTTCAGAGACGTTTTGAGGGATTTCATAACAGTTTACCGTCACCACAGCAAATCAGTCTGATACGAACTTTGGAAATCTCCACCGGTGATGCTGTACTCCACTTTGCCGTTGAGCCCGGAGTCTTCATCCCTGGCTTGGAGCGTCCACACCCGAGGCCCTGGCTGACCTTCAGTAACTTCAAAAGGTCCCTCGTAGGCTCTGGGAAAAGTGGGTGTCACGTCGTTTATATCCAGGACGTTCACCAACACCTAAAGAGGGGACAGGAGGGGAGAGTCAAATGAGAGCTGGTACACAGACGAAGGCGATCCTCGATAAAATGCAGAATGCATGTGGGTGGATTTCTATGTGTGTGTTATTCTGTAAATATAAATATGAGTGTTCGTCATCACTGTTGTGCTAGATGTCAGGCGAAGAGCAGGTTTTGGACACTGGTCCGTAGCTGTGACCACCAGCGCATAATGTCCGTTGCTGATCTCAAAGTCCAGCTCCTTCACAGCGGTAATTCTCCCCTAAATAAACACAGCATTAACAGAAGGTTAACATTTTTCTGCTGCTGCTTGTGACGCTTCAGCATAACTGCTCTTATGTCTCACCGTGATGCTGTTGATGTTAAAAGTCTGGATCAGGTTGCCTGAAGCGATAGCATATCGCAAGGTGCCGTTCAAACCCTCATCTGGGTCAATGGCCGTTACCGTAGCGATGGTGGCACCCACTGTCTCCGGTCCCTCGCTCAGCACTGTGACGTACTCCTCTTCGGGGAACTCCGGGGCGTTATCGTTCTCATCCACAATACGAACGTAGATGGTGGTTGAGGTCTGCATTACACACAGAGAAACACAGAAAAGCATTCACAGCTGCATGCTCTGTTTAGAGTGATTTTATTTATGTGAATGACAAAAAAACGATTAACTTGTGGCAACTGAGGCTGCAAGGGAGTCTCAATATGAGTTCATACTTCTTTTGTATTGCAATTACAATGAAACTACAATGAGTTATCATCAGTTGGGCGTGCAAAGGTCAACAACACAACAAAACACTTGTGATGCTCTCATGTGACACTGGATATTCAGCATTCACTTTATATGAAGGAATAATAAAACAAATAAATAAAAACAGGTGCATTGTTTGCTGAAAGAATATCTTGTGAGAACCAAAACGGCAAAATCATGAAAGTGAGCCATAAAGCCCAGCCTGTTCCAACTCATTTCTGGTTGTTCAGATCTTGACACATCAGCAGAAGTAAAGGTATCACTGCAAGAGATAAAGGTCATGCAAGTTCCTGCTCCACCAGTTCCCCAACCAGTGCTGCAATAAGAACGAGCGACTAACCTGGCCCTTCAGGCTGGGGGGGTTAAATTCGTCATTCGAATTTTATAATGCTCCAAAAACAAAACCCACCAAGTGATAACCTGAATATCACCACAGCTTTGTTTACTCTAAATAGTTTTTGGCAAAATCAAAAAAAAAGAAAAGACGTCAGTAAAACTTTCAAGGCCCAAAGGTGAAGTGCGATCGTTTTTCACAGGAAGATCAATTTACTTGTAAAAGAGCTCTCTTACTGTCACGTTTATGTTTTGTGTCCTCGTGATGCCACTGGGGTCATCTCAGTCTTAATTGTGCCTGAAAAAAATCTGATTGGAAACAAACAAAATCCCAGTTTGCTACAAACTGGATACTGAGCATTCGCAATAAACATTATTGAGATTTATCAGAAATATATTCTACCACTCCAAAACACGTCTTCCGGCCTGCAGACTATCACAGACTAAACGTCTAGATATTTCTAGACATACCTAACTAGAAGTAAAATCTTACAAGTCAGCAGACATTTCCTGATATTGTGACATCTCACAGATATAGTGGTCAGATATGCACCAGTCTGAAAATGTCCGTTAACAGAACAAGCTCATTTAGAAACAGTTTAATCACATAATTAGGGTTTGTTTTCTCCACCAAAAGACTCCAGCACCCTCAATACTATGTGCAACACATGTCGAGTCAACATATGTCTTGATGGTCATTTGCTAACTACCGTGTGAAAGCTAACAATAATATAAACAATGACTGAGCGAGCTGATAAGGTAATACTTTGGTGCGATTACAGTATGCAGATGTAAAAGCCTGCAGGCTGCCCCCAAAAATGTGATGATGCAACATTTTAAACTTTGCACCACTGAAAACAGCTCAAACTCTTTTAATATAAGTCTAACAGACAGGAACACAAAAATAAATATATACATAATTTTTAAATCCCTAAACATTTATATCAATATTGCCGTTAAAAAACAAACTAGTATCTGTGAGGCTCTTTTTGCGAGAAAGGATAGTGGGTGGGTCACTGAGAGCGAGAGAGAGAGAAAGGGAAACAATGAGGAGGAGCGAATAAGGGACTGTCACGCTGCTTCACAACTCAGAGAAGCTGGAGAGACAAGGGACGATAAACCTCCCCAACTGTTCTGGAGTAAAGTTCAGACAAGTCGCCTAGTTTTAGACTGAATGGGAAGAAAGTTGAACAAAGGCTACTTGTAGATCTAGTTGAAAGCCAAATGTTGTTTATCCGGACAGCCATGGAATGGGTCTCACTCCGTCGCTCATCAGTCTGGGGAAAGAAGTTCGTGTTTTGGTCGCTTTTGCTTTGCATAGCTGGAGGTAAGCACACACGTCCATCCTTTTAAGACTCGCTTAACTGGCTGATCCGGGCGTGTATGAACTTGTCAGTTGTGTTGTTTAGTGAGCGGCTAGTTGACTGGAGTCACAGATGGATTCTCTGTTTTAGAAAAGTCACCTGTCACACACTGATATATATATATATATATATATAGATCTAAAAAGCATCTAGATGGACAAAACAGCCAACTTGCTGTGTCTTACGTGTCTGTACCAATGACAGTAAACCCTCTGCACACTCTGACTTTGATATTTTAACCTCTGTTAGCTTTTTACGACATGCACTTGAACGCAGCGACCCTGTAAGCCCGTTATTTTATCTCGCGTGTCTCTAGGTTTTTACTGAGTTGGTTTGTTGCTGTTTTGAGACAGAACATCTGGCGTGGAGCTGTTTAAACCGCCCGCCATGGATGCAGCCCAGTGGAGTGTAAATCCACCTTAAAGTCAGCGACTTTGAGCTTGACGAGATCAGAAGACCCCCCCCCCCTCCCCCCAGGTTTCAAAACAACTTGTAAAATAAATGCAGCGGACACGAAAAGAGGCGGCTGCAAAAACGCAAGAAGTTGATCCTCTGAAAGAAGTTGAGGAAAAGACTTCCTTGTGCGCAAGAACTGCACATAGTTTATCTTTTTAAGACGTCCGTAGGTTTCTGTTTTCTTGGAATTTATTGGGGATTCAGCTGGGAGCTGCGATCATACCCACACTTCATTTATTTATTTTATAAAAGGGAATTTGGGATTGGCTGAAGTTTAGGCAACTGACGGCGGAGGAGAGAAGAGATGCAGCTGTCGCCTCCGGGGTGTAGGGTCCTTCACTTCAAACGCCGCTTAAAAACTCGGGAGAGGTTATCAGCTTTCGCCTTTAGGATTTAAATAAGCTCACCCAAAAGCGAATGTAATGTTTTACTTAAACTCTATACAAATCAAAGCGTTTCTAGAGCAGTTGCTTGTGGGGATTCAGGTATAAAGCCAAAACATTCAGTGACTCAGATATACCATTTGATATGTTTCTGAATTGTTTATGCAGCACAATGAAATCCGTATCGTTTAAGACAGTTTCCTCCTTTCAGTCTTGTTATGTCTTCCTTGTTGGGACGTTTCCTTCCTTTCAGCTTATGATGAAAACAGCTGTTTTTGCCACTGCCAGCAGTGGGTGTCTTCCCCATAAAAAAAAACTGGAACCAAACGGTGCCAATTTTCCAACCAGTGAGTAAAAATAAAATTACTCATTCTTTCTCTGCCTCCTTTTCTGCTCGTGTTGTGGCAGGGATTGTGCTTGGTCACATGTGCCAGATGGGCAAATCTTTTACCTATGCAGCAATAAGCTGAAGATGGGGAGGGGGAGGCCCCGTCTTCGGCTTGAAATTTTTCTGGTCATCAGATTTTGAAAGGTCTGTGCATTTGTAGTAAAATCATAATATGAGTCATCAAAAGCAGCGGCCTTCATGCTGCTAGCAAGGGGTTTTCTCTCGCAAGGGCGTTTCTCTGAACAGCTCAAGGACACAGTGATGACCACTGTTGGTGGAACCTTGACTCTGCTTTCAACCTAATGCGACCTGAGATATGAAGACATTAAACTGTGCCAGAAAAGGTTTAACACTGGACGATGTAGTGAAAAACAGGAAGGCAAGGTCAAAGTAAAAAGAGGAAGTTAGTTTATAATAATGAAGTCAGTTTTTAAAAATGATGTAATCCCCGGATTTTTACCATTTTTGAAAAGACAGAAAGGCCCACGTCTGCTCATTTCCACGTCTGAAATGAGAGGCCACCTTCATTTTTAAAGTGAGGAAATAATTGTGCAATCGTGTTGTAAAACTTCTCACAAAGCTGTCATTACACAACCATTTACATGCCATTTATTATGTCAAGAAGAAAAGAAAGAGGAAGACAAATTAAGCACACAAAGTGCACACGTTATTTTGGAAAATGCTGCCACAAATTTAGTTTACAAAGTACCAAGGGGCACATCAGATTATTATAAGAAAATGTAAATCTCTAAACGTTGACCTGCAGCTGTGACCCATAACCACTTCCCTTTGTGACAATGTAGAGTGTAGAGCAACATATTTAAAAGGCTTCCTGTTGCTGAAAAGGTGCATCTGTTTGCCATTTCATGCCAGGGGCTTTAACTGAAACTCTCTTACTTTAGAGAGGAGCTCGTCTCCTGCTGCTTTCACTAACACCCTGTAATGGGTTTGATCATCATTACCATTACAGTGGGTGTGAAAAGGGCAGGATATGTGTTGGGAAACAACACTTGCAAGTAGAGGATTAATGCAGTTTGAGAAAACCAGATTTATCTGAAGGGTTCAGCAGCTTCTGTAACATGAGGTAATATCACCGTGCAGACTCACCACAGGGTTATTCAAGACGTCAAAGGTGGGGAAATTTTAGCAGGGTTAATATATGTTTAATCAGCACAGACTATCATTCATGTCTGAACGAAAGAAAGCTGTCAGTGGCAACATGTCCTAAACAGGTGGCATTCTGCCTTAATACAAAGGAGGGCCTGTTTCTGGGCCCTCGGGGGCTATCAGGATTCTGAGAACAGTGATCAGAGGAGGAAACTTATATGTATAATTGAGCCAAAAACACGTCTGTTGTATACATGCAAGAGAAAATCAGACTGTTCCAGACACATGGCATAGCTTGTTGGTTTGGAAACCACATCGAGACAGCTCAGGTAGTACCGACACTGCAAACGCCACCCACTTGGCATGCTAAAAAAAATCATGTTCATTTCCTTTGAATACCTATTTAAAGATCACAGCGTTGTCGGTAAGAAATGTGTGTGCACATTAGCTCTTCCAAGCTGTTCCCCCAGCAATTAGTTAACATTTAGCTATATTTACCGAAAAAAATGCTGTCTTTACTCTCGCCTTCGATATGCATCACTTCTGTGAAATAGGTCTACAGAAAGCTTAAAGAGCTGTCAAAATGAAATTAGGAGAAGAGGAAGGTAGGGTGGGTGTGAAACAGGAGAGGCGAAGGGCTTCCTCTCCTATTGTCCCACTAGGAAGCCATGAACAGTGGGGGGATAAAAGTTTCACTTTAATCACCATCCCAGGTCTTCCTATTGCTTTTCCTAACACACAATGGCTCCAGTAGAGTTCAGCCCCGAATACAGAATTATGGCATCGACCTAACATTGTGTTACACACACACACACACACACACACACACACACACACACACACACACACACACACACACACACACACACACAGGATGCACACATACTGTGCAAACAAATGTGCCAGCCAATGAAAGAGGAAAGGTGATCGACTGTTCTGCTGTATTTAACAGCAGCTGATTCTGTTAATATTTAGACAAAAACACTTGTGTGCTTATTAATTCTGGCTTGTTTGCACGGTGCAGCTTCCCCTTACAAATAAGTAGCACTGCCAGTAAGAGCCAGCAAGTAGTTAAATCCACTCTAATCACATTCAAAGCAAAAGTTTCTGCAGGCTTAGACGCATGTGGAAGTGCTTTCAGTGATTCACAAAAACATGGGTAGTTACTTTGGAGATTTAACTATCTAAATTATACAGCTACATAGAACAACATAACTGAACTTGTTAGGGAACTAATAAAACATGGGAGCTTTTAAATTACTTTTCTTTCTTTGATGAAGCTTGTCAGCTTATTTTTTTCATAACTAGCAGGGGAAAAGACTTTAAACGAAGCAGTAGCTCTCTAAGAAAACTATTAATAGAGAACGCACCGCAACAAGCAGGTCAGCAGAACAAGTTAAAATGAATCTGTGCAAACACAAAGAGTTAGGACCAAAGTTTTTAAAGTTTGGGATATGGCTGTAATGCGGCAGGCACAACAAAGTTAATCCCCCACTGTTTGAATGATCAAGTAATTGTGTAAGTAATGTGTAAACTGGTTAATGTATTGCCTCATATTGTAGGAAAGCTGATCTTTAGGGGTTTTTTTTAAATAGTTGTGTAGACAAATACAGTAAAGATGTGCTAGGAAATAATGACTGGCATTTTATACACATTTAAATAGTTTAATCAAGACTCTGATTTACAGGTTAATCCCCAACATTAATAGTGAGCATAAATCAGCAGGGACAGTCATCTCCAACGCTATAATTACTGGCATTGTGGGTAGTGGTCCAACCTGCTCGAGGTTTTTATCACATAAAGAAACACGAAGTTTGCAACATCTGAAGTTTGGCTTCATGGAATAATGAGCAAGAAACGGGGAGTGGAAGTGTTTATGTGCTGGGATAACTCAGGAAGGAAGTCCACTCCCCAAATTCTGGCATTGACTGAGACTCCACCCTGACTTTCCCAAACAGAGATATGGACACACACACATACACACACACATTTACTGTAAAATTTTGCCATGGTGTCATTATAAAAGATACACATACGTGGGCAAACTCTTCTTTCTCTGCAGTCCACCCACACACGCACCCGTGCATGCAGCCTTCCTGTAACTTTTGCAGCAGTAAGCATTCTTTAATCATCTGTTACAAAGGCAGATCATTACAAAATAATGAGTCCGTTGACAAAGCTAGAGAATGACAGCCTTTTTACGCTGCTCTTTTACAACATAGCGAGGCGTTATATAGGGTGTGCATTTTCCAGATCATGTGTCTGCTTTAAAGTGAGGTTCTGAGAGTGGCATCACACTGCCTAGCCTGAGGATGAGCTCATTTTGTTGTGTTTTTGCAATGCAATAATCATTGAAAGCACACAATTTATGTTTATCTATTCATGCATTCCACTGCAACACTGAAGAATTCACAACAGGATGTGGTTGAGGCAGAGAGTGAGAGAGGGAGAAAGGTTTATGCAATAAGCTGAGAACGGGCTCACAGCTGTGCAGCCGGTTTCCTGAATGTACATGAGTGTGTGCAGAAGATCTTTGAGCGTACCATCCTTTGAGATATTAATACACATAATCGATACACAACAATTGCTGTGTATTAATACCAAACAGCAAGATGATATTTAAAGTTAATAAACAGAACTTCAGTGGGATTTTTTTTTATACTGTCCCCATTTTAAGAGATGAAGAAGTTCCTGCCTATATTTCTGTAGCTCACAAAGAGGAACAAGAGATTTAACTCCCTCAGGACATTTGTATATTTTTCAAGACAGCAAACTATGCATGATTTTTAACCACAGTTTAAATGTACAAAATAGGAAGCAAACTTTGCACAAAAACCCAGGAAGCATGCAGAAGTGTGCCACTAAAGCCCATGTTAAGTTTGGCAGGTGATAAAATTACTGCTTTTACTGTGGTTACTTGTGCAATGACTCACTGTACCTGGCAGGAACTCAACTCAGCACAACTTTTAGGTGTGCAACTAATTTCAGCAGACCTGCCATTTATTTTCTACATTAATTTCAAATTGCTCAAAACATGTTATTATCAAAATGTCACTGTAGGGTTTTATCCTTTGCTTTTTTAAAATCTTTCGTTATGTAATTTTCCCCTGGCAGTTTGTACCCTGGAAAGGCCCGCTGCCAAACCAGATGCGACTTATATTTGTACTTCCTTTTTTCCTCTGGTTTTTCTGGGTCATCTGTAATAGACAGCTATAGGGAATTTGTGTGATCTGAACCGAACAGAATAATAACAAGAATGGCTATTATTGCTTTGACCTTGTGACTCTGTGTTTGTCATTATGGTGAAATATAGTGCTGGAGACTTAGTTTAGTAAGTCTTTAGTAGGAACAACCAGAAAGGTTGCTTTGAGTACTTTGAGCTTTATGGGAGTTGTTGAAACAAAATAATAATAATAATAATAAAGCAATATATAAAACATCAGCAAATAAAAGACTCATTTTTGTTTTTGTTTTATTAGAATGAAGAAGTATAAACTTATATGATCCTACTTCTCCTTCCTGTCTTCTCGTTCCAAAGTTATACCAGCAAATGATCCGTCAGTGACGCACTCCACACTGATATGTATACGTAAAACATGTGCAGTTATACATCTATACATCCATTCAACTATACTATACATATCTGTACCCTTGGATTGACTCACACTCACAGCCACTTTCTTACACTTTACTCTACACCTACACTTTATCCCAATTTTAATAAATAATCATATTTATACTACATTGAAGTGTTATTAAATAAGCAAACAGAAATAAATCAATATGGCACAGTCTCACCCATGAGTACACACAGTGAAGATGCAAATGATCTGAGAACTCATTTGCATCACTGTTGTAGTTGGTGTGATCCTATTAAAAGCTGGCCACAAGTTTCACTGTCCCGCCTCTTTCAGTAGCGACACCCTAACATTAGCATCCCTAAACTTAAACATTTCTATGGATACGTAGAAAGGAGGAGGTACCATCTCAAAGGAAGTTGAATGCACTACATTCTTCCATTGCTTTTGTCTTTTCTCTCTAGCTAAAGGTGAGACACACCACGCCCAGCCCCATTCCACGCTGATTGCTTCTCCTCCCCACCTGTACTACACCTGTCCTGAAGGTGCAAGAGTCAACATGACGTGCGTCCAGAAAGGTACCCTGCTTTCCCCCAACGATGTTGTGAGGAGCACTTGGCTCTTCACAGCCCACAGTGACCAGCACTGTCATCCAGGAATGGGCCCAAGGAATTTTTCTCACCCACACCGTAACAGCACATTGCCACCAGGAGTGAAGATGGATCGCATGGGGCACAACCACTGGTTGATTCTAGAGAATGTGAAACCTTCGGACCAGGGCCGCTACTGCTGTGGGATTCTAGAATTCAATAAACATAGCTTGGTGCAGAAAGCCTACAACCATGTTATTCTACAAGTTATACCGCGTAAGTATGTCAAACGCTGTGAATGTGCACTAAGGTTATCAATAATATATTTTGCAAGAAGCTCAGGAGCTGATGTTGCTGAACAGTGAAACTGTTTTGACACGAGTGAGAACCGATTTATTTATCTCTTTCCAGCAAGGAAAGGATTTCAGAATTGCACTGTCTGGGATCCCACACCAACTGCAAGTACTGCAAGTAAGTATGAAACATTATTCAGGCCTTCAACCAATAAATGTCTGAGGCAGTTATTTCGTGATGTTATTAAACTCACAGCCTGTCTGTTGCTTCCCTAGGCTCTGTGCCAGTGGCCTTGGCTATAACAGCCTGCATCGTGGCTCTGCTGTCCCTGCCTCTTATTCTAGTGCTCGTGTACAAACAGAGGGAGAATTCACCGTTAGGAAGACGTATGTATTACTGATGTGCACAAACAGCTACACACACACTCACACTTAATTTCCACCTTTGGGCCACATAAGTCTCTCACACTGGACTTCCCATAGTGTTTGTTCTGACACGTTTCCTGTCAGTGAGCTCGATTAACTGTATTTCACACAGTAGGAAGCGCATTCATAGTCTTTTTGTAGTGTTCCGCTTTGTTTCAATTCATTTACAATGGCCCATTTCCTATTTCCTCTCTCCCAGGTGGACAAGAGCTAGTGAGGATGGACAGGTAAGGTTTCCCACAGGCAGCTGATCTCAGCGACCAGCTTCAAAACACAGCTGCTCCTTAGAATAATAGACTGTGAACACGGTGGCCACAACACTTGTGACACAATAGCTAGATTAAACCCACTAGCCTCATTAAAATAAACTAGTTAAAACCATGTATACATTTTTTTTCTTTTGCCATGATGTGTCCTGTATATGCAAATCCTACTGCTAATCATTTAAGTGTAGTGTTAAATTGTCATTACAGAAAATCCCTTATTAAATCCAAAGTGACAAACATGAAACTCTTGCATGTCTCTAGGAAAGTTTTGAAACAGTTTACTGGGTCATATTGAAAGTTGCTCACTTGTAATCATGCTTCTTCTTCATGTATGTGTGTGTGTGTTCAGTGAGGCTCTGGGCCATGAAAACCCAGTGTTTCGAGGGGGATCACCAGAAACAAAGACCCGCACTGTTTCTCAGATCATGACCAGGCAGTCATCCGAGACAGGTCGCCACCTGTTGTCCGAACCGGGAACACCCCTTTCTCCTCCGGCACATGGCGACGTATTCTTCCCAGCAGAAGGTAGGACCCCCCCCCACCCTGCCTCACAACTTGTACTCATACAATATTCATGCTGAGACTGAGTCGCTGACATAAGGGACCTTCCACTGGTAAACATCAAAGCCCAAAAAGGCAGTGCAAGTCATCTCACTTTTAGAGGTCATTTACATGGCTTAGTGTGTTATATCTGTTGTTCCGATATTCTTATTGTTGTGAATGAATGCAAATCACTTTGTTCACATTTATTTCACACTCAAAAAAAGAAACACTTAAAAAAACAAAAATGAAAAAGTACCGGGATATGCGTGTAACTGCATTGCACACAAGGGTTTTGCAAGACACCTATATCAAAATGTGCACTCAGTCTGGTAAAAGACTGATGCAATCAAGAACCACTAGTTCTTTCTGTGCTTTTGCTGAAACATCCTGCGTTTGGTGGAAGTGTTGGTGGAAAGATGCTCGTGAATTTGTAGTGCGTAGCTGCACACTCAAAAACAGCTGGGCTGAGTCTTGCATGACTCTGAAAATATATTGTGTAGGAGATTTCATCCCCCCCGCACACACACACACACACACACACACACACACACACACACACACACACACACACACACACACACGAAACCACCCCCTTACACTGTCCTCTTCTTAATTCTTCTCACAAGTCATTCTCCACCCATCAGCACTCTCATTGAACACTAATGGCTCCTTCAGTTGTTCCTTCTGACTCAACTTGAAATAATATTGAAACATTAGACACGGTTAAGGGGTTCAATCCTTAGTGTTTTTCTGCCGATTCCTGGGACACCTGTGCAGACATTCCAGGCATACTGAGGCGGATTGCCCCCATTTCCTTATAGCACGGTTTGAGATGTGCATGGGAAGAGGGTAAGGTACAACTTACTGAGTATACAGCCTTAAGCAACCCATAAAGGTTTCAACACTGTAATAGGTGAATATATGGACAAGCCTTCCTGAAGCTCAAACAGAAATGAGAAACATAAACATAAGGTAAAATTGTGCCATATGCTGCGGTTTTCGCCTCTTCAATCAAACATTATTCTTTTACTGGGGAGCTGGACGCCTTTTCCATTTCTTGGTGTGATCTCTATGTTTCCCGTCTGCAAAGAAAAGTCAAAATTATTGATAAAACCTTCATATGTTCGACATAAAAAACAATATCTTTGACATTTGTCAAGGAGGATTTTCCATGCCGGAGCTCATTTCCTTCAGTGGTCCACAGATGTTATGTTGAAATACACAGCTTCTCATAAGGTTTCATGTTACATGGATGGAGGCCACACTTTAGCTTTCTTCTTCATTTTTTCCAACTTGCTGACCTTAAACTTTGCGGAATTCAACAAGCAGCACTTCCCTGTTATCGCTAGCATGTCGCAACCCAGACCCAAGGCCTTGTTGTTCTGCTTTTTAATGAGTTTTCAGAAACACGAGTAGTTCTGTGGAACTGATCAGTCTCCATGTGTGTCTGTAGTACTCTGAGATGTGGGAGTTATGGAAAAAAAAAAGTTAAACAAAGGAAATTCTTTCAATTTTTTCATTTGACTTTTGAAAGATCAGGTATGTTTGAGGCAGGAAGTGCACATTTGCATGTTCGAACACCCCCATATCTAATTTTCCACATAACAAAAAAAGGAAAAGAAACGAATTGTATGTTTGTGTAGGTGGATAGTGATACCTACAATGATTTCTGTGCTCTCACTGACATGCACTGTCTTTGCTTGCAGCTGCCATCCCTGAGTTTCCAGAGTTCCTGTAGGTTTCAAGAGGAGCTGAACCTCAATCATCACTCAAACTGCTGATCTGGAAACAGCCCCGCAACTATCTTCCTCTTCTCTCTGCCTTCAGACGGACGCTCTCCTTCGAGCCATCTCAGAATAACCCCGGATTTTAGTCTGTACATTGTCTGGACCCAAGGAGGGAAAAAAGAAGGCTGCATTTCTTTGATTCATAAACTACTTCCACCTGCAACAACAGCTGCAGGCAAAAAGTGAACTTTGGCTCGTGACGACTTGTTGTGCTTCATTTTACATCCAAACACTGGCGATGGCTTGCAAACCATTCATTCGAATCAGGTACCTCGTTTGGATGAAACACACTGCTTATAATAGTGTTGGCATGTTTTTGATTCCAGCCCTAAATAACTCACTTTGCGTGACTGTCTGTATAATTTGTGTCAGTATTGCGGTTTCTATATGTCAGCAAGCACACCAACCATAGATCTATGCTATAGAAAATGTGCAGGGGTGGCATGTTGTTTAGGGCAAGTCAAACCCTAAAGAACTCACAATGATTTCTGTAAATTTCCTGTGTCACTCTTGTGGTTTCTTTGTAACTGTAAGGGGGCCAACCGAAGACTTATTGTAAATCTGTCTTTATGTATTTGCTAAATGCACAAGCTGTCTAAGAAACAATCCTATGTAAAAGACCCCACACAAGACTACTTTTTAACTTGTTGATGTTGTAACCTTTACACAAGAAGGCAGGAAGGTTACATCTCCAGGAAGCAAACAGTGTTGTTTTTGTTTTCTTTCTTCTTCATGTTTTTTTTTTTTTAAACCGAACAACTGGTGTGAGGACGACTTAACACCCTTTTCTCCCTTTAGTCATTTGACATAAGCCGTCTGCACCAGCGAACTCTCAATCATCAGAGAAGTGCCAAAGGTCTTGTACAAAAAAAGAACAGTTTTTGCTTTTACAGGCATTATGCTGTTCCTCTGTTTTAACTTGAACTTGCCATGTTTTCTATTTCTTCTTTGCTACCTCAGCTATGCGTAAACTCTGTTGCTTTAAATACTGTCTTTCCTTCCTGTGCTTCCAGAAACGCAGCCCTTCACAGTGGCCTTAAATATTCTCATAAAGTGCTGAAAATTGCAGGAAGAATTTAGAAAAAGCATTCAGAAAAGACGTTCTTGCTTGTGCTCGTGTACAGTTCAATAATTCTAAACAAAATGTTTATTGTTTTTTACTCTTGAATGTAGCTGATTTTTATTAAATAAAGAACAACAACAAAAACCTTAAAACAGTTTAATCACTGCAGTGGAAGTAAATCTTTTATGAATATTTTTGTTTTTTATTTTTTTTATTTGACTGTGGTAAAATATATTGTAGTATTCATTTGTATTTTATTAGTACGTGTGCAATGGGGCTGTTTGATAAATATCAAATATTTCAAGTGAAAGTGCGGGAAAAAAGCTTTAAAATGTTAACCTAAGATCAGTGAACACAACTTGGCTTAAGAGAAGAAGGGCGAACGTATATATGACAGCATTTTTGATATTATTTAGTGTGACTGTAAAAACCACCGGTGGGTTTTTTTCACACTGAGGTGTACAGGAGGTGCTTGGAGGAAATCCTCTCTAGAACGATGTGTAGCAAGTGTACAGTTCGGGTTATTATGTAAAGATGTTTTTATTCTCTAAGAGTTAATGATTGTTTTTTGTGTTTAAATGCTTGTGTTTTCCATTATGCCTGCTTATGTGTGTCTGTGTATGTGTGTTTTTAAAAAAAATCTGGACTGTGACCACATGTTGACATGAGCGCAAACGTTAACAAAATACAAAAAGGCTTGTAATTAGCATGTTTGTTCTGTATATTACCGCTGAATCCTGCTATTAGTGGCTTTTATAATAAAGTGGCACTTTAAAGCCTTGTGTCTCTCAGTTGTTCCTTTCAAATGGCAGGTCTCCAAAACTATTACATTACAAGGACATACTGCACTTCTGTCTGGGGAGCCATCACAGATAGAACAAGGTTGTTCCACTTGTGTGCTTCTAAGATGGTGCACACCAGAGGGAGACCGGCATTGAGGAGAGAAAATGATAAAACAAGCTTAGCATCTTGTTTCATGAGAAAAGACAGAGCTAGATGACTGATAAGTGAAAATCCCCGGTGATGGCCATTGTTCTCTTCCCAGCTTTTTCTCCAGCTTTACATTGACTATTTATACAATGCATTAAAAAAATGTGCATTATTATAGGTGTAAAGTAAATTTATAGCACAAAACTCAAGTACAAGTTACATGACAGTGGATGCCTTTGTGACTCATACAGTACTGTACATTATTCCTTCTGTATAAGCACACAAAGGGGAAAAGAAGAAATGTGAATTGTGGCTTTCGTTTTGACAAAATGAAAGCCATTTAACTTAAAGAGAATATCAAGAAACCACTATATTTGTCTTCCTGCATTTTATATTTGCCATATTTGTGCCTTAATTAGGTCAAGCAGATAAGAAAGCATTAAGCAGACCTTAACAGAACCCGTGTCTCGGACAAGAGTGTGAGTAAGATCAAAACTGTTATGTATAAGAAGCTGAATCCTCTTAACCAGTATTATTCAACTTTACTCATCATCATCATTTGTCCTGAAACTCACCTTGAAATTTCATTTAAGTATATTTCCCAGTTATTATTTTAACATCTATTTCTTAAATATAACACTTACATGTGTTATTTGAGAGCTTATATCCATTATTAGTACACTGAAAATAACCCATCTGTCTGCATACTGCTGGAGCCTATGCTAGGTATCATAGGGGCAAGAGGGAGGGTACACCCTGAACAGGTCGCCGGGCCAACACATGAGTCCAATTTTTAAAAATGGGGTAAATTACAAATCCCCAAATAGCGCTCGTAGGTGTCTGTTTTGTTTTCCCAACACAGCTGCAGTGAGTTTACTTTAATATCAAGTGCCAAAAATAACACATTCTTTTCATCCACTGAGCTGTGGCGTCTGGCAGTACTATTTACGTCACAACCCAGATTGCGGCGGCGCTACGTGTTTGTAAATGTGGCCCATAGAGGCAGAACTATTCATGTCTACCTCATGCATGCACACTTACAAACACAAAAAATGGTTAGTTATTTATTATCCTGATGAATTCAGATTCAATACTCTCAGTGATCTGAGAGTAGCTAAAGGAAAAAATTGTTGGAATTGATATTAATAAGATATGTTTGCAGCATGTTGTAATGCCATGCTTACTGCTGTGCCCTACCGACAGAGGTGGCGTGCCGTCATCTTCCACGGTGACCGTTAGTCGGTACTCGGCCTGGCGCTCTCGATCGGGAGGGGATGGGCGCGTCACCATCTCTCCGGTCACTCGGTCCATGCGGAAGGTCAGGTCCTGGTTTCCAGCAGTGAGATAGTAAAACAGCATGGCATTGGGACCGATGTCCCGGTCTGTCGCCATCACACGGACGACTGATGTACCTCCTCCAACGTTCTGCAAAATACATCAAAAAAGAAGCCTTGTTAAATTATGGATCATCTGTGGTAGACTATAATAAAACTTACCAGCTGAATACTATTTCTGTATACACTGACATCACTGGCTTGCTTAGCTTAGATCGTGTGTCGAGTGCATCCCTACCTCATTCACGCTGACGTTGTAGCCCCTCTGGCTCTCAACAACTGGCGCATTATCATTAACGTCCAGTATGTTGATGGTGAGAGAGTGGTCCGTGTGTCTGGGAGGTGAGCCATTGTCAGTGGCACGGACCTAAAACAATACATGTGAACTGATGTGCATTAGAACACAAGCCTCAGCATGCATTTTGATACCTGGCATTAAACCCCACAGAGGATAAATAAACGAAACGCATGCACTTTGAATACTTTATTAAAATCTGTTTTCATTAACATCAATAATATTAAAACATGACGAGTAAATGAAAAACACTTGTGCCTTTTGTATCTACAGAACAACAGTCTCAAAAAATGTCTATTTGGTTTTCAATTAAAAGCATCAAACATAAGGCCTGGGGGCCAGAATCGGCCCAGCAAACACTCCAATCTGGCCATTGAATGGCTTTGGAAAATGTGAAGTAAGATCTCGGACTTGAAACTGTATTTTCTGAACTTTTTGTACTAAAGAAAGACCTCCCCCATTGCCATTCATCCTAACAAGTGTAATTAATTAACTCTTTAATGGTTAAAAAATTAAAGATGTTTTTTCATAATCTACCACAGAGATTTTTCTTCGAATTAATAAGAACTTCATGTTTTATAATTACTGGACAGTCTGAGTCTAAGCTACCAGAACTTCCTCTGTAATTTTACACGCTTCTTAGAATTTAACCTCAATGCGTCATACTGACCAAGACTCAATGTTGAATTGCACTTCTTTTTCATATACAGAGACATTTCAATGATTTTAATATCTAATTAAACTTCCTAAACAGTGACAGAAATGGGGGTTATGTGTGTGGCCCAACATGTAAAATGTGTTTGGAGTTCCTGGTTAAAAGTATGACAAGTAATTAGTTCATTGTTGTGCTGAATCAGGGATGAGGTGTAAGTTTAGAGCATGAATGTGAAAGAGACACAGGTGTCTGGTAAAACTGTCCTATAGTAACTATAGTAATCTGACCTTCAGTAGATAGCGGTCTACAGACTCCCTGTCCAGAGGAGCATTGACATAAACCTCTCCGTAAGTGTTGTTCACAGTCTTGATCATGAACACATCTTCCATGTTGCCTGCCACCAGAGTGAAATTGACCTGGCAAAGAGCAACAAGTCAGAATGAGTGAAAGAAAAATGGGGGCAGACAGTCACTGACTGAATGTCAGATGATTACTTCTACTTACTGCAACCAAAAATGAGAGTGTGGGTATTTTTAATAGCTTTTCTTTCACATTAAGAAAGTAAATTAAGAAATAAGAAGTGAGAGTCCACAACCTGCGCAGTAGGAAGTAGCAAAAAAGGAAAATGTGATACTGGCAGCTTAAGTTGGCCATCGAGATGCCAAAATCTAAGAGAGCCGATGTGAAACTGAAATAAGTTTAATTTGACTTCTTGTATTGCAATCTGAGGAAGTAAATATTTGTAGTACTAGTGCCAGATTAAGAGATACACAACCTAAAATAAGGGAAACACAAGTTATAAATGTCACATTCACTTTTGAGATGCCGGGAAAGCACGCTTGCTTGATTCAGGATGTGTTAGGAACTAAGAAGTGAAAAAATAAAGCACCATATTTGGGAAGCAACGTCTTTTTTGCTCTTTGTCAGCTGTTAAGTGCAGTAAAACGTAAAGTAAAAGATATGATATTAAGCGCCACACACAGAAGATCTTTCATTATTTTCTGCTGTTTTAAAAAAAACCCTCACCAGTCCATTTAAACCAGCATCTCTGTCCCTTCCCAGAACTACTGCCACCTTTGTACCCTTGGGTGTGTTTTCCGGGATGGCGCGTGAAATATCAGATGTGATGTCAAACTCTGGACTGTTGTCATTCTCATCCAGAATGGTGATGGACACCTGTACAGAGGTACGATCGAATGGAGGTTAAATTCCACATTTGCAAAGTAATACTTACCTTGAACATTAAATAAACCCGGGCAAACAAAACATAATGATCACGTTACACAGCAAACGCATTTACTGTTGTACTTAACATTCCCCATAAAAAGAACGTCTTACCTTCTGCAGTTCCAGAGAGGGATGCAATTAATAAAAGAGGAAGGCCATTAGCTTTCTGCGCCAGAATAGACACAAACACATGAAGTAATAAATCCACAAGGCACAATAATAGGAGGGGTAGGCCCGAAACAACACCATTCACAACAAAGGGGCGTACCACAGTGGAGTCCTTTTTGGGTCCTCCATCATCAGCGACAACAGTCAGCGTGTACATATCACCCTTTTCTCTGTCCAGCAGGCCTGTCACTGTGATGCGGCCCTGAAACAACACACAGACACGCATCAGCAGATACGGTAACCATCATAGAGTCCATACAAGATGTAAGTCCCAGTGTGACAGCGACGAAAACAGAAGAAAATTAACAAGTATCACACAAATCAACAAAGGAATCCCCATTTCTCATCTATCAAAGGAATCAAATGACTTCAAAGCACCTAAAGCACTTTGATCAGCTTACAGTCATACAGCAACACGAGTGTTAGCCTAAATCACCGGGGACGAGGTGTTACTGAGTCGCATTGCGGTTAATGGATGAAGCACACATGAAAACAAGGCATGCACACTGTGATCAAATCATCAGTGACCTTTCTTCCACCTCACCGTGACGCTGTCTATCTT
This sequence comes from Aulonocara stuartgranti, assembly GCF_965226115.1. Taxonomy (NCBI): domain Eukaryota; kingdom Metazoa; phylum Chordata; class Actinopteri; order Cichliformes; family Cichlidae; genus Aulonocara; species Aulonocara stuartgranti. The sequence goes on from NC_138949.1 coordinate 10,366,429, forward strand.
GAAGAGGGCTAGAGCTGCGGGCGACGTGTCGGGGTCGAAACGGTACTTCAGCTGGTTCAAGTTGTCGGCAGACTGCGCCTGCACCTGGACCACCTCTGTGCCTGTGGCGATGTTCTCACGAAGCGAAGCCTCGTAACCAGCGGAGAAGAAGGCCACGGCCTCATCCAGCTCATTAAGTAACGTGACGTAAACGGTGCAGAAGCCGCGGTGGAACGGCGGAGCTTGGTCGGTGGCTGAGACGTTCATGAGGTAGGAGGTCTTGGTCTCGTAGTCCAGGTAGTCCACAGTGGTAACCAGGCCGGTGCTTACGTCCACCTCAAACTTGCGGTCTGAGCCGGATACGAGGGCGTAGGCGACGGCTCCACCATCACCTGAACAGCAAGAGAGGAAAAAGGTGTCATTTCAAAGAAAAACAACTTATAATAAAAAGGTGTTTTTCCCCCCACCTACTGTTACTAAGAATAACAACTTTAAAAGTTTGTAACATTGTTTCGATGAAGCTATAGTTACAAAACGTAACCTTTTTCCTCAAGTCTATTTTTTATTAATCACAGTTGTCAACGCTGGTCTTTTGGCTATATGATGTTTATTTCGGTTTCAGGCCTGATCCTGATCTAATGTTTTGGAAAATGTATGTCACGGCACAAGATGCGTCAGAAGCTGCCTAAGCAACACTTTACCCAACGGGAAGTGAATAAGAGGAAGTTTGTGCCATGGAGCAGAAGTAGTGATTTAAATGCCAATTGCGATGTTTCGTGCGCACCATAGTTACAAAACCAGAGGGGAAAAAAAATAAAGAAGAGGTTGGTTTGTTCTCTTTGTGGAGGCACCCACTAGTGTTAGGTTTATTGATCTGCAAGCTGATGATCAAAGGCACAAGCTATGCTAAATAGCACAGCTAAATATGTATTTCCATTTGGTGTTAGATGAAGAAAACCTGATGCTGAATGGTTATTAAAAAGATCTGGAATCAAACATTCCCTTTTCTTGCCATATTTGAAACCGAACTTACCAGTATCACGGTCAGTGGCACGCACCACAATCACAGAGGTGCCGATGCCAGCGGTCTCTCTCAGGCCCAGACGGTTGTACTGTTGCTGGGTAAACACCGGCACCTCATCATTGGCATCGTCTACGTATATGATCACCTGAGGAGGAGACGGTTCACATTTCCTAAATAAATATATCGAACAGCCACATAAAAGACAATAATTTCACCTCCAAACAAATTGATTATAATGCACATATAATATATTTTTCATCGGATGTGGTTTCTCTGCTTCTCACCCTCACAGAGCTCCTCATGCTGCCCTCATCACTGTTGTACGCCTCCACTTCCAACATATGGGAGCTGCTGGTTTCTCTGTCCAGAGCCCTGAGGCCTCTTGTCACCAGTCCGGTGTCTCTCTCTATACTGAACAGATTGTTGCTGTTCCCTGCATGCATCACAAACACGAGCGCACAGACAGAGAGACAGTGAAAGGAAGGGAAGGTGAGATGAAGCCAAGAGACCTGAACAAAATTGCACATTTAACCTAGGTTTACTGAAGTCCACTGAGTGGGTCATTTCATTTGCTGACATGGCAAATTCAACTTGTTTAAAGAGCCCGTCATCACAAGTACTCTGACTCTTTGGCAAGACCTGACTCATACACACTGAGTAAAGCTAAAGCACAGGAACCAAGAGGAATGATCAAATCAGTGAATCTTGAGAATTTTACTATGTTGACAATTTTCTAAAGAACGTATCTTCACAAAGCTGCCATCACATATTTTGAGACTGTGTTTAAACTTGTAGACATTCAATCAGCGAACAGGATGACCACGTGCAAAGGTTTTCTAAAGGACTGCGACACTTACCAGTGAGGATCCTGTACAGGACTCTCCCATTCTCTCCCTGGTCTGCATCTGTAGCTTGAACCTTTACAGACCAAAAATGAAAAAACAAATAAAGACATCTGCATTGTCTTAAAACATCTGCACAGGATCACGGAACTTAATCAAATGCTAAATAACATGGAAAAGCAAACCAGCTCCGGGAAAGGAAACAGCTCTGCAGTTGTTTTTGCTTTAAAATTGGCAAAGGCACGCTTTAAAAAAAGTGATAGTCTAATGGCAATTATTGCAACTTTATGTGAGAGCTATCATTGCTCAAAACTAAAATCATGACAGACTTAAACAGTTGGATTTGGTTACCACAAGGTTTGAGCATCTCAGTTTTTCTAGTCTCTTTCTCCGATGACAGACGGAACATTTCATATGCATTTTTAATAATTGTCAAGGCAGAGGGAGAAATCTGTATACTATCCCATGCACCACACATTGCCGGGTGCCCAGTGTCTTGTTGCCACAACAACCTCTTCGCAGCTTGGCAGCAATAAACTCTCTCTCTCTGTGTTACAGGCAGATGGCCAGAAACACCCAAAAAAAGCCAATCTCAGCACAGACAGCACGACTCCACAGCGTACACAGATAAACAGTGAAACCTATTGGGATGCTGGTGAATGGGCCATGTCATACGACTGACTTTCTGAATCCAGCATTGTCGCCGGCACTGGATGAGGCCGACTTTATGTCACACCTCGCTTCTCTGTGAATGTGTCAAAATCTGTGGAGGTACCTACAAAGTGCAGACTTAACTGCACACAGAAGAAACGCTCATTCAAGCACATTTACATGTGCAGTCAGGTGCACGCATATAGTGAGACCCACACTCTCGCGGTCTCTGTCTTGCCCTGTGTGTCCTCCTTTGCGCGCTCTCACTCCCTCCGTGAAGAGGGGCCCAACTTCAGTCTCATTAGTTTTATAAAGAGATGTAGAGAGGAGAGGAGAAAGAGGAGGTGAGGGGAGGGGGAGACGGGAGGAAAAAAAGTGGCTGGGGGTCAGATTGGTGAGTGATGAATAGGGCACTACACAGTGGAATGCACCACTTGGTCCATAAAAGGGGGTGCATGAAAGTGCAAGACTACATTGCGGAGCCAGATGTTGGAAGTGCAACCGTGTGGTGTAGACGCACAGCTTTTTTTAAAATCTAAGACTCTGTGTGACTGACAAAATATTTTATTGTCTTTGGCTCTGTGTCATTAAAGCAGCTGAGACGTATTACTTCTGTGATGCTGTTCCTGAGACTTTACCCCCTTTTCAACCCCGTTCCCCTCTTCCTCCCCAGCGTTTCCCCCTCTGTTTCTGGGAAAAGCCGTAGTTTGAGGGGGGAAAAACAAGAGCGTGCAGTTACAAAGTGTGGATCTACAAAACAGATCTGACCTCAACTACTGGAACGAAGCAAAGTTCTGCTTTAAAGTCTCCAAAGTGTCAGCGTGAGTATATATTTTCAAGGGATTTCAGCGTCAATATTAATTGCTAAGAATATACCACAACAGTAAATTATTGAAATCACTGGAGATGTTATATTGCTAGAATTCATTTTGTTTCTACTAGAAATTAATTATTAGTGAAATTGCGTGCACAGTCAGTTAAATTTGCAAATGTGAATCTGACAAACAAAGCGTGCTAGAAAAAAGTTTTGTTGGTTTCAAAACTAGCTGAGTAGTCAGATCTGGAGGAGCAACAATGTGGGGAGAAACAGAGGGAGAGCACCTTAGAGCCAGGCTGCCGAGCTTAAGAACAGCGCGTCTAATCACGAATATGTGCAAGCTACAATATGTGTGGGTGAGAAAGAAAGTTTGTGTTTGAATAGCTGTGTGTTTGTGTGTGTGCATGCATGCGAGTGCGGCGTATGTGCTTGGAGGCGCTGACTAATGAACTGACTCTCTAACGAGCCATCCTGCTCCACTGGCCTTTTCACAGCTTTCCTGGCATTTGGTCTTAAAAATAATTTCACGTCCCAATGTGTTTCCCTTAAACCGATAAGCCATGCTTTGTCTCCACTGAATTAAGGACGATGACATTTACAAATGTTACTATGCTGAAGATGGGAGGGAGGGATGGGGGTGGGTAATTGGAGACTGGGGTAGAAGAGGTGGGTTCCTTGCATTTTACAAGAGGGCAATTTAATAAACCCAATTTGTTTTACATTGAGGAAAGCCTGTCAAGCATTGACTGTTTTGTAGTCCTTGATTTAATAGCTACATAATTGCCGCAAATGCCAAACAGTCCCTGCATCTGGCTGTGCGTGCAGGCGTTTCTATGCATATTTGTGCATGTGTGTCATTGTGTATAATGAGCTCTTGAGTGTATGAGCCTAATTAAGCAAAAACATGAGAATAGGCCTAAAATAAACCTAGTCAGCAAAGTTAGGCTTGGCTGGAGATGCAAGCACGTCAAGAGAGCTGTTATGGCACTTTGATGGAGGCTGACCACACACACAGACACCCATACACACACACACACATGCATACACTGAAATTAGCCAAATAGACTAAAACCAACACTCACACAATCTCTGAAACATCCTGACTAATATAGCTTTCTCCTTCCAGAACCGAGACAATATGAACACCACTGATCCGGGCTCCAACGTCACCTTTACTTCTAACACAGAAAACATCACTCTGTCCACCCTCACCACCACTGCCACCTCTGTCACCATTCGACAGCCCCCATCTTATTCTTCAGACATCCACGACCCAGAATTCACCATCATGGTGGTGCTGGGGCTGTCGCTGCTGCTGGCAGGATTTGCAGCCTTCCTGGCAGTGTGCCGGCCCTCTGAACAGGACGGGGACTCCGAAGCGAGCTGCGGGCCAGGGGAGAGTTCGACTCGTAGAAGGAGGACGTCCAGCGAGCCCCAGCTGAAGGTGTGGAAGAGGCTGGGCTCGTATCGGCGTTCGTACAATCTCTCCTTCAGACGGCCGCCTCATCGCAGGCCGCAGGAGCGCGAGAGCACACGCGCTCCCCTGCCTCCAACTCAACAGACAACACAGCCAGAGGCCAGCGGAGAACCCCACCTCACTGTGCCTTGTCTATTCGACTATGTTACCGAAATCTGACTTGAAGAGCACCTGAAGGACGATTGACTGTGCAGCAAACATCACTAATACCAGGAGAGAGTGAAGAGTGCATTTATAGTATTTCTCTAACCTTCTTTGAATGCTAGGTGGAGGAAACGCAGGAAAAGTATTTAAAATGTAGATAATCAAAAAGCATATTTTTGTTACTGATCCCAGGTTGAAGTTTGGATCACAGGTGATCTTTTTCATCACAGCTCTGTGCTATAGTCACAAGTGACTTTACAGTGAGCAAAAGAAATCAATACAGAAAATTTTAACACAAGACACCAGCAAAACGACTTGGAGGCGAAAATTAAGCCTCAGATGACAGAATATCACTTTAGTCTGTTTCTATATTTTCACTCAAATTCAAGCATCGCTACCCAACATCACACCTCTTGTTGCTCTGATGCACCGAAACCCATCCATCTGGAAATTCACACACCTTAAGACAAACACAGTCACGCTAGTCTCAGATTATGGGGGGACTCCCTGTATGGACAAGAAGACAAATGTAACTCAAGCCAAAAAGAGATCACTGTAACTCACTCAGTGTGTTTTAAGGAAATAAATTTGAGTTTTAAATTCGCTAACAGTGCCATATCTGTCAGGATGTGTTTTGCAGTATATATGAGCGTGTGTTTGTGTGTGGGCGTGTGTATTTTTCACCTGAAGGATGCTTGTTCCTCGGGGAACACTTTCCAGTATGCTGGTCTCGTAACTGTTTTGGAGGAAGATGGGTCTGTTGTCATTAACGTCCTGCACCTCGACGAACACGGTAGCCGTGCCTGTCCTTCGGCTGCCAGCCGGACCGTTGTCTATGTGCAAAAACAAACACGTTTGCATCAGTTTCAAGGTTAACATCAATTTTAGACATTGATAACAGAAACAGACACACTCACTGACACAGACTAAATAATCTATTAATCCTCCTAAAAGAGATTTTTTATATAATATACTTGACTCATTAAAAACTGGGTCATTTTCAGCTGAATGAGGACAATGTGCACAGTTTTACATTATCTCTGCTTCTTCTCCCAGCGCTGGCGTCTCTGGCCTCTTCAGCAGATAAGCTACCCCCACTCAATGCTTTCCAAAACAGGAAAACCTCCGAGTTTTTGTTCTTTTTTTTCCACACAGGAACAAAGGCAGTTGAGCAATGGTCTGAAATCACTGCAGATGTGCAGGCAGTTTTTTTTCCTTACACCATTATCATGCATGCACAAAGAAACAAGAGCAGCTTTGAAGATAAACCACATTATTTAAATATATATATAAACACACAGTATGTAAAAATGACAAAGACAAAAGATCAAGTTTTATGACACACCTATAGCTTCTATGATCAGAGTGTACGCTGCTTGCGTCTCTCTGTCTAGACCGACCACTGTCCGAACAATGCCGTCTCTGAAACCCACGCTGAATTTACCATCCTGATTACCATCTAAAAATGAAAAGAAGTCACAGTTTTAGAAATTAAGCGCATTAATATCTGTACGTAGTAAAAGGCACATGCAAAGGAGCTCAGTACATACACAAACTCTCACATGCATGGATGGATTGAAGGAAGGTACGGGTGGCACACAAAATCTCCCGTGGCTTTAAAAACTTTAACTCAAGAACACAGAAAAACACCTCCCACCGTGACCTCTGACCTGTGATGAAGTAGCTAAGTTCAGCGTTGAGACCCTCGTCGTTGTCAAAGCAGCTGAGGCGGGCTACAGTGTGGTCTCTAGGGACACTCTCCTTCAGGGAAACATTGTACACGCGAGGGTTGAAGGTGGGCGTCTCATCGTTTACATCCAGAACTGACGCACGCCACACACAGAAAGACACGAGGACACACGGATAGATGCACATGAGGACAAATAAAGGCAGCAGGGTGGTGCAGTGAGTAGTACATTTTTTTTTCCTTTTTGCCTTTCTTGCTCAGGTGTCCTGTTCTCTGGCTAATGGCAGCAGATTTTCCAATCTTCTTCAGTCACATCCAGAGCAATCAGCCCAGTCCCCATTTGGGGTTTTACAAATCCCACCAGCAGGTGGCAGCATTTTATTCAGCAGATGTTTGAGAAATCAGAGGTGGGCTATTTGCCGTAATGAAGCAACTCTTTATTATTTCATTATTTTGGTTTTCAACTTTCCCATTAGGGTAATTTCAGAGAAAGCAAAGGTAAATTAAATCTGAATCTCTCACCTATGACAGTGAGGGTTGACGTAGAGGTACGAGGGAACTGTCCTGCATCATATGCAATTATCCTCAATTGGTACTGTTGGATCCGCTCACGATCCAGGACTGCTGATGAGGTGAGGACGCCAGTGGAGATGTTCAGGTAGAAATCGAGGCGAGGCATTCCCATCTGTAATGCTAGTGTAATCAAACCATTCTTATCTTCGTCAGGGTCCTCAACCTGGATCTACAGAAGAAAGAGAGGAAGCGATACAGAGAAAAGAAAACCCATAGAAGATTACTCACAGGGTAACAGATAGCAGATGGTGAATAAAATGTGGTTAAATTGTGTTTATTTTAACTGATTAAAACGTATTATTAAGTGTTGCAGTGTTATTTGGCAGTCAAGTCTTTTAAAAAAAGTGAGAAATTCCTTTAGGACTTTGTGTTTCTGTCTGTCATCGCCTATCTTCACTAAATATGGTGATAATATAATCCTCATTTAAAAGTTGGGACAGAAAATATAAATAAAAAAAGAATGAAATTACTTTGACATTTAATAATTCCAAATTTAATCACAATAAAATGCAGGAAACACAACAAATATTTAAATTGTTAAAATTGACCATTTTGAGAAACGTGTATATGGATAGATAGAAACATATATATATATATATATATATATACATATATATATATATATATATATATATATATACATACATATATATATATATATATATATATATATAAAAGAATAATAAAAAAAATTACACATGACATATAATGTAATTGCAAGGAGGTATTTCTGTAGTCTATTGATTACTAGATAGTGGAAAAGGGGTGGGATTAAATAAGCTTATGCTTCTTCCTGCTCCTTTTTGAACATGAAAGTTATTTGTAGTTGTGGTTGATCGTTTTACTTTTGTTTTGCTTTGTTCATTTGTCTCTTTTAATTCTATGCTGCTGTACTTTTTCAACATGTTCAAAATAAAGATTCAATCAAAAAAATCAAAAATCAAAAGTGTAAGCTCATTTTGAATTTGATGACAGCAGCAAGATTGTTGTTGCTCAAGACTTCTGAGTATTCTTTGTCCTATTTTTGGTTTGTGATGATTCAAAATGATTCATTATGATTCATGATGTTTCATGATTTTTCATCTTGTCCGCACTCTTCTGCTCTGAAGCCGTACTGTTGTATGACATTAACTGCGGTTTAGTATTGTCTTGCTGAAATATGGAAGGCCTTCCTGGATGTGAGCATGTGTCGCTCTAAAACCTGAATATACCTGTCGTCATTGATGGGGCCTTTCCAGATGTGCAAGCTGCCAAGCCAATAGGCACTAACACAGCCCCATACCATCAGAGATGCAGACTTTTGAACTGAGCACTGATAAGAAGCTGGATGGTCCCTATAGCGGCAACCTTCGGTCCTTCTTTGGCGCTTCTGCAAAACGTAAAGTTTCTGACTCGTGCTCTTGTTAAGTCTCTTGGATGCCTTCCGGTAGCAAAAAACGAGGCGAAGGAAAAAAGGGGCAAAATAAATGTTTTGCCCCTTTTTTCCTTCGCCTCGTTCTTTATCCTTCGATTTGTAAGGAAAATAAATGTTTTGCCCCTTTTTTCCTTACAAATCGAAAGGTACAAAACAAATGCCTCTGGTGGGAGCTCCGTTTATATTCCCTTTGTGTTACAACAAAAAATGACATTAAAACGGCGACGGTCAGAAAACCGTTGCTCCACGTCCTGCTTGCTTACCTAACCTTTTACCCACACCCCTCCGCATGCGGGTCAAATACACACCCCCTTTACGACATCCACCAACACTTTACAACAACAACAGACTAACAAAGCAGGATTAATTTATGGAGCACAGCATATTACATTATAACCTAAAATGATCAAGATTATAATAAAAACTTAAAGATCATGACAAATACTTAAATATGGCATGATGTAACTGAGTAAAATATTGGCCTGGACTTGGCTCCAACAGTCCCTGTTCCCTTTAATCCAAAGGAGTCAGTATCCATGTTTTACAAAAGGAATTTCAAATTTCAGTCAGTTTGACCACAGAACAGATTTCCATTTTCCCTCAGTCCATTTTAAAGTTTTGCCTCAGAGAAGATGGCAGTGTTTGTGCATCATGTTCACATACGGCTTCTTCTTTGCACGACAGAGTTTAACCTGCATTTGTGAATGAACCTTGTAAATGCAGACCTGTCTGAGGGCCTGGAGATCATGGACTGCACAGATTTTTAGAGACTTTTAATGATATTATGCACTTTAGATTTTGATATATTCAGTCTGCACAATGCTTCATCAAGGAAGATTCATCTGAAAATCTTCCACAATTTGTAGAGATAATTTACCAATAGTACCAGTAGTCAGATGGTAACAAAAAGAGGGAAATTAGTCCGAACAGAGGGGATTGCACTACCAGAAGGCAACATTGTAGACATCTAAAAAAGCTACAAGTACCTGGAAATTACAAAGGGAAATGGGAATCATAAAGAAGCCATTAGGAAAACTGCACCCCCCAAATACCTGCAGAGAGTAAGGCAAGTCCTGAAGAGTCAGCTGAATGAGAAGTAGAGGATCTGGGCAATCAACACCTATGCCCTGTCACTGATCAGATACCCTGCTGGGATAATAAGCTGGCCAAAGGAGGAGGTAGAAGCTACTGACATCAAGACAAGAAGCCTCCTCACCATGCATGGATTGTTTCAACCCAAATCCAGCACCTATGCACGCTAAGCGAACAGAAGGAGGCCGAGGACTAGTGAGTGTCAAAACCAGGATGTCCAGGATGAGACAACAAACATCCATGAGTACATCAGGAATATGACCACAACCGACTGCGTGAAAACCTCAGCCAGAGAGAGTGGTAGGGTCCTCAAAGAGGACCTGAGCTTGAAGGATAAAGACCACCAGCAGGGCGAGAGGGGAAATTCTTAGATTTTTACACGTCCTAGTGCATTACTGGGTTATAAAATGAAATCCATGTAACAAATTGTAAGGAAGGATTTATGATAGGACAGTGCATAAAATAAAAAAAGTGACTAAATTAGTCACTAAATAGTATTAAATAAAACAATAGGGATTAAACAAACTTACGCTTCTCCTGAGTCCTTTTTGAACATGACTATTATGATTTTCACTATTAATTTTTTCCTTGCATCATTTTAACATGTACAAAATAAACCCCAAATGCAATGGAATACCATTTTACAAAGCACCAGTCTTTTATTTTACCCTAAAAAATGAGGATCCAATGGGAAGTCCCTCAGGTACTTCAGCCACAGATGGCAGATTAAGGAAGGTTGGGTCATTGTCATTGAGATCCAGCAGGTTGACAAATACTGTGGTGCTTGCTGATGCACGCAGTGGAGGTGTACCACCTAAAGAGGGCGCCAAAGGGATAGATAAAGATATATTTATTTGCACGCACACACACACACACACACACACACACACACATACACACACACCATATCTCATGGTCAAAGGAGTTTATTAGCCACCGTAAAGAGTTTCATGGTCAACATAAAACTTTAGGAATGAGGCTTGGAGGAAGAGGCTCATCGCTGAGAACTGAAAACTATAACGTGATAATGAGACATTACAATTTAAGCTTGCTTTTGGATCCCCTGTAATTAATAGGAGCATTTTACAAGCACAAACCAACATCATACTGCAACACACTACTCACGGTCGACAGCTGACACGACGATAGTCCTCATAAGAACCGTGTCCCTGGGGTTTGTGCTTTCCCTGTCCAGTGTTACCCCACTGGTGCGGATCTTCCCAGTACTGCTGTTGATGGTGTAGAAAGGATTTTCTGGATTGATACTGTATATCACTGTCCCATTCTCCCCATTGTCAGGGTCCACTGCCAACACCTGGACACAGAAACCAGTAAAGAAAACCCTTTACTTTCATTTGCCTGAGCTCTTCAGACAGCTTCCTCAAAACCGTTTACTATACACACATATATCACCCACATATAGAGATATATAAAAAGCTAAATTAGTGGTTTACTTTGCAAAAACAACTTAAAGATGAAGGGATGATCTGCAACAGAACTTTTCTGATGAAAAAAGAAAGGAGGAAGAGGAAGGAGGAGGAACAAGAGAGGGAGGGAAAAGAATAACAGCAGCTGAGCATCGTGTACAATTCCTTTCAACTTTCTGAACACATCAGTCAGCTAAAAGAAAAATAGTAATGTCTCATTTTGTGACACAGAGTTGCGATGGGTGATGAATGCACGAAGCCGGGAGCCCAGCTAAAGCACAGGCTGATTTTTAAAGAGCTGATCAATTATTCAAAGCGCTGACTAAAAATGCTGGAAACTGGTTAATTGGTCATTAGAGGAACAAAGGTTTTGCAGGTATTTAATTATTAAGGGGACATGGTAGGCAGGCATCTCAGAGCCTCATTGATTAGCAACTGCACAGACAAAGGCAGGTGATATAAGACAGGGAGAAGTGCCTGACCGGGGCCCGTTGAAATGATCAATTCTGGCCCGAGCAGAGCACATTAAAAGATGGAGAGCAAATATATTAGCCTTGTCTATTGAACTGTGGTCCTCGTCTGACTGCAGAGAGGCAGAAAAGGGAATATTGTTTTGAAAGGCGATCTTCGAGGAGGCTTACGGTGTGTGTGTGTGTGTGTGTGTGTGTGTGTGTGTGTGTGTGGAGGCTGCAGCATTGATGGTGGGGTTCTCTGAGATTTGAGTGGGCTGATCCTTGCACTGGACACAGCGGCCAAATTCATCGGCTCACTGGACACCTCCAGGAGGACTCAGCAGGTGGCCTCTTGTCACCATGGAAACACTGGCTGGGCCAGGGATACACTGGGGCCAATTACAGGACTGTAAGCCTGGGTGGTCAGATTTATTGAAAAATGGTCAGAGGAGCAACTGTGTCTGTCCACTGTGCACATGGAGACACATACAGTATGCAGCGCAGTGCTGGATGCACCATGAAAGAAGTCAACTGATGAATAACTACAGGAGATTAGGAAAAAGTGGCAACATTTTAGCAGTGCAAAGCTTATCTACCATTTCTTTTTCTCCACCGTTTCTTCATTTCACTTTTTTTTGCACTGCAAGATGGGTTCTTGCTTATTTCTCTGCGTAGAAGCTGAATAATTTGCTTTGCGTATGACTGCGGGCTACATTTTAATTAGCAATTGGACTCCCTTAATTACACTCACTGACGCCTCTTTAATTAATGGACAATCAGGGCTTAATTAACAACAACACATTGCCAAAGACACCGGCAGGACAATGAGAGTTTGGGCTAATAGAGGAGTTTACTTTGTGATGACCTATGCATGACGGCCATTTGTCCATCGATAGCCGAGTATGTAAGCAGATCTATATTTCAAATGTTGTTCTTCAGTTAAAGCAGAAAAAAATGGATGATTCAATCTTCACACTTTGATCACTCTGTATCTGACACTGAGTATTTTTTTTAAAATTAAAAACACATCTTTGGCATGCGTTTTCAAAATCAGATTAATTAAATTAAGCTGCAAAATACTGATTCAAAACAGGAAAAAAAAAAAACGAATCAAATGACAGCAGTGCACCAATCAAAAGATATAAAAAATTCAGTAACTTACTTCTAAATTCATTCACCACCCGTCCTACACGAAACTACTCCAGGACCACAGTACTGACTTTCAAAGTAATTGCAGTCCCAACATGTGCAAAGTTCAGGCTTTTGCCCCCTTTTAATATTCTCGACCTAATTTCAAGTGTTTTTTTTGCTGCTATGGTACAGGACGTTTTTGAAAAAATATATAAAAAATATTCAAAAACATGTACATGTGTTCAAATGGTTAGAATTTCTTACTGTAATGTTAATAAAAAAAAGTCAAATTAGTCAAATTAGTCTGAAAACCTAGTGTTATTTTAAATAGCTCTATAATAACTCTCCTTCAATCACCGTGAAGGAGAGGTCAGAGGTCACACCCCACTCTACACCCCTAAAATATCAGAATTGATGTAATTGTGTTTACAGACAGAATGACACACATGCTAGTGAAAACATAACCGCGTTGGTGGAGATAATAAACATGTAATTTTAGTATTATTATTACAGTGTGCCAATGTTACTATTAGTAAGACCACCTAATGAATCAAGTTACAAGTTGGGCTAGAGACACTCACAGAGATGACATCAGTGTTGATAGGACTCATCTCAACTACGTTGGCATTATATGGCTCGTCTCGCCACATGGGGGCATTGTCGTTGATGTCCAGGATGGTGATGTTCACCTAAATTCAGCAGGAGAGGGAAATTATTGTCATTAACTGACTATACTGATGCAATATGATGAGCCAAGTCCGATTACTAGTACCTCATAGCTTTTATACGACAGAAAAAAAACATGCCATGGAGCGTCTATGCTGACGAAGCAGAATTTATTGATGTCAAATTATTGGTTGATGAGTGATATAAAATTGTTACCGTGGCAATCCCAGTCTTCTGCTGTGGGCCCACGCCTCCATCCACTGCTCTGACTATCAGGATGTACTCTGACTTCAGTTCACGGTCAAGCAGTGCTGTGGTAGTAATCTCTCCTGAAACACACATGGTATCAGATCAAAAGTGCCAAGAAAGGAAAAAGAAAACAACAAGAACAACAACAGCACACACTCAGAGAGTGCAAACCCCCGCAGAGACAGCTCACTTTACTTTAGCAAACAGTATTATATTTTATATGTATTCATTTTGTTTTATTTGTTCTTATTAAAGGTACTTTAAGAAGTTTGTAGAGTAGTAAAAAAAAAGATTTCTTTTTCTTTTGATGAGGATCGCTGTGGACACGGGGTGCAAGCCAGTCACAAAGTGCACAGAAGCAAAGTAACCAAAAAAAGGTTGTGCATACACAGATTTAAGTAAGCCATCACTTCCAGCATGATCTTACAGTCAAATCTAAAATCAGTTTTCCCTGGTACAAAGACACACCATGCACACACATGTACCTGAGCGTGAGTTGAGACGGAACTGAGAGGAGCCCTCCAGGGAGTAGATGAGTGAGGCCTGGCCAAACTCCCGCGAGGCGTCCAAATCAGTAGCATTCACAAGCAGCACAGTAGCCCCTGCAGAAGGGGGGGGTTAGACATAAAGAAAGTTACAACTCACTGAAGTGAGAGACAGTATCATGGAGAAAACATGTGAAGTCTAGGAAAAGGGAAAGAAGGCAGGGATAGACGAGCAGCAGAGACAGACTGAAATGGCAAACACAGAGCTAGTGTCTTCACCGCCCCCATCCACAACTCGACTGATGGCATGACAGTGAGTGGGTTTATGGATTAGTGGATTATCAGCTTGTTTGGCACAGCCCATACTTGGCACAGACTTGATCAATACCCTGGCAGGCAGAGGGGATGAGAGGCTAGCCAGAGCCGCAGGGTTAGCCCTGAGCGCAGCCTTGCATCCCAAGCCTCGGGCCTTCAGCTCAGGGCCAAACACTTTAGACATAGTCTCCTAAACCTCGAGCCCCGGCCCAAGCAGCTCAGCTATGCGCTCCTTCAAAATCGGGCCCGAGGAATAAAAACTGGCCAGGATCTGGCAGAACTCGAGACAGAGAACAAGGCGGTCAAATATCTCATTTCCCTCTAGCGACTGGAAACTAATCTATTGTCTGGGATGAAAGAGTCTTTTGAATGCATGCATGAGAATGAATATAGCATCCAGTGATTTCCCTTGAATAGTCAATATCCTATTCTGACTGAGAATTTTAAAACATTATGCAAAATCAAAACAAATAAGACAGTGCAGGCCAGAGGATGGAAATAAAATAAAACATTTTAAAAAAGAAAAAAAAAAGGAAACACAGCCCCAAGACAGCAGAGCCATTTGTTGTATATCCTAATAGTAAGGCAATTCGAGTGAGTGGTGACTGTATGTGCAACACATGGTGTTTGTCTGGAGTGTTTAAGTGCTGTGTTGGCTGCGCCGACCAGAAAAATGTATTCTAGCAACTAAACTGTAACCCCAAACGTATGAAATGACTCACCAGCGATAATGTTCTCGGGGATTTTGATGATGTAGGACTGTTTGCTGAACTCGGGTGGGTTGTCATTTTCATCCTGGGGGAGGTACAAACATCAACAACAGCTTGAGTCAATGTGCTAAACAATGAGAAAATGCTAATGTTGCTTAAAAAAGAAGAGTTGCTGAAACTGTCGTCACACATTAACACTGAGATTAGCAAATTTGGGAATTAAGACAGTGAGAAGCACAAACGTTTTTAATAGCATCAGTGCTGGTGGAATCTCTTTGAAGATGGCTACTGAGCTGAAAGACCCTATAATATATTATTTTATGACTTCAAACACTTTGTCATGCCGGCTGCTGTTTTCACTGTCCAATCAGAAACTATTTTGTGGCTACTACACTAACTATCCCACCAGTGAATGCAATGTTAGGTGTTTTGTGGCTTTAGGAGAAAGAAAGTAGGCTGGACAATAAGTGGATTGATGCTCAAGCTGAGGTAGATATTAAAAAAGAAGACACTGTTGCAACAATATATGAGAAAATAGTTAGAAACATTATTATTATTGCTTCTAATGGCACTGCCTGAAGCAAAAGAGTAATCAGGGCCTGTATACTGATAGGAATCACGGACTAGAGCGTGCTACAGCTTCTGCTGAAAAACAGACTTTGTAAGAGTATTTACATTTCCTCACAACCTCCCACTCGCTGAATTAGACTATTTCACACCAACACATCCAGTTGTGTGGCTATTCACAGAGAGTTTCCCCACTGTGTGAGCCGCTGAGAAATGTTAACACTTTAACAACAGTCACTGGCACTATTATCTAGCTGGGCTCTGTGCTACGCTGGCGCAAAGCATTGTGTGTATGTGATGCTGCCAGCCACTGATAAACCCCTGTGGTGTGAGTCACGACACTGTGGAGGACAGCAAGAGAGAGAGAGAGAGAGAGAGGGAGAGCATAATGAATTTGGCACATCTCTCCCAGTTGTTTTACACAATATTTCTCTCTCTTGTAGGATGTGTACAGATATGATTACTGTCCGTGCATATCAAAGAATATTCCAACTGGATTCATCCATTCTACCGCCATTTTTTTCCCTCTTATGAACAAAAGGTTTCATGTCTAATTGATGGCTATCATGGGAAATGAGCTTAAGAGCCAGCAGAGAGACTGTTTATTAGTGTTGGGTTGTTCGTTATATTTTTACAGCTGTATTTATTGCACCTTAGCAAAGGTCAATATTCATTCTTTTTTTAGTCAACAAAAATACAATATTACACCTACAACCTGATTAATGTGAGAATTTGGACACATATTAGACAGCTTTCTGTGACCACAGTTCCAACGCGAGTCGTCTTGAACGTGCAAGCATGATGTCATTACTGCCTTTAATTAGGACATTTGAACGACCTCCGTTCACATCAGCATTCAAACATGGTTCAAAGATAACTTAAAAACCCAAAAGCATCATGAAATGAAACCATATAGGTGAAAATTTCCCGTGCATAGCATCACAATACGGTCTGTCCCACGAAACAAAAGAGAATTCTTCATGTACACATTTGCAGGGAAACATGCATCAAAAGCTCTGAATCACTATCTTGTAGGATCAGAACCCAGAACCTCATGCAGAGTGTTTTCTTTCCTCCATCCTTTAATATATTAAAACATCTGTGATGCAGTGCGGGTGCGAGTAGACAGCTGTGACTTTTTCTAGTGCCTCAAAATAAGACATTTACTGATAAGACTGACAAGCGAACTGGAAGCTCAGATAGCTGCACAGACTGCGATAAAGCTGCAGACAAAGTTGCAGTGAGACACGGGTTAAAAGGATTGAGAAGGTAAACAGTGAAGGAATACTGAAAGCAATATGTAAGTCAGAAACATATGAAACAATCCACCAGATGAGGCTGGTGACACCTGTCACAAACTGCAATGTGGATTTTTATAAGTATAAGGAAGCTCTGTGTTCATTCACTACATATGATATAAGAGCTCTGTGGGCTTCTTTCCTATTTTTTAAAGGGTTTGACAAAAGTGTCTTAAAACTGGGGAGACTGTAAGGATTTCTGTCGCAGGGTCTGGAATTAGAAAGAATCTCAGCTTTGATCAAAATAGTTACTATATAAAGAAGTTATTTACGTTGTGAAATATTAGTTGCAAATAAAGTCAATAAATGGGCATCTTTAAGTCTTAATGAATTACATGCAGGTTCCACATCAGCTAATCTTAAGAAAGAAAACAGAGGTTGAAGGCCGCTAGGGTACTAGTAACTTTTTTAAAGTTGTGTTTATAATCCTAAAAGTGCCAGCCGCTTAAGCATGCTGCACAATGGTAATGGGGAAATGCATGTTTTCTCTGATAGATTTAGCATTACTAACCTCTGTGACCTCTGTGCAAGCACTCTAGTTACACTGAACTGTTTGAGCCCTCTTAGACCTACCTTTCAGGTTTTATTTCCTGGAACAACTAACAAACCCCTGAACCCAGAACAACTAAACTTCAAATCACATCTGCTTGCGGGTTTGCTGTAAATAACTTTGGAAGAACAGCATTCAAATGTATTTGACATCCCGGGAAAAGATGCCATCCCGTTGGTGATAATGTGAGGTCAATAACATTTTTAGACATAAGCAAGGCTTCATAAAAGCTGCTATATGCCGATGGACAGTACATAGCAAGACGTGACAGTTGTTGCTTAAGGTCATTAGTCTTCATCTAAGAGAATGTACAAAGCACCGGATGGTAGAAAACGTTCACAGCTTGAATAAGGCTGCATACTTGTGATGTTTATATTTGGGTTATGCAGGTGGAAAACATGCTGAAGATTTAACCAAGTCAAAAGCTGTGTACTCGCAAAATACTGCTCTGTGTCTGCATTTGTTGACAGCTGTCAGCAAAAACTGCAGGAGGAACTGATACTTGAACCTCCAGTTGTGGCTGTGTGTCATTAAGTTGTTGCTGTTGTGTGTATGTTGCAGGGTTATACTTACAATCACCTCCACCGTAACAGGAACAGTGCTGTTGAGGGCTGGATTTCCCCCATCTTTGGCCATCACTGTCAGATAGATCATGCCCTTGGGAACCATCTCATAGTCCAGAGGTCTGATGACACTGATCACTGGAGGAAGGTGCACAAACATCACATCTTAGTAAAATTGCTGGTCAAATAATTATTATAATCCCAAATAATCCAAGCAAAAACTTACGTATAAACAATCCTTGGATATCTAATCTGTTTTTAGCTTAACGCGCACACTCTTAAACTCAACCACATCTGCGTACCTGCGTAACCTTCCACCATGATGATACGGAAGTAATCAGGGAAGGCCGACGCTGAAATGATGGTATATGTCAACACGTTGTTGGGAGGAGAATCTTCATCTGTAGCCTGTGATTGGGCACAAGGTGTGCGAGAGTAGACGATGTTAGTGACTTGTGGCTCAGTAGGCCTTTTTATACATCCGGTGTGTCTTAATGGTGGCAGACGTAATGCTGGAAGAGTGTGATAGCATGCTGGCTTAGCGGAATCAAAGGTGTGCTTTGTGCACAAAAGCTTCAGCTTTCTGGATCTGCTTTCTACACATGCATACAGTACATTACCACCTCCACTGCCGGCTTCAGGGCGGTACCTCAAAGCACTCTTATTTTGCCTTTTTACCTTTTATATGGAGCAGTGAGGTGTAATAATGGTGGGGTTTTCCCACCTTGAAAAGGGAGTGCAAAAGAAGCTATTGACAGGCAAAGTCTCGCAGAGTGCGATGGGACAGATGTTGCATTAGACAGTGATAATATTTATGACTATATGTCTGCACAGCATGGGTGTTTTTGAGTCTGAGTGTATATGTGCAGCCAGGAAAGTGTCAGTCAGCGTCGATATGTTATTGGACAGATTAAAGCTGATTCTGGCTATTAGTGGCGCAGGCGTCAATACTGGATGAACACCAACCGAGCCTAGACAAGCCAAGCAGGCAGAGGACAGATGAAACTGTACTTTGCAGGTCTAATCCACAACAACAACAACAACAATGATGACACCCCCTCATTATTCTCGAGTTGGCAGGAACTTAAACACGAGTCCTCCGGCTGTGAGGGGAGTCTACTGGGCCCTCACTGGCATCATTAGAGGCTGGACAGGCTGTCAAAAACACTCACTTGTTTCCCTCCATAACACAAATCTCTCCTCTTTGATTTAACGCCAGAGTGTTGAGTAAGCAATACCTTTCTTCCCCCACAACTTCCTAAGCTGTGGCTTTCTCTTCCAGACCGTCTTCCTCTATCAAATTCCGACAAATAGTTTTGCATTACCACTCAAAGGTAAGAGGAGTTGGGGGCAGCAAATCAAATAGATGAGCGGCTAAGGAAGCAAAGGAATAAGGAGTGTTGAGAAAATGAAAAAAGATTTAGCTAGAAAGCATAAGCGCAGTGGTAGGAGGCACAAATCTCCAAGGCAAAAAGCAAACAACACAAGAGCCTCTCTTTGCTTTGTCTCTCAAAACACCCTCTCCTTCTATTTCAGCGTTCTTTCGTTTCCTCCATCCCTCCCTGTTTTCCTGGAGTACTCTGTATGTGCGTGCGCGCACATTTATTTGTGTGTGCACAAGAGGTTCCAAGGCATACTGCTGACACACACAATTATGCGACCGGCTCCCTCCCTCCCCTTCCTCCTGAGGCGGCGTATTAATATCAGCAGCGTTTAAGGTTAGCTCAGACTAATCAAACACAGCGAGCCAAAGCACTGAGCCTGGCCATCAGCTCGGTTCCCACAATGCAAAAGGCAAACTGCCATAGTGTAACCGTAGCAGCGTAAAGCCACAAGGGATGTAATAATCTTTCTCTTGTGGGTGCAATCAAAGCAAACACTGACCCACTGGTTACCACTGTGCCTGCGCACCACTGCCTTATGTGTGGCAGTGACTGATGGCCAACACAGTAAGCTGACCTGTTCTTTTTGGATACAGTGCAGACAAACATATTACTGCGTGATTACAGTAACAGAGAAGGAACACGGAAGAAAGACGAGAAGGGCAGCAAAGCCAAAAGGTCTGGGAGTCAGATTTGTGGTGGGGTTTGAGTGAGATTCTGTATAGCAGGGTGTAGTTTTTATGTGAATGTACCAAATAAGTGCAAGAGAACACGGGGAAATATTCTGTCTCAGTGCTCAGTGTGTGGAATAATTTCATTTCAAATCAATAATAAATAAACATTATTTTTTATCTTACAACGTAGTTTGTTTATTGCAACCAAACAAACTGTTGCTATGCGGCACTTCAATACCATTATGGATGTTGATCTTAGTCTCGAGTGTTAATATTTAAAACCCGCGATGGTCACAGGTGTATGTTTATGGGGTATTTTACAGCAGCTATAAACGGGACACGTTTACAACACTGTCTTGTAAAGAGCATGTAATTTTGCCAACAAATTGTACAGTAAGCATGCTTTAAAAACTCCACCGCCTTTTGTGTGTAGGTGCTTCTTCGACCTTATGCGTTTATAATCACCCTGATTCGTGCCACTGACTGCACAGTCTGTTCGTTCTCTCGCAGAGAGCCCACGTACGCCTCCTTTTGGAAGAGTGGCGCGTTGTCGTTGACGTCCAATACGTTGACTCGGACCCTCCCTGTGGTCTCCTCCCCACCGCCGTCCTTCGCCAGCACAGTCAGCGTGAAGCGGCGCATTAACTCATAGTCAAGGCTGGCCTGCAGAACGACCCAGCCTGTCTCTTCGTCAATTGAAAACCTGCAAGAGAAAAGTGAGGTTAGAGGCCCATTTTTTTCCTCCCTGTGACTACAAGTGCACCGCACTAACTTTATTTCATAAGATTAATATGGCTAGCTCTGGCTGTAAGCACAGAAACCCCCAACACTGTCCCACGGACCACTCTCTACCACAGGAAATTTACATCTTTGGACTACAGCTCCAAAGGGGCCAATTAATTCTGGCAAGCAGCCCCTATGAAACTAGAAATCCAGAGAGTAGTTAGAAAATGACACAGCTCTGGGTGAGAGCCCAGTAGTCCCATGCAACTGGCACCCAAATCTTTTGTTTGTGAAAGGGAGCCAATCAGGAGAAAGCTGGCTTAAGAGATGGAGAAGGTAGCTAAAGACAGATTTTAAACTGTCATGCAAAGCTGCTCAAATATATATAATACAGAGTTGTGAGCAGGGAGGTCCCTGTATTGTGTTAAATAAATAATTAAATTATTTTGTTAAAGACAGAAAAATATACATATTATAGGAAGCCACAGTAATGGTGGTCTTTTAAAACACTGGCGATTATTAATGAGTGAATTATGTGAGTGTTAGTTTTTCTAGGTGTTTGTGGCCTGAAAAGAGCAGACGTTGAGATAAGCGCCAGACATTGTTGTAGCTCAGCTGTCTCTGGTGATGCTGTGTGCCAGAAACAGTGCGGTACAATTGTTAACAAGGGGCCAAATAAATGAAAAATTAATGTGTTTGTGTGTGTGTTTTTGTGTGTGTGGACTGATTGACTATGTGTAAGTGAGTGTGTGTGTGTAGCTGTGTCTTACTGGTCTGGCTCATCAGTGAAGTAGTACCGCACAATCCCAAAAGTGCCTGCATCTCCGTCTGTGGCCTAGACGGGCAAAAACCCCAAAAAACAAAAAGAAGACACACATTTAAAATCATGTTTATTTTTGTTTATTTGCTTCCCAGTAAAGTTTTACAGTATGTTCAGTTCCTGTCGTTTGTCGATTTAAATTTTTTATCCTGACTTTTTTTTTTTTTTTTGCTTCTCATCCACTTTAACTTTTGAGTCACTTTCAATTTCAAGCATCATTTGGCTAAACTATTTTCATGTGGAAAAAAAAGTTTTGTGCCATGTGTCTGTGTACCTTGATTTTCTGTGCTGTAGCCAATTAGGAAGGGAAGTTAATGTTGAACTTTTGCGACATGATAGCAAAGACACATTATAATCTTTTTTTTTCACAAACCAGCCATGAAATATTCATCCCATTCGAGACAATGTATCTGTTATGCTATTCCTCTGCATACATTTGTGCCTGTCTGTGTTGAAGTGTGGGGCAGCATGAGCTCACTTGTCATGACTGCACTTTGCTCCTTTTCCTAAATTTCTCACTCTAACAGCTGTCTATGACTCTCTGATAAAACATGAAAGCCATGCTTCACGCTCCAAAGGTGTTGATTGGATTAAGTCTGATGGGAGGAGTGATACATTTTCCTCACCCGCATGACCCGCAGTTGCCTTAAAAGCAACAACAATTGCTGTCATAAGTTTTGCAGATAAAAGGGGTGTCAGAAGAAATACCATAGAAAGAGCAACACTTTTAGAAATCTTGTGCTTAATGAAATGCCACATTAAAGCAATCTGTCTTTGAAAAAACACACACAAACACACACGCCTGCTTGTGTACACGTGAACTGGCGTTGTGTTGGCGCTGATGGATCGAGGCTGGAGAGGGTGTTGTAATAGAGTTTCACTTGAGTGCCTCTACAGTCAGTTGAAGGGCCAGACTCAAACGTGTCTGCAGCCTGCTCTGTCAACCACAGTGCTGGTCTCTGTGATTCAGTGATGCCCCGATACCGACCTTATTATGTGGACCTCTGCGTACACGTGTGTGTCCAGAGTGTGTGCTTTTTTTTTCTGGAACGCAGCTGTGACATGTCCTTGTGAGCGCGGATAGCTGCAGCTATCAATGTGTTTTCCACTTCCTTCTAAAAATTACCCTATGCTGTTTAGCTGAAGCTTGTAATTTCACAGAGCTTCGAGTACATTGTCCGGGATGGCAAATCGATGTTTCTTTTTAATGTCCGAACGGCCCTTTCTCAGTTGTCAAGTGTAATGGAGCACATCCTGCTGAACAAGTAGAGAGCGGGTTGCTAAATACAAACGGAGTGTTTGGAAATCCAGTCAGGTTCTAATGTTAACCTTTGAGTTTTCATCTATTGAGTCTGAATGACTTCATCATTTAATGCCGCTCAGCTGGCTGCCCCCCCCTTCTCCGTCTTTGCATTCCAGCCCATCCCTTCTCCACTATCTTCCCCTTTTGCCTGCTGTCTTTTCCTCACTTTCCTCCCTGCATCCGAGCGCCTTTCCACGTTCTCCCCTCTCCTGCACGTATCTCCCTTAGCACACCCTTGGCCCTCGGTGCCTCCCTCCCTCCCTTTGCTCCCAGGTGAGTGACAGGCCCATAAGTGCTCCAATGATAGTGGCAGGGGTGTTAGCGTGACAGCTATCGAGGCAGTGACAGGAGCCCGAGCCCAGCCTGGGAGCCAATGTCGCTTCTGCTGCTACAGCCGAACTGCTCTCGCTACGACAGACAGACAGACGGGGCAGAGCGAGAGACAGGCAGGGAGAAAGAGAAATGAAGAGAGGTAGACGGCATCCACTCCCGTCCAGTCATTCACCAGCCAAACAATCGCCATGGTCCAGTCACTTTGCCAACTGTATGTCAAAGACTTTCAACTTTAGCCACAGAAGGCCCTCAGCAGATGGACGGCAGAGACTGGTTGGCAGAGGGATTTTGCAGCCACTTAGCATCCTGGGAATCGGAATCATTGACACCAGTGTATTATGCACTTGCCCCTCGTTGCCATGGCAGCTTAAACTTCTTTCTTAGTCAGTGAGTTGGAGGTGATAGAAAAGTTGAGGTGGGGTGCACAGGGAGAGAGTGAGCGTAGGACTTAATGAGGAAAGAAATGACATGGAAATAAAGCTGGGCAATGTGCCTTACTAATGTGACTAAAATCCTAGCAGACAATTACAACCACCATTTAAAGTGCAGTGATGGTTCACGCGGATAAATAGTTTTCATGCTAATGGATTCATGAAACACGACTTTTTAGGGAGCCACTGAAATAACTGAAAAGAGAAAAACTCAAAAAGAAAAAAAATAAACTGTAAAGGAGGCATTCTGGTAAGTGAATGCTGTATACCAGGATAGCACAAAACACTTTAGGTATATCACTACTGTGTTCTACTACTGTGTACAGACTATGGTGCAGATGTACTGATAAATACCGGGCCTAGACTGTAACAGCGCTGAGGAGGAGGGCACTGAGGTATCAGAGTCAGCGTCCTGATCAGAGTCCAAACTAAATTGTTAAGAAGTTTCTGCACAAAGAGTCACAGTGCTGCTGATTGCCACTATAAACTCTGCAAACCCTAGGGTCCTCAGGCAGTAACTACAAAGAAGAAATTAGTTCTCAGTTGACCAGTTTGGTTAAATGATGTGTTTCTTCACATCACAGGGGCAGAGCCAGTAGGCAAACACAGTTCTGTGTGTGTGTGAGTACCTGTGTATTTACCTTTGTATTTTGTATTGGATGGTGTGTGTATGTGTGCGCATATGTTTGTGAACATGTGAGAAGGATACACATGGACAGAGATTCATAGGTTCATTCAGTTTTGAGGTAAAAATGCACCCAAACCATTTACAGTATAAACAGCTATTATTACACTCAATTGCTTTCAAGAGAAAACGGAAATGAGAGCTTCCCCTCAAGGATGGCTGAGAGACAAGGCTAGTCTGTGTGCGTATGTGTGTAAGTTAGGGCTGGGATTGAGGGAGTGGGGGTTTGCAGGGCCGTTTTCCTTAGCGAGGAGGTTAAAGCTGCACGGGCTTCTCTATCTTGAGTGAGCTAAAATTTGAATTGATTGGCTACCAAAATTGCTTTTTCTGCAGGAGCTTTGGAGGCATGGAAAAGGAAACCAATTACTGCCTGTCAAAGCATGCTGTCAAAATAGAGATGACCCCCAGTCCCAACACAGACAACCTCCTCTGTCTCAGTGTTGCACACCTAAACACAACCACAAAGAAGGGATAGCAAATGCGGACCCACATGTGCACATAAACAGTAAAAGTAAAGCTGTCCAGTCTGTGAGAGTGACTGTGGAGGAGGCGGTCCACAAGGTTATCGTCCTGAACTTGGGTTCCTCTGCTCTGGTTAGGTTTCCACACTACTGATTGTGGCAAAATCATAGATTAACATTCATAAATGCTACGTAAGAATTAAGGCCCAGAGAACAATCATTTAATCAAACACTCCTACATCATTGTGAATACTTAAATCAGTACACGTACAGTACGTTACATGTACAATGTTCTTTGTGAATAGATAGTGCTAAACAGTTTTTAGTGTAAATTTGTGCCTTTTGTTTTACACAATGAATATGGCGCTTACAAAGAAGACGAAGAAGAACCTCTTTTGCCATCTCACTATATACGATATATAATTAAAATAAAAAAAACATGATAATTTAACATCCATGTCTATTTTTCTATACATAAGTAAAGTGAAAAATGGACATAGTTATATATAGTTATAAATAAAAGACAGAGGTATTTTCAGGTCTGAGACGTAAAACCAGTACAAGGTGTCTTAAAACTGCACTTTTTTTTAAAATGACCAGCAGGTAGTGAGTCCTCTGGATGCAAAAAGGGTGGTATACAAGTCTTTGGTAAAACGGCCATCGGCTTCCTTGTCTGTAACCTCAGGCTCATTTATCACGTTGTTAGGCAGTAAGCGTGTAGTGTCGGTTTCACAGTCAGATCGCATGACGCATCCTTTTTCAAAATAAAATGGCGATGGTGAACCGTACTTCACTAACTGTCAAAATATACTTCATTAAAAGAATTCTGTCACAACAGCTCTGCTTGTTAATCATCAGCAACAAACTTACAAACCAGCAGTCAGAAGTGATTAAATTGCTTTGAAATACTGTATACACATGTCACATGGTAATATCTTTTGATATGGCCATGTGGTCCACATAATAAGTGAAGATGCCCTTGCTAAAGTTTAGGAACTCCACAATCAACATTACGCAACTTCTTTAATGAACAGATTAATGCAGGCTGTAGTGGTCTAAATTAATCAGATCTAATTGACATTAAAAGCTTAATTAAAGCCAGTGTTTCCTGTGTTGTGCATTGGTGGAGTAATGTAAGTGAACTTACACTACAAAGTTTGGGGAACACTGAATTGCTTTGTTCAACTTGAATGCTGCTTTCTGGAACTTGAAATTGTATAAGCAGAAGTAAATGGTTGGATGGATGGATGGATGCAATGCTACTGCAGACAGGAGAAACAAAATCAAACTAAAGCTGTTTCATCATACATATAGGTGCATTATTAACATTATTTAATTTAAGTTGTTTTAAGTTACAGAACAATGTAATTCCATCCTTTAACAATCCTCTAAAGAACATGGATTTAAAAAAAATTGGCGAGCTGACTTAATTATTCTGTAAATTAACATCAACATAACTGACAGGGGACAAGTCAACAAGTCACATTCCAACCGAAGACGTGTGAAAAAGTGAATTAAATAATTTAAATGTAATTTAAATAATTTAATTAAATAAACAGGTGTTGGCTTTCACTCAGATCTCTGTTTCTATGCCCACAAACTAACATGGGACCGTATAGAGCCTGTCTGTGTCTCTGATCAATTCTACAGAGCAAGACTCAGCAGAGCAGCAGCCTGGAAAAAGCACAGAAACTCAGATACCACGTCGGGGCTATTCAGACATGTGTCCAATTAATGATCACATATCCTGAACATCTACTGACTCAACACTCCTGTGACTGAGCTAATGAGTGAATTTTATACATTCTTCTTCACTTTCATATCGGACACACGAAGCTGTGCGATAAGACACAAAACTCAAACCCCAACAGCAAAACTGAAATGAAATACACCTCCCCTCCTCGGATCGCACTAAGACTGACCGCTCCTCTCTCCAGCTGTGACCTAGAGCACCTGCTTGGGGTTGATGGGAGCTGTGTGTGTGTGTCTGTGTGTGTTTTTCATGGCAGACACTTTAGTGCAATGAAGATGGCGAGTGTACATTTACGACTGCTTTATTTCTTCAAACCATTAACAAGCAGGTGGGGGTGCTCAAAGCAACCGCCGCCTGCCGACAGGATTGAACTGCCTGCTTCTATTATCTCCTGACCACCCAGATAACAGCAAGACAACGGGAACGAGAAAGAGATAAAAGTTTAACGCTTTTCTAACAATGTCTCCAACAAAGAGGAGGGGATGTTTTCACGGCACACTGTGGCAGCTTGCAAGATAAATTCTGTCTTTGCATGAATATGTAGCCACTTTATCATTTTCCATATGTAGACCTCTGGAAAAGAAGTCTGTGAAAGTGAGAAGAGAAGCGAGGAGTAAGACAGAGAAAGAGAGATGACTCTAGTGTGGGCATAAGCTATAGACAGAGTTTGAGCTTAATGCAGTTCTCAGCGTCTGGCAGCTTCACTTTACCAGCAGGTCTTGATTTCCCCTCCTCTGTCTCCCTGTGTTCCTCTGGCCTCAGTGATGAAGGAATGACATTAACACAAGAACAGGGAGGATGTAGAGACACGATAAAGAGTAAAGAAAACTCTACAAAGGTGATGTATGCAAAGGGAAAGACAAAAATGTGTCTATAAATAAAAGTAGTAGAACTGAGGTCAACAAATTACACAATGACAATGGCAACAGCAGAAAAATGCGAACAAACAAACAAACCAAAAGTACTTTTAGATTTTCAGTAGTGATTTATATAAATGTAAAGTGAGCATCATAGAATTTAAGCTAAAAATATGTTAATTTGAAACCTTTTTCTTGAGTCTTGTATTAAAGATACATTATTTTCACATTTTATAGACCAGCTAATGCTCTGACTAAACATCACTTGTAATTTTAACACCTCCTGTGACCAAAAGCTTCCAGTTCTTAACAAATATTTCAATATTGTCCAGATAAAAATGAGCCAACATAGAAATCAAACTGGAACGGGAGCTTATAGTGTACCAACTCCTGGAAAGCACTCGCTTTTCATAACTCTCAGCGTCTGTCGATTCACCCTCTGCGCCGGACTCCCATTCACAGCCCATTTCACAATGTCAGGACACCCATGATGAGGGCCCCATTATTAACAGAAACTCTGTATGAGCATTCAGTAGCAGGAGAGAGCTGGTTTTCACCCCTTTTATTACAATAATGAATTATAATTGCTGTTGTGACTATTACCCTAAAAAACGCCTGTCTAAACAGTAGCGGTGGGTTCATCTGCAACTGTAATTTAAAACCACCCACTTGAGGCATTTATCACTGTGCCTTAAAACGCAGAGCATCTGCACAGAACTTGTAAAACACACATCACGGGAAGGTTACAAGACAGAAGGAGAAAGCCGCTAATACCAACTATACGAGGAGAGAAGGGGGAAGGCAAACTCCAGTATGCATAATGTGCATATTTTCAGTGCTCGGTGGATAGAAAGCACGAGCACTAGAGAACGTCATCCAAGCAGAAATGGGCAAAGAATCACAGAGCGAATCAGAGCAACACCTGAAAACCATTAGCAATCTAATGGTAAAACAGAAAAAGAGGAAAAAACAACAAGAACTGAGGGCATACGATAAATAAGAAATGAAAAAGGCAGATTTTCTGAAACCCAAGGAGAGGAAAAAAAAATCACAGTGATTCACTGATACGAGCAGCTGCTTGGTTTCCCCAGGGTAAGGAACAGACAGAAGAACAGAGCGAGAGAGGGAGAGAGAGAAAAAGACCCAGACAAAAGAGTAAATCACAATAAATATTTATAATGATAAGTAATGCTGCAGACCATAAATATTAAAGAGCCGCTGCTTTTGCGCATGTGTGTGTGTGTTTGTGTCTGTGTATCAGTGCGCGCTGGTATGTTAAGCATAAGTGTCCACGGGGATGCAGGAGCGGACACTGAGTAATGCATTTACTAACATTGTGCATAAGCTCTGATCAGATGAGCTATGAATATTAACCCAAAAAAAGCATTTCAGATTGGCTGTTTGGCACTTCTTTTCTTTTTTTAAACAACTAGGAACCAACATGCATACATTCAATTAGCATAGGTATAAAGAATTACCCGCCCTCTTTACATACAAGCCACTTTCAGCACAGTATTAATATGCTACACAGATACAAAAACATTTTCATTCTTAGGAAGCACAACAACACAACAAGCAAGAGAGAAACTACTATCAGTCTCTATGTAGTAAAAAAGTAGGGGATGAATCTTGACTGGACGATCCTCCCTGTTATTGTTGTTCCTACATGGCAGATCCAGACTGTCCTACAGCATTACAGAGGGTAATTTCTCACTTTATTGCAATAGCAAAAATGTTTTCAAACTGAATGAGCCTTTTTTTGACCAATAAAAGAGCAGATTCAACTCCGATACTAATCCAGGCATCATGATTGTCTAAAAAAAAGCTTTTCTTCTTTTCAGTATAATGATATTACCTCATTGCTGTCATATAATGACAAGAGCTTTCTAAAAAGCTTAAATGATGCTTAAAGCCAGGTTAACATTATTATTGTTGAGTCCCTAGGCGGGCACATATTCAGGTAGATACAAATACAAAGACTGTATGGATCAGTGAATTTTTCGGACATTTATGATGTTCCTTAAAATTATGTAAATTAGCTGGCTGATACACCAATCAGGTATCACACTATGGCCACTTAGAGGTGAAGTGAATAACACTGATTATCTCTTCATCATGGCACCTATTAGCGGGTGGGATATATTAGTGAGCTAATGAACATTTTGTCCTCAAAGTTGATCCTTTAAAAGCAGGAAAACAAAAGCACAAGTAGTAAGTCAAATAGTAATGGCTTCACAACTTGGTCAGAGCATCTCCAAAACTGCAGCTCTTGTGGGATGTTCCCAGTCTGCTGTAGTCAGTATCTATCTAAAGTAGTCCAATGACAGAACACTGATGGATGAGCCACAGGTTCATGGGCAACCAAGGCTCATTTGTGTACATGGGGAGCGAAGGGTGAACCAGGGGGTTCAACCCAACAGACAAGCTACTGTAGCTCAGATTGCTAAAACTATACAGTGTCCATTCTGACAGTACACAACAAACAGTGTACCACAGTTTGTTGTTTGTGGGGCTGCCATGCCACAGACCAGTCGGGGTTCCCGTGTTGAAAGCATCAACACGGGAGGCTGTAGCTCAGGTGGCAGAGCAGGTCAGCCACTAATCAGAAGATCGGTGGTTCGATCCCAGGCTGCATCCTGGCTGCATGCCAAATATCCTTGGGCAAGATACTAACCCCGTGTTTGCCTACTGGTGGTGGTCAGAGGGCCCGGTGGCGCCTGTGTCCGGCAGCCTCGCCTCTGTCAGTGCGCCCCAGGGCAGCTGTGGCTACAATGTAGCTTGCTATCGCCAGTGTGTGAATGGGTGGATGACTGAATGTAGTGTAAAGCGCTTTGGGGTCCTATGGACTAGAAAAGCGCTATACAAATGCAGGCCATTTACCAAGAGTGAGCACATGAGCATC
Organism: Aulonocara stuartgranti; assembly: GCF_965226115.1. Lineage (NCBI taxonomy): Eukaryota > Metazoa > Chordata > Actinopteri > Cichliformes > Cichlidae > Aulonocara > Aulonocara stuartgranti. The sequence goes on from NC_138949.1 coordinate 10,396,866, forward strand.
TGAACTGGACAACAGAGCAATGGAAGAAGGTGGCCTCGCCTGAGTCATGTTTTTTTTTTTACATCTAGGGAATGGCTGGGTGCGTGTGTGTTACTAGGGAACACCTGGCACCAGGATGCATTATGGGAAGAAGGCAAGCCATTCAGGTAGCGTGAACTGGACCATTGAGCAATGGTCTGCTGGGAAACCTTGGGCCCTGACATCCATTTAAATATTACCTTGAGACTTTTTGACATTACCACCTACGTAAACATTAGTGCTCCTTTTTATGGAAACAGAATAGCTGGGCTGGACGAACATGTCCAATCCATTTGGACTTACAGGATCTGTTGCTAACATCTTGGTGCCAGACAGCACAACACAACTTCAGGGGTCTCGTGGAGTCTGTGCCTTGATGAGTCAGAGTAGGTTTAGCAGCAAAATGGGGACCAGCGCTACATTAGGCAGGTGGGCATAATGTTGGTGTATCACTTAACATGATTATCTTAAGGTATATCTATGATATACATGATAACAAAACTGCACTACACTGCAGGTACCCAACAGCCTCCTAGAAGACACACCTATGGTATCAATTTCAAAATCCTATGTTGCCTGGTTCTTGAGTTATTGCATTCAAAACTTTGCGTGTCCACACCGCCTGCCTGACCAACGAGGCCTGGCCAATGAGATGATGACCACGTGTAAACTCAGTTGGTCCTTACCAGGTCTTAAAATTAGTTAAATACACGTTCAGATGAATAACAACACATGACATATTAAACTGGGTCATTACTTATTTAACAACCATTAAACAAAAATGGAGAGGCAACCTGGGAACCTTCCAGTCACCGAGATAACCACATACGCCTCTGTATACCACAGTACCCTAGTATCAAATCTGAGGCCATCTGTCCGACAGTTAAAGCTTGGATGAAATGACTTCACGCAACATGTCAATGATCCCAAGTTTAGCAGCAAATCTACAACAGAGCCACTGGGTGGAAAAAAAGAAAGAAAAGAAAAACAGAATCAAGGTGCTGAAATGGCCCAGTCAAAGTCCAGACCTCTACCTCAAGGAAAGTGTGCATAAACGAATGCCCACAAAACTTAATAAACTGAAGCAACGTGGCAAAGAAGAGTGAGAAAGAATTCCTCCACAACAATGTGAGCCTAATAAAGTATTAAAAGAAAGTGATTACTCCAAGTTATTGCTGCTACTAGGGTGTAATTAGTTTTTCACACACTGCTTCTGCATTTTGGCTTAGTTTTTGTTAAATAAATAATGACATTGTAACATGTCATGTTGTTCATCTACGGCTCTATTTAAGTCATTTTTGAACGTGGTAAGACCCAAACAATTTTTTTAATCATGTGCTGATATAAAAACATAAAGGTATCATATTATTTATTTTTTCACATATGTACTAATTTTCACATATTCTAATATGTGATTACCTCATTTTATCTTAAAGTTTGGAAATAAGGAGAAACCACTTACTTGGTTCTGACCAAGAGGGGAATAATGCAAACCAACAATGCAGTAAATAATCTTGTCAAACACTTATTTACCTATATGTGTGTTCAGTAGTTTCTAGCACAATGTGTAAGTATGTGTGCCTGTGTGTTTGCGGCTGCATTTTGAAGATGGCCCACCAGGGTACACTGATTAAGAATGAAGGAGTTATCCTTCTGTTTGGTACAAAAACATAATTTGACCACCATCTGTTGCATTTTACAGCCACCTGACAGAGAGCACTGTGAGTTCAGTCTAGCCTGGTTATACTGTGATACCAGGGGCACAACTCCAGCAACTGCTGGTAAAGACTGAGACAGGTATGCAGAGTATCAGAAAAATGACAATGCAACTGCTGTATAAACAAGTCCAGCAACAATTAACAGCACAGTTGCATAGAGCTATAAAATATCAATGTTAAGTAAAAATGTAATAAGTGAAACACTAGCAAAGGTCTTTATGAATTAATTTATTCACAACTAATGTTCCATCTCAGCATGATTTTCTGTGCTTGGGGATCAGGATAATTTGACCTTAACAGTCAGGTGATAGACAAGGTAGGTTATTATTTTACCTGGTACAGACCGACTTGAGTGGAATTTGAAGTGTTCTAGCATAAGATGAATATAGCCTAGGCCACTTTTGAATTCCTGCACTTTAAAATTTATGGCCAGAACAGAATATTCATTTAAAGACATATGATTCATTACATTTTACAAAAGGATCATGAGCTTATTTATCCTTTCTCCCCTTTATTTTCTCTTTGAACATTACGAACCAGAAACAACAGCTTGATGGATTTAACATCTTCTTGTGCCTCACTTTGGACATATTATCACTTATTTTATAAATACATGCACTGCCAGAGCCAAAATAAATATGTTATCATTCACACAAACACACGCGAGGCAGACGAAGCTTGTTTGCTCCGACTCCAGCATGAAAATAAACACTATCGGTGTTTTTCACTGGATCACAACCACTCTAACTTACTGTCTAAATTACTAATTAACTACATTATGACAAACCCACATAGGTAAACAAATCTATACAAACAGATTATTAATATGAGTCTTACAGAAAAGAAAATAGAGAAGAGCCAAAAATAAATAAGGACTTTGGTTTTAGATAAGATAAGATAAGATAAGATAAGATAAGATAACCTTTATTAGTCCCACACGTGGGAAATTTGTTTTGTCACAGCAGGAAGTGGACAGTGCAAAAGTTATGAGGCAAAAATTAGAATACAATAAGAATAAATACAGTACACAACTGTACAGAATAGAATAAAATAAAATAAAATACTATATACAGTAGAATAAAATAAAATAAATATACAATAAGATAAAAATAGAATACAAATACAAATACTATATACAACTGAGTAAAAATACAACGATGACAGAAAGGATTATTGCACTTAGTATTATTGCATATGTATGGATGTGTGTGCTTGATCAGTTAAAGTCTTTATTATGGAGTCTGACAGCAGTGGGGAGGAAAGACCTGCGAAATCTCTCCGTCCCACACCGTGGGTGCCGCAGTCTCCCACTGAAGGAGCTGCTCAGTGCTGTCACAGTCTGCTGCATGGGGTGGGAGATGTTGTCCATCAGGGATGACAGCTTAGCTGCCGTTCTCCTGTCACTCACCACCTCCACTGGGTCCAGAGGGCATCCTAGAACAGAGCTGGCCCTTCGGATCACCCTGTTCAGTCTCTTCCTGTCCCCAGCAGAGATGCTGCCGCCCCAGCAGACCACGCCATAAAAGATAGCAGAAGCCACAACAGAGTCATAGAATTTCTTCAGGAGTGGGCCCTCCACTCCAAACGACCTGAGTCTCCGCAGCAGGTACAGCCTGCTCTGCCCTTTCCTGTAGAGGGCGTCTGAGTTATGAGTCCAGTCCAGTCTATTGTTCAGATGAACACCAAGGTACCTGTAGCTGTCCACAGCCTCAATGTCCATACCTTGGATGTTCAGTGGTTGCAGTGGAGAATGCTTGTGCCTGCGGAAGTCTACCACCAGTTCCTTGGTTTTACTGGCGTTGATCTGGAGGTAGTTCAGCTGGCACCAGTCCACAAAGTCTTGGGTCAGACCTCTGTACTCCTTGTCGTCCCCATCAGTGATGAGGCCGACTATTGCAGAGTCATCAGAGAACTTCTGCAGGAAGCACTGGGTGGAATTGTGGGAGAAGTCTGCAGTGTAGATGGTGAAGAGGAACGGAGCCAGAACCGTTCCCTGTGGGGCCCCCGTACTGCAGACGACCCTGTCCGACACACAGCCCTGAGTCCTCACATACTGTGGTCGGTCGGTGAGGTAGTCCAGGATCCAGGTAGTGAGGTGATGGTCCACTCCAGAGTTCACCAGCTTGTCCTTTAGAACCGAGGGAAGAATAGTGTTGAAGGCACTGGAGAAATCAAAGAACATGATTCTCACAGTGCTTCCAGCGGTCTCCAGGTGAGCGAGGGAACGATGTAGGAGGTGAATGACGGCATCATCCGCTCCAATGCCAGGCTGGTAGGCAAACTGAAGTGGGTCCAGTGATGAGCTTGTTAGGCGCCGAAGCTGAGCCAGGACCAACCGCTCCAGGGTCTTCATCAGGTGGGATGTCAGAGCCACCGGCCTGTAGCTGTTGAGGTCCTTGGGGCGTGAAGTCTTTGGCACTGGTACAACACAGGAGGTTTTCCAGAGCTGTGGGACTCTTCCCAACCTCAGGCTCAGGTTGAAGAGGTGCTCCATCACCCCACACAGTTGGTCCGCGCAGGACCTGACAACCCTCGAGCTGATGCCATCTGGACCCGCTGCCTTCTTGCCATTAATCCTCCTCAGTTCCCTCCTAACCTGGGTGGTTGAGAGAGACAGGCTGGAGCCTTGTGTTGAGTGTGTATTGGATGCTGTTGTTGGGGGTGGGGGGGAGTGAGCAGGGTGAATAGAGGAGGTGTGAAGTGTCTGAGGTGGAACAGCAGCAGTGGGGGTGGGTGAGTCTGCAGCCGATGTTGCAGACTGCCTCATGGCTGAGTCAAATCTGTTGAAGAAATGATTCAGTTCATTTGCCCATCTCACATCCCTCCCAGGCAGAGAGTTCTGCTGTTTGTGGCCCGAGATGGTTCTGAGGCCTCTCCAGACTTCACCAACGTTGTTTTGTTGAAGCTGGTTCTCCATCTTCTGCCTGTAGCTCTCCTTCCCATTCCTTATCAGTCCCCTCAGCTCTCTCTGCACCCTTTTCAACTCCTCTTTGTCTCTGGATTTGAAGGCCCTCCTCTTCTGCTTGAGGACGGTTTTAATTTCTGGGGTAATCCAAGGTTTGTTGTTGGAGAAACACCGTACAGTCCTGGTAGGTACAGTGTTATCCACACAGAAGTTTATATAGTCAGTAATGCATGTAGTAAGGCTGTCGATGTCCTCACCGTGGTCATCACAAATCACCTCCCACACAGTCGACTCAAAACAATCCTTAAGAGCCTCCTCGCTCTCCTCTGACCATCTCTGTACTGTGCGGGTGGCTGGTGGCTCCCTGCGCACTAAGGGCTCATACCCAGGGACAAGGTGCACCAGGTTGTGATCAGATCTGCCCAGGGGAGGGAGAGGTGATGAACTGTATGCCTCTTCTGCATTGGCATACAGTAAGTCCAGTGTTTTATTGACTCTGGTTGGGCAGGCCACATACTGGGTGAAGGTGGGCAGTGTGGAGTCCAGTGAGGCATGATTGAAGTCCCCTGATATTATGAGAAGGGCTCTCGGTGATTGTGTTTGCAGTCTGCTGACCACAGAGTGGAGAGAGTCACAGGCTGCATCCGCGTTGGCCGAGGGGGGGACATACGCTGTTATCGCGATAACATGCGAGAACTCCCGGGGCAGGTAGTACGGACGCATGCTAACGGCTAACAGCTCAATGTCTCTGCTGCAGAGTTGCTCTTTTACAGTGATGTGCCCAGGGTTACACCATCTGTAGGCATCTTGTGTTGACCTTGAGGGTGTTCAGAGAGATTGATGTGTCCATGCATATATACATTGACCAGCCATACAATCACAGGGGAAAAACAGTAACAGGTGAGGGGACTAATTCCTGGTCATTCTGCTACAATCCAATGGTCTGCTGGGAAACCTTAGTGCAAGAGATTCATTTTACTTATGCTCACTCCACCTAACACAGTGTTTGAATCCCTAGCCTCCCTAATGCTGGACAAGGCACTCTAGAACTGCTTAGGAAAGTGTTGCAGAACACAAAAGCATCCAAACCAACGACCCGAGTAACCTTAGCTATCCCAGATCCCAAGAGGATGCACAGCAAACACACCTGTTCAATGGAACAACCACCAAAAAACCTACAGGCCCCAAAGGGTCAAGCTCTGACCCTTCAGTACATGGAACCAGGGTCTCTGCATTTGATGTCATAGCATGTCTAGCAGAAAGAATGTGGCAGGAGATTTTTAGGTTCTGTGGATTGCTATATTTTTCCAAACATAGCCTGTTATGACAGTATCTTAGATTTTGCAGTATTTCCAGTTAGTTGTGAAAGGCAATCTGCTGTACCACTCCCAGCAAGTACATTTTCCCTTTCAGTGTAAACAGATCTGCCTCCAGGTCTTGGCAGGGTCTCTCCGGGTGATCTGCCGGGAGCAGTGGGTCTCTGTGGTTAGCATGCTCCTCAGTGCAAGTTTTATTTTCAAAACTAGTTCATTCAGTTGCTGACTCAAGCTAGACTGTCATATACTCCACTGCACGTGCCCTGAATTTGGCTACTCATAGATGTCCCTTATGTAGACCACTGAGGACTGTGTTTCTTAAACTTACAGCAATGACCAGGTATGCCCTCTTCATGCCTGTGCCAATATATTATACAAGAATCTTCCCGTGGACACTCTAAAATCACAACATCATTTATGTGACACATTAATCCATCCAGACCTACAACAACCTCTGACATCATGCTCTTTTAGAATAGGGGCCAAGTGATGTCATAAAGGTTGTTGGTTTAGCAAACTCTTTAGCTAGAGGGATTTACAAAAGACCCATGTTACAGTCAAGACTCAGTGAGCTTAGTGAAGTCAACACATATGTAAGGATCACTTGTCTTTTTAGACACCACCATCATACTGCTATCCAGTGGTTCATCAACTCTCCTTACTCCAGTCTTCTCCATTCACTCTAGGTCTTTCTTGGCTTTCAGAGTTAGTGATAAGGGAATCCATTGTGGGGTCTTTAAAGAGAACAGCATAGCACTGGGTTTCAGTTTGACGGTAAATAGGTGCTACCTCAGACCAAGACCATTGCACACCTTCAAATATTTGTTCTTCAGCGTCTCTAGGCTGACACTAACTACTTGAGCTACCAGGCCTAGCACCTCAACAACAGGTATGCTGAGCAGAGAAGAGTGCAGATGCCAAGGAATATGTTGTCTTCTTCCTGAACCTTATACACTGCTCTTGATGAGGCACACACTCTTTTATAATGGCAGATCGAACAGTTTGCTGGACACTCCACTTTTGGGGTCTGAGGGACTTTTCCACATTTCTAGCATTTAGACAGTCTACTAGTCTATACATGTTACTGGCTGGGCTTTTTTCCCCTCTTATTGAGTTTCTTCTTCTCGTGAAGATGTTTATCTCTGCTCATAACGCTATCTAACAAGCATGTCTCTCTTTTTCCCACAGTATCCCACCCACGTGTATATCTTTATATCCTAGAACCAGCCTGTCTTTGATTAGCTCATCATGAAACATGCAACATAATTGCAGCGTTCTGCCAAAGAATATAAATCAGTAACAGATGAGTCCACAGTTTCATTTTCTCCTTGTTTTCTCAAGTTAAAGGATGATTTTTCATATACCACATTTGTTTTGCCAATAAAAAAGCTGTGGAGTCCATCTCTCACCGTAGCATACTGACAGACAAGTTCAGCCCCTCCTCTTGGCGTCCGCTTCATCACCCATGCAGTACATGACTGAATGTTTACCTGGTTGTCTTCTGATGTTGTGTGGAGATTACTAGCTTGCTGAAAACACTCAAACTATCTACTCCATTTCACCCATTTCTAATGTTTGCTGAAGTCAAAAGGCTCTGGTGGCTTTAGCCGAGTGTCACACTTGGCCTGGAAACGGGGCCTTATCCACGCCCTGCAGCTGCTCTAACTCCATTGTCTGCGATCTCACCCAGGCTTTTCCAAACGCCGGTATATACTATCCCACTTGTCACACCATGTTTCCTTACCATTTAAACTCATGGGAAATCATAGAGATCCAGTATCCTGGCACAAGCATCCATCATTGTGCACAACTTTAGTCCCTAGTACAACAAAAATAACATTACCCAGAACCGTCTGGGCCTCCTTATATTTCCGACATAACCATCGCACCACAGAGGACTGCTTGCTGGCTGTGGCTCAGCTGTTTGATATGGGAACTGGAAAGGATTGAGCTTTGGGAACGGCCAGTTGGTCTAAAGTCTTGAACACAGTAATAAAGACTGGATTGTGTAGTAACATCTTGCTCCTTAGACTGGTGTAGTTTAATTTCATTTCATTGTATTAATATAAAAATGTATCTTTTCAAAAAAAAAAATTGTTGCTTCCCTTTGGACTTTAAATATATTCTTTATACAGATTGTTGTTCGTGTATTATTGTGGGGAAAAATAAAATAAATTCTTTAGTTAATATTGGTGCTCCCATCTCTGTCCTTGGGCTAGGTTGCGCTGCTCTCCCCTGTGGACCCAAAACAAAAACGAATAAACTAATAACTAATAAATAAAATAAAAATCATATATATATATATATATATATATATATATATATATATATATATATATATATATATATTTCGACAGCAGATGGCAAAAGCTGCTGCCCACAATAAACAGTTTAATGACTGTAAGGCACAGGTCTTTTCTTTGTCATCTCAAAGAGTGTAGCTGATGAACAGAAATAGAAATTCTGTGTTGTCCCAGTGGCTGAGCCTTAACAGCAGATGTCTGAGGCAGGCCACATTTGATTATTTCTGGACGACTTCCTCCTTTGTAGCTCATAGAGACGGTACGAGAACCTCAGCATTTCACTGGCCCAAACTTAGGCTACGTCCACACGTTTTCTCTCAGTTTTGGCCTCCCGTCCACACTGAGATAACGTTTTCCCCGAAGGAAAATGCAGCGTTTTGAAAACGCTCTTGAAAACGAATACATTTGAAGACGGTGCTTTCACGTTGCAGTGTGGGCAGCGAAAACGGAGACTTTTGAAAACGATGACGCATTTTAGCAATGTGATGCAGTCATGTGACCAATTAAACAAAGATAGCAGTGGGCATTATACAGCAATTTTGTTTGCTCTCAATTTTGACAGCCCTATTAAAGATTAATATCAGTTTGTACAAGCTTCAGATAGCTTTTCTTCAAATTCCTTAATTCTCACTCACTTTTGCAACTTTGTACTTTTGTGTTACTCGCAGCAACAATTCCACCTCATTGTTAGTCCATTTACAAAAACTCGGTGCTTTTCCTCAAAATTTTGCAGTGACGTTTCAATGAGCCAGAAAGTAAATAAACGAAAGTGGTGTGCGGATCGATACTGAAATATCGATTCTTCCGATACTAGTAATTTATGTTCTAGAATCGATTCTCATATTAAAATATCGATATTTTAGTACTTTGGGGTAAATTTGTAGTTTATCATTAACAGGAACACAGTGGAAAGAAACTATATCATTCGGATCTTCTAAATTTGAAGGAACTACTTCCTCTTACGCCTTTCATAGTCATATGCAAAATACGGCTGTATAAATGTGTCGCAGCCCCTGGCATGTGCACTCAGAACAATGGCTGAGCGTAAACGGAGTCATGTGTGGACGTATTTTACCTCCACAAACAGCCAAGACGCGGTTTCCGATACATGTGGCAAGACAGTGAGGTGTTGTGGCAACGCCACTAACCTCGTCAAACACCTCAGAGTAAATCATATCACAGAATATGATGAGCTTATGTTGAGGCGAAGTGAAGAGGAGGAGGACAGGTGCTGCTAGGGCGAGACAGGCGTCTCTCGTGGAGTCCTTTAATGCTGCAGGCAGGCAACGTGTTTAAACAGTGCACAACTTCAAGTTTTTTTTTATTTCTATATGATTATTCTGTACAGTAGTCTGATGTCCTGTAATCATTATGAAGCGATATACTTATATTATTATTACTACAATTACATAATACAATTATATATTGTGGCGTGTTGGGGGAGCAGCTAGTTCTCTCCCATCATGCCTTGGGACATGTGCTGCTGTTTAGATGTTCTTGTTTTATTGTTTATGGTTACGTTACTTTTAACTGTTATCTTGAATGTTGTGTTTACGCTGTGGTGCAGAGTCACTGACAGTTGTTGTTTTGTAGAGAGAGTGCTGTACCCTGAGTGAGTTCTGTTGTGCTGTTGTTGACCCCTGAGGCACACTGTAGCAATGGCAAGTGTTTTAATATAGAGCTCCCCCTACCAGTTTGGGGTTGAACAGCAAGTTCAATCTCTCTGTGAGCTTCTTTGTTAAGGTTCCTCTGAATGCCACATAGGTGTCAAAAGAGGGCTTCCAAGAGCATGGCCACTATTTTGAAAGAGGAAGAGGAGCTGAGGAAGATTGAGGAGCTTATCACCTGCCTGGAAGCAGTGAATGGAGCACAACCAAAGAAGTAGGGAGATCCCCGGGCAGCAGCAAACCAGCCAGGGGAAGATCTGTTGGGCTTACCAGATGGAGCCTCACACCCCTGCCCACTGGGAAGCTGTCGGAGCTGCAAAGGCATGCTGCAGGCTCCAAGACAACGAGCAGCCAGCCAGCCTCCACTCAGGGTGATGCCTGGGAGCAGCACACCCTCATTGCTGGCAGCTGAGGGGGACAACGCCAATGCCTCCTGGACCAAGTACAGCCGACACTGCCACCAGGGGCTCCTGTCTGGGGGAGCATGAAGCTGCCACGCTATAATGGGGAGGCACCTCCAGAGACCTACCTTATCCAGGTACAGCTGGCTGCTCAGCTAAATGGATGGTCAACAGAGGAGACAGCTGTCCAGGTTGCCCTCACCTTGGAAGGCAGGGCCCTGCAGATCTGCACAGATCTTCAGCCAGAAGAGTGTTTAAGTTGGCCTGCTGTTGCCAGAGCAATGCGGAGCAGGCTTGGCCTCCGTACACATGCAGATGATGCCTGAGATAAACTTGCCAGCTGCCCACGGAGACAAGAGGAGAGTCTGGGTGCCTATGCTGCCGACCTTCGTCTTTACGCACGAAGACGGTACCCTGGTTTTGATGCTGCAGCACAAGAAGAGCTTGCTCTCCAGGCTTTCGTTCGGGGTCTCCAGCCAAAACGACTACAAGAGCACATCCGTCTGCATGCACCGGAAACCCTGGCAGCAGCTCTAACTGAGGCAGAAAGAGTGGAGCATGTGCTCAGCTCAGGTGCACGCAGCCCTGGCACAAGTCACCGAGTGTGTCAAATGAAGTACAAAAGGAGCAACCAGGAGGAGATGGCCCTCCAAACCACCATCACACCACCCTGGCGATCTCGGCGAGGGAATAGGCCAGCAGGTGGCTAATCCAGGGACAACTGCCATCGGTGTGGAGAACCAGGCCACATTGCACGCCTGGCACCCCAGCTGCCGTTAAACTAAGGCGGGGTGGCACAATGGAAGAACTGCCCCCCCACCACCAATCTGTCCTCCGAATCACACTTGCGGGTTGGCTGGCTTGCCAGACACAGGGACTGTATCCGGACTGTGACCTTGCTGGCACCACCTGTAGAGCCCTGATAGAAACTGGATCTACGCTTTCCTTGGTACAGGCAGGAGTCCTCCCTGGTACTGACAGCCCAAGACTGCAGGGTTGGCAGCCTACTCAGCTCCACATCACCACAGTCACGGGGGAGCGTGCCAAAGTTAAGGGGGAAAGATCCCTCCTGGCGACTGTTGCTAACTGCACTGTGGACCACCAGTTCTGGCTAGCCGGCATCCAGGACCAATGCATCAGTGGTCTGGACCTGCTGGCCAAATGGGAGGCCACAGGGTACGTGTCCAGAGGAATCCTTTACCTGGGCACGGAGGCTGTGAAGCTCCACACCACCAAGGAAGTCCCGCTGCCTGCCTCCACTTTTTCAGCCAGTGTCAGGAAGCCTGAGGACCTGTCGCCGCTGGCGGTGGAAAGGGCCTCTCCTTCACCAGCAGTACAGCAACTGTCCACAGAGACCAAGCAAGCTGTCGAGGACTTATACCAGAGGAGCTGCGAGGGTCTCCAGGCTGATCAGCAACGGCAGCTGTGGGAGATACTCGACTTGTTTGCCGACATCTTTGCAGCCAAAGATGCGGACTGCATGCAAATCAGGCTGGTACAACATGACATTGACACTGGGGATGCACGGCCCATCTGCCTCTGCCCTCGTCGCCTTCCCCTTGCCAAGCGTGCCGCAGCAGAGCAGAAGATCAGGGAAATGGCAGAGGTGGGCATTATCGAACCCTCAGACAGCCCCTGGGAAGCCCCGGCCGTACTGTTTCGGAAAAAGGATGGTACCTGGCAGTTTTGTGTTGACTATCGTCTACTCAACAGCATCACATGCAAGGACTCCTACCCATTGCCCTGGATTGACGATGCCCATGACGACATTGCTGGGTCCTGCTGGTTCAATTCCCTCAATTAGCGCAGTGGCTACTGGCAGGTGGAGCTGACGCCAGAGGCCCGCCCAAAGACTGCTTTCTCCATTGGTCAGGGACTATGGCAGTTTAAGGTGATGCCCTTCGGCCTCTGCAATGCCCCAGCCACATTCGAGCACCTAATGGAGAGGGTTCTACATTCCCCACGACCGCTGTGTGGTCTACCTGGATGACCTCCTTGTCCAAGCAACAGACTTCGAGAAAGCTTTGGCTAACCTGACTGCTGTTTTCCATGCTATCCGCCAGGCTGGCCTTCGTCTCCACCTCAAAAAGTGCCACCTCTTCCGAAAGGGGACGACTTTTTTGGGTCACATTGTCAGCAGAGCTGGGGTTTCCACTGATCCTGCGAAGGTGGCTGCTGTGAAGGACTGGCCCATTCCAGGCAATACTGCTGAGTTGCGGAGCTTCCTTGGCCTGGCATCATACTACCGGCGTTTTGTCAAGGACTTTGCTACCATTGCAAGCCCCCTGCACTGGCTCACACAGGAGGGCCGAGAGTTCCACTGGAGTGAGGACTGCGCTGTGGCGTTTGATTGGCTCCGATCTGCACTGGTTGAGGCACCGGTGCTAGCCTACCCAGACCTGCATCTTCCTTTTGTCGTGGACACCGATGCCAGCAACACGGGCGTGGGGGCTGTCGAGAGCTGCTGACCATCATCCTGGGCCTCTGCCATTTCAGACCCTACCTCTACGGGAAGAAGTTCCTCCTGTGCATAGACCATGCATCCCTCACTTGGCTGCTCAGCTTTAAAGAACCGGAGGGACAGCTAGCCCGGTGGTTGGAGACGTTGTAAGATTACCACTTTGAGGTTCGTTACCGGGCGGGACGTCTCCACACCAATGCAGATGCCCTCTCCCGACGTCCTTGTGAGGAAGAACAGTGCAGGTACTGCCAACACCTGGAGGACCAGGAGGGCATGACTTTAGTGATAGCGTCACCACAGGGTGGCCATGAGAATGACTCTGTTCCAGGTGGGCACTGTAGCAGTCTTCAGGTCCAGTCCGCTGCAGGGCACACTGAGGGTCTGGAGGCCATGGATCCCAAACAGCTGCAACATGACCAGAACCAAGACCCTGCCCTTTCACAGGTTCAGTGTTGGATTGGGGCCGGTCAGAGACCATCATGGCCAGAAGTATCTGCACTGGACCTCAAGACCAAGGCTTTCTACTCCCAATGGGCTAACCTCACAAGCCGGAACGGCCTCCTCTATCACCGCTGGCAGGCTCCCGGGGGTCACCATGAGGTCTTCCAGCTCTTGGTACCTCAACAGTTGCGGTCCAGGGTCCTCCAGCTGGTCCATGGTGTGGCGGGGGCAGGACACTTTGGAGTTACCAAGACTCTGCGGCGACTTCGGTCTCGGTTCTACTGGCCCAGGTGTCGCCAGGATGTAGAGCTCCATGTCCATCTGTGATGCCTGCACGTCTCAGAAAGGGCCTTCCCAACACTCTCATGCCCCCTTGCAGCAGTATCAGGTGGGGGCTCCCATGGAGTGGGTCGGAGTCGACATCCTGGGACCCTTCCCCACCACTGGCCAGGGGAAGCGCTACATCCTGGTTGCCATGGACTACTTCACTAAGTGGCCTGAGGCCTATTATGCAGTCCCTGACCAGTGTGCGGGGACCCCGGGTTGGACTACCTCCACAACCTCCTGGCCCGGCTATGGGAGGTGCACCAGTTGACCAGGCAGGCTCTCCGAGACGCAGGCTCCCAGCAGAAGCGAGCTTCTGATAGCTGCTGCAAGGGGGAAGGACTCTCGCCAGGTCAGCATGTGTGGGTCTACAGCCCGGAAAGGAAGAAAGGGCTTTCCCCCAAACTGATGAGCCAGTGGGTTGGACCCTGCACTGTTCTGGAGAGGCTGTCCGACGTGGTCTACAGGGTGTGGCTGGTCAAATGGAACAGGGTGGTCGTACTCCTTCGTGATCGCCCGGCACCCTATCAGCCCTTGAGTCCAGAGACTTTGCTATGGACATGCTGGTTGCTGGGGACAGCTAACCACTCAGGTGGGGGCTGTGTGGCATGTTGGGGGAGCAGCTAGTTCTCTCCCATTATGCCTTGGGACATGTGCTGCTGTTTAGATGTTTTTGTTTTATTGTTTATGGTTACATTATTATGAAGTCACTGACAGTTGTTGTTTTGTAGAGAGAGTGCTGTACCATGAGTGAGTTCTGTTGTGCTGTTGTTGACCCCTGAGACACATTGTAGCACCGGCAAGTGTTTTAATAAAGAGCTCCCCCTACCAGTTTGGGGTTGAACAGCAAGCTCAATCTCTCTGTGAGCTTCTTTGTTAAGATTCCTCTGCATGCCACAATATTGTATTATGAAATACAATGAAACATTACATTTTTGTCGATACCACCCTGAATTTTACTTGGTATCGGATCGGAAAGGAAATCAGTGGTATCGCACATCACTAATAAATGGCAGACAGAAATGAGGCAGGTCGAATCTTCTTGCGTTTCACGCATGTGCAGTACTGGAATGTGGACGCACAACTCCGTGAAAATGACTGAAAACGCTAGTGTGGACGCCGAGCGTTTTGAAAACGCCATTTTCAAATCTATGTGTGGACGTGGCCTTAGAGCAACCCCCCACCTGGGATAGGGTGCGCAGCTGCTGATGAAGGTTAAGGTGTTAGGAAATACCACCATTAAAGGGGTGGGGGATGTCACAAGGTAGAATATTTGGGTTTATGTCCTTTGCCTGTTTATTTTGTGCTTGTAGCATTTTAGCTTTTTTTTCTGCTTGTTGTTGGTTTTATTTGTTTTTAGATGTCTTGATTTTAATTGATATATGTGTAGTTTTAATAACCTGCCAGATTTAATGACTGTAAAATTGACCTAAATAAAGAGTGTGAGAGAAAGCTGCCAAGGATTTCAGCCTGGGGCAGGTCACTGAGGAACATTTAGTAGCTGCAATATGGAGATATAGGTGGGAGATCTGATCAATACCCAGAGATATTATAAGTAGCCTAAAGCAGAGGAACATGGAGAATGCCAGCGTAAGATGCCAAAGTAGAAGATGTGCTGCCACAAACACCTTGCCATTACTAACCGACCATAACGAGACCCAAAGCTAGATGCTATAGTCAAATCTGGAGGAGCCAAAGGGCAGAGCCCAGAGCTTCGCACACCTCTGTTAGTAACCTGTTTCAACTCTTTGTAAAGCAGCTGGACTAGTGTCGGGATAGCAGGAGTTCCAGAGGGGCATTCGGGATTAGGAGCTGTGTCGGTATCAGAGTTGTTTGCAGCAGCTCTGTTTTACCAACAGCACTGCCCAGTGTTGTAGTATCAGGAGGGAGGCACAGTGTTGAGGGAAGAGGTGTGTTTGCTGTCTGTGGCAGGCTGTTTGATATGGGGATGGGAAAGGATCATGCTTTGATCTGAAATCTTGGACAGAGTAACACAGACTGGACTATGCTGTAACAGCATGTTTGTCAGGCTGGTGTAGTTTATTTTATTTCATTTGTTTTAATGTGTATATCTTATGAATAAAGTTTTTTTGACAAGTTAAGTTTCTTTTCCTTTAGTATTTTAATGCTCAACTGTTTTACTCTTTTTAGTCACTTTTATTGACTTTTATCGAGTCAGGTTACCTTCTATTTACAGATTGTTTTCCTTTTATTATCGAAAGGGAAATTAAAATGTGTTTTTTTCCAAACACATCCTTGCTCCAGTCTCTGTCCTTGGGCTAGGTTGCATTGCCTTCCCTTGTGGAATCAAAACAAAAACTAATAACTTAGAAACAAGATTTCCCCGGCTCTTTAAAACCTAGGTGGCAATATCATTAATAAAGCAAGTGGAAAGTTACCACTTAGCCTTGGCCCCACAGAGCAAAAGAGCACAAACTTCACCACAGATACAGAATTTGCAAGATGAAGAAAACACGATTCCAGTCAGCAAAAGCACTGTAATGGCCATCAAGTAGTATTACTGACATCAGACTATGTGTAGAAGTCTCTAAACATGAAAGCGTATAGATGACTAGAGATTTTAGAGGAGCTGCAACATGTCAGTGGGAATATTCAAGTCTGGAGCTGTTTGCTTTTTCCTGGAGTTGGACACCTGCACCAAATGGATTCCTCTCTTGCCAGAGACAAGTGCTCTTTCATTTCTGTAGAGACAGGAGACGCCATCTGCATCTTTGCAAAGAAAATTTCATAGTGCAGAAAAAAGAAAGAATCCCAACTGAAACAGAAAATACTTTCCAAGCACCATGTGAAGACCAAAGAAGGTCAAAGAGTACAGACAGTCATGGACTTTCATCTGACGTCAAAAGTATAAGCTCCACAGCTTTAATATTAAATACTGT
Source organism: Aulonocara stuartgranti (assembly GCF_965226115.1). NCBI lineage: Eukaryota > Metazoa > Chordata > Actinopteri > Cichliformes > Cichlidae > Aulonocara > Aulonocara stuartgranti. The sequence goes on from NC_138949.1 coordinate 10,413,320, forward strand.
ATATACTGTACCCTGTAGGTGTGTATGTGTCTGTTATTTCTCAGTCTCAAAACCCACCTAGAAATGTGTACTATATTAAACGCCTCTTTAAAATGCATGTTACGTCTCAATCTCAGAGGACTAATGTCTATATCAGTGCAGTTTTGTGTGTGTTTGATAACAGGTCAGACAATCGAAACCTTTATCTAACAGGGTATACGAGTTCTGTCAGTCATGCCAGTGTATATTCCTCACTGAAGCCGTCACATTTCATTCTGTTTACAGTCCACTCACTCCCCACAGCCAGATATCAGGATTCCAAGGCAAACCACATGCTGCAGCACGAGGCCAACACCAGCTATACTTATTGGGTATTAGACGGCCCTGCAATCTCCGTTTCATGAACAACTGGTCTATAAACACTATTGATTTTCACACTGTGGTTTTTGGCACATGTTTCTAGTGGATTGTGGGCGTTCATCACAGCGATGACTAGTAATGAATAATAATGCAGACTTATGAGGAGACAGTCAGAGATGCTTTTGTTTTTTTGTTTCCTCATCTGATTAAAGCAGTGGCTGCAGGTGCTAAATGGTGGGACCCTGAGATCATGAGGTGGAGCAGCTACAAAGCTACTTCAAGCTATGTGAAACTACATAACAATGATAGACATGGAGGAAATAAATAATGCAACATATGATAAAAAAAATATCCTAAACTCAATTCTTAAATTGCATTATTTTGTATGGAGTCATGCCATTATTATTGACATCTGTAATTTCAATACAATATGAAAAGCAATACACCTTAACCTCCTCTGATAACAACAATCCAATTAGAACTGGCATTTCTACAATATGCTTCAATTTGTTACAGATCAAAGAAGTTTAGCGTAATATGAAACTTTAAATCTTAATTCTGAAGGTAATTTTATCTGGCCCAAACAATGATATGGACTAACCACACTACTGTTCTCTCCCTAAACCACTGTGCTGTCAGTAATTTGGTTAACTGTGGCCCAGTATAGTAGATGAGAAGGTAACTGCGTTTTTCATTTGTGTTTTTCAGTTTCAGGCACTGCCTTGCTTGGGTCACATTAAATTCTTACTCGTACGGGAAAGTCTCAAGAGAGTACCGGGTCACGTGGGCTAAACAAACACTTCAAGATTTCATCCCCAATAAAGCAAGCCCTGTAAAAGTTACTAGTACAAGCCAGGTTTTATTGTAATCTGTTTGGAGCCATGTTAAGTTTCTCTCCAGGAATAAATCCCCACTCTGTGAGTAATTTATCACGTTCCCAGCTGTGTAAACACCACACAGCGGTTCACTTAGAAACTCACCAGGATGCGCAGCAGCGATGTACCAGGTGGTGTGTTTTCAGGGAGGCTGATGTTGTAGAGGGGTCTGCTGAAGATGGGGCGGTTATCATTCTCATTGATTAGTTCAATAAAGATGCGAGCAAATCCCACATGATCCGACATGGATTCATTTGCATAAAGCTGAGAGAGAGAGAGCAAGGAACAGAAGCAATGAATACACACAGACACATGAATGTTTCCTCAGATATAAAGAATGATTAAAGGAAAAAACAACAGATTATTATGCATGGAGGCTGTTGGTTGCATTCTAAAAAGTGTAATCTGAATTTGCTACTGAAATAATTTATTTAAGATTTACAGTGTGCTACTCTGATTCTATAAACAACTCGGGGTTAAACTGAGGTGACAAAATAGCAATTTCACTGTTCAAACAACTCGGTGCTGTTTAGAAAGAGATATTGCTCCAGTCTAACTGTGCCTTGTGTCCAAACAAATCAAAACACTTTTCAAGAAACATAATGAAGTTACATTCGGATTTTCTTTTTCACAGCTCTGGCTTGGTCCACAGTTCATTTCCATTGATTATAAATCTTTAAGCTACTTTAGGCTTTTTAATAGATATTATCAAAAAAACCAACAGCTATGCTTTGTTGGGGTGATGCAGGTTTCTCAGGTAAATCTACAGGGCACAACTACTCAAACTAAGTTGAAAAACTTACTGAAAAACTGAAGCTGCGAATCTGTTCGTAGTCCAGCGGCATGGCAACCCTCATCCTGATGTCGGCACGCCCTTGCACCGCTGTGGGGGAGATGGTGAAGTATTCTGAATTGTTTCCTGTCAGAAACACTTGGAACATGCTGTGCACCCCCTGCCATAGGAAGGATAAGAGAGAGGATAGAATAAGAGCAAGAAAATTGTGTTTTTAAAAGATGGAGCACAGTCAGGTGGCAATATATACTGAGTCTAATCACATTTAATTATAGGGGGAAAAAACATGTCTATCTATCTCGACAGGATAGATAGACAGCATACATATTTTTCACGCATTTATGGCTGTTGTACCTAGAATGATGTATATCAAAAGCCTGCATATAGTCTAGTAGTGTTAGGTAATAACATGTACTAACAACAGTGTAATAACTGTATGATATTCATGTGTTTTCATTTAAATATTTCTCTGTCTTTGCTGGTAAAATGATAAAATTGCAGCTATACTAAAGATTAATGTATCGCTGATGACAGGACACGAGATACTTGTAATTTATACCTGTACAAATGCATGAATGATGTGGAAGGGTTATTCTCTTTTTCTGACAACGCTGTATTTTATTCTGTTGTATATAGTATCTTATTCTTCTTATCTTATCGTATTCCAGTGTTTTTCTTAATTTTTGCTACTGTAACTTTGCACTGTCCACTTTCTGCTGTAACACAACAAATTTCCCATGGGTGGGACTAATAAAGGTTTTCTTATCTTATCTTATTTTATTTTATTCCAAACTTTTCTTTCAATATGTCACATGTTTGTGTTCGTACTTTAAAATAATAGATTATTAGAGTTTTATATTTTCTAATTAGTTTTTTTTCTGGTTATTATGATCATATATCATATATAAATCTACATAGCCAAATACAAACACAGCCTCAACAGAGTCACTTTGATATGAACATATTTCATATTTCTGGTATTTTATTAGTTAGTTTTCTGAGCACACAATATTATTTCAGTTAGTTCATTTATTTTCTTGAAAGTCCCCCCACCTAGTTTTAATTTTGAGTTGTATTTAATTAACAATAATAAATGATCTTCAAAACCAGGATCAGCATGTAGGCAGCAGCTTTTTTATTGTCAGTCTTGAGCAGGATGTTTCTTTTCTGAGAACAACTGTGAAATATGTTGAACGCTCATAATGAAGCAGTTATAAAAAGGCACACCAAACAATGCACCAGTGAAGAAAATGTTAAATCGAGACGGAACAAGCCAACTCGAAAATTCCTTCAGGATGCATTTGGCGTGGAGGAGTGCACTTTGTACAAAAAGAACAAAGTGACAAGCCAGAATATTAATAACAGTAACACTGAAAGGTCCAACTGTGATCAGACATAAGAATCAAATCATAGCCCATACCACAGATTCATCACTTCTCCGTCTGTAAAACTTGGGTCACAGTTTAAGTGATACACAGAATTTATTCCCCATTTATTTCCCACAGAGCTCTAAGAGTAAGTCAGACTGCATGAATACCTAGCCAGAGAAGAAAACCATATGCTTTGCGCACATTGTGTGTTTTATGAGAGAGGAAAAGGGGTTGACGTGATCCCTGGTGACAACCATGACTATCTACCTCAATCCAGCTACATTCGTTTGTGTTTGCTTTCTAGCTCACTGCAGCGTAAGTTGCCAGCACAATGTTTATGATTATGTAGATTATGTGAACATGAAGACTGATTTAGAAATACTATGTTTTGTGTCATTGCAGTTATGTGTAATGAAAAAGTATATATATGAAATTTGGAATAATGGAGGGAAAAAAAACCCCAACTCATCTTTTCCTTCTCCACTTCTTTTTCCTCAGATAAATCCCCACGTGCAGATGCATTATGGGTAAATATAAACCAGTGACATCACATCTCTGAAATACCTGTGGCTTTCTTGAGCGGGAGAAAAAACCCCATCTCTAGGTCCTTCCTGTCTTGATGTATAAAGCTTCAGGGCAGCCAATCATGTAGCCATTGTGGCAGACAGAGGAAGACGGGTGGCGTGGTCAATTGGCATTATGCTGCCAGTTGAAATAGCCCCCTTGTTTTTGTTTTCGTCTGTGGGAGAACCATTGTGGCTGATGACTCCTATTTAAAAGACCATCCAATATGCAGGGATGTCACCTCAAACTGCCCATAAACGTAATTGCCCGTCCATTTGCTTCTGCCTTTAGAAGCCCCCAATAAAAGCATCCTGTCAGATGCAACTGCCACAAAGTTTAGTGACAAGCTCCAGCAGCAAAAAGTTTTTAAAGATGCTAGCCAAGTAGAAGAGGATATGAAGGCAGCGACAGGCAGAGAGGTAACTACCACTTGTGTCATAGTCTAAGAAAAGAAATGTCTGCCTATAATCCCTTACACATGGAAGGAGTGAGATTACAGAGCAGGTGTAGTGGAGTGTGAATGAGTTTGTGTGTATCGGCAATGACATGCAGGTTTAAAAGATCAAAAAAGCAATAAAAAACTGCAAGACAAAAAACACCTCGTGGGCTTTACTCCTTGCAATTGATGTACTCGTGGCTCTATCACAGCAGAGTAACAATGCAAGACTGGTAGAGTTTAAAATGCCCCGGAATACGTTTTCTGCATTTTCTCTTTATATTTTTTCCATGTGACACTTTGCTTTTTAAGCTCTTTTTGATGTCTTTTGTTTTGTTGCATGATGATGACTTAACAGTGAGCTGGGGCTGCTAATGCGCCGATTCTGGTAAGTGCTTTCGAATGCAGCATCTACGGCGAATCTAGTAAATTAAAACCGTCTCGGAGCCATTCCCCCATTTGCAATAAGCAATCTTAGCCCAGATATGTTAGGTGTCTGGAAGCCTCCCCTGAGCGAACGCTGATATTGGTGGTGGTAAAATGTTGGTTGCTAACCTACAGAGAGACCTCTTATCTCATGCCAAGGTGTCTGGGTCGTCACCCCACCTGCGTGCAGCAACACGCTTGCAGTGCTCTCTTCTCTGCTTGCTGCTGGAACACAGGCAGAAGCAAACACGCCATCCCTAGAATGGATAAACAGACCTGCTGCTAAATATTCCTGCTATCTCTCCTTTCAAGTGCTGTATTCCTCTCCTGACTGTTTTCTTCCTGCTCCACCAATTACTACGACTTATGATTTTGCTCCTCTCCTCTCCCCTCCGCAAGTCTGTTTCTCTTTATTCTCTACCTTCTTTTCTATCCACTTGACTCACAGTTATCTGTCAAATTCCACCCTGGCGGCTGCTGCGCCTGAATCAATCAGAGTTGACTAGTTTTCAGCTTATCTGCACCCTAGGTGATTGATTTTCCTCGTTAGGTATAATTTGATGCTCTATCCCATCTCTTCCAGAGCAAATTAAATTGTAGTCGAGTCCAATGCGCTGGTGTGAGCGAGCGTGTGCATATGTGAGCGAGGGAGAGAGAAAACGAGTGAGACAGAGCAAGCCTAAAATGTTTGACTTCTGTGTATATTTTGGTGTCTGAGTGTATGTGACTGCGTGTCACCACAGTAGGCTGATAGATACAGTAAATGGGAAGTGGCGGGCAAACCAAAGGAGGCTGTAGCACACTCCTGCTGACAATCCACACAATCCACATGACATAGTGAAATATAGTTTCACAGAGTGGCTGATGTTCTTTTTTGGCTGTGCATTTATAAACAAGATAACAAGATAGATTAAAATGTATCTTGTTAGCTTGTTAGTGCCGATCTATTCCAACTGAAAGTAAAAAGTCTGAAATCTGATAAAAACAAACTTTGAACTATCAATTCTGCGTGTTCCAATCAGGTTTATTTATTGCACTAATCACATTCTCTTCATACTGAATATTGGATCTGCTTGTATGATGCAGGAATGCAAAAATACATCTAACATTTTGTCACATCCTGATTTACTCTTGTTCTCTTTTACACTAGCATACTGTACTGTACAATAGAACTATGTAGCAAAATTAAAGGTCTAAGGCAGACAGAATATTAGAATGTGGTAAAGACAGCATCTTTTATCTGATATAATCTTTAAAAGCATGCCAGGATTGAACTAATCAGTATCCCACATGCAAAGACAACTTACAAAAGATCAATGATAATATTTTAGTATGTCTGTATCTTACCAAACAAGAAATATACTGTCACATTTACCTATTTTCCTCAGTTATGGCACTGATGAATGCCTAAAGACATGCTTTGTCTTTGTTGCATGATTTCATGATTTTATCCAGTTAGACATTTCATGTTTCCCCAAAATTAAATTAAAAGATTTCTAACAAAACAAACAACAGATTTCGTCTATCTTTGCTTATTTTCTATAAATTTTTAGCTTGAAGATGTCACACTGTGTCCATTATTCAAATTATTGCAGTTCAGTAATGATATGAATAGATAAATACTCACTTGTAGCATTTTGATTAATTACCACATTTCTGACAAAAGCCCCACCAGGTTTACAAGAAATGGTCGATTGATCATAATCCACCCAGGGCTATCACCACAGGTGGGTAAGCCATCAGCATTACTAAAGGGGGAAATTTCACCGGCTAACTGGCCACCCCTAGATGAGCCTGGCTCACAGCCCTGAGGATTGCTAGATGAGGACTTGGGGCAAAAAAGTGTGTTGAATATTTGCAGTTATTCATCAGAAATTGTTTACTACTCCTTTTTGGACATAATTTTGAAAGGTCACTGAAGTTGTCACTGGAAATACTTTAATGTTTGATTGTGTTATTGTCTGCCTATTTTGTGCACCAGGACTTTTGACGTGTAAAGTTTTGCCAGCACTGATCTAAGAAGTCTTCAGTTGTGGGCAAAAACTGGTTTTGTAACCGCTAAATTCAATCACTGACATGAGAATATTTGCAACAGATGCCATGAAAGTCACTTCAGATGTTCCGGACATATTGCATTCATTCCTGAGTCTGATCAAATGTTCTTGTGTAATTAAAAGAAAGGTGTTGATGAGAATAGAGAAGCCAAAAACGTAATGCCTCCCGCTACAGCTGTTGTCAGCACAGGGGCATACAAATGTTGTGAATAGTGGAAACCATTAAGATGTGATCTACCCACCTCGTCCTTATCTTCTGCCTGGATGAAGAGGGGCAGGGCAAAGCCCACCTGTGCCAGTTCGGTGATGCGGACCCGATATTCAGAACTGTTGAACTTCGGGGCGTTGTCATTCTTGTCAATTAACAGGATGGTGAAGGTGGTCACCACAGTTGCCCTAGATGGACTGCGGTCATCATTCAGCTCGGTGGCCTAACAGGAAGCCAGAGCAGGAAATGTTCATCAGAGAGAGAAAGAGAGAGAGAGACATAGCGAGAGTGAGAGAGAGCGATCCATTTGATTGGACTGAAAATGTCATTCTGGATGGAGACGGTCAGCACGCAATCTCACTCGGTATTTACAGCTGTTCATTTATTGGATCAAAAGGTAGACAGACGGCCTAAAAGCAATCACAGAAATAGGCTCAAAGTGAGGCCAAGAGAAGGCCAGCACATGTACATCCACACATACACACTCATACGCATGAACACACAATGAGATTTAGGTGAAAGAAGTCCAATTGAGGAGACACAATTACACACACTCTGTTTTTGCCTGCCTCAGTTATTGAAGATGGCTGCCCTCTGAAATGAAAAAAATAGGAGGGAATGATAGAAAGGGGCAACCACTGTCTTTTATTGACGAACGAGTGTCACAGGCAATAGGAGGAGAAGCAGAAACAACATGCTAGTCTGGATAATCAGATAGTTTAGCCTCTTTCGTAACAGTGCTCCAGAATAATTTGACCTCCACTTCCACGTGCTCAGTGCTATCTAAGCTGCCTGAAGTTGAGAAATTAGTTGTATTACTACGGCACACTCCAATCAATAGCAGCACCGGCTAAGAAAGCACAAGAAGAGGAGAGAAAATTTAGAGAGGAGGGAGAAAAATCCATATCTTATAAATAAATTTTTGGGTGACATTTTTTTCTTTTCCAGCCTTTTTGCTCATTCTACTTTTCTGGTTAGTAATTATTGATTTCAATTAAAAAGACAAGCCTGAGCCTGGAATATGTTTGCCAGAATCTCTTTTTGTATTAAACCTCAGAGCCAAATGTATCTCAATGGTCTCTCGTATAAAAATGTCACGCGACCTGCTTTTTATTACCAATAATTGCAGCCAAATCAGTAAATGCACAAACGCCAGAGAGGCCATTTCTCTTAAGGTGTGGCAGATTTGACTTGTCAAGCTATCAAGATCACGAATGGAATATTGTAACTACACAGAAAAATGAGGCCTTTGTTCACAAATCTTTCCGCTTTCAGCAGGACTTGGAAATCCATTTCACGCGCCCTCACACCCTGTGGGAACCACTCGGTGTACAATGGTGGAGGAGAAGAAATAATGACAACAAAAGTGGAGGACTGGACAAGGTGGCAAGGCTCCGGGTTGGGAGGTGGGGGGACAAGGGGGGGGCGAGAGGGAAGGAGTGACATGCTAAAAAGCCAAGCGAGACAGACTTGGCTCATGGAGGGATAGAGGGATTCAGAGATCACACCTACTTCAAACAAGAGAAAAGGGGAAAAAATGGAGGAACAAAGGAGGCCTCAGCATTAAGGAGGACTCTAAATCCTCTTCCTCTTTCTTGTTCTCTGCTCCCCTTGTTCTAATATCTGCTCATTCAGCACGAGCCTCTGGAGGGGACATTATCACAGAATCGCAAGCATGAATATGACCACTAATGAGCCCAATAAAAGCACTTGAGTTTGTCAGAGTCTCATTTGTGCAGAAGCATATTGACAAAGCATCTAAAGATATACTGCACGCACATCATACATATCTAGTTCTAACTGATTTCCTGCATAAGCAACAGACTGTATATCCAGTCTAAGAGATCTGTTTAGTTGGTCTTTGGAGACTATATAGAATACACTTTCATATCAAAGTTCTCTCTTAATCCAGCGGTGAAGCAGCCTTTCAGTCTCTTCTCTAGCCTACGACAGTCCCTCCACACAATAACTCCCCCCACATTCGGCAGCTCACCCTGACAGTCAGAGAGAATCCTGCTGAGTAGAGGGGGTTTTCTCTGTCCAGCTGCCCATTCACTGTCAGGGATCCACTGATGTAGTCCAGGGCAAAAACACTGTTTGTGTTTCCTAGATGGAGTGAGAGAGAGAGGGAGAGAGGGAGACCAAAGAAAGTCAGAGAGAGAAACAAAACCTGCATAGTTGATAATTCAACATGTCTCCTGGGATACAACAAGAATCCTTTGGAAGGGAAGGTGGTGGATGAGCGATGTGCAAGTCTCTATTTCATGTAATATGGATACTGCATTCACTGTGCTGTCTTTTATCTCTGTACCTCCCTTAGGCTGGCTGACCTCCTCCAACCTGTCCACAAGCTGCTTCTCCTAAACCCGCTTTATTTCTGTCACACTCCCCTTCCCTTTTTCACTTCTTTATTGAGTTCATCTGTAATTTATGTAGTGATAATGCTGTCAGTAACTGACTGCAAGCATAGTTACACATCCCGGGAACTACAAGCATCGTGGCTGATATCGGAAAGATCTTTTTTTATTATCACTGTTAGTGTCACGGAGACTTTTTTAAAAGTTAAATAAATGGGCTACTGTTTTGTTTGTCTGTGAATTCTCATATGCAGGCATAAAACCATTTGTGCGTGCACCATGGGTCTCCTGTATCATTTGTGCTGCTGATTGGCAGTTAAGTCGCGATAAAAGCATCAAAGACGACGCATGCTAGTAAGAAAGGATGGGATGTAGGACATCAAATGTTTTTAAGTTTGAATTTAAAACAATCTTTACTTAGAAACTAAAACCCACAGATGAACTTCAAGAACATATTTGGATGTATAATTTGGTATTAATAGAATCTTATAATTCTTATAAGAATTTCTTAAACTGTAACATAATAGGCTTACAATACAGATTGACTGCAGTCACCCCTTTTTGCATGGGTTGATAAATTGCATTAACTTTGTCATACTCCATGCACTCCTTCAGAGAGGAGCATTTCAAATTATGAACGCTGCACTGTTCTCATTAACAAGTTCAAGTGTGCCTGGTGTTATCCATTCACTTCAATTAAACAGGTTAAAATATTAGACCGAGGCCCACTTGAGTCCTCTTCTAATATTTTCTTATTCCCTCTATTCCTTTTCAAATTACCGTCCTTCTCGTTAACTTTCACACCTCTCTCACACTTTTCTGTGACACTTTCTCTTTCTGTCTCTGTCTCCCTCTCTCTCTCCGACACCCTGCTAATTACACCCAGCAGATGGAGAGCACAAACAAAAGTACACCCAATGGCCCTCACCTCTTCACTTTTAATGTTCTCTTGCTCCAGCCCCGCACTGCCTGGTATCTCCCTCTCTCAGATCAGATGCTCAAGTCTCACTCAGAGAAGCTAATGCCTTTACACTTTCAGTGTGATCCTTGGCGCCGATGATGTGTTATATGAGATGTGAATAGCCCTTTTGAAATCTCTGGTAAGTAGCACTTTATAAATGTGAATGTTATTACAGCAATCTGTTCAGCTGAAGGCAAACAATGGAGGAGACAAGACTAAATGAGATCAATGAATGAATGGGAAACATACCTAGGACTAATTCAATTACGCCGTGTTAACATGGAGCACTTTAACACTTTTAACAGCGGCCACCACAGCAGGTCATCTGTGATGTCGCACACTGCAGGTTAAACAGGTTAATGTGAGGGAATGATCAAAAATCGAATAATGCTGAACAGATAAAATATAATCCAGCCGCAACCAAATCAAAAACATCTGACAAAAATGAGTACTACACATCAGCACACCATTATGCTGCGTGCCAGGGTGGTCAAAAATAAGGCCCAGGGCACTAGAATTGGCCTGGAAAAGACTAGCACACTGGACAGCTTTAGAAAATATAAAGGACGGCATCGCTTTTCAATTTTTACCTGTAGTTTCAGAGGTTTTACAGCTTTTCCTGCTAATAAAGACGTTTCCATACAACAGTAAAATAATAGATACAGTAAAGTTTTTTTTTACTATTGACTATAGAAATTTATGGAGTTTTTATTGATTTGTTTTTACAATGGCTCCAGTTAAAAAAAAGTTAAATTGTGAATTAAGAGAAATTTTCATTTTGAATTATATTACACAATTTAGGTCGTAGAATTTAAGTCATGCTGACAGATTTGTTTCATTTTTTTGGGACACATTTATTTATTGGTTTTAACAAGTTTTACATAATGCACCATAGGTTTCTTTCCTTTACTACAGCAGTATTTTTCATAATGTAGAAAAACTAAGTCGCACTGTTGAAATTGCACTTCTTTTTCTTATACTGAGATATCTGAGACATCTAATGTGTATTTTAACGTGCTTATACTGAGATAGGAGAGTTTGACTAGTCTGGTCCATTTGAGATTAATGTAAGCTGTATGTGGCATTCGATGTAAAACGACTCGACATCCCAGCTCTAGTTTAAGGCACGTACACTACTAATGTCCCTGTTAGCCCGCTTTGGGGAAATTTTTAAAATTTCATTTTAACATTTCCCCATCAGTGAACTGCGTGTACCAAATTCATACATGTAAGAATTCAGTCAACAACTGGCCTGCATTAAATGACCTGTATTCAAAAATTAAATTTGAACATGCTAGCATCATAGACAGGTCACATTTAACTAAAACTTGTTATTGAAATCTTAAGCACCACAACATTTAACATGTATCGCTTTCAGTATGGCACAACTCTGAACGAGAGACACTCACACGATTGGACTGTGCATGCCTCCTGTGTCAAATTTAATGCTATGTTTGTTATTTGCAATAGCATTAAGACATTAAAGCATTTGTTTAGGATGCTCTTTTGCTATTTCCATGCAGAAAACTGATCGTTCAGTCTGCACCTGTGTGGATGGTCGGAAGCACCTGCTGCAGTACGCACACTTAGAGGGACTCTTTTGGTGGCAATGACAGCGAGAGCTAAACATTTACAGGTGTGGTTACACTTCACCATAGTTGATACTGAAGCCTTTTGCACATATGGCAGGGTGTTTTGTGGCACACATCAGTGTTGTGTCTGAAGGAGAGGGCCTAGAGAAAAATAAAAAATGAGCTCTTGAATTTATTTGGTTTCAAGGCTAACATTACTCCAGTTTTGGCAGATTACAAACAAATGTATACTGGATTTACTTTAAGGTCTATTCAGTAAAAATGAAACAGATCTGTCTGAAATACTATTTGAAGTTCTGGCCAGAAATTTGTTGTAGCTAATCCCCCAGTTTTGTCCTAATAATATAAATCAGTCATAGTTTTTGTAGCTTACCAACTATTACTTCTTTTACTTTACTTTATTCTTCTTTTTACATTTTGAGACATGATTGCTTTTCATTAGCTTTTGCATGATTAAACTAACTTCCTTTAACTATATGACATGATAAATGCTATTTTCCCTTTTTCTGAAATCCTACATTCACAAGTAAGAACACTGTGAACCTTGACCTACACTTTGAGCGGGATTAAGAAACATTCTCTTTCAGATAGGTTAGAGTAATAGCTGAGGTCTAGACTTCAGAGAAACATGTTGAGGTAAGTCTATAGTATACAACGACTAGGGGTCAACAGATTAACCCATGCCTGCGTTCCCCACTCCCCAGTCGGCACTCTATTATTGCCCTATATCTAGTCTGGAATGGAAGGGAGGGAAACTACAGAAGAATGAACATTGAGGAGAGGAGCCAAGCTAGCAAAGAGAGCAAAGCTTTGGGGTAATTGGCCTGGACTGAGGCCAAAAGGTGGAGAGTAGGATGTAGAAGGCACAGAAACTACTGCTGATCATATCCAGCCTACATAATGAATTTAGTTATGTAACTGATGACAAGTGGCATCTATCTATCTATCTATCTGTCTGTCTGTCTGTCTGTCTGTCTGTCGAAATATAAAGATGCTGACAAGGATTAAAACCATCATAAAACCTATCCTTCAGCTTCGAGACTACCTTATTGATGAACTGCACAATGACTAGTGAGCCAATAAGCCAGTAAGTCTGATGTTTTCCAAGCTGTTGGCTAACATTAGACTTAGTGGCTTATTTGCCTTAAGTCAAATATAATACTTAAAACCCCCCAAATTTTTTAGAGGCAATCGCTATGATTAAAACAAACCAAAGAAACACAAGACCATCAGTATGAAACAGCCCCTCATGGTCAGCATTAATAATTCCTATGGTCACCAAAATGATTCCCAACATTAATTTGACCAACAATCATTTTGGGCCATTTGCTAAAACGGCAGATGCTCTTATTTTTCTTTGGCCGACAGTCCTAATAGGTCTGTGAAGGTTCTCAGTCATCCAGGTCATCGTAGTCAAAGGAGCTTGCAAAGAAAAGCGTCTGGACTTCTTTAAGTTGCTTGAAGACGTTTCACCTCTCATCCGAGAAGCTTCTTCAGTTCTAAGGTCAAATGGTGGAGAGTCCCTGATATAAACCTAGTGGGAGTAACCCCCCACAGAGGGACAAAAGGACCCCCTGATGATCCTCTAATCGCCTGAGCCAAGGTGTGAAACTGGGTGTGGGTCCCAATAGGCCAGAGTTTCGGGTGTGTTCATTGTGAAACCTGGCCCCACCTTATCATGCGAATTCCTGAGGTCAGATGGCCCAGGATGTGAGTGGGTGTTAAGGCGTCTGGGAAGGGATCTCAAAACTGGATTATAGATGGCAGAGAGTTGGTGTCGTAAACCCCCGCCTCTGTTCAAAGATGGTCGCTCACAGTGGACATAGATGGCTTCTTTCACTCCTCTTTCAAACCATCTGTCCTCTCTGTCCAAAATGTGAACGTTGGCATCCTCGAAAGAGTGTCCTTTATCCTTAAGATGCAGATGGACTGCTGAGTCTTGTCCTGTGGAGGTGGCTCTTCTGTGTTGTGCCATGCGCTTGTGAAGTGGCTGTTTGGTCTCTCCAATGTAGAGGTCTGGGCATTCCTTGCTGCACTGTACAGCATACACCACATTGTTAAGTCTGTATTTTGGCGTTTTTTCTTTCGGGTGAACCAGTTTTTGTCTGAGCGTGTTGCTGGGTCTGAAATGCACCGGGATGTCATGCTTGGAGAAAACTCTCCTGAGTTTCTCTGATACACCGGCTACATAGGGGATGACAATGTTGTTGCGTCTGTCCTTCTTATCCTCCCTCGCTGGTGTCTGGTCTTCTTTTCTGTGCCTCTTTGCTGACTTTAAGAACGCCCATTTAGGGCGTTTAGGGCGCCCAGACACCAGCGAGGGAGGATAAGAAGGACAGACGCAACAACATTGTCATCCCCTATGTAGCCGGTGTATCAGAGAAACTCAGGAGAGTTTTCTCCAAGCATGACATCCCGGTGCATTTCAGACCCAGCAACACGCTCAGACAAAAACTGGTTCACCCGAAAGACAAAACGCCAAAACACAAACTTAACAATGTGGTGTATGCTGTACAGTGCAGCGAGGAATGCCCAGACCTCTACATTGGAGAGACCAAACAGCCACTTCACAAGCGCATGGCACAACACAGAAGAGCCACCTCCACAGGACAAGACCCAGCAGTCCATCTGCATCTTAAGGATAAAGGACACTCTTTCGAGGATGCCAATGTTCACATTTTGGACAGAGAGGACAGATGGTTTGAAAGAGGAGTGAAAGAAGCCATCTATGTCCACTGTGAGCGACCATCTTTGAACAGAGGCGGTGGTTTACGACACCAACTCTCTGCCATCTATAATCCAGTTTTGAGATCCCTTCCCAGACGCCTTAACGCCCACTCACATCCTGGGCCATCTGACCTCAGGAATTCGCATGATAAGGTGGGGCCAGGTTTCACAATGAACACACCCGAAACTCTGGCCTATTGGGACCCACACCCAGTTTCACACCTTGGCTCAGGCGATTAGAGGATCATCAGGGGGTCCTTTTGTCCCTCTGTGGGGGGTTACTCCCACTAGGTTTATATCTGGGACTCTCCACCATTTGACCTTAGAACTGAAGAAGCTTCTCGGATGAGAGGTGAAACATCTTCAAGCAACTTAAAGAAGTCCAGACGCTTTTCTTTGCAAGCTCCTTTGAGTCCTAATAGGTGTGGAACACTGAAAATGACCACTATCGGAAGCAGGAAGACAATGAAACACAGGATCAATAACACAGAATATTGCAAAAAGGCCACATGTAATCAATGTAATAATCCTGCAGTAACCGCTAGACCCAAGTATCTTGTTAGGAGAAGTGTAGTAGTGTGTTGTTGTAAGAGTGTGCATGGGGGGGAAAAAACACAAAAAAACTGCCACTTTGTGTTACGCACTAGTGACACTAAGCTGACACAACATTCATTGCAACATTTCTTTTTGCCTGATGGGAGAGGCAGGCAAGTTGATGTTGACAACAATTGTTAGAGGTGGTGGGAGGGTAACGCGCATCAGGGACTTAGACCCACTCAGTGTGGGCATCTTGCCTCTAAATTGCTTTGTCAGCTTCAGTGGCCTGACTAGAATGCCAATCTTCTCCAACAGCCGCCCCTTGCCCGGACGACTGGGTGCTCACCTGGCCGAGCGGCTATCGTGCATACACAAACACGCGCATCTACAAAAAGCTCTAGAGTGCCGTGCTGTAATGTACATTTGCGAGATAACAGCAGGCTGCTGGTTGTACTCTCTGCATGCATCCGTTAAGAGGCTTTGACTCATTGCTTCAGGTTCCATTGAAGGGGCCTTCCACCTAGGCACCGCTGTGTTGAGCTTGACCAGAGAGACAGACTGAAATTACACAGGGTGACTCAGAGGTGCCACTGAGAAAGAAAATATAATCATAATCTAATTGCTGATGCAAAGTGTTCTCCAGTGCTCTGCTAGGACACAGTGATTAGACCCCCAACGGATGAAAATTGCTGTTCAAAGATACACACGCACCCAAATTATACACAAATAGCAATAAACTCTTTATTTGAATTTTGAAATTCAAATTTGTTACTTCAATTTGTGTTTTGTGTGTGTTAATATTTTGCTGTTTCAATTTCAAACTCCTAAGAAGAAATTCAAAGATTTGTGTACGTGTGTGTCAGAGTGCATCTAGTGTTAACCAGGAGAGTTTGACTCTGTGATGTGAGACTCCAGGGGATTAGCCATGCTCTCACATTACCAACAGTACTGGACTGGAAAATGAGAAAGCATGGCATGATTTTGTCTAGAGTGGGCCTGCACACTCAAATTCATCCACTCACGCACACACCTCGAGAAATGCCCACAAGCACTGAGACACACACAAACTCACACAAGCAGCTCTTATTTTCTGGGAATTTATAATGTGCTCAACAGCTTCAATGGCCAATGCTACAATTACAAAATAAAAGAAATCCAAATAATTTGCCACTTTTGAAGAATCTCGGCATTACCAAAGAATAGGTGGAAAACACGAGTGTAGATCTCATATTATGTATTGACAAACACATTTACACCCTTGCATCATTAACAATGGAGTGAAGGCTTATTTCCTGAGAACAGTTTTGTTATTGAAATTCACTCCCTCACAAACAGCAAAGGAGCGAGTGTAGACACAGGGGGGAAAACATGCTAGTGATTCTGGGCGACTTCCGTGTTCTAAGTTGCAAAAGTGGAAAACTTACACGTGTAGTTATTATGGGAGGATTGCCCTGGAAGCAGAAGATATAAAGGATCTGATCTGATGAGTTCAACTGGGTGTGCGACGTGTGGATAACAATGACTTTCTCCAAAACTCGAGCTTTTGAGGACAGCCGAAACAGGACTTCTCCGAGTGTAATCGCCATGACTAAGCTAGTGACAACTGTTTTTTCTAGTTGGTGACAACACCATGGGGGCGCTGGAACATTCTAGTAATGTGATATGGCAAGCAGCCAGTGCTTAGAGGCTCGGGGCTAAGATTTTGTGTACTTTGCTAAATGTACACAAATTAGTGTCACTTTTAAGGATTACGCCTACAGGCATTCATATTAATGATGAGGTTTTAGTTATTGTCTTCAAACTACACTCGCTTCAAAATCTAAATGAACAGCTTCTCACTTACACTGATTTGCTTATGCACGTGCTCATCCGTGCATTCACACAAACCCTTTAGTGTATGACAGCTACTAGTGCATATGCATGTGCTCCTGTGTGTCTGCGATGTGAAGTGATAATGCCATTGGCAGACAAGCTGCATTTCATGAATACTAAATGAATAAGTTTCATCAAAAGTTTTTTTCTTCAGAAAAGATTCAAGGACAAGTATTGTCTGAGAATGTGTGGCAGATGAAACCGACTTCTGTTTGTAACCACAGATCACTCAGGTTGACACAGCTAGTAAGATGCACGTAAGCGGTCTTTGTGCTTTGACCCTTCCTGCCACCTGAAGCCCTAAAGCCTAACTTATGCTGTAACCTGATGTGCAGCTCCAGAGACGTGGGTCCCCTTCATTGCCAGCAACCTGTGTAAATGCTGTTAATGGTGTTGGCCATTTGCTAGGCTACGTTGCATGCTCTGCACAGGTTCTACAGATGTATAAATTAAGCTTTACTTTCATGTACATACAACCCACTTTGATTTTAAGTGGGCATCCCATTTCTGTCAGTATATTCAGCAGCATGTCTCACTTTTTGTACATAATAAAACATACTGCTGTAGAAAATAAAATAAATCTGTCAGCATGACTTAAATGATAAGTAATAAATGTGAACTTATGGAAAAAGTACTGAAAGCTCATTGCCCAGACAGCTGTAATTATAAATAAGATTTTTTTTTTTTTTGTATTTTGCAAAAAATGTCCTTTTTCTGGACGCATTGTAAAAAAAAAACCAAACAATAAAATCTCATAAAGTTCTATAGTTGATAGTGAAAAAACAAGAACTTTTCTGTCATTTGATTCTTTATCTATTATTTCACTGCAGTATGAATGGGAATGGGGAAGGTATTTATTAGTAGGAAAACTTAGTAAAATATAGTTAAAAGTCTAAAATATATGCCCTCCTTCACATTTTCCAAAGCTCTCAAATGAGCCAGACCAGAGTCTCTGCTAGGCCAATTCTGACCCCCGGGCCTTTTGTTTGACACCCCTGCTCTAAACATTTAGACAAATGCTGCTTTTCCAGTAACGAGTGGGCGGATTGCTGAACAACAGTGGAATTTTTTTCCATAGCAGTACTTATTGACTTGATTTTACAACAGGCACTTGCAGCCACTTATCTTTGAATGTGCTTAGTGAATCCAATGAGATGTTAGCCTTTTGCGCCTCTACCAAAAGAACTAGTCAAATTTGCTTGTTCTGTGACATTGCACATGATCCCACACCCATCGACGTGACATGATCAGGCCAAGCTTTTGGCTCTTCTACCTGCAGCTGAACATAGTTTTTTATTGACTTATGTGTGAAAAGTGAAATTAACAGCTAAGTAAGAACAACAACAAACAAAAGAAAGAGGAAGAGAAGTACAGTTTACCTCTACCCTGCTGGCCAACAACAATACTGTTGGTTTGGTAACGTTACAAATAATTGAAGACACAGTCATCCCATGACCATTGTTGGAAGTGTGTGGGTGGAATGGGAGAGTGTCCAACTGCAGTTTGGACAGGGCATAAATCCTACTTTATTACATATTTATTAGGAACAAACAGCATTAAAACATTCTGTGCGCTTCCTCCAATGACTTTAGCTCAAGATGCCACTGACCTAACCTAACCTCAGACCAACACAATTCTCATCCTGGTCACAGATAAATGTATCCACGATCTACAATCTTCAGGTCTCATGAAAAATAATTAGGCTTACAGCTATTGATTCCTGGATTTGGTCTGTCAGCCCAAGACGTCACAGTCTCTTTTCAACTGAGTATTGAACTGGCAGTGTGGTCTTATCGCTAGTGTGTGTATTTGAAGTGTATTTGTAGCAGCGTGTTTGCGAAAAATCTTGTCGGTGTCTCTCAGTGAGACTAGGCTAGACTGATTTACCCTATTATCTGATTTTTTGCAGCGTGCTAGACAACACAAAGTCAGTTTTTGCACAGAGTACAAAACAGCAGCGGGTTAGAAGACAGCAGAAGAGGAAATTGGATTTGACATTGGGAAATGCTGTTGTTCACAAGCCAATAGCTTAGAATATCACTTCTTAAGGCCAGTGGTGTCCTCTTTATCCAAAGGGTAAATGAACAGAACAGCAATTGATAAACCTCCAGTGTATGCTGGAAATATAACAAAAGCAAAATAGACCTTTTATTACAATTAAAATACAGACCAATAACTGAGATCAATAGTGGAAAAGAATTTGAACAGCTGTGCAGTTTTTGTGCTCTTTCACAATGCATTGCTCTGCTAGCAGGGGCTGATGCCTTTGAGGAGGGTTGTTGCCATGCGGGGTGTCCTTGTTCTTCCACCACATCCAGTTGGCTAGCACATGTCAGAATAACATCCACAAAGATGTGAGCATCATGTCCTCACAACGCAGCAGATTTTGCATCGTAAGGAGATGATCAGTATTATTGACTTCACATTTTAGTTGCTGTAAAGCTGAGGCTGATCACACCATAACAAAGTGAGGCCTGGACTTGGCTGTGATTGCATTTGATTGCTGCACTCTACTAGACTTCACTAGTCCTGGGATTGTGTCACAATCAGCATCCCGCAGACTATCTGCCTTCCCTGAGAGATTACATAGCACCGGGCTGTGGTGAGCCTCAGAGCGTCTAATTGAAAACCAGGAGAAATCCCCGTGATGCGACAGTGACAATAAGAGCTCCCTATAGAATAACAGGTATTAGGCTTGTCCATATTACAACATGTCTGCTGATACAAGTTAGGCAGTAGTCGCATGGAATCAGAGCATCAGGGTGTAGCAGTACTGAGAGATAAAGATATGTGGGGAAAGACAGACAACGGGAAATAATCGCCTTTACAACTTATCAGTGTGTCCAGGCAGGAAATGGCATGGCCGTACCTGTGACACCGCTTTGCTGAGGGCAGGCTAGAGGATGCCCCCCTAATACTAAGTGCAGTGGACAGTGGACACCTGTTCTGTCTCTGTGTCCATAGGCAAATGTGTACGTGCAATATGTGGTCTTGCTCTTCAGGTTCCTGACAGACTTCAAAATACCCAGTGATGATATTGTAAATCTGTACTACTTTAGCTGCAAATTAAATAACATCTTTGCTGCAGTTTCCCAGCACGAAGACGCTACAATGAGAAAGGAAGAATGGTCTAAAAGGAAAGAAAAGTGTAGCGATGGAAGGAGCTTAGAGTGGGATTAGTTGTGCTTGCATGTGACAAAAGCGATAGAACCAAGCACACAAAGATAAACAAGAGGCTGATATGAAAGGCTTGGGGGATGTCCTTTCGTTCTGTGAGACGCAAGGCTGACTTTTATTCTGCTTATTCTTACACTATTATTACAGCGCAGAGGAGAGGCTACAGAAACTTTACATAAGCTTAACTCTTATCCTAACGGACAGCAGTATTTTTGGGGCAAGACTGCTTGCCTCAAGTCCTCTATAATAGAAATCACAGAAAGCAAGACAGAAAGTTATTTTTAGCAGGTAAAATATGTTCAGTAGGTCAATATTGGGTATTTTTTATATTTCTTAAGATGAATACTGTGCTTTAATATCTGTCTGTAAGTGTGAAGTAGGTGATCTGTCCGAGCATATATGTGTGCAGATAGACATGAGCATGTAGCGAGTAGACATTGTGCTAAAATGAGTCCATCTGGGCTTTAGAGTGATAGTTCCTCAGGTCATTGGGGGTGTCATTGAGACTGACTAGTGTTGTCTGTGTTTCCCCCCTGTCGTCCTCAGGGATGGGTTTGAGCAGATGATGGCTGACGTTTTGGGATTGTTTATTGCTTGAGTTGCTGTCCAAAAGCTATGATGTAATGCTATAGATGTGAATAATGTAATACAATGCTATGGCAGAAGCTCATTGGTGTAGAAGCTCATCAGTCAGAAACACCCCGGGTTTGTGTACTCTTTGATCTTTACCTTTCTTTTTAGTCGCAATTTATTTATGTGCTTAGTTTCTTCTTTAGCTCTGCTGTAGCTTGATAGCATAGCTGAGCATCATCTCAGTGATGACAGAGGTGCAAAGCTGTTATGATCTTATCTTTTAGAGGGATTAATCTGACAAATCTTTCCAAAGATCTAACAACTTGAGTCAAAGTTGAGATGCTAGCGTTAGAGGAGAACTGTCATGGGAACATGTAATCTGATATTCCTGAGAGGAACAGGAGTCACAGCAAGCGGTGAAACAAGACTAAGCACGCAGATATTTGATTCCAAAGACATCTGGGTGCCAAGTATCCATCCAACCATCCATCCTGAGGTCAAATGTTTTCATACAGAAACACCTGAAGCACAAGCTACCCCAAGGAGGAGGAGCCACAGATCTACTCCCTAGTCTCCTGAATGACTAAGCTTCTCTTTCTTCTTCTTTTTCTTTAAAAAAAGGTTTTTAATGTGTATTTAAATTTTATTACATGGCAGATGTGTGACTGAATAAGTAGGAAGAAGGACCACTAAGAGTAATCAATAAGGATCTGCTGCACAGCTTTCCCAAATAAAAAGCCTTGCAAAAATGACAAATACAATAATCGCAAAAAGGCATGCTGGACTGATTTTATTTCAATTCAGCATGCCTCTCAGCACTAAGGAGCATGCTAACATGATTACTACAACGTGAATTAAGTATTGTCTTTTAATCTTGTTTGCAGGCACATTGCATGGTCAATGCTGCTTTTAAGCTGCTTTTAAGCTGTTTTGATGATTATACTGCACGCCCCATTTAAGATATGCAGGAATCAACATCATTAAGTAATAAATGCATGAAATAAAAAGTAACTTGTATATTTGGAGCGACTTTAGTACCACTGACAATGATGAGCATTAAGTAATTTACCGACCATCAACTCAGAAGAAAGATTGTGTTTTAGCCACACTTAAAAAAACCAAAACTCTGTCAGGAGTATACATGAATATGTTTGTTTGTTTAAGGCAACAGCCACTATAGGTGTGCGATAAAACCTTTCTTTCTCATTTCCAGTAATTGAGGAATTGTTGGAGCATTTTGGGTCAGAAAACCCCCCACAGATGTTAAGAGCAGGAAAAATCCAGTGGATAGTTCAGCAGTGGGCTATTGCTAAAGTGATATATAATGAGAGCAGTGAGTCAGAGGTCCAATAAGAGGGCTAAGTCTCACCCTGTGGACCGGGGATTTACCATCAGAACCGCTACCCTGAATCTCCATCATAACAAAAAAATAACAACTGCAACACTGCGGGCAGAGCGCTGCTGTGATTCTATCTCATGTACACATCAAATCCCAGATACACTCCTCTGATTGGAGGAGGGAGAGGAAATCCTCATCTTGAGTACCACAATCATTAGCGTGAATCACAGCTGCAATTAAAACCTCGTTTATCTTAATTACTGAACTAATGAGACGAGTCCCGCAGGAGTGAGCCGCAGTCTCAGAGGACACTCGGGGTGAGGAGCGGGAAGGCAAGAGAGGAGTCATGCAGAGTCCCACTTAAGTCTGCAAACAAGCACGCCCTCGCACCAATCTGAGCAGATAGACAGAGGCATATGTGTAAGCGTGCATGTACAAGCACACACATATAGAGGCTACACACACATATATCCATGCAAAATGCATCATCATATAACCTTACCCTCCCACCTTTATCTCCTAGCACTACATCACCCTTCAACTTCCATTATCTATCAAACTTATAATGATTTTATCAAGCCTACAGACTCCATCTCCATAAGGGCTTAGTGCGGTGCTATAACTCTTGATTTTGCAACGACCGGGAATACATCGCACCACCTAATTAATGTCTTTTTAATGCTTTTCTCCTCCAGAGCTTAACTCAGCCAAGCTCAACTTTGCAACAAGCACAACACACACAACAATACAACATGTGGCAGCAGACGGTAAGTAAGACTGAGTAGGTGTGTGCACTGAATGGGAGCAGCAGGTTTATGGTGAGCTCAGTAAAGAAGTGGGCTGGGCAGTGGCCTCTCTGTCCTGAGCATACAGCTATCAAGCGCACACACTCACAAATAATGCATGGCTGCGCACATGCGTGGACAAAGGGTCAAATTCCTTCGTTCAGCTGTGAGATTGCGCAGTGACTCAGCAGATGGTAGAAGACTGAATATCTTTATCACCACAAATTCCCATGGTGTGCCAAGCATATCAAGCGGTGCCAGCCCTTATCAGCCAGCTGGCAATAGTGGAGGCACCGATGTCCCTCCATCCTGGCCATTCTGGGCTCAACAGGGGGCAAGCAGAGTTTAAAGGATACAGTCCACAGACGGTTGTAATCCTCCCAATGGGTGTTTATTTTCCACCACGCAGATCAATGTTTCAGTCCTGAAGGATCTTTGAGGGATTGTTCGTCCTTCAGGACTGAAACACTGATTG
The DNA here is from genome assembly GCF_965226115.1 of Aulonocara stuartgranti. Taxonomy (NCBI): domain Eukaryota; kingdom Metazoa; phylum Chordata; class Actinopteri; order Cichliformes; family Cichlidae; genus Aulonocara; species Aulonocara stuartgranti. The sequence continues at coordinate 10,436,780 of NC_138949.1, forward strand.
TGGTTGAAATAAACACCCTGCAGGGGTATTAAAGAAGCATTGCAGCAGTGGATGGACAACAGAGTCAAAAGTGTTTGTGTGTTTTATCTTAATAGAAATAGAGATGCTTCATGTCTCTCCTGATTAACTATGATTCAGGTTTGTATTCTCAAACAGGCCACACAAGTCTGACTGATACGCTCAGCGGCTGTGATGCATACAAGCAACACAACTGGGTCAATTACTCAGATATAAATCATAATTTAAATTGACTATTTGCCGCTCACAGAAGCTTTGTGACAGTCAAGAATAATTTATAATAGTGCTGTCAAAATTACTGCATTCTTTTTTGTGAGTCAATTGTAATATCTGACACATTAGAAAGAAAAATGAACACAATTAGCACGGCTAGATCACTTCACAAGTTGTGTAGGGTTCTGTAAATTGCACAGGTGGCTCACCGTCCCCGTGTCAAAACAGGTGTTAATGTGCATCAATGAGGAGAAAAAAAGAAACAGCTGAGGGTAAACTGATGGAACAGTCATCAGGTAAACTTGTTTTCCATTCTCTTCAGATACGATGTCAACAAATAGCACTAACATTAAGTTAATGTGCAGTCAACTCTCGATCTGTCTGTGTCTGGCCTGCATCCACTTCCATGAGTTCTGCTTTTCTGGCACATGAAAATACATTCATATCCATGTGCACAAAAAAAAGTCTGCCTTCCAGTAATTAACTCTATAAACATTTGTCCAGGCCAATTACCCTGGGGCAACGTCGAAACTTAAAACGAGCATGCTTAAGTTTAAAATAAGGAAATGGACTCAAGCAAGATGGCGTCACAGTGACTACTGATTTGGAGAAAATTAAAAAAGGTTGATTAGCTGGGTATACTGGGCAATATGATTACATTTCTCTCAATAAATATTACTAAGTATTCATTCAAGCCACAGGACTGTGCAAAAGCCTTCAGCTACCTGTCATTTATTTATCATTTGATAGGAAAATAGGAGATAAGTGCATCAATTTATAGAGATATTAGACAGTCAACATGCTTTTAACGAATTCGGCAGTGTGTTTGGGATCATCATCAAGCTGAACTGGCAGATATGCAGTCCCAAACCTTGACGGAGCCTCCACCGTGTTTTACAGAGGGCTGCAGACACTCACTGTTGCACCTCTCTCCTGTGTAATTTGATATACTTCAGCCTTTCTCACAATAACCAAAGAAAGTCTTTGAAAGATGTTCAGAAAGTCTTGATAAGTATCGCCTCACGAGCTCTTGAACAACAGTCTTGCTACTTTGAAGTAAAACATAAAGAAATGAGTGGTGATTCAAGACTTTTGCACATTACTGTAAGTATGGGTTATTTATATTTAATGTTAATATTCACTTCCACTTATTCCACTTAGAGGAAATTAATTCAATATTAATTCCATGCTTTTTTCAGTCTTAAAAAGGTAATTTATTGCAATTAATCCCAGCAAATCTTTTCATTAATACCTTTTCTTTTAAACTGATTAAGAGTTGTAGTTACAAAATAATAGCATCTTAAAAAAGAGAGTAATTGACTACAGCAGGAGGAATTTAGGATATTGTCATCATTATGTCATTAAGCTGTTCTGAGTTATGCTTCCTGCATTAAGAGCTAACTGTAAGATAAATTGGCACAGGTGTAAACATGACAGCTGAATCATTCACTTAATCTAGTTATATTCATAATACTGGGGTGCATTTAAAGTTTATCCTGTTACATAGTCAGTCAATATTACTCTTGTTGTAACTTCTCCCAGATATCCATCTGCACCTTTAGCGCAAGCTTAACAACGAGTTTTACAGGATTACGAAGCATGTGAAGCCAGTTTTACAGAGCAAAGTGGTGCAGTGGCGCATAAAGATTAAGACACAAAGCTACAAAGTGTGTGCAGAGTTAATACGCAATGCTTTTGCTGCATGCCGTTAGTACTCATAACAATAATTATTTCACGAAATCTTTATATTAATTTGATTCCTTGAGCCTCGGAAGGATGAATATAGTATTCATGTCATTACAAATACCTGTCTATCCCCAGATACGGATCAACACCAAAGTTTAACTTTAAGCAACCTTGCCCCAGGGTCAATCTGTCCACCAACTTTCATGAAGTCAGTTCAGTTTGTGAGATATCTTCCTGGCAGACAGACAGACAAAGCAACTGGCAGGCATAAACATCATATCCTTGGCAGAAGTAAGAAAACTGAGTATTTAATGCAGGATCACTGCTTCATCCTTATCAGCACCATACAAGCTGTACAACTCCAAAGTAAAGCTCTCAGATATAGTAACACCAACACAAGTCAGGGATTTCCGAAGTGAGCTTAATATGGCGGTCATTTGTTTTGGCCCTTTATCTCAAATCTAAAACAAAATCTTAAAGAAAACAAAACAAAAAAAACCGCAAACGGAGACGACAACAGAAAAATCGTGGCATCCTTCTCGTCTGCCGAAGGTAAAATTTGTCACGCTGACAAATCATAATCCTGTTTTGATGGCACAAGCCAACTTAAGAATGATAACACAAAATGAAAGCTGACTTCTGCATAACTGAACCAAAACAGTGATTAATAAATGCTCAGAGCCAAGCCTATTCTCCAATTCTGAGGCGCTCCTCTCTGCTGTTATTGACTGTTGTGCTTGATGAGACTTGTCTATTATTACTGCGGAATTATGATAAGAGGTGATCGATTCCCCTCTATGTGCTGCGGATGTCAGATCGATTATGTGACTCAGACCTGTGATGATGGTGTAGCCGATTCCTCTTGGTCGACCAAGATCCTGGTCAATGGCTGTTATCTTCCGCACTTCGTATCCCTGCAGAGACACACACGCACGCACAAATATAACCTGTAAGCTGCATGCAGTCTTCACAGACACATTTTTTTAGTTGTTGAAAAGTAGTTTCCACTTTAATCAGAGAAAAAACAATAACATCAAACCCTTGGGACACAGTTAGCAGTTTTTGCTAAATAAAATACAACTACATGCTATTTTGTCCTCTGCTATGTGCACACAGGATGATAGACGCCTTGAATGTGTTTGAAATCTCCCTTTCTCTTTTCTTCTTTTAAAAATCAGGACAGGATACCTTAGTTTATACCGGTGAATCAAATATCTGTAACCAAAGCATCAACAAGCTAACAGAATATTCCTAGGCATATCAAAACCGTAAATATCCACTTATCTCTCACAAAGACGTGCCCATCAAATTTTAAAGCATAACAGTATCGTATTTCCAATCCTCCTTTGTATCTCTTCAATGGAGAGGGTGGAAAAAAATGTAAAAAGTGCAGGCAAATCACAAACTATTTTTTCTTTATGTGTGTTATTAGCATTTCATTGGGGTTTATTTCTCCTTTCATTGTTTCGAAGTTCCCCTGCTGCGTCAATGACTCTGCTACTCAACAAAACCACAGTGTGACAGCTGAAAAAAGAGAAGAAAAAAAATCAAAACGAAAGACAGAAAGCTATTTGAAAAGTCTTTGATCCGCTGAGCTTTCTCAGCCTTCTTGCCTCAATCAGACGCAGCGGTGGTACTTAAAAACCCCTGTGCTGCAGTGTGAGATTGAGAGACCTTCCCTTACTTCCTTCCTTCTCTCCTCCCTCCCTCCCTTACTCCCATCTCAGCCCTCTCACTCACACCCGAGCAGGCTGCCTCCCATTGATCCTGCAAATTGTGTCTAAGACGTGTTTATGCTCCATTTCTGCCAAAGCATCTCCTGTCATTGACCAATTACAGCAGAATCAATTACAAGCCTTTTAGAGAGACTGATTCGCACCTATCACAAACTGAGGGGGAAACACACCCACACACACACACAAACGAGAAAGATGCAGGGACATACTAAGAGAGGAATAGAGAAAGTGAGTGTGGAGAAGTGATGCTGAAGTAATATGAGCAATATTCTCGAGCTGTCCACACAAGTGCAATATGTTCAATCAAGCGTCAAAGATACAATCCCTCCCCTCCTTCACACACATGCAGACACACACTAACATGTATACACTGAACCTCTTCTCCCTCTTTTCATCCTTTCATTTCTAGCTATACAGTGCATTACCCCCCCATCCTCCTCTCCTTCTCCTCATTGAGTTGACAGCCAAATTGCGTTTGTCCTAGAAGGGGCTTAAACGTCAGTCCGAGCACAGATTAACAGCTATAACAGCTAAAAACCCTGCCCTGTGATTTCATCTGAAAATAATAATAATAATAAAAAAGCATTTCTTCTACTCCTTTGTCAAACTTTTCCCTGGATGACTGCTTGATTGGCCCAGGAATAAAAGAAAGACAGAAACAGAGAAACAAACAGGCCGCCAGAGAGGGAAAGGTAGAAACAGAGCGTGCGCACTTACACCTTTGAGAAATGACCTATGACAGGGACCCAAGTTTGATATCTCTACGTGTAAATGTCAAGGGCCTTGAGAACAGTTGACACTCATTCCGTCACTGTACGCCCTCGGCTTATCACCACCAAACACTGCATAATGGAAATGACACAGAATACCACATGAGGTCATTGAAGGAGTGTCTGTGTATAAGTGTGGTGCTGCTGCGGGCTTGTACTTATGTGTCTGGCTTTAAGCACTGTTGTAATCCTGTGTCTGTAGTGGGGTCAACAGGGCTAAGTAATAGATTTCTGATTTTGGCTGTGTATCTGCCGTGACCTGCTCTTACATTGTAACTGTAATAGGATTAGACACTGCCCCCTACTGTTAGAGGTAAGAGATGAGGCACTCCGAGGCAGTATTACTGAGGATTAAAGCTTCCAAGCTGCTGTGATCTGGAATCCACTTACTAATGTTAACTTTACAATCCAATGTAATTGGACTCTTTTAAAAAAAATCTTCCCTCTTATTCCCTCATCTAACTTTATACCTGGCTTTTTTTCTTCTCTCCGGTCACCTTTTTCTCATTCCACCCCGACATCCTATTCTCTTTCCATACCCTCACACCTCCCCCCTTCCTCCTATTGTGACCTTCCTGGTGACAGTTGATGAATCAGAGAGTCCGGGAGACACCGGGCTTCGACTCCGTCACGCCCCGTTAATATGCATGCAAATGTAGCACTTGACATTTCTACTACAGCGCATTCGGGCTGGGAACGAGGGACGTGCGGGTTGTTGTGTGAGTCGGGGGGCTGATATGGGTGAGAGACTGGGGACGAGACAGAACGAAAACTGATAGAGTGAGAAACCACAATCGGGACGGACAGTGTTATGCCCCTGTGTGTAATTCTCTCTCTACAAGTGGAAACATCAGTAGCTGGACCATTAGCCACCTGGGAACTGAGTTTAAGAGCTGAGCCAGGAGAGTGAACATAATGGTGTACAGAGAAACAGACATTTAGTGTATCACATACCCATTATAAACCTACTTGAAACTGAAACAAAGCTACGGCCATTTTGAGTCCCTAATGTACTTCATGTTATACCCAGACTTCATACACACGCCACAGTATGAGCGCATAAGACCAGAAATCCTGTAGCCCTTGTGACCTTTGGCAGGGGCTTCGCATCTATGGATGAGGATTGTAAATCTATAACAGTAATTACCATCTTCAACCACCACAGTGCTGTATATGGGGGCACTGGACTGAATTTGGGTGCATTTCCAACATTTCCAGTGTTGGAGGCTCAGGAGTGACGATAAGATGTGAAATATCATGCCGTCATTCAATTAGAGTCAATTCAGTTTTTTTTATAGATGGGCGATCGTGGCTCAAGAGTTGGGAGTTCGCCTTGTAATCGGAAGGTTGCCGGTTCGAGCCCCGGCTCGGACAGTCTCGGTCGTTGTGTCCTTGGGCAAGACACTTCACCCGTTGCCTACTGGTGGTGGTCAGAGGGCCCGGTGGCGCCAGTGTCCGGCAGCCTCGCCTCTGTCAGTGCGCCCCAGGGTGGCTGTGACTACACTGTGGCTTACCATCACCAGTGTGTGAATGGGTGGATGACTGGATAGGTAAAGCGCTTTGGGGTCCTTAGGGACTAGTAAAGCGCTATGTAAATACAGGCCATTTACCATAGAGCCCAAATTACAACAACAATCACCTCAAGGTAATTTATAGTGTAAGGTATGGCCCCAAAAATAATACAGAGAAAACCCCAACAGTCAAATGACCCCTCTGAGCAAACACGTGGCAAAAGTGGGAAAGAAAAACTCCCTTTTAACAGGAAATAACCTCTGGCAGAACCAGACTTGGCAGTGAGGGAGAGGGAGACAGGACAAAAGACACACTGTGAGTTCAATTGTAAACACATAGAGGTGAGTGAAGGAGAAATGCTCATAGCATCATGGGAAACCCCCACAGCCAAGACCTGTTACAGCCTAACTAGGGGAGGATTCATGGTCAGCTGATCTACTATAAGCTTTATCAAAAGGGGGAATTTTAAGCCTAACCTAAAAAGTACGAACCATCTGTATCCTATTCAGATTGGGAGCTGATTCCACAGAAGAAGGTCCTGAAAGCTAAAGGCTCATTCTCCCATTCTGCTTTTAGAAACTCTTTGTTTTTAATCATATTTCTTTGCACGAGTTGTATACACCTACTGAATAATCAAAGAGCAACATGAGCATGAGACAGGAGGAGCGGGATATGAGAAATGAGGTAAAATATAAGTTGAATGTTCTGGCATCAGAGCAGGATGGAAAGAAAGAAAAGACGAAAGCTGCTTGAAGAGGGTACACACTGTGGTGGTGAGATGTAAAGTGGGACTGTATTACTGACCAGGGGAACATCCTCCTCTATGTTGGTACTGTAGGGCAGATTGGTGAAAATGGGATCCATGTCTTGGACATCAGTGATGGTGATAGCCAAGCTGGCAAGCCGTGACAGAGGTCTGATTTTGTCTTGATCCTTTCAGAAACCAAAAAACACAAACAAACAAACACAGTATACATTTAACAGCGCTAATGCAATTTTGCTAACAGAGACTAAGTTTTGATACTGTATGTGTGCTGACCGTAGCGTTGACGGTGAGCTGGTAGGCTGTCGTCGTCTCATAGTCCAGAGCTCTGGTCACAGTGACAGTGCCTCGGGCTCCATCAATGGCGAAAAAGGCAGAAGGTGGCTGAAAGGAGAAGAGAACACTGCCCCCAGTGCCTTGGTCTGGATCGGAGGCGTTTACCATGAATATGGATCTGCCCACTGGTGTGTCCTGAAAGACACATCAAAGAAGACACACAGAGAAGTGAATATATACAAACAACAACCCAAGTGTATGCAGGAAGATATAATAATAATGGATTGGATTTATATAGCACTTTTCAAGGCACCCAAAGCTATTCATTCACTCTCACATTCACACACTGGTGGAGGCAAGCTACAGTTGTAGCCACAGCTGCCCTGGGGCAAACTGACAGAAGCGAGGCTGCCATGTCACGCCAACACCAGTAGGCAAGTAGGGTAAAGTGTCTTTCCCAAGGACACAACGACCAGGACAGAGAGCCCAGGGATCGAACCGGCGACCTTCCGGTTACAGATGCGCTTCCCAACCCCCTGAGCCACGGTCGCCCACATATCTCCTATAATTACATTTAAAAGTCAGAGAAAAATAAAGAATGAAGCAGGTACAGGTTTTATTAACTACGAAAGCAACAGATGGCAGTTTAACTTAATTAATAATTATTATTATCCAAAACAATTTGGTTGTGATTGCGATTGATCCCCAGCAGTGTTTCCCATGAATAATGACATCTAATAACAAAGTATTTGTAGTCCATCTGGATAAATAAAAGCAATGATTTCAGTAATACAGCTAAACTGACGCGAATGTGAAACAATAACCCCAACGTTGGTTTTGAGTTGTCCGTGGAGATCAGGCACACAAGACAAATTTATGGCAGACTTAACCCTCTTGTTTGCAAGTGAAAGAGCAACTTGCCGGGGTAAGGCAAACTGTTGTTGTTACAATAATGCATCTATCCCTACAACAGAAAGTATTTCTTGCGCTTTGCTGTCTGTAAATATATGCATTGCCTATCTGTGTTGCCCACAGAAATGGTCTTGGGTATCAAAAAGCTAAAAGCAAAGATATATGAAATGCCCAGAAAGGCTGCAAGATGCTACACCAGAGGGTCATGTGTGAAATAAAAAACCAAACAAACAAAAGAAAAAATTAAATAAAAAAAAGAGAAGGCTGTATAAAGACACACATTTTCCAGGTAGCCCGAAAAGTCTGTGGAACGACGGCATCATTAATTGGAATTTTATCTCAAAACAGCCACAAATACATGCACGATTAATAAGAAATGAGAATGTGTACAGGTACAGAGGGGAAAGGACGTGAAGGAGGATGGGACGCATCCTGATATTCCACTAAAAAAGAAAAATAAAATCCACTTGCACAGGTCTTCTACTCTCTCCTCCTGTTTACCAGACCTGTAGACACAGACCAGAGAGTGTGTGTGTGTATGTGTGTGTATGTATGGGTGTCTACGTTTACGTGTGTGTGTGGTCTTGTCTATCGCAGGGGCAGAGTGTGACCACATGGGGAGGTCATAGTGTTGAACTGAGCTGGGCCCTGAGCCAGAGCTAAAGTGACACAGTAAGAGAGCAGTTGACCCCACAGTCTGTCTGCACTGGTGTCAGGGGAGTGTAGAAGCCTATTTGCATGTGCATGTGTGTGTGTGTGTAAATAGTGGTGTGTCAGAGTCCATGAAACTGTGTAACTGTGTGTGAACGCCTGGGTTAGAGGGGGTAGACAGTATGAGCAGAATCAGACCTCGCGTGGGCATATGTGTGTACGCATTTGTAATTTGTGTAATGAAATGTGTGCTCTGCTCTCTCGGAGTGGTCTCTGCATGCAAACATAAACAGCATCGCAAACGGGTCTGTCCAACCACATTAAGCTAGACTTTTTTTTTTTTTTTTTCTAAATGACATCAGAAACAGCAGTATGCGACATTACGTGATGGCAGAGCTTCAGTTCATCCTTTGTCATTTTTTTTTTTTTTTTTTTTTTTTTTTTTTTAATAAATAGGACAGGGGGAATGAATGAGAGAAAGAGGGGGAGAGAAAGAAAGAAAACCAAAGGGGAGAAGAGACGGTGAGAAGGGGGGGAAGAGAGAGAAAAAAAAAAAGAACTCCTGGGTCACCTGTATGGAGAAAACAAAAAAACAAACAAACAAAAAAAACAAACAGAGGAGACAGCAAACAACAAAGAGCAACATAATAATAGAGAAAACAAAGCACCATCACAATAAACTAGCTAGTCATAGATATCAATATTTACTAAATAATAAACGATATTGTGCAGCACGCAAGATAGACAGCGCACAGTGTGCTTTGAGGCAGCAGCCAAGAAAGCTTTAGTCCGCGTCTGTGAATACCCATGTGTGCATACCTGTGTGGATCAGCATGCTTGCATTCCAAAGGTTTCTCCATGTAATGATCTGCTAGACTGCCATATGAGAATTTAAGGAGAGCAACAAATGTCAACGAGAGTAACAGAGCAAGTTTTTTACCCCTGGAATCCTCGCTGTGTTGTGTAATGTATGCAGACGGGGTCCCGGATCGTTTCTCAGATTTATGTAGTGAAAATTAATATAATTTACTTTTTTTTTTTTTTTTTTTTTTTTAAAGTAGGTCTGAAAGTTGTGAATGCTCAGATGTAATCGGAGGCCTCGGGTTAACATTATATTTCTTTTAGTGCAGTTGCTCTGACTACAGGGAACGACACTGTGGCAATAAGAGCGAAAAAGGAAGAGCAGAAAATCTATTTCTTGTTAGAAAAAAATGAAAATAAAAACTAATTTTTAAAAATTGAGAACAACAACCAGAGCTGACAGCTTTCAGTCACTTTCCATGCTCTGCTCTCTCTTTTTGGGTCCCTGAGAAGCTCTGCTGCATCACTTTGAGTGTAACCTGGCTGACAATTGCCGAGTGAAGGAACAGAGTTACTAATCCACTCCCCCACAACAATAACTGCATTTGAATAAACATCTAAGCTGCATTTCTCTGATATATTTAATATGTTTGTCAAGTTGTCTGCTTAGGAGGAAATTGGAAACACCTCTAAAGGTACCCCACAGCCTGCAGCGCGACACCCGAGCACAGCAACAAATTAATTGGATGAAAATATACGCAATCAAACTCTAGGTGAATTAATTAAATACTGTTGCATGTAACGTGTGTGTGTGTGTGTGTGGAATGGATGTCGACATTATCAATTCTGCTTTGATGTCAAGGAGGCAGTTTGATGGTTAAGTGTTGTGTTGGGTGAATGCATGTATGTGTGTGTGTGTGTGGCACTTTTTGGAAAAAGTGTTAGGATGATATCTAAATGTGTGTGTGTGTGTGGGTGTGTGGATAAAGAATGTGATCTGATGTATCCTTTTCTTCCCCTGAAGCATGCCACCTTCTATCTCTCTTTGCGCAGCAACCTGTGAAACAATAACTCATAAACACCGCCAGGGTCAAACGCCGCAAGGTTCGGTAAATAACGCAACGCGCTCATATATGTAAACGCACACGCGCGCACACGCCAGCACCAGTTTTGATCTCTCAGATTTGACAGAGGCACAGCATTCAAAGCACTTCAAGCAACAACAGTTCAAAGCTTTGCCAGGATGTGCAGATGACCAACTCTCAGCAGAATGTGTCAGTGTGCCAGTGTGGTGCTGCTCAGGTTAGCGGGCTCGCCTGCGTGAGGGTGAAACTCGCGTCTGAGCCGCTATTCGATTTTTTTGGAATCTCTCCCTGAAAACTGAATGCAAACATTAACCAGTCACATTATTCAGTCTTATCTTCTTGCTTCCCTTTAGTCTCTGAAGGTCAAACTGCTCAGTTTGCATAAACGGTGCATTTTAATACTAAGAGCAAAACAATAAAGCAACCTATTTAAAGAGTTTCCTTGGATCGTCAGCTCCTCTTGATGGATTTCTCTGCATTCCAGCAGTCCAACACTAAAGAGAGCTCCACGGCCTGAAATATTCTCTAAGCAGCCACTACACAATACTGTCTTCTACTAGCACTTTTCTCCTTTCCAATTGGTCACAGTACCCTTCCTATTGGGCTATTGATTGGACTCGTGTGAAGTCGATGTGAGTGACCAGGCGCAAAATACAAGGCAGTGAATAATTCTGGTTTTATTAACCTATAAGACTACGCAATCATTTCTCCATAAATGAGACAGACAGTAAACAACAAGGACACAAGAATGGGTGAGCACTGGCAGCTAAACTGGATACTACTGAATGCTAGTTGAGAACCATGTATGTGTCACTACCTATACCTTCAAAAGAGCAAAAGCCAATTGGTTTGTCACGGCACATATTCCAGCATATAAGCCTTGACAGTGCTTTGCAGCTTTTGAATAAATGGGGCTATTTCCTTGGGAAGAAGAATGTTAAGTGGAGAGATGGTTGAGGAGGGATGAAGACAGTTCCCTGCTGTCTTATCTGAAGTGCACTGTGGGAATCACTCTTCTCCCTCTGAGAACTGCTACTTATGAAAGAAGGAGAAACATACAGCAGAGATATATAGAAAGATAGAGACGGAGGAGCATTCTGTTTATGGTACAATTCAAATATTAACTGAGAGCTAATACTAATTTTGTGTCACAGTAACGCTGAAATCCATAAAAAATGAACATAAAAAACCCTCAAATGCAAAAGTGCTCCCACTAAATACTCCTACTAATATTTAAAATGAAAAAAAAAGACATTTTTAATTGCTACCTGTGTTATTGTAATCAGTTTGATAGATTTTACAGAACCTACTAACCTAATAACAGAGCAAAAAAAAAGTATCCTTACATTTCTATAGTCCAAAAAATTTCAAAATACAATTATGCTGCAGCACCGATCAATGAAAGAGTGAGAGAAACTGCGGCATCGATGAAACTTCCCAGGAGCTTTGTGGGCATCATTGTGAAAAGGAAGAAATCAGGAAGCACATTTCTGACTTGGCCTTTCAGCCAACTCAGTAAAAGTTTAAGGAAGGAAGGCAAGTGACCAAGAAAGTAGTGCTCACTACAGTAATACCTCTGAGATCCTCTACAGATAGATAGATGCTGGACAGTTGCCTGTGCAGCATTACGTCAATTAGGCTGTAGAAGTGTGGCTAAAAGAAAGTCATGCCAGTTGTCAGACAGCACTTAAAAGGCAAAGCGCTGGACGAAGAGTACTCTATGTCATAGATAATGTATATAATATCAATATACGTCTGGTGAATTTCTTGGTACATCACCTTTCTTATCAAGCATGTTGTGCACAGTTTGCAGTAGCCAAGGATTCTTATCAGGGACAGAGACAAATCCTTGAGAATAAATAGCTTATGCAAGACACACTTAACCAAAATATTTCAGATCACATCCTATCTGCACACCCAGAGGACGGTGCTGGGACCGTTTCTGAAAAATCGAACAGTCCAAGATTAGCTGAACACCTCTGATGTGCTCAGTGAAGTCCTCTGACTAACATAGGCAGCAGAATTTCTTAGGAATGATTTCCAATTAATATCAATTAATAAACCTTAAACAGTGTAAGTTCTACTCCAAAGCAAATGAAAACGTACTATTTCAGTGTTTCATCTTAACTCTGCAAAGACAAAAGTATGAAGAAGGTCGTAAATGTGACACGAAAAAACAGACTACAAGTTGTAAGGAGACTGAAAGAACGCAGACTGCGATAAAAGGAAGGGGAAGACAGAGAATACAGATGAGGAAATCAAACTGAAGGCCTGTCACTAACAACCATGAGACATTTCTAATAAAGAAGGGGGTCCCCATTCGCTTTTAACTTTGCCTCTGCTTTATCGTACGGTGTGTTTGCCCTGCCTTCTCCACTACTAGTCCTCCATGTTTAAAATTTCCGGTTTTTAATGGCAGCGGCACTTCTGAGGCCGCAGAGAGTCAGAGCTGGATGGACCAGGACTACACGCCGCAGCTTCTCTGTCGGACTTTAACAGGGCTTGAATCCCCTGAGGGCTGGACCTGTGAGGATTCCACTGGTTAAATGTCAGCGGTCTCCTCTAGGAGTCCTTGAGGGAGCAGTCCCTACAACGAGATTAGACTCTGTCCAAGAGTGCACTTAGTTAATTCATTAGTGTGTCACTCTCAGTATGGAGCCAAATTCATTCACACTGTTGTGTAAAGGTAAATTATGCTCTTCAATTGGACGAGCTTAAAAGCTCCAAATTACTCTATTATTTATTCAATTAATTCGACAAATAGTTAAACACGGCTCTTACAAAGCAGAAGAAAATACAGCGCTCGTTAAAGAGGAGAAAAACAAGTAAAATATATAAAGTTAAACATTTAAAGCTGGTAGCATATCGCTGCTGCTCATTAAACAAAAGACTGCAAAAACAGCACCAATACTTTGCACTTTGCCTCTCTCTGAGGAAATGCAGATTGGTCTCCATCAGCCCCTGAATTTATGCCATAATGCGTGTATTTTTTGAACAAGATAAACAATGTTTCATCACAGCTAGTTAGTATTCTTCTAGTATTCTTCCTAGCACATACTGGATATGTTTAATACATTTTCTGACGAAGTCTAAGTTCATTCGTCTTGTAAAAATAACCCGAAGCCCTTGATGCTACTTTGGATTCACGCCACCATGCTTCTTCCTTCTTAAGTGCTTCATTTGCTCGGGATTTACTTATCTATGATATTTATAACAGCACAGAAACTGCATTGATTTCACTGCTCAGAAAAGACAGGTGTATTGAGTGTGAGCTTTTCTAGCCACATGGTCTAGAGATCAGTGGTGATAAGCAAAAGATGCGGCTCTTTTAAATACTTTTAAATGTTTTATTGATTGGGCCTGTGTCAGCTGGAGCTTATTTATCTACTTATTTAACATGTTTGGGTGGCAGAAGCTTCGAAGTAAGTGAAAATTTTTTAATGATGGTATACAAGCTGAATAAACCACACTCTTGCCCAACATGACAGTTTTTGCAATGTTTCTGAGTAGAGCACCTGAATGCAACTTAAACAAACCTTAAAAAAAACATCATATCTGAGAAAAGTGTAACGACTTTTTTTTTAATGAAAGGGATATTTTATAATAATTAGTATTTATAAATCAGGCTTAGCAAAAAATTTCAACAGTTGATTGTGACATATAGTCACCTTAGATCCTAGCAGAGTAAAGCCAGAACAAATATGAAACTTTGTCATTTCAAACCGTATGACGATGTGATTCACTATATCTTAAAAAAAACCCAACTTAATAAGACAAATGGATTGACAGAAAGCAACTAACTGAACGTCCAACTACTCCAAATGTGTGGCCCTGCTGCTGTCGGCCAAAAATCCATCTGCGACCCGTCGATTAAGCGAGTAACTTGTAAGTTAAAAATGCTATCACTACGATAAAAGTCACGCTAAGTTTTTTTATCCAACCTAGTAAAGCCGATGGCCAGCCTACAGACTTCTAAGTACAATGTTTTGTTCTTATTTTGTCAGAAATGTTAAAGACATGGTGATTTGAAGGGGCAGCGCCTGGGTTTCGGCTCCCTGCTGCTCGCAGCGCCAGAGGCCCAACTGTTCACTACAATAGAGCCATGATTACACCTACACTGCTCAGAAGGTTTTCAGTTCCTCCCCAGCTGTCTGCTCTCCGCTTGCAACCCAGCAGGCATGTGATTGTACCAGCTCAGCTCGCCCTTTCACTTTCTGCCTCGCACAACCTCTGTCCCTCCATCACTGCCTCCCACATGTGGCACCTTGTCACACTACCCCGACATTATTCCGACCTATGTGAGGGAATGTATTTCAAATGAGGAGAAAGTGCAGAACTGCAGGGCAGACAGATGTTCCCTTACAAAAAAGGGTAAATGATTTGACCAAGAAAACATGGCTTTGGTTTCTGATTAGCTGATTCCTGTTAGTGTGACAACTTAACGGTTTAAAACATATTTTTAAAAATTAATGGTCCAGTTCTCCAGGTAAGAAGAATAAAAAGCACTATTGCTATGTTACCAGGAAACTAAGGCTACGTTCACACTGCAGGCGAAAGTGCATCAAATCCGATTTTTTTGACCCTATGCGACCCATATCCGATCATGCTATGACAGTGTGAACGGCGCAAATCCGATATTTTCAAATCCGATCTGGGTCACTTTCGTATGTGGTACTGAATCCGATACATATCCGATGTTTTAGAAAGCGACTGCTGTTTGAACGGTCAAGTCGCATTAAATCCACCTTTTACGTCACCGACACAAGACTGAAGCCAATTATCAGCGCCAGAGAAGCGCCCGAGAAGACATCGCGAACGCTTCCTGGCCATCCAGCGTAGATGTCAGTGAAACTGTTGGGAAGACAACGTAAACATTTTATTTGTACTGTATAATCTGCAGATTCTGACAGAAATCTGCAGCTATCCTTTGAAGCACCGCTCCTCTCTTAAACAGCAATAAGGATCATTATTAGGTTATTTACATTATTATGTAAATAACAAAATAACTTAAAGCAAAAATTGGGAAACGTGAAGTCCGAAGTCTTTATATTAAGGGCCATCAGTCAAACAATATAGTTTGCTCTGGGTCTAAACAGAGCGCGTTGTGTGTGACATCTTCTTTTGCGTATGCGGGCCGCTTTGAGCGTTCACACTAGAGCGCGTTTGCTGTCGCATTTTATTTGTAGTGTGAACGAGCAGTAAAAAAAATCGGATTTGATCAAAAAATCGGAATTGAGCATTAAGACCTGCAGTGTGAACGTAGCCTTAGAGCCAGTACAAGATCTCGCCATGCTGATTACTAAAATTAACAGTCAGTGTTGTCGTACAATAAAGCAACATTTTTGCATTCAAACATGATATTTTTATTGAAACCTATGCTACAAAACAGTCGGGAATTCCCACAAAGTGGAAAAAATTTGCAAAAAATGTCCTCTCTAATGCAGGTGTCACAAAGTGCTTTACAGCTTAGTCAAAGAATATGAGACAAGTAAACAGGAGCCGTCCACACTGACGTTAGGCGAGCTGTTTAAAGTCATTTAGAGGGCAATCTGAGAACAGTGCCTGTGCTGTGTGATGCTAACATTTCTCATTGCTTCCTTTGCTCCTTCCTTGCATCTCAGCTAATCTCTACAAGGATGTGAGAGAAACATGTGAGGAAGAGATTCAAGGTGGAGAGATGTAAACTGTCATGGTTCCTGGGTCGTGGACTCAGTGCTTTGAGTTTTGTCTTTTCTTTATTCTAGTTGTGTTATTAGTTCCAAATTTTGCTTATAATTTGAGTTTCATTGTATATTAGTCTTTAGTTTCCTTAGTCCATTAAGATTTAAGTGCCCTTTAGCCCTTTTTTGGTTCTCTGTTTTTAGTATTTATATTCTCAGACTTTTTTTAAGATTAGTTATCTGGGTTCTGCTAATAGTTATAGTTCATAATCAATTTCTTGTTTTTTGTTCTTCCTCCTCCTTTTCCTTCTTCATCTCTGTGTCAGGTGTTTAGTTACTTCCTGTCTTATTTTGTTTGTCTCTTGCTTTGTGTGCATTGTGTTCATTTTTGCTTCCTCTTTGTCTCGTTAGCTAGATTCTGCTCGACTGTGTCTCGTTTTCCCACAGTCTTCTTTCTCTATTGCCTCCAGTTTGCCATCCAAAGGTCACAGCAAAAATCCAGACTCTTCAGGTCAGGCAACATTTTTAACATTTTTGGTGTTCTTAACTGTTTAACAATTTTTCACTGCTTCAAGGTTCAGTGTGTTGTGTTCGAAGATGCTCTACTGCATACCTTGGTTGTAACTCATTGTTATCTGAGTTACTGTTGCCTTCCTATCAGCTCAAAACAGTTCGGCTAGTTTTGCTCAGAGAAGCGCCACTTGCTGGATATTTTTTTTTTCCAGACGATTCTTTGTAAACCCTAAAGATGGCTGTGTGGGAAATTCTCAGTGGATCATCAGTTTCTGACCTGCCTGTCTAACATGCCAGACAGTTCCCCAAACCTTCCTCACTCTGATGCTCAGTTTGAATTTCAGCTCAACTTGACGATGCCTATATGCTGCTCCCATGTTACTGCCTGATTAGATATGGGCACTTACAAGCAGTGGTGTACTGAATAAAGTGGTCAGTGAGTAAAATAGATCCTGAAAAAATACAGGCACGAACTGCACAGTTACATGGTATATACAGTATGTAAGACTTTCTCATATAAATAGGTGAGGCCATGAGCTGGCAATAATTTCACAGTATGCAGTTTTGGCAGAGATGCTGAAGCAGGTGAATCACAAGAGTACTTAAATTAATCATAGAGGTGACACACAAAACCATATTTCACATTTGAAATTAGCTTATCAATAATTCACTGGTATTGAAACAAGATAAAGTGTCCTTCATCTGCGAGGTTTCGATAGCAAATGAGGAAAATTATACAAAAATGATTTATACCCTGCCAAAAAGAGTGCGGTTCATCTTACTTTAAAACTTTGGGGTTTTTAACCCTTATTTCTGTTTGTGTGACTAATACTTGTTCAACTATGACTTAAGTCCACATTACTTATCTCATGGCTATGTTGCGTGTTATATTTATAACGGTGGCCTGTAAGTTTCCAGAAACATGTCCAGGATCCCGAGCTTCGGGAAACCTAGCTTGTGGCTTAACATTCATTATTTATTGCAAAGAAACTCAGTGAATAAGGTCGGTGATGAAACCATGTAGCAAAACAAGCCCACTTCTCAAGGGAGGTAATAGCAAGTTTAAATACTGTATGTCATGGCAGTAACATTTACAAACCAATGAAACAGCCCGTCTCATAAAAAAATATGTCAGTAATTACAATTCCACTCATGGTAAATGTTGTGACAGGGCTTCCTTCATAGCCCGTGATTTCCCAGGGGCAGTGAGCAGTAGTATGTACCTGTGATAATGCGATGGAGACTGGACTTGGGGCTGAGGTGGAAATGGGAAACCCACCTCATAAAGCCCTCTAACCTTAGGAGACCCACTTGTAAAGCTTACGTGTCTGATACCATCATTTCAGCCAGAGTATTGAGTGTTATCTTGAGCCAGGTTTGAGCTAAGAGACTGAATGCGTGAGTGACAGCGTGGAGTCTACTGCAAACTCCAATTGCAGGTATGATGCTTTCTCGCAGTATAATTACTGTTAGTGAGCTCAACTCTGAACATGAGGGATGGAAACTGTGCAGACACCCAGTGTGCTTTGTTCATAATTCACTGAATTAGCAGTGATAAGCCAACTGCCTGTACTTGTCTAAGTGTGCTTTGTCGAGTAGAAGTAGAAAGTGAAATCTGTCTAAAAGAACATTTCCAGTTGCTTTGGATCAATTCTCAAAGTGTTTTGAATGTTTAAATGTGGGATCCTTTAAGAGAACACACATCAGAAAGATGTGGGTGTTTTAACTGTTAAGGATTTTAGTGCAACTATTTACAGTGTGGACAACTATTGACTGTCTTTTAGAGCGAAATAGCTGAGATTAAATTTACCTAAATATGCTACCATTATTATTTCATGGTGTAACTCATCACCTGCAAACAGTCTCTATAATCTAATAATCAAGATTGACTTTGCTGTAATGCAGGTTGTCTTCGTTTACACATGAGTAACTGTGATACTATTTGTATATCTTTTATTGATTGATGTTTTTCTGTAGTTGCTTCCTTGTGGATAGACTTCCAGCTGGTACTGGTGAAAGTCTGCTCTAGGAACAGAAATATACATTAGTTTTAAAGTTTTAAAGTTAAAATAGTTTTAAAGTTTTGAAAGATTTTAAATGCAAGACTGTTTTCTTTACCTGTGTGTTTGAGCCAAAAGAGTTCCCAGCCATCCTGAGTGTCATTCAAAGGTAACCTGATAGGCATATCTGCTCTCATTTAGATCAGAGCTTGTAGGCCAAGTGGGGAAATGTGAATTTAATAGTTGCTGCCTTTTCTGTTGTATTGATTTAATGTTAATAAAGACTGTTATGCAAGCTGTGTGTTGCCTTTAGTTTAGTTTAATATGTAACCTTATACAGTTGTATCAGATATGGCTTAGGACTCAATTAGTAGCAGTCAATAAAAGTCTGGAGTCTGCTGCTGGACCACAAGTCACTGGTGAGCAAAACATTTTTTTATTTTGTTTTGTTAGATTTTCTGTGTCGTTGAGTGTTGCTGAATAAATCCCTGGTTGGTCGGCACCTTATCTCTGCCTCAAGGATCCCACTTCAACCCAGTCACCAAACCAATGGCCATCCTAACCAGGGGCGTAATTTCAAGGGAGGTTAGGGGGGTTATGACCCCCCCCCCCCCCCCAATAATAAGACCCAACTAATATATAACCCCCCCCCCCCCCCCCCAATAAAATTATGAATTACGTTGCATAAATAGGCTGTTGATTTTCCTTACTCATTTCAGGTATTACCAGCAAAATAGTTGCACGTTTAATCATCTAGGAATTTACCCAGATTTATTTATTTATTTAGACAGAGATCTTGACACCCCCCCAATGTTCAGCACAAAGTTACGCTGATGATCCTAACACTAGCCCCAGAGTCGTACATGTATAAGACTTATGCAGGACTTGAGGGAAACAGAATTACCAGTCCTGTGTAAAGTTTCTTTTTCTGTTACTGCAGTTTATTGTACTGTGTGACCATAGGAGGAAAAATATTTCCCCTCACACACTTGTAAATCTAAGTCATCTTCTTCTTTACAAAGCAGAAGAGAAAACATTGTGCTCTTAAAATCAAGATCCGAAATTAATTTTATCAATGAAAGTAACTGGGCTAAACAACTATTGTACATTATAAGATGAAGAAGAAGCACTTATCTGAAAACTCTGACCACAAGAATTTGTCATTCTGGTAGCTTGTTTTGAAAGCCTTCTATCTATCTATCTATCTATCTATCTATCTATCTATCTATCTATCTATCCATCTATCTTCAATTCATATCTTTATCCACTTTGACCTCCAGATCACAACCCAAATAAACATTTTCAAGCTGAATTGGAGACAAATTAAATCAACATAATAATGGGCTGGATTGGCATGAGCCACCAGACTCTCTGGATTAAACACATTCAAGACTGACCTGAAGCCATCTAACCATGTATATACTGACAATATTTTATAGGCATGCCTCTCTAACAGTTATCAGTCATTTTCTAATGGCAGTTAGTCTTTCCTCTCTAAATCGTTTGACCCCCCTCTGTTAAACTAGTCAGTAAGGCCTAATACGCTGCAGTAATGTGGTGCAAGTCTTTGTGTACCATACAGGAACTGATGTCCAAAAAGTGTCTTACATTATAACCTGCTTTTATTCCTTCTTGTTCTCTCTCGCTCCACTCTATGGTCCGTCTGCGATTTTCTGGAGAAGCACTCAGCCGAACAAAATGATTCCACACCAGCAGACAGGGAGAGGGGCCACTTTTGAAAGGCAAAGACAGCCTCCCAGTGTGTGTGAGAGCGTGTGAGTGTCAAGGATTCATGATGTGTTCCTGTAATTTCCATTTAGATCTTTTTGAGGGGCTTTTTTTGTTTGGCTGATATTTTTCAATTTTAGTGTTTACTATTTTCAATAATGGAGTATTAATTGAAAAGTCTTATGTTGCTTCAAGTTTGGGTGACTATTTAAAATAATATATTTTAAAAGTAGGACTTTGTTTGGGGAAAGGTTTGAGGTAGCAGTAATGGTTAAAGTAAGAGGATTATGAGATAGGGAATCAATGCCTCCAGTGGATGGCGTGTGTTTGTATGTATGGGTTGGCTATTTTCTCCGTGGAGAAAAGACAACATATTTATCTCCTTATCAGTCTTCTCCCAAAACTGCCTAACCCCCTGTCAAAGCTCATGGCTGACTGCCTCCAAAGAGCTGGAGCTGTTTGTTTAAATGTAAAGGTAATCAGGCCCAGCATGCTGCAGGAATCCACAGAGCCAGAGAGAGACAGATGGGTAGATCCCAGGGGAAGGGTACAAGGACAGGCCAAATCACATCAGCCAGCTCTGCAACCTTTTTTTTTTTTTTTTTACCTGTTATGGAAAGTTATCCATATCGGTTTAGAGTACTAAAAGTACAACTCATTTTTCCTGCCTTATTTAAAGCAGTTACCTGTAGCTGTGGTTGAAACTATTGCTGCTTGGAGGTAGGGAAGCTCCTTTTTCTTAAATTTCTCTCAAATTCAAATGCAAAAGTTTGTAGATGGAATGCACATTTTAAAATTGACTTTGACAGTCTCGTGAGGACAGCTTAGTGTACATAGCATTCGGGTAGCAGCAATTTTAGCTCACACTCACGGAGGTTTTTGCCAGTTAAAATGTCATACAGCTGCTCGTATTAGCTGACACGAGCTATTATATTCATGACTAACTTAACTTAGAGCTCTACAAAGGTTTGTGTGTGGACGGGTGAAACATTGCTTCAGTCCTCTGAGACTTGAGGCCATTCATTTATGCTCTCTTAAGGTAGAGATCAGACAAACTAGTTGAGCGAATTCTTAAATCCTGAAGTCTACATCAGAGCATAATGCATTTCTGGTATTTGTCAGGCTGCAAATAGATCTTATACTTCTAAATTCTTCTCTAATTGGTTAGTTTAGTAAATTCTGCTTTTTAGCATAGTGCATTTTTAATGATTTTAGGCAAATTAATTCATGTTATTCATGTTATAAGCCGAGCTCCCAACTAATGGCTTTCCATTTCAAGGCTGTTATTACAACATAAGAGGCATGCTGAAGGTGTTAGCATCCCAGTGTCCAGATAACATTATAATGCTGCTATCAAGAATAATAAAAACGATCAAACAAGATAAATGAGCTTCATTTGCTTCATGCAAAAATGTAGTTGACATGAATCAGTGATTACCAGATTACCAGTGACTGCTTAATGGATAACAGTGAAAGATGATGAATCCTGTTTCCTTTTCCTACTGTTGAACATCTTGTTCTCATACACAATTTTCCTGTCCTCCCCAACTCCCTTTTTTAAGAAGTCATTTTTTTAAAATAGAATTAAATGCAAATTAGAGTAGAGCTGATTATCATATAAACGGCTGTTGCCTAGGGGGCAAGACACTCTGGCTTTATTTATTTATTTGGTCATATTCTTCACAGTTCCCCATAAAACTCTGACTTTAATCAGTCTGCACTTTCTTTTAAAGACATAGGGGAATTTGGGACTGGTTGAAGGGAGGCGCGCATTTCTGTGTATGTGTGGGCAGCCTGTATTTGCGCTTCTGTGTGTACATATGGGAGGTATGTGACCAAGAGCAGAGCGTACGCCTGTACAGCTTCATTCTGCACACTGCTCAATTAGCTCTTGATGTTTTATTTTACAGGTGAGCGCGATCACCTGTAAAGGTACACAGCTGGAACAATAACGCAAAGCCCCATAATCCAGTAGTGAATGGCAATTTTACATAGTGGTCCAGAGGCTTTTTATGGCAGCTGGATTATGTTTGCAGTCACCCACCAGTGCAAGTGATCTGATTTGAATTCACTGGGAGTGAGGGAAACACTGTAAATGGGTAATTACCCAGAAGTAACATAGAGGGGAGAGATGAAGTGAAGTAGTGGGAAAGGATTTAGGCAAAGACCTGCAGATTAAAGATTCCTTGTAACTTAAAATTTGGGAACTGACCTCCAAACGGGCTGTTGGATCCAACGTGTGTTGGATGCTAAGACTTGGTATCTTTATGTAAACCTGTGAGGGCGGGGCTTCACTTGAAAAATTGTTAATTTGCTAATTTGTTAAAAAAAACACAGATGCTCAAAATTTGATTTGTGGTACTTATTTGGGTTTTTGGGGTACATTTCAAGGTTTTAACATTTTGCATGCATTTAATGAGATGTCTCAAAACCCCTACTGGGGGTCAGAGTATAGTCCTCTCATTGCTGTAGTTTCTTTGTAGCGTGACCATAAGTCTACTTTTCTCTTAAAAATCATCAGTGATTGATATATTTATCTTGTCAGTATTGACACACAAATTTCACTATTTAAGCAAAGGGCTACGTTTTCTTTTCTACCGTTTCTCAATGGGTTCAAGGAAACTAACCGTGTAAAGCCTGAACTATGAAACTCACTTAAAAAAGAAAACAAAAAGCTGGAGTTTATTGAACCTTCTGACCCCCCCCCCCCAAAAGAAAGCATATCAACTTGCATATGTGTGTTTTCATTTTGTATCAGTTCTTTCTAAATCCAACGTTTTTGTGAAATTAATTGCTCACAGTTTGTTTAACTTAAACAAACTAAGGGTTTAAGTCAGCAGTCCCCAACCCCCGGGCCATGGACCGTTACCAGTTACCAGACCGTGAGTTGCTTGTACCGGGCTGTGAGATTTGAGGCTCGGGTGTGAAATTTATGGTTTTCAGCGCTTTTATCAGTTTTTATCATTATTTTTCATAGTTTTTATCGTTAACTCATTTTCCCTAGGTCTTTTCCCATGTGTTAGGAATAAATCTTCTTTGTTTTTTGGTGCCGCACTGGTTTTATTTTGTTCTATTTATCCGCGACACCTTAAAGGCTGGTCTGTGAAAATATTGTCAGACATAAACAGGTCCTTGGCGGAAAAAAGTTTGGGGACCGCTGGTTCAAGTTACAAAAAACCAGCTGATGATGTAGATATAGAGGACTTAAAAAACATAATTAATAGGTTAATAGGTCTTATATATTTTTGGTCACCTAACAACAGTCTGGATAACTGTTCTGATCTCATCCACCTGTCACCATTTCTCTGCCTCTGGCACAAAAAGATGACATCCCCACAACATTAAAACATCTTGACAGAGTGCGCAGATAGGTTGGACTAACTGGCAACCGGTAGCTCTGACTGAGGGTGCGCATGCTTGTCTAAAAGTGATGATGCTGAAAGACTGAAAACTTGTCCAATCTATGACTCACTAAGTTTGTTCTAGGATAGCCCCCAGCAATGATGACAAGCAGTTTAGAGAAAGGACGGAGCGATGGATAGGCGTTTCTATCCCTGCCCCCCACATACTCATGTCTGATCGAAGGAATCTTCTACAATTCTAAAAACTCAATTTTTTTACTATTTCATGCTTTTACCCAGGATATTAGTGACCTCGCATCGCAATTTTCATGTTCTGATTCATCACCCTGCATGGCCTGTGTCCACCACTCTTTTACAGTGGAAACATTTTGGTTTTAAAGTAATATTTAAACAATCACAAGTGGAATTCACCATGCATGTGCAACAGTGCTAGTGTTTAAGGCTGATGACCAAGGGAAGCTGCACTTTACACATGCCATTATCAAACGAACTGCGATGCCAGGGTTGCTGTTGAGGCCATCTCATCTAAACAGCACACGGGATTTGATGCACTCTGTGCTATTCAAAAGATACCCTGCTCTCTCTCTCCCTCCCCCAGTGCCTTTCTTTACTCTCGCCTTGTTTCCCAGTGTGCCCTTGATTTCAAGCTTTTTGTGTGTTTTCACTTCACTCTGAACTCTGTAGCCCTGAATCTCTCCATTCTGTAGTCTGGTCCTATAGGTACGCTGCACTCTATATCAACAACTCTCTCTATCTGTAGCCTCGGGCATGGGGTACCACGAGGGCATAAGGGGGCTCTACTTCCATGAGTCTTAATGTCTCAGGTGTCTCTTTGCACACACCCACTCACACAGACACCAGTAGAAATCTACATGCTTCTTTTTCCAATGCATAATTCACAGACTTCAAGCAACTGCAGACACATCTGACCACATATAAGCAGACTGTCCTTCTCCTGCACTATGAACCCCAGTACCCCTTTCATTTTCATGCATTATTCTAGGATTTTAAAAGGCCAGTGGTTACTCCCCAAAGGAAAGCTTTGATTTTCAGCAGGGACCCAAACAAGCACAATATTTTTTAAAAAGTTTTAAAAAAAAGGGTGTTCTTTGGATTGGATGGGTATTCTTATCAGCTGAGGGACTTTACGAGATATGTAGTTTTCATTTTAACAACTTCAAGGGACATTGCATTTATTGATATGTTTATAAACAGGAGGCAGCAAGGACGGCAAGCAGACGTATCTGGTAGAAATGATAAAAAACTAAGAAAACAAACACAGATAGTTTGCCACCTCTGCCACTCAGGTGGTATACTATGATGGGTTCTCATAGAAATTTGCTGTCATGTCAGTATAGAAAATGCATTGTTAGGCTAGTAGAAGCACATCTACATATAACATAGTCCTCTGTCCTGTAGTGAATTAGACCACTCAGAATAAACAGATTTTTTTAATGTGAGAAAAAACATTTTTCTGTCCAGTAGACGCATTCCCAATCTGGCAACAGATGCAGCTAACTTATCAGCATAAAGGGAAATGGGCCTATTTTTAATTCACTCAGTTGTCCTACATAACTATCTATGGAGCTGCAGTATATTTCCCGACGTGTCAGTATGTAGCACTCGTGACTAAGAAGAATAAGATAGACGTATGATGATACATCAGCAGTGTGCTGCAAAGTAAACATAGCAGTGGTCCTGCAATCGCACCTTCTGTTTATCTGCCTGAATAGAATAGAATGGAATAGATGCAAATAGATGAAACTAAATGTAAATGTCAGATACGGGAAGACAAACAGATCTGAACAGACTGACAGCCAGTACACAGAAACCACTGCACTACCGGGGTCCGTTTGCAATCACTTCATGTAGCTCTGCAGTAGAGAAGAGTGGGACAGAGAGATAATCGAGCAAAGAAAAGTACTGCATGTAGGAAGAAGATGGGCATAAATGAGACAAAAACACTTTCACAGCCTCTTTATTACAGCAAAACGTAGCTGAGAATTACTAGGTGGGCTTTGTGTATATTACATGATGATAGCTAATTAAAAAGCAAGGCAGAACTAATAACACCAGTACAGAATGGCAACACATATAATCATCTCCCTTTTCTTTTCCTGTCTTTTTTTAAGAGGATCATTAGATGAAAATTGGTACTTCCAAAGCAAATATCTCCACCATTTATTTCCATTGTCTCATTTTCCTCCTCGCTCTATCTTAATCTCAATTATTACAATGTGATGTTGTCAAATTAAATTAACATCTTGTTGATGAGACGTGACACCAGTGATGGAGTGCTCAGCAAGTGGAGTGTCAAGGATTGTCTGTGTCTTTAACTGTCTCAGCCTCCTTTGCTCATTCAGCATTTCATAACACCATTTTATTATTTCATTTGTAGGAAATCTTATATTACCTCATGGTAACTAGAGACTCGGTTTTCCTCCCCACATGTGCTTTATCTATAAGTTAAGTCCTGGCAGGGCACTGGGGGGAAAGGAGTGGGCGAATGCACTGTTCAGTTATACATCAAAGCTCTTATTTTGGGCACATCACACAATATGGAGACGAGAAGGGGGCCGTCGCCAATAGGGGTTTCACAAAAATGAAGTGGAATCTTGGTGACTGTTGCTATTATCAGTGTTCACTGGGGACGGGCAAAACTTGCTTATAACACAAAATATCTAAATGCAATAAGCCAAAGATTTGTATCTGAAAGACTGTCTGAGCTGTCATTCAGCTCATTGACTTTAAACAAAGCAAACAAAAGCAAACTGTTACAGAATAACAAACTCCTCATGACTGTACAGTACATTTTTACATTATCTTTTGTTCATTAAAAGTGAGGAGTGGTCTATTCTTTGGGTACCTAATTATACAATGTCAGTGTGCAGCATTCCTTTCCAACTTCCAGACCTCAGTAATGTGCAATCCTACAACCCGTTGTCCTTTCTTGCTCGTTTAGTTTGACACAAAGGGTTTTTTTGCTGAGCTTTTAACTGTAATCACTGGAAGGAATATAATTTTGAAATGTACAAACACTAAATGATCACAGAAACAACACAGTGCCATACTGAGACAGTGAAGTCTGACAGAAAATAAGAAAACGAATGGTGTGTGAATGGTGTGTTTAAAGATTAAATCAAAAAATCCCCAAAAAGGAAAAGTAACCTGCTAGAAACCAGCACGTGCTTATTTACAATATATAATTAATATCCCTTTTCACAGCTCTACTAGGAGCGTAAATGAAATATGACATTTGCTAGTGGTAAAATTAAAATAAAACCAGTTTATGCCCTCCAGGAACAAAGACACGCAGGGCAAATCTCTTGCAACGATATACAATCTAAAACCTCTGGGGCATATGATCAAGCAATGCTATGATTGGTGATTCAAAAGAATGAACAAAACAAGTAACATTTAGTTACATTAGAAAAATACTATCACTTAATCCTTTCAGCTGCTGGTGGCGGGTTGCTCAATAAGAGGACGTGCCAGACAAGATGATACTAGACATATCTGAGTGACTAGTATGACAACCTGAAAATGAAGCAGATATCTGACAATCATGGGCTGTAAGCTGGAGCTTAAACATCTGTTTGTCACTTTAATTAGTTAAAGAATTGTTTTTGTTACTGCAGTGCATGTCCGCTGCAACACAGCTCGCTTAAACCTGGAATCAAAACTTTAAATACACAGAAGAAATGGCACCAAAAATAAAAAAATGGCAATCTTGCATGTGGTTAACGCAATGTGCATGATTATAAACACTTAACCCTGTCATAATGCTACATTTATAGTGGAGGACATGAAGGACTATGAAGGAGGAGGAGACTGTAGGTACCATATGTTTATACAGATAAACAGGGACTGAATGTGACTGAAGGGGAAGGGTTGAGTGAATCATTGGAAGTTCCCCCAGCAGCCATAGCCAATTACAGCATAACTGATGGAGGATTCGGGGTTACCTGATCCTGAAGCAAGTTTTAATCCTAATCTTAAAGGTAGAAAGAGTTTCTGTCTCCTGAACCCCAACTGAGAGCTGGTTCCACAGGAGAGGGCCTCGATAGCTGAAGCCTCCCATTCTACTTTTAGAAACTCTAGAAACCTGAAGTAAACCTGTGGTCTGTGAGTGAACTGCTCTACTGAGAAATGATGGTACTGTTAGGTCTTTGATCCCTTTCTAGTCTAGTCTGTTAATACTCTCACATTATTGTTATCGATCAACTTCTTCTTCTTTCTCCTTTCCTCTATAGTTCCACTATATGCATAATTTTTCTTTAGACCCTCTATCCTTACCATTTCAACAGTGAAAGTGACAACCAAAACAGATTTGCAAAAATTGGAAAGGTTATAAAAGGGAGGGGGGGAAACAAATGTGTAGGCAGGGAGGGGGATTCTGAAACACAAAAGAAGACAGAGAGAAAGAGTCACTGAGGATTTTGCATAATGCTGAATGGAGCCATGGTGAGGATAAAGGCACTAATTGGAGCTAAACAAATATTTTTCAGACATTAATTTCTTCCCTTTTTTAGTAAAACTCTTTTTTTAATAACTATTCTATGATAAGCCCCATTCAGATATAGGATGCATATCATCAGGTTATGACAGTTGTGACAGTTTTTTGTCATTCAGGCATACAGATGAGTGGCAAAAGACGAAAAAATAGAAACTACTGTGGCTGTCATACGCTTTGGGGGAAATTTTGCTGTCAATGTTTTGGCCCCTTACAGTGAAGGTTCTTCTAGGGTGACAGTCTTTTCAAAGAAAATGATGTAAATCATATACTGTGGCACACTGCAGACCCCAGAACCCAAGCTAACTAACACTTGTGAAAGATTTTCTACATATATAAAGACCCATGTATATATGTAGATATTAGGGGTGCAACGATACACAAAATTCACGGTTCGGTTCGATACTTTGGTGTCACGGTTCGATATTTTTTCGATACAAAAAAAATGTTCATGCCTTTTTAATTTGTCATTTATTAAAATTATAAATATATATTTTAACTCAAAAGTACAGTTTTTAAATTTAATGTTGCTGAAACAAAAGTAATTAAAAAAATAAATATATCTCAGGGCTCTCAAAATTTCAAAATCCCTGGTAGCCCTTCGGGCAGGGACTCTTCAGTTTTTGGTAGCCCAAAATAAATGTAAGTAGCCCGAATAAAAAAGAGAGCAATTTTTTGATTGATGTTTTGTTTCCTGCTTTGTTTCCTTTACAATATTATACATTAAAGTATAATATTGTAAAGGAAACAAAACATTAATCAAAGAATTGTTGAAAAACAAATTACAACATTGTATAAAAATTACAATCATCAACTCAAATACTTGGTTCTAACTGAACAGAAATTTCTATGAACTTGTAAGAACTGTGTAGGACATGAATCAGTCTGTGTCAGATCCTGAATTTGAAATTTCCACTGAAATCATGGGTAAGAGACAAGTGGAACCAAGATCTAGGCCATTTGCTTTTTGAAGTTTGCAAAGACTGCTAAATTTTGCCAGTGGTAGTTCACTCTTTGCAACATAGTACGCTGTTCTAAACAGATTTTTCAGGTTTATTTTTAGTATGTTATTTGCAATTGGTGTTTGTTCTGGGAAAGATATTGCAGACTGAGCAATAATGCATTTCTTGCATTTCTCATGGGTTCTAATGGGGGCTTTTCTTAAAATGACTGGTCCCAGTAACAAAGGCGCTTGTCGACTCAGAAATCGAGAGAAAACCAACAACACACCCGGCAGAACATTATGTTATTTACACGGATGCACATAAGTGGTCCGCATGTGCGCATTCGCTGTCAAAATAAAAGACGCGCACCAGATAAGAAGTTGCAACGCGCGTTTGCGTCCATATAAAAAGCACTGTTTTTGTCCGCTAGAATGGGATTTTCACGGCACATTCCGCACCACATCTCTGTGCGTTCATCATTTGTTTGAAGCCAGCTCACCTCCTGCAACCACTTTTCCGAGAATACGTGCTTCTTTTGTGGTTCGGACTCCTTCTGACATTTCTTTGGAGGTAGAGGAACACCAAAGTAATTGCTTAAAGGAGCTTCTTCGACATCTTTAAGAGTTTTAAACAAATGTCTGTCCTCCTCCAGAAAATCTTATGTATGCAAACACGCGTTGCAACTTCATATCTTGTGCGCGTGTGCTGGTATCATCAAAGATGAGCTTGTGGGGCCTTTTCGGGTTGAGGATGGAGTCAAGCTCAACTCCCAGTCCTACTGCCGGTTTCTGGAAGACACCTTCTTCAAGCAGTGGTACAGGAAGAAGTCTGCATCCTTCAAGAAAAACATGATTTTCATGCAGGACAATGCTCCATCACACGCGTCCAAGTACTCCACAGCGTGGCTGGCAAGAAAGGGTATAAAAGAAGAAAAACTAATGACATGGCCTCCTTGTTCACCTGATCTGAACCCCATTGAGAACCTGTGGTCCATCATCAAATGTGAGATTTACAAGGAGGGAAGACAGTACACCTCTCTGAACAGTGTCTGGGAGGCTGTGGTTGCTGCTGCACGCAATGTTGATGGTGAACAGATCCAAACACTGACAGAATCCATGGATGGCAGGCTTTTGAGTGTCCTTGCAAAGAAAGGTGGCTATATTGTTGGCTGATTTGTTTTTGTTTTGTTTTTGAATGTCAGAAATGTATATTTGTGAATGTGGAGATGTTATATTGGTGTCACTGGTAAAAATAAATAATTGAAATGGGTATATATTTGTTTTTTGTTAAGTTGCCTAATAATTATGCACAGTAATAGTCACCTGCACACACAGATATGCCCCTAAATTAGCTAAAAGTAAAAACAAACTAAAAACTACTTCCAAAAACATTCAGCTTTGATATTAATGAGTTTTTTGGGTTCATTGAGAACATGGTTGTTGTTCAATAATAAAATTATTCCTCAAAAATACAACTTGCCTAATAATTCTGCACTCCCTGTAGTCTGATTTGTCATAACTTTTCCGTTTTGTGGTAAGCTTTTCTTTGGCTGTCACTTCTTCACCCTGACGTCTCTTATTTGGCTCAGCAGAACTAAAATATATATCCTGCTGCTTTTACACACACACACATAACGGTCAGCGATTCTCTGCGCGATCAACCTCTCATATGTTTAAGCTTGCTGCAGGAGATTTCACTTGTCATGTTTGCATAGTAAGCTAACGATTGATAAGACGATGTCAGAGGAATTGGTGCGCAAATTATCATCACTCACCAATCAGTACTGTCGCTCTCTATACACAGTTCGCGCGATTGCAAAGTGAAAGCAAAAAACAAGCGCAAATTCAAACACGATTTCAATATGTCACATATTGACAGTGGCTCACCGATGCCAATGACATAATTACCCAGCTACATTTCCGAAAGAATGCAAAAGCATTGACATATATTTTTCCTTCCTACAATAGCCCGACGGGCAGGGCAGAGATAGATTTTGGTAGCCCGACTGGAAAAATCGCTAGCCCCGGGACGTCGGGCTAGCGATTTTGCAAGCCCTGTGTTACAGGCATGGCCCTTTAAGGATGAAGCCTGATGGGAAATGTATTCGGGATGTGTGTAGCGGGACTGCCTGGTGTGTGTGTGAAGAGAGAAAGCGGAGAAGGGGGAAAAGTAACGGTTAGCTACAGAAGAGACGAAAAGAAAATAAATAAAAGGAATATAATAACTCCCTCGACAGCCAGAGTTGTGTCGGCGATGCTCGCTGTGAGTAAACTGTTTCAGCCCACTGTACGCGGTGTTCGTGCCTTAGAGAAGAAATAAAGTTCGGTGAAGCAGTTTCCTACGCCTCCTTCGATCTTTTTGCTAGCGGAGTTGACCTGTATAGTAAGCTGTTGCCGGCTACGAGTCAGTTACGGAACCTTCAAGTAACTGCCAGAGGTTTCCTTACTACGGTTCGGGGCCGCGGATCTGGCGCGGTAACACCTGTATCTGATTGAGGAATCACTCATCTTTGGAAAAGAGAGTTTATTACAGAGAAATGGCTCTTTCCAAAATAAAAGCTATACTATACGCTTCTTCTGGGCTATATTCTCAGCAGCATATTGTAGCGGGTCAGGGCTGTTCGGGGTTCTGTTTGTACAGTTATGTTTTGTTTATGTTGCCATAGTGACGGGTGACGCCCTCTCGCTGCGACGGTGTGTCCTTCCGGGGTCAGAGGGCGCCCTGTGTGTTGTTGTTGTTGTTGCTGTGCGGTTGCCGCGCTGAGCAGTTAGCTAGCGGCAGTGTTCTTCTGCAATGTCAATAAACGGCTGTGCTCCCTGGCTAGCTCACGGGAAGCAAGACCAAACAACACCTCCGTCTCCTCGTTGTCTGAGCTCGCCACATTGGTGTCAGAAGTGGGATGATGGTGGCACCCCATGTTCTGACCCGAGTGACTTTTCCCCCGCCGGTCGTGACCAGCCGGTGCCCCAAAAGAAGGCACCTGGACATTTGCAGGACTTTGTGTAGGGCAATGGGGTCGTCGGGGACGACTGACCCCTTAGGTGGGGGGCTATGTAGCGGGTCAGGGCTGTTCGGGGTTCTGTTTGTACAGTTATGTTTTGTTTATGTTGCCATAGTGACGGGTGACGCCTTCTCGCTGCGACGGTGTGTCCTTCCGGGGTCAGAGGGCGCCCTGTGTGTTGTTGTTGCTGTGCGGTTGCCGCGCTGAGCAGTTAGCTAGCGGCAGTGTTCTTCTGCAGATGTCAATAAACGGCTGTGCTCCCTGGCTAGCTCACGGGAAGCAAGACCAAACAATACCTCCGTCTCCTCCTTGTCTGAGCTCGCCACAATATTAAACATATCAGGTCCCCATAAGGAGAATCATGTGCTAACGGCTGTCTAAATGACTCGGGTAAAGTTTTTAGCATGCATGCTTGTTGTTTTTGTCTGCTTCCACTTGTCTTTGCACTAGGATGATGTCGGCGTAAATGTGCAGTCATATTCGTTGTGTTCCCACTAGTGCTGTCAGCGTTAATCTCGTTGAAATGACGTTAACGCCACAACACGGCAAATCTCCGTTAACGAGCTACCCCTGCGTGGGGCTAGACGGCCAACACATTAACGAGCTAACTGCGCTAACACACTAGTTCCCACCCATGTAATTGAGCATTGCGTGGCACATCCAACATACTGTTTTACTTTAGTCCATGACGCGCTTACCTTCAGGGTCATACGTCACATGAAAACCAAAATAATTCCAAACGCCAGATCTGAATGAGGGTGGTGGAGGTTCAATTTGCCATGTTGCAAGGAGAGCTTAACTTCTGTCTCGCTAGCTTGCCCTGCGCTCTTCCTTCTGACCATGCTGTCTGTGTTGAACGCTCAGTGGATCTGCGCTCGACAGTGCAGCCTAGGCGGAGTAGTCGAACGCAGATTCACTGAGCGCTCAACACAGACAGCATCGTCAGAAGGAAAGTTGATAAAATAAATTACAAATTTTGTATTGTTCGATACATATGCGTACCGAACCGAAAGCACTGTATCGAACGGTTCAATATCGATACGAGTATCGTTGCACCCCTAGTAGATATATATATATATATATATATATATATATATATATATATATATATATATATATATATATATATATATATATATATATACACACAGAGTTTCAGAGAGGTGTAATGACGCTGTCGTCGTGGCACATGGTGGCCAAACTCTGTAGGTGACTTTCACGGCAATGTGTCTCACAGTTTCATTCAACCAGTGATGGAGAACGTTTGTCATACACCGTAGATTAGACGGTACAACAAATGATGTGGTTGAATTAAGTAAAAATTTTCTTACTACATGATGGACAAAAATCTATATTTTCCCATATTTCTGCGGCATATCCTATTCACCAAACTTTTAAGTGAGCTGAACAACTCAAAAGTGACAACAAACATCAGCGCTCACTACACACAAACACGTCCCATTATAGATCAGACTGGTCTAATCTTTTGTGCCGATCCGTTAAATGTGCTGTGTTGAAAGAGATAAGTACTTATGGAAAAGACACCGGGGTGCTCATTCATACATGTAGCCAACACGTACAGATGCTGTCAGATTAAATCGGGTATTTGAAAGGTCTAAAAAACACAAAAGTGCCATGAGAGCTAGCACTCTATCTTCCTCTGTCTCCTATACACACATAAACATTAACACAAGCAGCTACAAAATATGGAGGGACTGACAACATGCGTAGCTGTCTTTTATGTTGGCAAAACTCGTCAGAATTCACAATTCTGCTAACGGAGTGTTAGAGAGAAGGAGAGTGCCAAAGGCAGGGTGGGGGTGGGCACAGAGAGGTGGGAACCACAGACTTGAAAGAAAGGGAGAGAGGGAACGACAGGTTGATTTATTCAAAGAGTGAGGAGTGGGTGAATCAAACTTTAATGGCTTTTGGGAGTGCACACCGTTCTCCCTCTCCCTTCAATCTTGCCCCTTTCCAGGCTTTCCTTGTGTGCTCTCACCTTACTTTCTTTACTCCTCGCTTTTTCTCTCCCCTTGTCTCCCTCTCCCCGAAATACACTTTCCGATGGTCACTCGCAAACATGAGCCCTCCCCTTTTTTGACAGACAAATTCTCCACCCATCTCTGCGTAGCACACAAATCAAGGTGCTCTTCATGCTCAGCGGGATAAAGTAAATGACAGAAAGATAAAGAGAGGAAGAGAAGGTGATTTACCTTCACGAATGGCAGAGTATGTGATGCCCTGGCAGTATGTGTTGTGTTAACCCTTGGACTGGAAAGGATGCGGGAAAAAATTGGTGTACAGGCTCGACAATCTCTCTGACAACTCCCTTAAGTAGCTATTTTGTCCAGAAAGGCTCACTGAAGTCTAAAAATTAATCAGTCAAAAAAGAAAAGAACCTATTCCATTCAGAATGAGCAATGCAGACATGAAGTTCAGCTTACCTATTGCAACACTTCAGAAAAGTAGGCATGATGTAAACTGTTAGCTGACAACAGAGGACAAAACATAGATCTCAATTTTCCACTCCCCACACCCAGTCCTCAGTGTTGGGTGTAAGGCGTATTAATGTGCCACGTGCTAATTTTTGTCATTACATTACAGATACAATTATGTTGTTACTTGCAAAGTAACAAAGTAACAAAGATTCTGCCCCTATCTGCACATTGGGCAAATTAAAAAACACGGTTTTTTTCTTCTGCGCGGTTGTGCTACAGTCAACTGATGTCAGATGTGTGTGAGGGCAGGAAAATAAATGGTGGAGCAGTCTACTGCAGAGATATGGACTTACTTTAAGGACAAGAGAGTGATGGTAAAGCGCAAACTGTGTTCAAGATGGAAACGACTGCATTATACTGCTGACAGAACTCAAGTCCGCTGAAAGGAATTGCACAGACAGCGAGCTAACGCAAAGCTAGCCAAGAACCCAGAGTGATAAAGATGAGTGCATTCCCACCCCGGCCCAGCAGCCAGAGCCTGAACTTCAACAGGTAAAAAACAGCAGTGACGAGCAGTCCTGTTTATGTTTCTGAAATAGAACCACTGTGTCAACTGAAGTGTCTTTAGGCTGGTTTTGATCGTTGCGTTGTCGATTTATTGTCGGTTTTGTGTTCATAGGTCCTATGTGTGTCCTCATTACGATAGGGTCTGGGACAGTCTGTTTGTATAACATCATTATGAGCCAATGTGTTTCAGGTCATTTTATAGATTAACAAGAGAGTAACGTAATGAGCAGTGTAATGAATGACTTTCTCTGGTGAGTAATTAGGTAATGTACTGCACTACTTTTAAGAAAAGTAACAATTACCCCAACACTGCCAGTCATATTATTCATCGCCTTTCTGCTTAATTAGTTACGAGATTTTCAAGCGGACTTTATACTATTTGCGCCAAAGGCTTTACGTGGTTAGAAATCATTTTTGGTTTTTCTCTACATTTCGAACAGCATCCCATTTCTTCTCCAAAAATGGGGACGTACAACGTTTCCCTAGGATTAGATTCTGTGCACCAAAACTGTAGAAAGTGGAAAGTTATAAATGGTGCCTTAGGTGAGTAAAATATTGACTGCTTCCCATTTAACCTTCTCACTTTATCCATTTTTTTTCCTCTTTCTTCATAAATCCCTCCATCCCTCCCTATGGGGCTCAGGGTCTTAGTGTCAAGCAGAATTCTCTTCGAGGCCTGCGCCTGTCAACCAGCCACCACTCAGCTCTGTAACCACTAGATTCAATTTCACCATAGGAGAGACCAGGAGAGATGATACTAATATAATTATGGGCCAAATCCGACTTTTAGGAGGTAAAAAGAGAGAGAGGGGGAGAAAATGAAAGAGAAAGGGAGTGAGTTTGCGAGTTTCATATCGAAAGCAGGTGTGTGTTTCTGTGCAGTGTGTTTGTGTTTGCGTGCAGTGCATATGTGGGATATGTAAACACTCAGTAACACATATTTCATGAGGATAATTTCAAAAGAAATGTATTTCACAACAAGCAAGACTTTTGTTTTCAAGTTCTCAGACAACCTTGCAAATGTAAAGATATAAGGCATCCATATACTGTATTTGCTTTTTAGGCTAAGATATTTTTTTCTTACCTGGTAAACAAATTACCTTCAGATGCTGCAACCCGCTAAGATACAGGGCAGAAGGTGATAAAATAGTAGAGATTGAATTTCAGCTTTCAGAAGTGAACAAAGGCAAAGAAGAAAGGAATATAACAGATTTGTCTATGTTCTACCTGACAGCGACAGAGGGCACATCAAATAGCAGGTGCCTCTGCTTTGCTGCCAAAGCCTACATCAAGCACTAAACAGCTCATTCGCAGGCATAATAGGAGCTCTCAAACACCCTCTGCCAATATTATCTAAAATATGAGTGCATTTGCCTCTGTGTTTGTGTGTTTAGCATGTGAAATGTCTTCATGCTATCCATCTCAAACCTGTGGGAGAAAGTAGTAGCCAACAACGGAAAGCTAAAACAATGAAGATTTGAATTCCACACGTTTATAAAGCAAACGCATAAACAGGTAAAACCCTCTAATTAATCAAAAATATGAGAAAGCAGATAGATATTTGTCTAGCTAGAGTTTCTAAGAATGAGTCCTAATAGTATATTTCTATAAAAAAGAAAAGAAACAAAAACAGGCACAGCAACTCGCCAGAATGGAGGGCTTTTCTTTCTTTAGATGTCTGACTTTCACCTGAAGGGTTTCCACCTTGGGTTGTTCTGCTTTATATCATCAGCCATAGTTCATCAGAGATTACCGTAGGTTAGAGAGGGACACTGAGATATGGCTGATAGAAAATAGAGGCTGAGGAGGGATTTGCTCACCTGCCTGACATACCTGAGAGACAGTAAACAGATAAAGTTTGGGTATATATCACTAGGAGCCTCTTGCCTGTCTGCTTGTTTGCCAATACGTTTAATCCATCTATGCACCGCATTACAGCGCTGGTCAGAAGTCGGCTATACAATCTCATGTTCATCATTACTGCGTTATCCAAGACAGGATTCCACTGCATTGCATATTTACTGTAGGGAGGGGTGAATGAGAGTATTGACTAGAGGACGAAAAAGATATGCTATCTGAATTCTGCAATATTGTGAGTGGAGGGCTCAACCAAAATAAAGAAAAGCACATTTTACTATAGTGATGCTTTGCAGGGGTCATTGGAAACTGAGTAGAGATAATGGCTATAAACTCTGAATAAATGTATCTGTGTGAAGTATATATATATATATATATATATATATATATATATATATATATATATATATATATATATTAGGGGTGCAACGATACACAAAATTCACGGTTCGGTTCGGTTCGATACTTTGGTGTCACGGTTCGATATTTTTTCGATACAAAAAAATGTTCATGCCTTTTTAATTTGTCATTTATTAAAATTATAAATATATATTTTAACTCAAAAGTACAGTTTTTAAATTTAACCCTAACCCTTGTGCGTGTTTTTTATTTTGACAGCGAATGCGCACCTGCGGACCACTTATGTGCAGCCCTGGTTATTTAGCTCGTCATATCGCAGCCACAGAAATTCTTTTGTCCATGAAACCATAAAGCTGCACTTTCTTTTTGCCTTATAGTCTGATTTGTCATAACTTCTCCGTTTTGTGGTAAGCTTTTCTTTGGCTGTCACTTCTTCACCCTGACCTGTCTTATTTGGCTCAGCAGAACTAAAATATATATGCTGCTGGTTTTACACACGCACTCACATAAGCTCAGCGATTCTCTGCGCGATCAACCTCTCACATGTGTAAGCTGCGGGAGATTTCACTTGTCATGTTTGCATAGTAAGCTAACGATTAATAAGACGATGTCAGAGGAATTGGTGCACAAATTATCATCACTCACAGATCAGTGCTGTCGCTCTCTATACACAGTTCGCACGATTGCAAAGTGAAAGCAAAAAAACAAGCACAAATTCAAACGCGATTTCAATATGTCACATATTGACAGTGGCTCACCGATGCCAATGACATAATTACCCAGCTACATTTCCGAAAGAATGCAAAAGCATTGACATATATTTTTCCTTCCTACAATAGCCCGACGGGCAGGGAAGAGATAGATTTTGGTAGCCCGACTGAAAAAAATCGCTAGCCCCAGGACGTCGGGCTAGCGATATTGCAAGCCCTGTATCTGATTGAGGAATCACTCATCTTTGGAAAAGAGAGTTTATTACAGAGAAATGTCTCCTTCCAAAATAAAAGCTATACTATCCGCTTCTTCTGGGCTATATTCTCAGCAGCATAAGGAGAATCATGTGCTAACAGCTGTCTAAATGACTCGGCTAAAGTTAGTAGCATGCTTGCTTTTTTTTGTCTGCTTCCACTTGTCTTTGCACTAGGATGATGTCGGCGTAAATGTGCAGTCATATTCGCTGTGTTCCCACTAGTGCTTTCAGGTTAATCTCGTTGAAATGACCTTAACGCCACAACATGGCAAATCTCAGTTAACGAGCTACCGCCGATCGCCCCGTGCATGGGGCTAGACGGCCAACACGTTAACGAGCTAACTGCGCTAACACACTAGTTCACACCCATGTAATTGAGCATTGCATGGCACATCCAACATACTGTTTTACTTTAGTCCATGACTCGCTTACCTTCAGGGTCATACGTCACATGAAAACCAAAATAATTCCAAACGCCAGATCTAAATGAGGGTGGGGGAGGTCCATGTTGCAAGGAGAGCTTAACTTCTGTCTTGCTAGCTTGCCCTGCGCTCTTCCTTCTGACTATGCTGTCTGTGTGGAGCGCTCAGTAGATCTGTGCTCGACAGTGCAGCCTAGTCGAACGCAGATTCACTGAGCGCTCAACACAGACAGCATGTCAGAAGGAAAGTTGATAAAATAAATTACAAATGTTGTATTGTTCGATACATATGCGTACCGAACCTAAAGCACTGTATCGAACGGTTCAATATCGATACGAATATCGTTGCACCCCTAATATATATATATATGTGTGTGTGTGTGTGTGTGTGTGTGTGTGTGTGTGTGTGTGCGTGTGTGTGCGTAAGCGAGAATGACAAAAAAATGCTGGAGAGAACGAGGATTAGATGAGAATAAATGACTAAAAAAATAAAAAAGAAGGAAACTGTGTTCAAGAACAAGGATTGTCTGAACAGCAGGAGGTGGCACACACTGGGCGCACTTAACAGAAGCTGTTTCTGGTGGCGTTTGATATTATTTCAGTGGCACTGACCGGCTCCCGGTGGGTGAGTGTAAGGGTCAGGCAGCTGAGCTGAGGAGTGTGTGAGGTATTGGGAAGGTTGGTCTTTAAATAACGGATGGGCTCCAAATTGCTCAGATCTCGGTGCTGCACAGACGCACACTCAGCAAAAGCTTTTGAGCTTGTCAACAGAGGGCTCCCTTTATAGAGGACTATTTGTTGAGTTTAGGGAATGTGAAAAAATGCTTCTCAGTGTGTTGTACGTTCACTCTGCCTTCTCATCCTGTCACGGACCCGGTTCCGGGGACTCGGGGTTCGTGAACAGTGTGGACCTTTATTGTTATTAGTGTATTGGATGTATGTTTGCTGCACTGTGTTCTTGTGTTCAATGCTGGTGTGTGTATGTGTGTGAGGCTGGAGGATGAAGGACAGCCACCTGCAGGCCTGATGGGTGTGGCCCTGCCAGCTGCTGGTCACGCCTAGCTTACCACACACCTGCTTCTGATCAGGATCGTCGGGGGAGCTACTTAACAGAGCGATGGAGCTTCCTCCGGCGCAGGATCGTTGAGTTAGACTCCATGTCAGTGTTTGTAGTGCTGGTCAGTGTATGCCTGCTGGAGTTGGTGCCATAACGGCTGTGTCTGTGTTTTTTCCTCAGGAGAGTGGAACACAGGACTGCAAGACACACGGGGTGTGTGAAGGCACAGGGGCAGAGAGCACGGGATACCAGCACTTGGGAGAAGACACGTCACGGGAGTCGAGGGAGCACTTTTGGAGATTCAATGTGTGGTGTACATTTACCTCACTGTAAATAAACCCACTGTTCATTTCATTAAGTCCAGCGTTTGGGTCCTTTCTCCAACATCCCCCACGGTCTGCCCCCCAGACCGTGACACATCCAGTAATGGATTTGTGTTGTAGCCCATCTGCTGTTCCATCAAAACATTATTTTAGGTAATAGTTGTCGCTCTTTGTATCCGGTCTCTGCTGCTGGCTGCCTAACTGTGTGGATGCTGTAAATCTGGCGAGCTCATTAGCACTGACAGAGGGAATGCTAGCAGCCCACCTGCTCCCCTTCACCCTCTTTATGGCTCTACAAATTAAAATGACATTTACACACACTCTCTGCTATTCTGCCTCCTGCACTGCTCACCTTGCCACTCACATTGCTTCATCTGGACAGTGCCGTCGAGCCTCACTTCATAACACCTCCTGTCCTATTTCTTCGAAAAACCCACGAGAATCTTTGTGTTGTTTCTGGTCTTTTCTTTCCGTCCTGCGTTCTCTGTCACTTGCGGTAAATCTCATTGTTTGAATCCTTTGTTTGTCGCCTCTGCTTTGTTACTTCTGCCACTCTTTCATCCTCCACACTCATCGCCGTTTCCCATCTTCTCCTTTGATGCGCTGATGGCACTTTAACCCGCAGTCATTGTGGCATGTCCAGTGAGTGACAGCATGATGAAGTGATGTTGCAGCATGTTTGCTTTGCCCGCTAAAGGTCGCTTAGGGTCACGGAAGTAATGAGGCCATAAAAATGCAGGTAACTAAAGTTGCTGAGAAATAATATAAGGTGGCGAAAAGGGTAGAGGAAGGAGAAACAGGGCAAAATGAGGAAGAGGCTGACTTGAAATGAAGGAAAACAGTTGCCAAAACTGGCAAAGGATTTAAGTGGAAAAGAGAGTGGCTTAATAAAGAGCTCTGTGCGTACAGATTGGACTGTGTGCTGCATTGTGATTGCAACGCAGTCGTGAAAATATGAATGAAATTGCAGTGTCTCATTTTGTCGAGCAAAGTACGCAGTTTAGTTCACTGAGATGTGTGATAAAACATATTTCACTTGCATTAGTCTAACATTGTGTTTGCACACACACACATGGTTTGCATGTTTTCTTTTCAGCGATGGCTCACTTTACAGGCTTACACTATTTCCAATGTAAAGAAATGCTGGGGAAAACTCGGATATATGTACTGCCTGGGACTACACTGGAGTATGATTTATTTCCACTCTCTATAGCCTCAAACAAATAAGCTTAAATTTTTTAATCAATAGGATGCCAGGATTGACAGCAGTAGTAATTCAGTAAGTGATGCAAGGGAACTAACAGTATGTGAGTGACTGAGGGTCAAACGCAGCCCTGTTTAATGGCTTTCTCAAGGCTAAACTGAATCCTGTTGTTTGCAGAGCTTGAAACGTCTGCATGTGGACTATAAGTGAGTCCCACACAACTTAGCGGCGGTTCAATGCAATGGCCTGAGAGAATCTTCCCTGGTGGGTGATCTAAACAGCCTCGTCTAAACAGTCCTTATTTCTCCCATTTATTTGCCTGACTTTATGGATTGGGAGAGAAAAAGCCAGTGGCTTTGAAGATTTGGTGAAGACTCACAAAGGGGTATGTGCTCAATATAAACACAACAAGACTTGTGGATGTGTGTGTGTGTGTGTGTGTGTGTGTGTGTGTGTGTGTGTGTGTGTGTGTGTGTGTGTGTGTGTGTGTGGATTTCAGTCCCTGTTTGAAGTCCTCCACTCTGGCAATTACTTCATATCAAGGATTAGATGAGGGAGAGGGCATAGACGAGACACAAAGATGGAAAGAAGTGAGAGCTGAGAAGGAAGGTAGCCGATTCAGTGGGAGGACAGAAAAAGGAGAGAATAGAGATTGAGGTTTGCACTGGAGTTTTCTTTTCCCTGCAAAGGAGGCTGTACACATTCTCTAAACATTAGCTGGAAGACAACTCCTGAAATCGTGGGAAGATCACAGGTGCAGCAAAACACTGCTATTTCCAGCATGGCGAAGACAAAAATGCACTATGAATAGGAGATGATCACCATAAATCAGACGTAGCCACCGTGCAGATACAGCTGTTGCAATAGGCATGACGGTGAGGTGAATTTTATTTATGTTTTCTTAGTGTTTCTGAAAATTCATTGCAGCTCTTTGTTTTCCAAAGTTTTCATCAGTTTGAAGTACAGATTCCAGAGGAAAATGTTCTTCTACTGGAAATAAAAGTTTTTTGTTTACTTTGACATTGTTTTGATGTTCAAAAAACCAGCAAATTATACAGAAATTGTCTTGCATATGATGACTTTTCTTTTTCATGTATACCAGAGTAATGAATAAAATCACAGTCTCATTTCCACTCGAGTACAATCGGTAAATAATGTCCGGGCATCCTCACCTCTGGAATATTGACAGTGTATGGCTGCCCGTGGAAGTTTGGGGCGTTATCGTTCACATCTCCGATCTGGATGTTAACTGTGTCTTTGACCACCTGGGGAAAGAAACACCTTGGTTAAATAGTTCCAAAGCCACTGCCACACGTTTCCTGACAAAGAGTCAATGTAAATGTGACACAAAGCCACGATTCAGAGTCAAAGAAAACAGGACAGGTGTGTGACAGATTTCTCGCTGGGGAGAGTAGGTGGAATGTCACTTGTTTCAGCAACTATACTGTGTTGAGTCGGACAGGTGTCATGTGAGGAAGAGAAATAAGGGTAAGTGTAAAAGTGAGAGACTGAAAAAGAGACAGATTGCAAGGCCTCTGTGTGATATGAGGTCAGGCTATATGCAGGATGTCAGCGTGTGAAGAAATGTGTCACAACTATGAACGCAGTGCAAATCGGTCTCTTACCTCTTGATTGTCACTCACGTAGAATTCAACCTGCATCTCTGACTTGGTCTGGTGGAGACAGAGATCCATATCAGCACAAAATTTGCATAGACATGTAAAGCAAAGGAGCAGAGCAGAAAATCAGAGACAGAAAACAAAAAGGAGCTACAGAAGCCACTCTGAGCTCGACGTCCTTTGTGCTTTTCCCCTCACATTGTTTTGCACTTTTCGGGACTCTTTCATCATTTGATAATTTACGCCGCGTATCCTATTTTCAAAATTGTTCTGTGTGTCTTTTCTTGTACCCGGTGCATTTGCTTTGGTAATGTATGAGCGTGTGTGTAGCATTTAGTATGTGTGTGCACGAGTTTGTTTGTTTGTACCTCACGGTCGAGTTGCTGTCGAAGCCAGACCACACCGGTTTCTTTGGTCACAGCGAAATACTTCATGGCCTCTTCTCCTGAAACCCCATAGATGAGGGGTTCGCCTTCAGGATCATCTGCCTTCAGCTGGGCCACCGATGAACCTGTCAGCGAGAGAGTCAAAGGTCAGAAGTCCTGCAAAGTCAAAGTAGGCATCAACAAATTTTTAATGACTGAGCCAATTTAGAAAGCGCTGATTTGTGAGAGCATGCAATTCCTGAATATTCACACAAATGCAGTTGTCCTATCAGAATTTCCAATTTGCATGTTACATGTAAAAGTTAGCC
Organism: Aulonocara stuartgranti; assembly: GCF_965226115.1. NCBI lineage: Eukaryota > Metazoa > Chordata > Actinopteri > Cichliformes > Cichlidae > Aulonocara > Aulonocara stuartgranti. The sequence goes on from NC_138949.1 coordinate 10,480,431, forward strand.
TTGCATTAAAAATTGATCAAAAAAAAAAAAATATATATAAATAAATACATCAAAATAAAATGCAAAAGAGTTAACAAGGTACCATGATTGTGACAGAAACTCTGACTTCTCAACATTATATTCAAGGAAACCTACTAAAAAAGAGAGAACCACAACAACTATATGTTGTAAAACTCCAGATGTCCTGGTAGTGTAACGGCTGAAGACGACTTGAAAACACACAAAGGCTCAGCACAAAGAAATGCAGTAGCGTGCAGGAGCAAAGGATTTTTAATTGGAGCTGCAGCAGCTCACGGGCTTCATTCATCATAAACAGTAGAAGCTGGCTAATCAAAACCAGAGGTGGCGTGCTATCATGCAGGTTAATCCGCCACGCTGGACAGATGTATCATGAGGCTGTGTTTAAGAGCGGCACAGAAGACGGTATCAAGACCTCCAAGCTGGTTGGCAAGGCTCATTACCCTCCAGGGTCAAACTGCCTGTGCACAGCATTGTAAATAATATTATATATATTAAAAAAATTAAGAAATATATGAATCCGGGAAGGATTAGAAGCTTTTTCACAAATATCAGAGGCAAGGTTTTCCTCACTAAAGTCCAAAACATACAGTACATAAAATACTTTAAGATACCAGTCACTGTCACTTCACAGATACCTAGTTTGAAATTCCTATTCATTTCTGCCCTGTGCCTCTGATCTGTCCGGTGACAGACTTTGCCCGTGTTTGTTTCCTGCCTCTCAACCTATCATAGCTGGGATGGGCTCCAGCACCCTCCTCACTAGCTGCATAAGTGCTTGGGAAAATGAATGGATGGACTAGAGCGAGAACCCAGCCAAGCCAGTGTATTTCCCTGGTCCCAAGCCCAGATAAATGTGGGTTATGTCAGGAGGGGCATCCGGCAAAAATCTTTGCCAAATCAAACACACGGCTCATCAATGATCGGTCGGGGTCCAGGTTAAGAATGACCGTCCTCAGTGTTGTTGGCCAACAGGGTGCCGGTGGAAACTGTGCTTGTGTTGGCCAAAGACAAAGGCGGAGGATTGTTGTCACGGGTTGGATGACATGGAGGGAGATTAAGGGATCGGCCGAAAGAAGAAGAAGAAGAAGAAGAAGACTATACCAAAACACTGTGGGCTTATCTTTGCCTTGTAACTGCTATTTGTGCTCACACTGTTAATGCAAAAAATGCTGTTTGTAAATTCAAAAATGTGAGAATTTATCCTAAATGTCAAGACAGGATAACCTCACGGAAACACAGAAACTTAATCTGGGGTGTAATTTTCTTTGACTGCCTCTTGACCTCAGGGTGATATATGCTGAGGTAAGCATTTGACTGTTAATTAGGAACAGGTTTGTTTTTTTAAAATGAGTGCATGGACAGAAGAGAAAATAAACAGATCATTCAATAATTGCACAGACACAAACACTTGTCCCCCCTCCCTGGCCAGACAACAGAAGTGAAGCCAAACTAAATCAAATCTGTCACTTGCGCACCACACTGCTTAATACAGTGACCAATTAGGCTTCACAATCACACACCCCTCTCGTTTTATTAATACACCCCATTTTCTTATGAAAGGGTGGCAAAAATGACTAATTAATATAACGATTTATGAACCCCTCTCATTGCAGTCTAATGAGATTTATGCAAATTCAGCTGCTTTCAATATGAGTTATAATTTGGTTGAAGACGATGCAAATTAAGCATTTTACCCCATAGTCATCAATAATAACTGTTTTTTTTCCTCCTCCTTTTGGCCCTCTCGACTGTGAACGAATTGTCTGCTCCACGTGGGTAGACATACACTTGAGTGAAGGATAACAAATGTTCATTTCAGACTATGTATGAGAGACAGTCTTGTGGAAGATTAACTCTTACTGCTGAGAAGAAAGATGAACCGAGACCAACTTACTGAGAATATGAGTTAGATTCTCTGCCCTGATTAGACAAACGAAGGGCTGCTCTAGATGCTAATATATTATATCACCAAATATGTGTGCAGTTATATATTATTGCAATAAATAAATTTTTTACATAGAGATTTAGTGCAGAGACCAATAACACTGCCTGAGAACTTCTTTTCTGGCTCCTGTGGGTCAGTTTTGTTTTATTAACAGATTTTTTTTAACCTTGCCTAAGGTTATAGACATTAACAGAGCAAAATGGGTGTACTTAGATAAAGACAATAGGATCGACATAATTTATTTTGTCCTCAAATATGGAAATTTCTGAGGTATTAGGATATTATACTTTGGTGAAAGACATTCTTAGCATAAATTAAGGTAGAAAAAAAGATTTAGACATTTCAATAAACGACAAATTGTAGAAAAGTGGTTAATTGTATCATTTTGTTTTGGTTTTTTTCTTACAGATTTTTGAAACACTGTGTTTTTTCATTTCAAGTTATTTATGCTGTGTTAGTTTAACATTAGGATTCATTTTCAGGATTGTGGGTAAAGAAAAAAGGTGTAAAATACTTTGGGTCATGATTTAGGTTGAAGTATTAACATGTAAGGTGAATGTTATGTTTTGGTTAACGTAAGGCAACTAATGGTTATAGTTTAGGTTGGAGTAAAGAAAATGAATGTAAGTCAGTGCAATGTCCTCTAAAGTCACATATACACAGCTGTGTTTGGGTGTGTGTGTGTGTGTGTGTGTGTGTAGCGTAGGTATCCCTCTAATGCTTATCTCTAACACTGTGACACCAAGCCCTTTCGCCTGACAAATGATGCTATTTAGCAGCAAGTGATGCCAGTATTACTGTTATGAATGATACAGTGCACATTAATATTGCCCCCTCCCCATCCCTTCTAGTCTGCAACACTGCATTCATGACAAGAGCAATGGGCGAGAGGAACCATCTCTCTACTTCACCTTTCTCTCTACGATTGTCCTCGGAACCTCTTACTTCCTCTACTTTTCTCTCCACTTTTTGGTTGTATTCACGTTTGTAAAGTGACACTAAAGTCACAAAGTCAGAGACATCGTCATTACCAGGACAGCAAGAACTGCCATCATGAACTTGATCAAGATGCTTTGTGTGTAAATATAACTAACAATCAGAGAGAAAAAAGTTAAACAGCATAAAACATTAAAAAAAACCGAAATTAGACTTAAAGATTTGAGTTAACTGATTTGAGTTTTTTTTTTCTGTTGTTGTTTGTTGGTTGTTTTGTTTGTTTTTGTGTTGTGAAATGTTAAAAACAAATAAAGACTTCAATTATAAAAAACAAAACAAAACGAAATTAAATCTAGCCTCTCATACAGCATCCTACACTGCTGCAACCAGTGAATCACAGCACAGATCCTGAGGGACACCTTGTGCATATCTCTGTGACATCCGCTGCTTCTGGCAGCATAGGAATGAGAATGAGTGGGTCAGAAACACAGCAAAGGAAGGTAAGCCCACAAAAACATCTAGGGACTGAACTGAAACAGCTACCGCATCTTGTTAGATTTGCAGATCAAGTATCTGAGACTTTCTTCTTAAGACCCCACAAATTTCAGATTACTCACTCAAGCTGTGATGGTTCCATAAAGATGTTGAATGAATGTTAAATAAAAACACTTTCCACCTGCTTACAGAATCAAAGAGGACGGATACCTAACTGAGAAGCTTAAAGAAAACAATGAGAGCATTTAGGTTTAAATGTCTGGGCTGGAGTGTGAGATGGCCACAATAAGGAAACAGCGAAAAATGAGGGTAGATGTTAGTGGAAGGGAGGAGGAAGAACAATGATGTTTCTTAAAGGGAGTAACAAATACACCCCATTACTGCAAGCACTTTTCCAAAAGCATGAGTTCGTAAAGACAAACCATTTTTGCTTCACTATGTCAGGACTGAAATTCACACTACCACTATAGGCATAAGCCTGAAACTGAGGAAGAAGAGGAGGAGGAAAAAAGCAAGGAAGACTTGCTAACCTATAGAGAGCAACACCTGGATGTTTTACTGAGCCCAACCTTTTAGAAAAGGCATGGGGGCCCGTGGGGGGAGCTAAATCAGCCGCTGGAGGACATCAATCCCTGCTGGATCAATAAGAGTCGTGCCCGTTAGACGGGGACTAGCCTCGGCCCTGCCCTGGGGCCTCAGGCTTGGGAAAGAAAAGGGGCTGTAGGCCAAAGCCCTGTTTATTATGTTGGTGACATCTCTAGACCTCTCGTTCATCTGAGTTCTGATTCACTGGGACAGGCACTGTCAGCACTGCAATTTCAGGCATGCAGTGAATTATAGCTTTAAATTTTATGGAGCACAGAGGCTTAATGGATATATGGGCAATGTTCAGCTGTCTACCAGCAGGGGCAAACAAAAAAAAAGAAGAAAAAAAAGAAAGAATGGATGAAGCCACCTCGAACTATATGAGATTGACTGACTGTGCAGGATGGTGCTGGAGAGAATCTTGATCTTTACCTGCTCTGTATAAATACTTGATGGGTTGTCTTGAGGCAGGGCCAGTAAGACTGAAGTCATGCAATCACTTGGCTGATGAGTCAGTATGATGCCACTCATGTTACTGCACTGTCTATCCGCTGACAAAGAGAGCCTTCAAACACATCAGCAATGCCAAGCTGAAGCCGCGCTGCCTCACATCAATCACTGCCATCAAAAATTCACACAGGAAAACACTGTCATAAGTTAACTGGCAGCATGAGCTAATTTCATACAGCGCACTTCTACTTTAAAGTGAAGCATTTGCCACTTTATAGATTACCACGTGAAGAAAATTTGAAAACAGATTGTGGTGAGAAGCAAAAATAAATTTCACATCTGTCAAACAGAACAGTTGTGATTATGAGAGTGTGACTCCAAGCTACAGTGCCGTACACTTTTCAGCATCACAGATAGCAAGCGCAGAGCTAAAGCACAAAAGCAAACGAGAGCATGTGCAAATTATATGCCATTGCAGCACAATGCAAGGACGCAAACACTCATATCATAAAAAGCGAGAGCGATAGAGTAACCTGAATGAAGCAACAGGGTAATATCCGATAATGTTGTTCCATAAAGCTGTGCTATAAACTTACACACATACAGAAGGAAATTCTACTGAATATACTCGGCTGCAATAGCTATCAGCAGTCTCTGTTTGTGGTATATCTGACAGTGTGGTAACAGAGCATGCACACCCCAATGCACCAGTCCCTGTTCATGTATATGGAATATGTGCTATGGTGAATCTTGTTAATCTGACCTATTACTGACTTTGTCTTAGCTGAGGTAAATACTTTACTGTGACACTGAATTTTAGAAAAATCTCAGTCTGTCATGGACATGATACTGAAGAGGTAAGTGTGAGAGACAAAATCAAGATGAAAAGAGTTTGGATTTTAAAGAAATCAGGTATGCAAAACCTGACTTCTGCATATTCTGGTCATTTATATTTTATGTTTTATAGAAGATCCGTTTTGGTGCTGAGATGTGGACAAAGAATTTCTGGCCAGTGTCAGTATGTGAGCTGAAATCACAGAATACCTCACATGCATGTGGAATATTTCTATATTCACCATATATAAAAATATATAAAAAATACGGAAATAAGGACAGAATATGTCCCCAAATCAGATATTGAGACTCAACAATAATAATTTTATCAATTTTTTTAGACCACTTCCCAATGTAAGGTTCATGATACAGTCATGTTTTTAATGGTTAATCCACCTGTGTGTGCAATCTCTTGAATCAAAATGATAATTTTTGTTGGTATGCATACATTTTGACATTTACCGTTTTACAAAAACTAGTAGTTGATTAAATCAACAAATTACGGTTATTTACCTGCATTTCCGGACAGAAAAAAGTTTAAATAAACAACAATATATAAGTTTTAAACACATTTTGGAGTAATTTCTAAAATATTTGCATTTTCTAGTCTTGTTGTGCACTGTAGAGATGATATGTTTAATACTTTCATGTGTTTGTAGCTGTCTTTCTTATGAATTCATTATATATATCTGGAGCATCAGACAGCAGCAGGATCCATATGAGCATTTCTGAAACAAGGGAGGTATTAATTTGTTAGTTACAATAAATGATCAATGATATGGGGAAAGAATTGATCTGGATGTAATAAAATAACTTTTTGCTCTTTTCCACACCTCACACAGGTGAGGTGCAATGTGAGATCCTCACAACACATCCTGAGTGAGTGAAGAGACAGAAATGGACTCTCAAGCATCAAGCACAATGCACTTCTCAGTTAAAACCCTCGGCAGTCATAGCAACGTACAAACTTAACTCCATCAGTCAATTTGGCTCATGTGAAACACTTTGAGACTAATTTATGAGTCAGATTCCATCAAGGGATTTAAGCAGTTTCAGACTCATGCTTTTAAGAGACCTCTTGGGGGCATATGCAATGAGTTACACCCTTGCCACCAGTCAAAAACACAGCAAATGAATCTTTCTTCTATTCCTTTAGAAATAAGATGGAAATGAGTTAAAATCAACTCATTGCTGCTTTCTATGCCCACGGTGTTGTGCGCTTTGTTAACGTCTACAGATACAGGTTGCCTCGGGGAAGCCAGTTGGACGTAGAAGTAAACTAAACAGATCTACCTGGAATGACAATAGTGTGGTGGCCAGAAAATAAGTGCTTGGACCTCCATTTCCATATAAAGAGAGAAGTACGTGTTTGGGAGGCATCTTTAATAGCTGAAAAAAGGATGCATGCTGTTAGTTTATATCCCCGTAGGATGAAAATAAATACGGAGACTGACAGTAAAACCTTTTCCCCCACGGTGGTCAGTTAAATAGCTAACAATAAAAAGATGGGAAAAAAGAGAAAATGGCTCACCAATAATGTTTCCAAGTCTTTATGTCTCAAATAAACAAATGCAACCCATTTGTAAATTGAAAACTGCAGAGGACTACAATGTTCCTGTTGGGTAGTGGACACAAATCACAGCTAGAACCCTTTAAAGGATGTTATATCTGTCTGCTGCTGCAAAACAAAGTAGATTTACCACACAAAAATCTTCCCAAAAGTTCCTCTGAAACAAAACATTTGCCGTATTCCATTTCATCTTCCTCTCATTCACCTTTTCTTCAGCTTCCTTTCTCCTGTATGCACGTGTACTTATGTTTAAGTGTTCACACACGTGTTGGTGACATCAATAACTGCGATGTGGAATCGAGCCAAAGACAAATTGTACCTTGAGTCTGGCTTTAAGTGACTCCTGTGTTTCAACAACATACACCATAAGAGTCCTTGAGAGGCTGTGTATTAATCCGACAGATTTATGACTAAATCTGTCACGGATGAGCGGACACCCTCTGCCTTTTCTTTAGCCACTCCTGGGAGAAATACACGCCTCCTAAAGCATACACTCAACATCTGTGCGTATAACTTTTGTGTACAGCCTGAACATACTCAGTAACACAAGATAAACATATTTATAAGCTATGAAAATGTAGAAGTACTCATATTGATATACATTTCCTGTGGAACCTCTGTTTAAGTGATTAATGAAATGTCTGAGAGAAGCACAAAGAAACATGCAGTTTGACTGTGAATGTAGCATATGTAGTGTACAGATTCATGGCTGTCTTCTATAGAAAGGAGGCAATCGCTATTAGAGAGCTTAAAAAGGAGGCGAAGTGTACTGGAAACAAATGGTTTGGGTACCTGTTCACAGCTTAAAATAAAAATTCTTCCTCACTATGCTGTAACCTTGCCAAAACAGAACAAAGTCAAAGTGATCTGTTTGTTTCCTGTTGAGATTCCAGAAGAAGAGGCATCAAGGTTTTTGTGTATTTTAAGGTGCACAATGATGAATGTCATAGGGAACTGCAACTCTGTGTTATGTGACGGCTGTGTGCAGGCAGGAAAAGGACCCAAGGTGCAGACTCCAGAGACAAACGTAAACTGAAACAGCTTTAATACTGAACTCAAACAGAACAAAAGTAAGAATCCAAATAACTTATACAGGCAGCCAAAACACACAGCAAAATAAACAGCAGATCACAACACAGACACAGAGAAACACAGGGCTTAAATACACAGAGGGAGCAATCAGGGAATGGGTAACAGGAGGGAAACACAGCTGGGGCAAATCAGGCCTAACGAGACAAAGGGAAGCGAAACCAGATACATTAACCTCAGACAAGGACCTTCAGAATAAAACAGGAAACATGACACAGACTGAACTAAAGACACAGACTCACACGCACTGCAACAGAGGAAACAAAGACGTGGGACCAGGGCAGACACAGACACTGACTGGACACGGGGATATAGCAACTAAGGATACACAGAGACGCGAACTAGACAAGGGGATACAGCTGACAGGGGAGACAGAGCAACTAGAGAAGACAGAGACATAAACCATAAGACAGAACTCAAAGAAACCAAAGACTAGAAATAATAAATAATATAATAAACTCAAAAACCCTGTGTCAACGACCCAGGCATCCTAACACTCTGATTATTTTAAGTATATTTTAAAGACAAAAAGAAATAATTCACATAAAAGAATACCATTAGAAACTCTAGCAAATAATTTTTGAAGCTGACTTCCGTCCAGACACGAATCATTGGTTGCCTTGCGTATGATAAGAGCGATCGCACGGCGATCTGAGGAAGAGGCATTTGATTGGATGTCCGGCTCAGGATTGGCTTTCTAATACACCCAAATGTTGAAGTGATGAAAACACTGACTGACAAGGCTGTGACTAACCAATCACGCTGAGAAACTTGGAGGACAGTGAAGGACATTAGTGGACAGTCATCCCACGCATTGGTGAAGGGGGACAGACCTGTCACTGCAAATTCACACGCAGCTCCATTCGGTCTCCGATCACACAGTAAAGCTCTTTGCTCTTGCTATTTTCTGTTCCATCCTATCACAGTCTTGCTGTTCCCCCACTCTCTCTCTCTCTCGCTTTCGTTTTTTGTCATCCTCTCGTCACGCTCCGTCCTGCTTGTGGAGGCCAGACAGAGGGACACAGGCAGCGCTGATAGGAGTGGACAGGTGGCTGTGTGCTGCTAAGGCTTCTGCAGTGACGGCTCAGCCAGCCTGGCCTGTCGTTGTCACAAAAGCAAATGCCTGCCCAAAACACACACATCCAACCCAAACCGCACCACTCCTGCCAATATGCCAAAATGTCCATCAACAACGGCACTTTGTGAAGAATGCCCAGTTTTTTCATTTTCTTTCTTTCTTCATGTCTTGCTCTTTTCATCTGTTTTTTCTTGCTAAGCTCAATTTTCAAGCCAGTTCTTATTCTGTTGTTTACCTCTCGTTTCTCTCCCTACATGCCCTCCTCTCCCACACTGGCCCTCTGCTGACCCCTCCAGGACTGACTATTACCTCAGAGTAAGCTAAATCATGGTCGGGTAATGGAACATGCCACTTTCACCGTGAAGCCACACACACATAAACACATCCACACTAAAACAAAAGCTTCTCCCTTTTGACCTTTTCTCTCCCGTTTACATGTTTATCATTTGTCCCCTGTATTGCTGAAATATAAGGTTGATGTTGTTTCTGTCAGCCCTGCGAATGTGGATGGAGATATTGGGGTTAAGGCAGGAGCTAGGGTCAAGAATGAGGCTCTGGCAAGTGAGAGGTGAGCTAAAGTTCTTGTTGTCACTAATATGGAACCCTTCTGAAATAAAAAAAAAATGTCCTGCTTATTCTTTAAAAAACAAACAAACAAAGAATAAAAAGAAAAAAGAACAACAAAAACTGAGACAAAATGCAGAAGTGTGTGAAAAAACTGAGTGATGATCCAGTAGAAAGACGGCCTCATGTTTGACTTTAGAACACTGTGGTGTACAGAAGAGGATGCCCAGGTCCTTTTGGCTGTGAAACAATCCCAAATCATCATCCCTCCACCACTATGCTTACTGTGACGTATTTGTCTTGATATGCTGTCTTTGGCCATGATGCACAGCACCACATTTGGAGAAAACCAAACATCTTATCTGTCCAAAGGACATTGTTCTAGAAGTTTTGTGGTTTGTTTAGATGCAAGCTTGCAACCCGTGCTGCAATGCTCAGAGAGGATTTCTTTCTCCAGGCAACCCTTCCAAACAGGCCATACTTGTCCAGTCTTTTTCTCATTGTACTGTCAACAGCTTTAACATTTAACATGAGGCAACATTCAGCTGAGGCCTGTAGAGTCTGTAGCTCAAACTCTACAGGCCTTTTTGCAATTTCTATGTATATATTGCAAGGAACTGCATGGAGACATGTTGTAGACTAAGATGAGTTGCACTGAAGTGCATTCTAGTTCCTGGAAAGCTTACAAAATGCCCATGCTTTAAATATTTATTAAATAACTACCAAGCTATCTGAGCACCTCAGGTCAGTAAAGTAATTATTACTGGTAATACTAAAGCTGCCAATCAATAAATACTTGTCATCCTCTGTTATGTGGCATGATGTTCAAGAGAGGTTCCAAGTACAAGACACAGTCTGGAGAGGTAATGAGGAAATGTCTTTACTGGCAAAGCACAAAAATGAGAGAAACAGTCCAAAAGGTACGAGCAAAAAATACAGAACCTAAAGGAACAGGATTCATGAGGAACACTGCATGTACAAAGACAAGACTATATACATTTACAAAAGAGTGATTACACAGTAAAACAGGGCTACATGTAAAGACAGTAAAACACACCTGTTATTTTATAAAACTCTTCTCAAGTTTTATAAAAAGCAGCTTAATGGAGACTTGTCTGTGGAAATAAATGTTTGTTTTTTTTGTTAACACTGAAAATACCGAAAATGGTGTTGAAGTATCCACTTCAGTGTCTATCTAAGTGTCCCGCCTTGTCTAAGGAACAGTTCCAGCTGAAATGCTTCAGACAGCAATGGTAACCTTTCTGTTTTTATCAGCAAGTTCTCAAGTCGCAGATATCTCTTAACAGCAAAGGAACAACACAACTTTCTCAAAGCAAAATTGGAAATCTTGGAAGTAGCATTGATGCTGACCGTCCATGCTGCTAACTGTCGACTTCACAAGTTGCCACCGACATGTATGGATTGGATGGGTTGTTACCGACACCTGGAGAAATGTCAATAGCACCCTGAGAAATATATTTAGTTTGGAAAATGGTGATGTTTTCAATACTTATTTTGTAATTTTTAACTATATATTAAATATATTATATATTTTCAACAATGTGTCTCACTTTTTCTATGTGACAAAGAAATGCTGAAAAATTGCATTTCTGCAGTAGATGATGAAAAATCAAATGAACGTTAGTGCAGCAAGAATGGCCATGTTAGTAAAGAGAAAGCTGTAAAATTTATGAAAATACAGCTAAAAGTCCAAATTTTATGCATTTCTTCATGTTTTCCAAAGCTGTCCAGTAGGCCAGATTGAGTACCGTATTTCCCGGACTACAAAGCGCACCTGAATATTAGCCGCACAAGCTAAAATCAGGGGAAAATCCTGTTTTGTACATACATTAGCCGCACCTGACTAAAAGCCGCAGGTGTTTCAATGTTGACTTATCATATGTAAGAGAATATGCACAAAGGGAATTGTCAGGAAAGAGATGGCTGTTTGGAGACACACCCCTTTTATTAATATTTTGAAAAACAAGTTATGGGTACATATTTGCACATGTAGTACATAACAGTAGCCTACAGCACACCAGAAAAATAGATTCGGACTACCTTTTAGGCTCAGGTGCAGTGACACGGCTTTAACAAGAAGAAAAGTCAGTCATTCACCACCATCTTCCTGCGCACTAAAACCACCAAAGTCCTCTCCTCCAGTGTCGGATACAAACAGGCTCAGGATGGCTTCGTCATCCACTCTCCGCTTCTCTCCTTCGTTGTCACTTTCAAAACCAAAGAAATCCTCGTTGTCAGTGTCAGAGTCGAACACCCTCTGAAGGGCCGTGGCGGTGTCCTCCTCTCCATCATGCAGCAGTCCAGCCCTTCGAAATCCGTTGGTGATCGTGGATGTTTTCACACTTTTCCACGCTGTCAGAATCCACCGGTGGAGTTGAGCATAACTTGCTTTTCGCAAGTTTATCGCCGCTCATCATCCACGCCTCCCGCTGAACGCGTACCGCTACTTTGAAGTTTGTTTTTCGCGCTACTTCGTACGGCACTACGTTGCCTGGCGGACGGACATGTGACTAACATACCACTCTTGAACCCCGATCCTTCCGCCAGGCAACGTAGTGCCGTACAACAGCGGAACAAACAAAACAAATCGTCTTACGATATCACAAAAATCATGGACAATCCATAGAAAAGCCGCACCTGACTAAAAGCCGCAGGGTTCAAAGCTTGTGCAAAAAGTAGCGGCTTATAGCCCGACAATTACGGTAATTGCCAAGCCAATTCGTGCCCCCGGGCCTTATGTTTGACACCCCTGGATCACGTTATTATAGCATCACATTACTCCTATTTTATTGTTGGAAACTTAACATAACTTAGCGGCAGCAGCCAAGCTCGGGAATCTCTCTGGGACTTCGGCCTCACCAGACAGGTGTACCGTAACAGTTGCAAAACGACACTCTGGTCTGGATGCCGCCCGAGCATGTCTGATCCCGGTCAGCTCCAGCTCAGTTAGGTTTAGCTGACTAACTGGCCAAGTCAACGCCAGCTGGACTTTGTCTGGCTGGGCAGAGGTACAACCACAGCTCTATCTTCAGCTTCTCTTTCTCTCTTGCTCTCTCTCCCTCTCCCACTGTCTCTCTCTCATGTCCATCTGCTGTGAAGCCCTCTTGCTCTCATTGCCTCCTTTGCCAGTATCTATTCCAATTTCTCCATGTGTGTATCACTTTCACATCCATGTTTTCCTTCACCCCCTTATTGCTTCAGCCTGCCTCTTCCCTTCCATTAATCCTTCATTCTCTCTTTTTCATTTTTTTCCTTCAATATTCCTCCAGCACTTTCCTCCCATGATATTTCCCCCCCCAATTTTTCTTTTCATTTCTTCTTCTTTTCCCTCCACATCACATTTCCTATCTGAACTCCCACTGTTTTCTGTGTGAGACAGGTAACAGCTGGAATTACAAAGGTAGAGAGAAGGGAGGAGATGCACATAGAAAATAAAGGGGACGAGATGGTCACTGTCTGAAAAGCTTGGCTGAAAATATATTAAGCTGACCAGTACAGGACTGCAATGCAGACATGCCAGAGCCTTAAGTGTGTGTGCGTGCATGTATGTGAGTGTCTGTGTATTAGAAAGAAAAGGAGAGAGCATGAGTGTGTTGAAGAGGATGCCCTGTGTGTGTGTGTGTGTGTGTGTGTGTGTGTGTGTGTGTGTGTGTGTAAACGCATATGTCCAGACTGTTTGTTACGCTGCAGCTGAATTTGCCACCATCACAGTTTTTTTCCCTCCATCCCATAACACGCCGCAGTTGTTTTATGGATTATAAATGAGCTCATTATCTGTAGTACTCATTAGCTTTAGGTCCTAATTAGCCAAAATTAATATTGATTCCTGACAAAGACATTGGCACTGGCAAATTGGCAATTGACCTCTTTGGTCAATCTGGGGAAAGGGACACAGTGATGAGGGGGGGCATAACCCCCCCCCCCCCCCAAAAAAAAAAAAAACAGGACAGATCTGGACAATGACAGCTGCTCTGGTTTATCGGTTTGCGACGCCGCCCCCCTCCGCCGTGTCGTCCTCAAACTCGCGAACAACAACAAACTCATGAACAAAACAGCGTCTCCTTCAGCAAGACGCACTGTCATCACTATCACCCGAGAACTGTGACAGGTGTGGGTTAAAAGTGAGCACAAACAACCTCGTATTTTGTATGGTAAGTGTGCGAGTTTGTGCTGGCGTGAATGCAGGTACCTTACAATACACAATGACTGACAGCGGAAAAGCTCAGAATCTGTAATAAAAATAAATAAATAACTGGAGACAAACAGCAGAGAACAAAAAAAACACCAACCAACCAAAAATGGGGGCTAAAAAGAAAGGCAGAGAAGACAAGCTTGCCTAATTCCTTAAAAAAGTGATCCGCACTTCTAAGTAGGCCTTGTGTCACACATCATCTCGGCTGTGAGATAAAAGGGACGAGTTCTATTATACTGCAGTCACTCCAGCTCACCACTGCACCAACGTGAAAAACCACATAAACATTACAGGATACAGATACAAACACACTCACATGCCCTCTTGGCCTTTTACAGAGCTTACAGCAAACACGCACATATTTAAAAGAGCTACCGCTAAAGTCACAATGTATGAACGTGTTCTGAAAAGGCTGTAGTGGTTTTGCATGTGAATGTAAGTATACTGAGAACATAATCAGACCAAAATTATTAAAATAGAATAAATCAAAGGAAGCACATTCGAGCCAGGGACTGGTCCACAAAATGAGGGACAGAGTGCAGGCACCCCACATGTCAGTTAATTCCATCTGGCACCAACACAATGGCCTTTATGAGAACAAATGTCAGCTTTCAAGACAAGGACGAGATAACCTTTCTTCATAGAATGCACACCAGCCTCTGACGACCCAACGGTGATATTACACACTGCAAGCCGCAGGATATAGGCTGATCTAGCATGTCATCCAAACAATAATTTGAAGGTTTAGCAAATATCTTGCTCCAGAAGCAATCGCATTTTTGTGATATGTAAAGCAAACAAAAACGTAGTATTGTTACTATCGCAACTTTGATGCTGCTGATGGCAAAAATGAGGTGTTGCAAAAAAAATGTGCACTAAACTCAAGTCCTTGCCTCAGCTGGAACTCACTTTCTTCTATCATGCTCGGGTAATTTTCAGAAAATTATCCCAACCTAGTTAAGCGATTTTTGAAAATCATCTCTTGTGGTATTTGAGACCTTCTGAGTTTCAAAGACCATTAAGAGTTTTCCATGACATTTAATTTCTCTTTTTTTGAACTTACATCTTCTTTATAATTAAAAAGAAGGCCTTTTTCCGTATGCATAAAAGAACCCAGAGCCTATCTGTATCAGCATTTGAGTCACGACACTAACCGCCATATGCATGTCCATCTTCAAAGGAGCAAAGAGAGACAGCAACAGATACATTCTCACAAACACACACATGGAAAGAAATGCGCACATATATGCATACCTCCTCCTCAGCTTTCCTGCACTGGAGCAGAGAGAGGTGGTCGCTGATGTGAAACATCAATTTCCAGGTTAGCTGCTCTGCGTGGCTCAGGCAGGTATCAGCCGTGACCCACCTGGGCCAGATAAGCAGCTGCGAGAAGCTGATCCGCCATCCAGCAATGCACCCCTCACTACAGGAGAATGGGGTAACATGTGCACACATACAACTAACACATACACATGCTCAAATGCATAAGTAAACAAAACAGTAAAACCTGAACAAATAAGTACGTTTGAGGAGAAAGAATGAAAAAAAAGAAGCTAAATATAAAACTACATAAATGCATAAGTACTGATCAGGTGGAAGGCAATTCCTCTGGATACCACTGCGATTAAACTGGGTTTAAATCCGAGGCATTTCATTTGCACACACACACAAACGGATCAACAGACTGAACTTTTTACCAAAGCTGATATATTCGGGTATTGATTGATGATTTTGATGTTCCCCCATCTCACACTCTAAACTAAGTAGCTCACAAGTAAGTGTCTTGTCCAGTGACACAGATTAGTTTGTCTAAATTCTTGTGCTGTATATTCTTCAAACTCTAGAGACCCGCATACAGATGAATTTCATTCAAACCTAAATTTCATTTGGGGTCTAAATATGATTATCACGGTGTGAGAGCCCAGCTTCGATTAGTCAGCTAATCTAACAACTGCCACCGTCGCGGTGAGGCCTGTCAGCTGGGCGCTGGGCGCACTGGCAGTGCTGCTCAACCTGGTGTCGCAGCACATTCCCACAGACAATTTCAATTAACTTTTACAACCCTGAGAAAGATCTCACAAACAGCCTACAGTTATTCACACTTCCGCCGCCTTTGTATTTTTCTCAACGTTCTTACACTGTCTGGTCATAAGACAAAAAAACTGTCACGGTTCTGGGTCAGTTTGACCCAGTATTTTGAATTATGCTTTTGGTGTGTTTTGCATTTTGGATTCTTTTCTTATTATGATGATAATGATGATTATGACTCTATGTTTCGGTTATTCTTGTTTAGGGATTAGTTCGTAGGTTTTTGTGTTCTCATGTTTATTGCAGGTTTAGTTCAGTGTCTAGTCTATCTCTCTGTGTCGTGTCTGCGTGTTTGTTTAGTGGTGTCTTGTTTCCTGTTTTACTCTGAAGGCTCATGTTCCCGTCTTATGTCAGTGTTTCTAGCTTTGTTCCTTCTGTCTTATCAGGTCTTATTCCTCCCAGCTGTGTTCCCCTTCTGTCTCTAATTTCTTGATGACTGCCTCAGTGTATTTAAGCCCAGTGTGTCTTTGTGTCAGTGTCAGATCGTCTGTTATCCTCACCTCGTATTTTCCCTTATTGTGACACTGTGTTCATAGCCTTCTTAGTTTACACAGTGTTCTCTGTCTTCTTAGTTTTCCCAGTTTCAGTGTCCCCTAGTGTTTTTGTTATGCCTGCAGCCACAATAAAGGCTTGCCTTATTTTGGAAACCTAGTTCTGTCTCCACCGTGTCTGCTCTTGGGTCTACCTCATTCCTCACGCGCGCGCCCCGCCGTAAGAGTCCAACTCTGACGAATTACAGCTAAACAAACCTTAAAAAGGTTGCTGACCTGTGAAGATGATTCAGAGCATGACAATAAACACTTTTATATCACCTCCACAAAGACCTGTTTCAAGGTGAGCCTCAAATGACCAGGAATACCTACAAAATTATAAACAGTCAACAGTAATCAGGCAGTGAAATTAAATGAAAAATTACAGTTGAGCTTGCCGAGTCGTTCCCGTTAGTCAAGTCAAAAGTGACATATCAGAGCCAATCAAACGTGGCCTTTCTTGATATGATGGTTTAGCATGTAGAACAGGTTGTTCACCAATTAGGAGGTTGGTAGATTGATTCCCCAGCTATTGCAGGAACTTGGGTATATAAAAACGTGCTGGTCTGATTGGGTGAATGAGGCGTGTGAGTTTGGGAGCTCACAGTAGAAAAGCACTATATGAGAACCAGTCTATTTAACATTTACACTGCAGCATAGATTCAGTTTAATACCACCCATAGAAAAAGTCTACACTGTTGGAAAGATAGTTTTAAAGGTATAACGTTTGCTTTAGAAAATTTTCATGCAGAACGCATGACACTGCTGCTAAACAGCAGTATATACAGACAAGAAAAAGAAGTCACTGAAAAGAAAAAATGACAGATGGTTAAAAAATCTTAAAATAAAACTTGCAATGATTTTGTTAGGTTTTTCTTTTTAGGTTGATGTTGTTGCGACACATTTCACATTAGAACATGACAGATGTGCCCAGGATTAAGTTGGCTAACTAAGGCCAAAACTGCTTTAGTTAGTTCATAATAATTTCGCTTCATGCAGCACTTTTCAGAAATAGATGTTGGAAATATTTGGGGGGAAATTTTTGTGGTTGGCTGAAGTAATAAACTGTTACCTTTAAGAATGACATGTTTTTTAAAAAACACAATCGTAACATGTTATTATGGATTAACAATTCCACAATATATAGCTCTTATATTTACAGATAACGCTGAAAGCTATTGTTCCAAACCTGGTCTCGACTACAGTTTGACAATGAAATATATCAAATTACTGTACATCAACTGTTATTTGAGTGGTGAAAATGTTACTTTTCTCCTGGACAAAAATTAAATATTGAGTGGCTTGGAGGGCACATTCCTGGAAAACATGCCAAAAGGCTGCATTGGAAATGCATACTGTGGGTAACATTTCACTCCACCACACCACCAGTATCATTTATCATTCCAAACTGAGTAAGAGACAGCATACCGTGCGGGCAGGAAAGCAATGACGAAGTCAGATACTTAGAAAGAAAAAAGACGAGTGAAAATTAAGCGTGTTCACGATGTTTAGCATTCGAGAAAAAGCGGAAGCAATGTTGCAATGATGACCTGTGTGTTAAGCGTTTGCACGGGCCATAATAGCACTAACATATCACGTGCTAGGTAAGCGCAGACAATATAGCACAGCACAGCGTCATGATGGATGGTGTGTTTGCAGACACTGCTGAACTGTGGACCCCATTATTTCCTGGGGGAGGAAAGGGGGAGCAAAGCACCACCGGGGAGAGATAAGGGATGATTGACTAAACCAAAACAGAGGTCCCTCTTGGATGGCAGTCTGCTGGCATTATTGGTAAGCCATTGTGGGAGTCAATGCACCACCTCAATGACAGCAGCGAGCTGTCACAAGATGTAAAAAGATCAAGTGTATCCCCTTCCTAAACTGAGGTAGGCGAAGACTCTTCATGTGGAGAGGAAAAACTTCCAGTCATTAAGAATATCTCCCGGACATGTTAGGACTCATCTCCTGCCGAGATCGGATGGTTCAAACCTCAGCAGGAAGGAATACTTCACATCTGCAGCTGGTAGATTTATAAAACCAAGACGTGCATGCACAGCCAGAGACACAGTCACTGTCGTGCACAAAGCACATCCACCAACTCAAACTCACAGTGACAGATGCAAAAGCAGTTGCCAGAGATTCAAAAAGAACACATACACAGCTTTCTGATTTGGCTAAATGAGGACTAAACGTGGGAGTAAAAACAGACCAATGGGCTGCCCCGCTAGGAGTAACAATAACAAACATCTAGAGCATGCATGCTGCCGAGAGACGGTCCCAGATACCAGCTGATATGCTAAAAACAACTAAATAAACACTCGGAGGAACTTCTCCTGTCATTTTCTCCTGACAGTACCCTAATTACCCTTTCTGTTTTTTAAAAAAAAATCACTACTCATATTTATTTACTTCTTCTTTTATGTCTTCTGTTCTGTTCCAACATCCTTTGTCCACAGAAAACACAAAGGACGGGCAAAAGATTCCTGGGCATGTTCCAGTCCTGTTAAAGCCCTCCAGTGTGTTGAGGTATTTAATATGTCAAAAAAATTAAGGGTTCACAATCGTTCTAAATGCTTTTGACTATGCTTCCTGATGAGCAAGTAAAAGATTCACGGAGAGATAGACCCTTTCAAGGCTAACACTAAATACTTGAAAACATAGTAACTTTCTTGAACTCAGTGTTTTGCTTTTTTTTTCTATATATTTAAATATATATTTATATATTAAATATATATTTAAATATATTTAAATGTGACAAAAAATGTGACAATTGAGTTTTTGATTGAATGTTTGGCTGATTACTTTAGAGCACGTGTGAGCTCTTTGCACCATGTTGAAAACGTGTGTTAAAACTGTGAGATCTTAAGATTTTTTTCTGCAAGAATGGGACAAAACTTTAAGTTTAATATTATTCAGCAGGTTTAAAAAATTTCACACATAACTGTTAAAAACATTACATCTTTAAAATGTTACACATATTAGATTCCTGCTTGTTCAAAAATAGATGTTGCTGTCCACCAAAACAGAGCGGTTTGGTGGACAGCAACATAGGTCAAATCAAAGTAGTGCAAAGATAATTTTAAGTATATTTATAATATACAGTATATATACAGTATAATATAACATCTATGTGGTAGGAGGAGCAGGTGTTAGTGTTAGGAAATGCTACCACAGTGTAGTTGGAGCCTTAAAATGAGAGAAAATGTATTGCTGGATGATGCAGAAGCTCAGAGCCAAAGATGGGGGAGTCTGTACCTCAGTCAGTGGTTCACACCAGTAGTGTCAGCCAGGTATGAGGTTTTTCTCTCCAAGCAGGTAATAGTCTGGCCAATTATTTGATCAGCAGCAGAAAAAAAGCAGTCCTCATCTGCAGCCAGGTGCAACAAATGGGGAATTAGATATGATTTCCAAATGCCTCTCAAGGAAGAGAAAAGCCTCAAAGGAGCATTCATGTTTCTTTAGTCATTTTCTGAACATTAAAATCAGTCATGTCTGGTTCCCGAGAGATTTTCATTGCTGCAGAAATATGGTTCAAAACACTATAGTGCTACACTGAAAATGTTATTTTCAAGGTAGCACAACTGACCTTGAAGTCTGTCTTATCTTTCCAACAAATCTTAACAAAAGAAAGTCATTTGCACACTTGACTAAACATCAATACAACTTCAATACAACAAAATCTTTAAAAGGATAACTTTAGAATTTGTACTGATGTAACATAAGTAAGACAACTGAAGTGTCAATAAAAAATAGTCAAATTTACACCCTTTTTCAGGGCATTCATGCATGCCTAAATCCTGTTTCAGTGACTCTAAAAATAACTGATATTTTTGCATCTCTGTGTGTGGAGTGAAGCTGTGGAACAGACTAAGTAAAGAGATGAAGCAATGTCCGAGCATGGCACAGTTTAAACAGCGGTTTAAGGATATGGTTTTTGCAGGGTACAGGGAGGAGGGAGAGATTTGATGGGGTGTTCTTGTCCAATATTTTCATGTGTGTGCAGGTGCACGGGTATGTTGGTATGGGTATATATATCTGTAGGTTGTGTATCCTTTGAGGTGTTACTGGGGTTATTGAAAATGTGTATATGTGTGTATGTGTATATATAGGATAAGATAAGATAAGATAGAACTTTATTAATCCCTCGGGTGGGTTCCTCTGGGAAATTCGACTTCCAAAAAAAGCACAGCAACGACCAAAGTTACAGTTACAGAACTGTTATATATATACACACACACACACACACACACACACACACACACACACACATATATAAATACAGAGACAAATATAAATAAAATATACAAAGGGGATAAATAGAATAAATAGGAATAAAAAATAAAAATACAAGTGAATTGCACATTTCAAGTATTGAGTCTATTGCACTGTTGACTATTTACAAAAAGTATTGCACAAGGTATTGTACAGTGAGGTGCAGAGGCACCATATATATGTATGGATAGATAGAAAGATATATATATATATATTAGGGGTGCAACGATACACAAAATTCACGGTTCGGTTCGATACTTTGGTGTCACGGTTCGATATTTTTTCGATACAAAAAAAATGTTCATGCCTTTTTAATTTGTCATTTATTAAAATTATAAATATATATTTTAACTCAAAAGTACAGTTTTTTTTATTTTGACAGCGAATGCGCACCTGCGGACCACTTATGTGCAGCCCTGGTTATTTAGCTCGTCATATTGCAGCCACAGAAATTCTTTTGTCCATGAAACCATAAAGCTGCACTTTCTTTTTGCCTTATAGTCTGATTTGTCACAACTTCTCCGTTTTGTGGTAAGCTTTTCTTTGGCTGTCACTTCTTCACCCTGACCTGTCTTATTTGGCTCAGCAGAACTAAAATATATATGCTGCTGGTTTTACACACGCACTCACATAAGCTCAGCGATTCTCTGCGCGATCAACCTCTCACATGTTTAAGCTGAGGGAGATTTCACTTGTCATGTTTGCATAGTAAGCTAACGATTAATAAGACGATGTCAGAGGAATTGGTGCACAAATTATCATCACTCACAGATCAGTGCTGTCATTGCAAAGTGAAAGCAAAAAAACAAGCGCAAATTCAAACGCGATTTCAATATGTCACATATTGACAGTGGCTCACCGATGCCAATGACATAATTACCCAGCTACATTTCTGAAAGAATGCAAAAGCATTGACATATATTTTTCCTTCCTACAATAGCCCGACGGGCAGGGCAGAGAGATTTTGGTAGCCCGACTGAAAAAAATCGCTAGCTCCAGGACGTCGGGCTAGCGATATTGCAAGCCCTGTATCTGATTGAGGAATCACTCATCTTTGGAAAAGAGAGTTTATTACAGAGAAATGTCTCTTTCCAAAATAAAAGCTATACTATCCGCTTCTTCTGGGCTATATTCTCAGCAGCATAAGGAGAATCATGTGCTAACAGCTGTCTAAATGACTCGGCTAAAGTTAGTAGCATGCTTGTTGTATTTGTCTTTGCACTAGGATGATGTCGGCGTAAATGTGCAGTCATATTCGTTGTGTTCCCACTAGTGCTTTCAGGTTGAACTCGTTGAAATGACCTTAACGCCACAACACGGCAAATCTCCGTTAACGAGCTACCGCCGATCGTGCATGGGGCTAGACGGCCAACACGTTAACGAGCTAACTGCGCTAACACACTAGTTCCCACCCATGTAATTGAGCATTGCATGGCACATCCAACATACTGTTTTACTTTAGTCCATGACTCGCTTACCTTCAGGGTCATACGTCACATGAAAACCAAAATAATTCCAAACGCCAGATCTGAATGTTGCAAGGAGAGCTTAACTTCTGTCTCGCTAGCTTGCCCTGCGCTCTTCCTTCTGACGATGCTGTCTGTGTTGAGCGCTCAGTGGATCTGCGCTCGACACAGACAGCATCGTCAGAAGGAAAGTTGATAAAATAAATTACAAATGTTGTATTGTTCGATACATATGCGTACCGAACCGAAAGCACTGTATCGAACGGTTCAATATCGATACGAATATCGTTGCACCCCTAATATATATATAATTCATATAAAAAATACACGTAACATATAATGTAATTGCGAGGAGGTATTTCTGCAGTCTACTGATTAGTGGATAGTGGAAAGGGGGTGGGATTAAATAAGCGTATGCTTCTTCCTGCTCCTTTTTGAACATGAAAGTTATTTGTAGTTGTGGTTGTTCGTTTGCCTTTTGTTTTGCTTTGTTCATTTGTCTCTTTTGATTCTATGTTGTTGTACTTTTTCAACATGTTCAAAATAAAGATTCAATCAATCAATCAAACTATATATAATATATAATAATAATAATTATTATTATTATAGGAATAACACATTTTAGTATTATTTTCTGACAATGTGCTCTAATCTTATATTTTGCCATCTTGTCTATGGAAGTGAACACAGAGTGAAAACAAGTTTAAATGTCTGATGTTCCTGATGCTTTGATGCCACAGTGCACACACACAGAGGCCTCGCATTCTTCGACAGCTAGGTTTGTCATGAATAAACGAGACTTACTTTGCGTCAGCAGAAAGAAAATGAAGATGTAATGTCACGACACAAATAAATGATGCACAATAATTCAAAATACATACTTGAAACATTAGTTCTGATAACACAGGGTTATTGCTGTGTCTGCTCATTTAATCTCTATATACTGTTGAAAAACGTTAGTGCTAAAGTAGGTTAGACTGCTAAGAGATTATTGGCTATTTTACCTTTCTGATCCAATTTATTTGCTAGCATATTTTTACATGCCAGACAGGGAGCTGATGTACTTTTTTCATTGGTTGTTTGCAATAAATAAAGGGAAGGACGCTTAAAGGGAAGAAAGAAACTTTGAAGTTTCTTTTTCTTCCATCATTGTATATATTTCCTTTTCTTAAAGAAAAGGAAAATTGAAGTTAAATCCAGGTGAGACCAAGTCGCACGTGCGCAATTACGCACTGCTGGCACGGTCTCTGCGCACAGAAAATCTGCGTTGCGCACAAAAAAAATCTAACCTGAATTGAAATTAAAATTAATACTTCAACAATCCTGTTTTGCAGTGTTAGTCAGTGAGTGACTGGCTGCTCCCATTTGGGATTAGAACGATGCCAATTTATCCCATAGTTTAGCCAATAAAGCATATACGCAGCCAATCAACGTCATTGACAGGCTATGACAGCGTCCTTATGTGCCGACACCGGTGTTTTAGTTAGCAAAGCGGCGTGGCTGATGTGGAGTGAAGCCACGTTAATGACAACGTGTACAACCATTGGAGATGTGAGCAGGACAGACGGAACAATTGATGGAAAAAGTGTGGACTTTATACCAGTTTTTAAATTGTGTTGATAGGCCACGTAAAACCAGAGTTATGATAAACAAAAATATGCAATGTTTGGTTTTCTTCCTGAATACTATCGTTGTTTATATTTACTGCGGGAAGAAACGGTAAAAACGGCGTTTTATAAGAAAAAAGGCTCGAAAGCTCTCTCCGCCTATGAGCAAAAACAAACCCCACCCCCCTCTTCCTTTCCTATTCGTCCAAAAAAGTACCATGTCGATCAATCAAAAAATGATATGGCAATGTGGCATCTAGTTGTTAAGAAACGGGGTGAATTTTTAGGACTGACGGCGGTGCTTTGAGATATGAGAGATTTGCGCAATTTAGCGCAAATCTTGTGCAGTTAGTGTGTAGTGTAGTCAATAGTTTTATTGTGTGTGTCAGAACAATGAGGCGACTACTGAATGTTACAGGTGTTACAGGAGTGATACATCTCCTGTTGTCAGGCCTGCAGGTATACGGCTGTTGTTCTCCTTTATCTCATAGTGGACAGAAATTAGAAATAATTGGTGTGGCATCAGATTTGATGCAGAACAGCTGATTGTTCTGTAAATAGTTTGAAATGTTTATTTAAAAATGCCTTGGCTGCATTAAAAAAAAAAATAGCTGCAAAAAACTTTGTTGTTTGCCAAACTGAGTTACTTTTTTGAAGAAGTAACTATATAATTAATTGCCCAACATTGGTCATTATATACTGTATTTTGGAGACAGAGAGTTACAGATTCTCTCCCAGACCACAGACTCATATTACAAGTCAGAGCCTTATAAAAAAAAAAGAAAAAAAAGAAAGAAAGTTGAACTCCAATTTTGAAAACACAAGTTATTTTTACTTCCAATAGTGTTAACATACTACACAGGTCAATGACTAGATTTTTTTAAATTTTCATTGTAAGTGGGCTAAAGCAGTTAATTAAAAGTAGTCTAACATAAATGTAAATGCTGTAATTTGATTATTTTAATAAACCATGTAACTTGGATGGATTAGATGCCGGCGTGACCACAGTGCACGCGTCTGATGTCGCTCACAGTGGTCCAAGGGACCGCTCAGGGAGTTTGTGTGTTCGCTCAGACACGTGAAAAATTAGAGGGAACATTGGTCGGAAGGCTACCTCATATGTTAATGGCCAACAGCAAATTCAATTAGAATATTATCATACGTTGATTTGAATCAAATTATGCCTTTATTGAGTTGGAATGTTTTTTCAGTGTTACATTTATCTTTTTATTGACAGCACAAGGGCACAGAGGAAGAGAATGAGAGCAGGATGGTGACAGCAAAAGAGAGAGAGAGCAAAAAGAAAGAAGTAAGAGTCAAAATCAACCGCATAGTTATAAATCCAAAGTATCTTCTGTTTTGACCACATTCACTATATTTATATCATTACACTGGGACTTTTTAGGACAACCTGACAATATTGTTTTTTTTTAAATATCTGAATAATGTTGCGTTGATGACTTGGTTGAGTGCCTGTATGTGGTTAAGAAACTGGTATAATGTTGTGCATGTTTCTCCTTTGATATTGCATCTCCTCTACTACAAATAGTTAACTGGCTGTAGAAAATTCTTGTCAACATGATATTTGTCTTAGGTTTGACAATAAGGGTGCACCCTAAAACGGGTGTGTTATTGAAATCTGGGATTATTTTTCTGAATGATTCAGAGACACTATAATAGGTAATACAACTATTTAGGTTGCAGAAAGTTGACAACATGTGCCAACAGCATATTCCCTTTAACCCTTTATATTAACTTCAAGCACACTATGATTGGGGGCTGAGCTCCCCTAAATCTAAATGCTTGATTCCACAATCGCCCCTGCCATGACCTGTTTAATACCAAATTTGTCTATGCCGGTTCAAACACTTGCTTTTAGATGTCAGATAAAGACAACTCTATCAAAAAGTATTGATCCAGTAAAAATAAAAACCATTCACATTAGGACACCATCAACCCACAACAACCCACAAAAATTATAAATACCGCTTTTTCAATGCATGCGGGCAAGCTGACAGAGCCGATCGACCGAATTAGAAGGCTGAGAAAGAGACAGTGTCCAGAAAACAGAGAGTTGACGAGCCACAGTTAATGCAGAGCATGCTTGACAGTGGGGAATTGGCTGGGGAGAGTACACAGACATTATCAACACATTTAGGGGAACACTTTAATAAGTTCTTCCTTGGGGCTACCTCTTGCTCTTTAATTATTATTGAATTGGGTACGCCACAGAGCTAATTAAAAGTGCAAGGTATTTACTGTGGCAGTCGAGGAATGTGAGGGTGCAGAGGAGAGCAAGAGAGAAACGGGAGAGGGAAGACGTTCTGACAGAAGGTTGTTATTTTAATTGTTTTAATAGTGTCCTGGTAATGGGAGATGCAGCTATGGCTCTACATCCTTCATGCAGACTAAAGGAGAGAGGGAGGGGGGGAAAGTGACTCGAAGAGCCATGCTTCAGGTCTCGTTTAGCTTCTTCTAAAATCAGACAGAAAACATGAGAAAGAAGAAAATACACTGTAAGATAGGAAGATCTAGTTTGGCTAATAAAAAACCTGGCATATATATCATATATGCCAGTCATGTATGTCCATTATGTGATCTATAGGAAATAAAGACTTTTTTCTCTGTTCAGGTTGATGATGAATATGATCAACTTACAATAACTCAAAGGGTTGCTTCAGAAACACATCTCCTACATTCATGCAAACAGCACACAGAAGCTTATCTCCTGTTGTTTTCTTGGACCTCTGAGGATTCTCACTTCCTTGGTAAAAAAAAAAAAAAAAGAAAAGAAAAGAAAAGAAATTATTTTGAATGATTATAAAAAAACCTTATCCCACATAAATGATCATGGGTTGGCATGAGGTTAAAGCACGAGCCAAATTGTTGAACAGAACGAGGCAGCAAAGCCTTTTGCTTAATTGGCATAAACTACAAGACATACACCAACCTTCCCAGCAGAGTGTGGAAGTTTTTGCGACAAATGTTGTGTTTCCACAAGTTAATTACATAGTAGAAAGCTTAATCTGCCGAATCAGGGCAAAGTGGATTAGGAGATGAGAGCATTTAATCAAAGTGTTCTCTCTGTCTAATTACACATCCCATTTCCTGACACAACACACACTGTTATCTGCCATTGCATTTAAACACCAGCTCTTCTGTTTAGCTGCCCTCCCCTCCAAGACTGAATGATCGCACTGCCTGGATGTGACAAAATAAATAAATGAATAAAAGTCACTGAATGTGAACACATGTAGACTCGAACTAAACAGAGATGCGCACACAAACACACGGACATGCAGAGACTGAACATAAATGCGGAGAGGATTTGGTTCCAAACAAAACATTAAAATATATGTTATAACATGTATCACTGTATAACTGCAGTGTACAGCAGACCACTAATGCAACATAATCACAAGCATCGTTCATGCCAGGGTGGGCAAAAGATTTCTCCTGGGTCCTCCTCACTCGTGTTTTAAACTGAAATTGTTCTTATTTTGGGCATGAAAAACAATGGAACCTCTGTTGGACTCAAAATAATCAGTATAAGGAGAAATCTGAAGAAGAAAGCGTAGGAAAGAAACAAGCTTTCTGGTTTCTGTTTGCTTGCAGACTGATTTCTGCTGACCAGTCATGCGTTTGTGTTTGGTGCAAAAAGAACTGTAGTTGCTGAAATATAATCTCAAAACTACTGTCTATCACCTGACCACAATTTTGCTTCCTAAAAGCAAAATTTTATTTATTCAAAATGGTCAGAGCACGTAGCAGGAAGATTTGGCTCACCGACTATATTGGAAGCGCCCACAAGTTAGCCGTTGTCCCCGGAGTCATTTGACCAGCCAGTATGTTGACAGTATACAGTATATGTCACTTGTGTGAGTTCACACCAAGTCACAGCGTAATCCCACTGTGTTACATATGCATCTTCAGCACACATCTGCGCAGCATCCTTCAAACAACTTGTGCCAGTTCCCAAATCAAATCCCTTGCTGCTGAGAGGAGGAGAGAAGTGAGTGAAATATCCATGTTTGGATGTGTTCCCTCATCTGCCTGATAAATATTGTATTGAATGTGTTTTTGCATGGTGTACGAAGGCATGAGGATACTGACTTAGAGGCCATGTGCTGAAGTTACCGATCTGCTAAAAAGACAAGGCCAAATAAAAGGTGTTTTAAGTGTCTCCACGAGTATCCATGTACAGCAATTTTCCCAGGCTGTTTTTCTTGTACCTGTTATACTAATTCTTGGTGTCATCTCAGACAGCCCGCTCACACGAACCACTGTTACACCACCACAATGACTTAATCCAGCAACCTCCATGGTAACCGAATGTAACCAATCACTGTGGCTGTGGAAACCTGATCATTGCGCTCAAGTTGAGCAGTTTGGCTTCCAGTCAGCCAGACAGGTGCTCATTTACGTTCATCAAATTTGTGTGAAAATAATGGTCTAATGAAGTACAGAGGAACATATTAAGTTTTGAATATGATTAAATCGCCTCCACTGTGCCCTGAAAGGCCAATTTAACACTTCTTTATTCTTTGCACAATCTTTGCACCGAACCTTGAGATGAGAAAATATGCGGGTTCTTTTTCATTATGGCCTTTTATTCAAATGAAAAGCAAGCGTAACGTCAATCCAGTGCAGCTGTAATTGCTTCTGTACACCTACACTTGTAGGTGTTTAGGTTGAAAAAGAATCTTAAGCTATTATTCACTAGGTCACATCCTTTCCTCACATAACACACCAACATTTGACTCATAGGCTCGTGTGGTTGTGTGAGTACATTTGTGTGTTTACGTGTTTATGAATTGGAAGGCCTCCTAGAGGAGGACATCTGCTGAGCTAATAAACGATAATCTTGACAAATTGTCACTGTCTGATCATTCAAGCCGGCTTCACAATCACATTACTGAGTAAGCCATTACAGACCGGGCCAAGGACATGACTGACAGCTCTCTAAACCAATGGAGGGCGTTGCTGTACCAACGTCCAGCTGCTTGAGAGGAGGACAATAATTCATGGCCTAAGAGCAATTGGAATGTGGAATGGAGTAGTTAGGGAAATTAGTAATGCCACCCACTAACATATCCATGCCCTTCACTGGTTAGAACAGCAGCTGAGTTTATGAAGAGATGGCCTTCCGCCAGAACCGACTTTGTCCTTTTGGATAAATATGGCACACCAGGCAACTATTGAGGGCAACGGTGTTTGAGGTCATGATTATGCAGATTTACAGTAGGTCCTATTGTGGGATACAGTAGTCTGGCTATAGTACAAAACATTTAACTGAGATGATGACACTGGAGATGACATTGACAGCTTGATGGTGCATTTTAAAAACGCAAGACAATGCCCGTGACATGCAACCACTCGCAGAAAACAGCTCTCAGGGTGTAGACATAAGTGAACAATTTAAGACTCAGACTAGGAGTGTTGACAGACTGGTAGAGTGTAAAGGTCATGTGATAAAAAACAAACTCCTAGAAAATCAATCCACTATAAAGGATTTTAATTCCAAGCCACTGACACCCTCAGAGATGATGAAAAGCCTGACATCTTCAAATTGCCCTGTCAATCACCACAACCAACAGAAATGACATGGAAAAAAAAGAGAAAATAAATACAGGGTATAATAGAGCCAAAACTAGTGGGACACGTAATGAACAAGCTTATAATCACACAAAGGTACCCGATGTGGACGAGTTCTTTCAGACATCAACATCAAGAGGAGCTGTTGTGCAAGCTTAATATTATATAGCATAAAGAATCATTCAGACAACCAGACTCATACATATACACGCATCATGATAACGGACATCCATTTCCATCACTGTCAGCGTTTTTTATGACATTCCTCTTGACTTGCTTTTTCTTCCGCGATTTGTATTCAAGGAAGAGAGGACGGAACATATCTGTGCAGCGAGTACAGCGACGAAGCCAAAACAAAGACTAACTTACTTTAGACCTTGTAGACGCATCACACATAACAGTGTATCCCAGCCTTTTGGAGCCACAGCACATATTTTACATTAGAAAAATCACACTGCCAAACAAAAATGTCACAAAAAGTACATTTTCAAAATACGAAGTATAAAAATGTACTGATGTGTGCTGAATCTACTCACCAATAGGTGTGTCTTCATAGATGAGAAGGTAGGTCGAGAAGAAGTAGTTCAGGAAACGTGGTGGCTGGTTGGAGCCTTTGGGGAGAACAGAACAATTCAAGATACATTTCACTTTTTTTTTTAGAAAACTTGTCCTAAAAACAACAAAAAGAATATTTTAGAAATCTATTAAAAACTTGAACTTTTAATCCCAGGTTAACTTCTTCTCTCAGAAGTCAGAAGTTTACCACTAAAAGCATTTTTAATGTTCACGAATTTAAGTAATAACTGCAATTTGGCATTTTTATCAAAAAATAATAATGTGCTTTGATGAATTTGAGAATTCATGAATAGCAAGTGTTGCTCGTGGTCTCTGATTGGTCTTCCTGTAATATTTTTGCACATAGCTGCTTTTGTTAAAATAAAAAAAGGGGCAACAGCATGTTTTGATTTCTCTCCCTCTCAAATATTTATACAGCAAACATCATAATATGAATGTCTATAAATCAAACTGCAGTACAGCTGTGTGTTCAGTTCATGATGTTAGTCTTGCAGGCAGCATTAAACTTTGATTTGACTGCAAAATCAAACTTTGGACATTTTCTATTTTCCCACCATTTATCTTGGATTTTGTAATCAAAGCTTTCTTTAATAACCTCAAGGAAGCTTTTGTGCAAGTTGGGTGTTTGGGTTTTTCCTGCTGTTCTGTCCGTGTTCGCTTCCCAAATCTCTCCCTCAATTTTCTCAACTGCTTATCCTTCTCAGTGCCACTGGGTACCTGGAGCCTATCCTAGCTGTTAATGGATGTGGGCCGGGATACATCCTGGAGAGATCGCCAGTCTATCACAGGGCTAGTCTTTCCTCATCCTTGATTTTGTTATCGTCACTCATCCAATTTTCTTCTCGCCTGCCTTTTATGATCCAATCAGCTTCTCTTCCCTGGTCTTTGATGGTGAATCGTTCATATTGTGTCCTACATGTCTACCACCTGTCCCACAATCGCTACCAGAGTCTAGACTCCTGGTGTCCTATCCTAAATGCCCAAATAACAATTTTTTATTATTATTTTAATATTATAAAAACTTTACATGAATATTTTTTTAATTTTAATGGTGCACATCTAGTGCAACGTGTAGGTACTGTGGTATAAAATGCGTCAATAGCTGCACTTTTTAAAAATGAGCTACTTTTTAATTCCTTTAAGATAAAGGAATTAAAAAGTAGTGGAGCAGTGGAGCTTTATCTTTGATAAAGCTCCACTGCAGCTTTATCTTTGATGTCTTCTCTTTGTATTAATTTTTAATGACAACTGCTTAAATTTAACAAACAGAAAAACCATCTGCAAAGACAAAAGTAGGAAGATCTACGTATGGGAGGGATTGTCCATTACAACACAACAGGTTAAAAGGGCCTGTTAAAGGGTTAATAGCGTCCCGTGTTTGGCGAGTGTTCTGTAATGTCAGAAGGCAGAGCAATACAAGCTGTTTTTTAGGGGGAAAGATCAGCGAACAAAGCTGATGGTCTTTGATCAGCTGAACAAGCCGGCAGACCACAGAGACAGTGAAGCAAAAGAAAGGGGAGGCCAACTTGTTTGAAGTGAGAGTGCTTGATAGAGTGAATAGGTGCTTTGAAAGTACGAGCTTTTTGTTCAGTCATGTGCCCGTCTGTGCAGAAGAAGATGCTCATCTCTGGCTTGCCTCTAGCGCTCAAGTGCCAAGAACATGGAGCGTGCTTGACAGGGTTTGAAGATAGTTAGGGTGAGGGTTAATAAGCTCCTGTCCGTACCTGTGGTTTACACCAGGCTTGGTTAAAGTAATGCGGATTGATTACAGCTACAAAATAATCACAATGATGATCATAAATCCAATTTGCTGGATCAGGGAGGTAATGCTCAAGAGAAGCACAAGGTCAGTCTGCTAATGGGGTAGTTAGAAGAGGCAAGAGAAAGAGAGGGATTTAAAAGGTGAGGAGAAGAAAGAGGGAGCAACACGGAAAGAAAATGTGCGAAGTGAGAGACTGGAGGACTCCAGAGAAAGAAGATCTTGATAAACTCATTGTGCTTGATGGAAAGAGGTTGTGACAATCGCTTAATAACTTTCCATGCTGTTTCAGCGCTGCGTGTGATTGGAGGTGTCTCCTGCCTGTCACTGAGAGACAGTTACCATGACGTTCCACAACAGCTGAGCTCTCCCTTGCTTTATCTGCCCCCCCCAAAAGCCTTCATACTCAGCAAGGAAGCAAACCAGACATTTTTTTCTTGGTGGTGCTTATGGCTTAACACTAATAATGTGAGACATTATGCAAGAGACAGTGGGGGAGAGTAGAGAAGGAAAGCGTGAGCGAAGGAATGATAATGAGAAAAAAATGGGAAATAGGATTGAAAGGTGCACAGGCCAGGAAAAAAGTGTGGGAAAGCATCATTTAGCGCAGGAAACAGAGAAGGAAGCAGGACAACTACTCCTGCTATCAACCTAATTAACATAAACTAGCATCTTCCTGTTTTGCCTAGTAACTGATAAAGATACTAGAAAACCCATAGTTATTCGTGATACCTTATTTGACTAACAAAGGTAGATCTGCAGTTAAATGTTGACACCACATAAATTTTTTAAAGCCTTTTATTCTGGGAAGTTTGACTGATTTAAAACCTTTTCAGTTATTCAGTTTCAAATTCACACTGCTCTACATATTCACAAAAATAGCTGCCAACTAAAACCACAATTTGCTACTTTTTATCCACGGTCATAAATCAAACTGAAATGCATCCACTACTGCAGGGATTTATGGTAACTGTATAAAATATGCAGCATAAAGACCTTTCCCTAATAACCAACACTCGACAAAATGAAAGTCTAGTCTGTGGATTTACAGATCCTTATTCTTCGCAGCCAGGACTTACCTTCACAGAAAGAGTGGAGAAAGAGGAAGGCAAGGAGGAGCTTGGCGACTGCCATCCTGCCACCTAAACCCACACTCCTCGACATCACCTGCACCTGATAAAAGACAAACACAGAATACAGACAGATCATTTTGTTTACCAAAACTAGGCCTGATCCTCAATATATCAATGAAAAACAACATTTCATCCTCAATTTTACAAGCATTTTCTTGGGTTAAGCCCAATTTTCATTGTTTATTTCCAGATGAATTGAGCCAGAAGTTCTTAATGGCTTTTAATTTTTTATATGTATATATATACATACTGCTCCAATTTAAGTTACCACTTACATGTTTATAATTATTATTATTGGACTGCTTCAGGACAATGAATAGCTTGAACCCATATGGCTGTATGTAAATGGCATGTGGGTGTAATGTATTTGAATTATATGACTGGTGCTTTAGCTTTTTTTTTTCATTATACTTGTCCTATTTCAAATGGTGTCTGCAGTATGTTTTATGGTGAACCTGGTGAAGCCCACAAGCTGAAATGTGTGTGTCAAATAATACAGCTGTCCTGTACACTACAAGTATTGCTGGAGCTCTCTGGCCATATAATACCCCAACACAAGCACAGGGTATATCACAAACAATCAACTCATTTCAAAGTCCTTTAATTCACCAGTAACGATCACCGCACGTACTGTTAGAAAGACAGTTTTCGTGAGTTTCATGTGGTTGCTGGTACAGTAGGTAGCATAACAACAGCAGCGGCTGCAGTGTCTCCAGACATGCTCGCAAAACTATGGGGCGAGTTTGACTATCGTATGGACATATGCAGTGCAGGGGACACACTGAGCACTTCTGAACATTCGTTTTGTATGTTAAACTTTATGTTAAGCCAAGTATTTTGAAATGTACTTCTATGTCCATATGCCGTGCCTTGTTTCAGCAGGGCCTCACAGGTAGGCAAACTCATTTGGTGACAACTTAATTTTTGAGTGTTATCTTTCCAAATCCTCCTCCTTCCTGAAGCCCACTGTGCCATTGCTCACAGTAAAAATGGTGCAAATATAGGGCTGCTTTTCCTTCACGTATCTAATAGCGAAGAATGGCAAATGACTAAAGAGACACCAGCGTAAGAAGCATGGATATACAATTCAAATACTGCTGTGGTGCCGTTAAAGGTGTTCTGTATGCAGTGGATTCAATTCCAGCAAGGCAGCTAAAATTTACAGGTGAGTGAGAAAGAAATTTCAAGTAAAGAATAGGCTGTCATTGCTTATTGTATAAATATGTGTGTGAGTGTATTTGTATGTGTATATGTCTTTATTTTAGCTATGCATGTGTGTCCCTTTCAATAGGCACATTTGTTTTCATTTGGATTCTAGTTTCCTCGGCATTATTTTTATTTCAATTCCTGTAACAATGCAGTCTGTATGGCTGTCACTATTATTTGTTTTACCTCATCCCTTCATCCTTTCCTTCCCCCCTCTTTTATTCACATGAATTTATCTCTCTGGGACCCTGAACACCTGGCTTTCAGGGGAGTTTTGTTTTGAATCCGCCAAATACTGACATTTAGACAAGACCCCTTACTGCCACATCTGAACACACTGGGCAATTCTTCACTGCAACAAATTTCCCCATGTAGGACAGAAGTCCTTTAATGCTGTGAAAGGGGGTTTCCTATGACAACCGAACTAGATAAATGTAACCAAACAGTAACTGAAAACAAAACACATCAGTGTCATTATTTATAAAGGCTGATAAATTAAAATTTGATTGAGATGGAAGAAACACCCTTCAACCATCTTAATGTGGGAGAATTTGTCCACCAGAGGGCACTCTGCAACTTCCCTGTTGGTAACACAGGTGTAGAATAGCAGGAACACAACAACTAACTGATCCAAGCAGAGAGTGTGAACAAGAAACTCATGACCCCTCACGAAAGTATTTATAAACTCTACAGTCAAGTAAATAACTACACATAAAAATTATTAGGGAAATCCGTTTATGTTTCACATGTCCGATAGAAAAAATGGCGGTTAATAGTATATCAGAATATCACATATTTGAATCAGCAAATATTGTTACTGGTCTTAATTGGTATTTGACACAATGTGTCAAACTTGTTAAATACAATACAGCTGTACTAAATATCTGTTGTGCAATATAAATCATTTTTATTTACCCTGTCCTACATATTAATGGTGGATATTTACATTGCTGTCTGAAACAGATCCCTCAGTCCATTACCTGCACACACACAAACACACACACACGCACACACACATATAATCCAGACCCTTACTCAGCCATCCTCCAAATGCTAACGGACATTTCTGAGATGACAAATGGGTGAATATGACTGACGGATACTGGTCGAGACTGACACATTAGATCTGAAAGCGTCGGGAGCAGCCATGGAAAATTTAAAAAAGTCTTACTGCATCAGCATCGCTGCTGTGACCTGGATGCAGGTGGATTCGTTATTAAACATTCTCACAAACATGCATTCCCCCAAAAGTTGCAGATGGACAATGCTGTAGCTGGAGGACGAGGGAATCTCACACATCGACCTGCCTCCTGTTTTATCTATGTGTGTAACCTGGATTGTGCCTATCACTCCAGGCTCCTATCACGGCCTGCCTGAGGCATAAGCAAAGTAACCAGCTGCTAAGTACTGCTTTGAGCAAATGACAAACTTGAAAGTTATTCATAATAACTTAACTCTAAAAATTCAGTAAAAAGTAAAAAACTGCATTATTTAAATTTGGCAACTTTTATGCACTGATCTTCTGCAGGAGCACACTGTTTCTAGTTCTCCAGTCTATGCTAAGAATGCTTCCTGTCAAAGCTGTGGCCCTTCTACTTAATTTTCATTTCTGTGAAGAGACAAAAGTTGCCGCGAGCTAAATCCGATGAGTAGGCTTGGTAATGAGCAACGACTGCGTTGGTCCAGCCAAAGAAATTTACACATAAACACACTGGAACAGTGTGATGCACCACAGCTCAGGTTGGTTCCAGAATTTTTTTTTTTACCTCAGACCCTTCAGGACATGCTATGACTCTATGATAACAGTCTGACCCTAGGGGACAAACTCGTGGCGCATAATCCTCAAAAACAACAAGGATAATCTTGGTTATGTTCCTGTTCCTGGAGCCTGCATGCTTTTTGCACTGTAAAGACTGTTGTTGAGTCCCCATGTCATAGCACGTAATGCCAATGATGAGCCTTGATATGCAAGTTGGAACTAATTATTAGAACCTTTTGGGTAGTGTGCTCCCCAGGGAGAGCAGATAACAGCTACGGGGCACCAGAGTTCCTGTTCCACACACTGGTTTTGGTTTAGGAAGCGTGATAAAGTTTTAATGATTAGCTGCACTCACAACAGTAACAACATTTATAATAATGCAGTATTTCGAAACTTTTATCTATTTTTCAAAATTCCTGTTCAGAAATTAAGATGACGGTCTGCATCAGCCACTGATTACTCCTATTTTTATACCAACATATGAGCCACAAGACAGTTAGTGAACCATCAAACGAATACACTGTAACTGACATACTGCTGTCAGCATGTGCTGAGGTACACTCAGCTGCTCCTGCACCTTGCGGGGCTCTCGTCATTCATCCAGCTGTGAGAGAATTATGCAGCAGCAGATGCCAGAAGCCAGATCCGTTTTCACTTTCTCTTTCCATCGTGAATTATGGCCATTTATGATCTCACATAGTTATGACAGTATTGGCCTCATTGTTAGAAGAAGATTTGACTCTCTGTCTGATGTTCACACCTCTGCCTGCCCCTCAGCGTCTACAGTATCTGCGGTGTGATTCTTTTAGATTAATGTGGTTTTGATACATTTTGCCTTTTGGCTTCCAAACCTTGAAAATTTTATAGATTATTACAGACATATTACACATGTTTACATATGATGGACAACATGTCTGTGGTCAAAGCAATAAAGTTACTTTCGAATATACATGGACAATCTCCCTCATTAAACTGTAGGCATCAGAAATAGGATGATTTTACATGTTTTGTTTTTATCTGACAACACATAAGGATGAGAAATGAATCAAAAATAAGTCAAAACCAGCGTTTAGAACTTAAGCCCCATGTTTGTTAATTCTGTGATTTTTTTTCCCCTTTAAAACATATTACTGTGTGTAGTCAGCTTTGGACACGTAACAAAAAGAAGGAAAGTGAAAACTCAGTAAAAAATCATTTCAGCAATGCTTGTGTAGGTTTGCAGTTTGATTGACTGGTTTAATGCTTGTTTTGAAACACATTATATTATAAATTTAGCAAAAAGAAGCATAAATAAATGTATACTGTATTCAAGATGGCAGGGCAACATGGCCGCTTCCACAAATCAACTGTGTTTTTTTAATGGATTAATTTTAAGTTTCTGAGAACGTATCAGTTTTTCAAAGATCTAATCACATAATGTGATCTTATCACACAAGCCAATTAGTCTGAAATACAACATATTCCCAACCACTCTTGTTAGGTTGTAGTGCAGCTTGAAACATTAATGAAAATGAAATGGTAATTAGATTCGTTAAGTATTTAACTCAGCCTATTGTGTGAACATGTGCAGTTCAACATGCATACAGTATGTATCACTGCAATCACTTCACAGTAGGGGAGTGTGGGAAGGTGAAGGGTTGCAATCAAACTCGGCATAGCTCCACGGGAACACTAACCATGGCCACGTGTCTTACACACTCCAAACTTAAAACCAATTCTTTGATAGCAGACTTTGTATAAACGATGTACAAAAGCGAAACTGGAGAATATTTCTAAGCATGTTCAAGTAATATGTGTCCACAAACAAAAAAAACAACTTTGTATAATCAAAGACACAGATTTAAAGAATATATTTGTTTTTAATATTAAACAAGTTTTTAAAAACTGAACTCAAAATGTGCCAATTAAACTGCAGAGGACATGACTCAGCAGGAGGTGGTCCTCAAACTAACCTGGGTCCTTCTCCAGCACCGTCCCACTCCACTGGTAATACTGTCACCATATATCAATCCTTCACCACCAGCTCCCCAGTTTCTGTCAGAGCTACTGTTCATCTTTCTCCCATTTCTGTTTTTTCTACCTGTCTTTTCCATGTTTTTCACTTTTTAGTCATCACATTTTTCTGCTATTAGTGTTTTCTACATTTTTCTGATTTACCACGCAACTCGATTCTGAAGTGGGGTAGTCCAGAAAATGTTTGAGGACCGCTGTGCTAAGCTTTGGAAGAAATCATATCTACTAAAATATAGATCAGCAACACAACAAATACATATTTTTAAGGGCCGTGCTCTTTTTATTTGTGGGTAAGTACATCTCATCGAAACTACACTTCAAAAGGAGAACCTTGGGCTGTTCTTGAGACTTGCTTGTTGTGGTTAAAGGAGCTTATCTTTACCTGTAAATGTTGGATCACAAGTTTCTCACACTTACGCACACCACAATTTAAGTCCAATAGTCCACTTACTGTCTGTTTAATATTTAGGGAAACATTTTTATACACGTCGTGGTGGTAAAGTTTAGGATAGCGGTGATCCATGTCTGTGTAATGGTTTACAACCCCACAGTTTATCTGACAGTGATATACCTTTAAGGCACCATAAAGTTAAGAGTAATGTCTGAACCCAGTGTGTTCTGTCCAAAGAGGCTTGCCTTCCCACATGGTGTCTCCTGGCTTACACCACTCAATATTATTGATTACATGGCAATTGTGTCTGACTTGCTTTAATCTCAAAGGCACCGTTTTCAGGGGAGAGTGTTGGACCTCAGCAGGCAGCCAAATCTGGGTTATTACAGCAAATCAATGAGTGATTTCGGCTTGCCCTTGGTGCTCATAAAAAAGCCATCACTCATTAGCACAGTGATCACAGACAGATTAGCAGACATTTGGCTTTGTCAGGGAGGAGGGAGGGGCAGCACCGCTCTGATGAGCTGAGTAATGTCTTCCTTCCCGCCCTCCTGATCTCTTCATCTCCAATATGACATGACTTTCTGAAACCCTTAGTCAGCAAACCTCACTTACATGACAAGAGTGCAGTGTAAACAGGATGCCATTTGGACTGCAGGGCATGCAGTGCTTTCTGAGTAGAAATTGTAATCAAACTGGCACAGATCCCTGATTATGAGTGAACTGGTTTCGTCAAAGTTTGGAGAAAATCAAGCCAATAGCCACTGAGATACTATATCCTGGAAAACAACACATGTCCAGCAAAGTACCTAACAGCATTGGTAATAATCAAAATCACTTTTTATGCTTCTGTAATGGTTAAATCCACCAGTGTGAGCAAGCATTTAAATTAAAATTATATTTTTAATGCTCAGAATTTTCAAATTTACTGTTTTACAAAATAACATTTTGAAAATTAAAAGGTGTTATTTTTTTTATTAAGATGCTAAATTACAGTTGTGTACTTTCAGTCCAGAACAGAACAAACTAGCTTTAGTGTTTAAATGTTATGCTTGATTAGTTTCATACTTCTCAGAGAAGTCCGGGTGTGCCGGCTCAAATTTGAGAATAAAAATGTGAATACTGTTTATTATTTGCTTACTGAATAAAAATGTAATTTTTTACTTTTAATCAGGTTTTTGACTGATTTTTTAAAATATTTCTGTTTTATTGTTTTTATGACAGTGACCTAAGCCCAGTCTTCTAATAACCATGTGAGTTGTCATTCATACAGGGAGTGCAGAATTATTAGGCAAATGAGTATTTTGTCCACATCATCCTCTTCATGCATGTTGTCTTACTCCAAGCTGTATAGGCTCGAAAGCCTACTACCAATTAAGCATATTAGGTGATGTGCATCTCTGTAATGAGAAGGGGTGTGGTCTAATGACATCAACACCCTATATCAGGTGTGCATAATTATTAGGCAACGTCCTTTCCTTTGGCAAAATGGGTCAAAAGAAGGACTTGACAGGCTCAGAAAAGTCAAAAATAGTGAGATATCTTGCAGAGGGATGCAGCAGTCTCAAAATTGCAAAGCTTCTGAAGCGTGATCATCGAACAATCAAGCGTTTCATTCAAAATAGTCAACAGGGTCGCAAGAAGCGTGTGGAAAAACCAAGGCGCAAAATAACTGCCCATGAACTGAGAAAAGTCAAGCGTGCAGCTGCCAAGATGCCACTTGCCACCAGTTTGGCCATATTTCAGAGCTGCAACATCACTGGAGTGCCCAAAAGCACAAGGTGTGCAATACTCAGAGACATGGCCAAGGTAAGAAAGGCTGAAAGACGACCACCACTGAACAAAACACACAAGCTGAAACGTCAAGACTGGGCCAAGAAATATCTCAAGACTGGTTTTTCTAAGGTTTTATGGACTGATGAAATGAGAGTGAGTCTTGATGGGCCAGATGGATGGGCCCGTGGCTGGATTGGTAAAGGGCAGAGAGCTCCAGTCCGACTCAGACGCCAGCAAGGTGGAGGTGGAGTACTGGTTTGGGCTGGTATCATCAAAGATGAGCTTGTGGGGCCTTTTCGGGTTGAGGATGGAGTCAAGCTCAACTCCCAGTCCTACTGCCAGTTTCTGGAAGACCCCTTCTTCAAGCAGTGGTACAGGAAGAAGTCTGCATCCTTCAAGAAAAACATGATTTTCATGCAGGACAATGCTCCATCACACGCGTCCAAGTACTCCACAGCGTGGCTGGCAAGAAAGGGTATAAAAGAAGAAAAACTAATGACATGGCCTCCTTGTTCACCTGATCTGAACCCCATTGAGAACCTGTGGACCATCATCAAATGTGAGATTTACAAGGAGGGAAGACGGTACACCTCTCTGAACAGTGTCTGGGAGGCTGTGGTTGCTGCTGCACGCAATGTTGATGGTGAACAGATCAAAACACTGACAGAATCCATGGATGGCAGGCTTTTGAGTGTCCTTGCAAAGAAAGGTGGCTATATTGGTCGCTGATTTGCTTTTGTTTTGTTTTTGAATGTCAGAAATGTATATTTGTGAATGTGGAGATGTTATATTGGTTTCACTGGTAAAAATAAATAATTGAAATTGGTATATATTTGTTTTTTGTTAAGTTGCCTAATAATTATGCACAGTAATAGTCACCTGCACACACAGATATCCCCCTAAAATAGCTAAAACTAAAAACAAACTAAAAACTACTTCCAAAAACATTCAGCTTTGATATTAATGAGTTTTTTGGGTTCATTGAGAACATGGTTGTTGTTCAATAATAAAATTATTCCTCAAAAATACAACTTGCCTAATAATTCTGCACTCCCTGTATATATGCACACCAAACTCCAAATAACCACAAGCCTTAAGGAACTGGAGAAAACATAACATAAGCAGCTTCCAGTTCTCAGATGAGCCGAAGCTGGTCCCTGCTGATTGGCTTGTTGAGAAAGCAGCTGGAGTGAAACCTCCCTTCAATAAAAGATCACTAACTCCCCACTAGCAGATATGGGGGACTGTAGATCACATGCCAAGACAACACTGTTCTTCCAATGGAGATGCCTGTATCGGCTTTGATCCTGTATGGGCTGACAGTAGTGCCTTGCAAAACACGGTAGGGGAGAGGGAGCAGCTTACACAGAACCTGAGGAGATGGTAATTATCCAGAACAGCACGGGAGCACTGAATGGCGCATCATTACAGCAGCCTGTAACAAAACGCTTGAAAAGGTGCAATTGATACACCCTGTCCCGTGTTGACCAACGCCACAACGTGTGAAAAGCAAGTTACCATCAGCACTGGGTGCAACACATTCAAATGTATAATAAGGTTTTGCTGTTCCTAAATTCAGTGATCACATTACAGTTACTAATAAAACAATTATGGTCTTACTGGCGTGACCCAAGAGTCTGTCCTCAGCATGTTCAGTGTTACATGGGATAATAACAGTAACAACAGGGTTTCAAGGATGTTGGAGCAGGGGCAAGGAAAGAGTGCAAAAATAGTGTAGTGCTTAAAAGAGACATCTGGTGAAATATTTCACAACTCAGTTAATTAACAAGATGATTCAATATAAGAAAAAATTACCATCCCAGAGGGATTTTACATGGAAAAATCTAAAAAATGAAATGCCTAAACATGAAATGATTGCCAGAAATCCAAGTTTCTTACAAAATTGAGAGTTCATTGAACTCTCGCAAATCTGTAAATAAATAAATTAATTAAATGTTAATTTCCATATTTAACGGTTAATTTGCATCTTACTTGCTGCCATTTTTTTATTGTTCAAAAATGTATTGTTTTTCGGGGGGGGGGGGGGGGATCACACTGATGATGCAGAAGTCTCCAAGACTCACAAAAAACTGCCTGCATCAAGTATGATACTCAAAGAATTAAGGGGTTAACAAATATGAAATAACAGCATTACGGCCAAAAACCAATAAAAGCCCCTCAGAGGAAAGGTTCTGCAGTGAAAATCCCTACATGGGCTCAGGGATAATTTTTAAAAGTCTAGTGAACTGTTAGCAAAGACAGTGTATCACTCCAACTACAAATGCACTGAGAGTTAAAAATGGTAAATGGCCTGTATTTGTATAGCGCTTTATTAGTCCCTAAGGACCCCAAAGCGCTTTACACGTTCAGTCATCCACCCATTCACACACACCTAAAATTCTAATATGCAAAGAAGAGAAAAACATATAACATAGATCCACAAAAGCTGCTGCCTTCTGAGCTCATCTAAGATAGACTGGGATGAAGCTCTGGAAAATCCAGTGCTCTAACCAATCAAAATTCGAATACTTTGGGGAAATCACGGAGGCTGTGGGCTAAAGAGCACAGGAACAAAAATCAACACCTGTGACAGAGTAGGCATGTGTTATTACAGTATGGTAAAGGAGCACATTTGTGGATATACAAGTCTTTTAAATGTTTAGGTGATTGAATGCTTAAGCGTGGATGATAAATGATGATGATGTATGTACGCTATGAAAGCCGAGAACGGTTCTGAAGGAATGTCTTTAATATTAATTTCCCAGAAAAAGTGAGAACAGTTGACTAGATCCATATTCGACGCAGTGAAAAACAAACACAAAATGATGCACAAAAAAAAGTATCATAATGGGCTTTTGTGTGGGGAAAAAAGATAAACATTACAGCTCGTTGTCTCATAAGACTTTCATTTAAAACACCACGGCAGAGTCAGACAGCTGTATCTCCTCCTGTCATCTCCTTTTTCCTAAGTGCACAGTGACAACGCAATCTTAATGCTCTTATTTTAGGCTTTTATGTGGTATAAGTATGTGGTGTGAACATAATGATATACTAGGTGACTTTTTCCTCTCATCCATCTACTGCTAAAAAGCCAAGATCCATATACTGTCACGTCCTTGTTGTTCTCAACTCCACTTTCATTTTACTCGATCACAATGTTTTTTATCTCCACTCCTGTCAGCCATACAGTAGATACCCTAAAACAGCTCTTTTAAATTCTTTCCCTTCTTTTTATACCATAATCAGAGAAATATTTCAATATACACTAAATTTCCCTCAATTCAGGGCTAACCTGTGATTTTTCTTTCTTTCACGCTCAGATTCTGTGACGCTAAACAAATTTAACTCCCTCATAATCTGAACTGATTGCTTCCTTCCCAAATTTTCATGTCAGTCATAAAACGCCTGTATTGTCACCAGGCTCTTTCTCCACTTGGCCTTCATGCGCCGCGATGAGCTTGGTAACGCTGTCCCAGCAGAGGCCCGAGTGTATATCAGACAACATAAACACAGACAGCTGTGTCACAGGGCAGCCGATAGCCTGTAGAGACTCATTCATCTCCTTTTGTCTCTGTCTCTGTTAGGATACAGTCATGCTACTCTGCCTGCACTTGACTGTCTATTCTGTTTGAAAGATTAAAACACAACATTTAGCAGCTCCTCTCCGACACTTTGCATCCCAACCATTCACCTCAACGAGTCCTGCCTCCCATCTTTCCTCGCCCTCCCTGTCTCTCCTCCCCCTCCATCATCTTTCATTCTGTTCCACTCCGACTTCAGGGCAGTATTCCAGGCATAAATACCAACAACAAGGATTTGTCACAGAGCTGCCATTAAATTGCTGTTTTGTTTGTTTTACATGGCATGGTTTATTTCCAGGGGAGAACGCATTTCAATATGGTAAATGCTACTGGCTTAGATATGAATCCCCAGTGTTTTCACTACAATGAATAAAAAGCTTCAGTCTTCTCCGTAGGGAAATTTCAATTTCTAAATTCCTTCATAATGGTTTCACACTTACACAATAAAGAATCAATACAAGGATTAGTAGCAATAGACCAGAACAGGATTATTGTGGATTGTTGGGTTTACAACCAACTCTTTTAGCCATCTCCTTCACTAAGAGGACACTGTCATTGATCTGATCAAATATGTGCCTTTT
Source organism: Aulonocara stuartgranti (assembly GCF_965226115.1). Taxonomy (NCBI): domain Eukaryota; kingdom Metazoa; phylum Chordata; class Actinopteri; order Cichliformes; family Cichlidae; genus Aulonocara; species Aulonocara stuartgranti. The sequence continues at coordinate 10,524,547 of NC_138949.1, forward strand.
GTACACCATTACAAAGAAAAGCCTGTGTTCACATCCGTACGGATGGCAGCACCTGTAAAACAACTGGCTGAGCTAAATCGTCTCCTCTTCCCTCTCCTCTTCTCCAGCCTGTTTTCTTCAGTTCTGCCCGACTGCCTTGGCTGATTTAATGACCACACGTAGTTGGACCAGGAGAGAGGCTGGTGCAGAAATTGGAAAAGTGGGAAACATGCAATGGCTATAATCATAGGGAATGTGGTGTAGTTATTAAAACTGAAAGTCAAAAGGCCGGAAACCTTTCATCTGTGAGCTTTGTGCTGAAAGCTGTCATATGGAGAGCGCTGTGTTTAATATACATGTGCACTGTACATAGATGACAATTTAAAAAAATCTGTTAAACTCAATTCTGACTTCTAGAAATCTATTAATTCAAAATAAACAAACATACCAATAACTAGTACCAACTCAGCCATCACTTCTTTGTCACTCAAGAGCAGGTACACAGCCTGTTCAGATGCTTTTACACCTGATAATTAACAGCAGCCCTTTCCCAATGGTTCCACTCACAATTTCCACAGATTAGCTGAGCTGCAGCAATTATGCCAACACCACAGAACAAAATGACTTGCCTCATTTTAATATCTATCACTTTTCCACACTCTTCATTATCTTCCCACTTTTTCCTCTTACGCAAGTTTACCTTTCTTAAACTTTACAGTACTACAACTTTTTCTTGTCTTTATCCTCTGCTCTGCTTCCTGCCTGAGACCTCATACAACAGTCCAGTACAGCCACCATATCTGCAATTCATTCCTCTATCCCTCATATTGGGTTTCATTTGAGGCTGTCAGTCAAGGCGTCTGTCAGATATGGACTCTCCGTTTCACTATTTTTTTCTCCTATTTTTGAACTTAAAGAATGACAGTGACTCAGAAAGGGCAACTGTCAAATGCGTGCTTTCCCCACATAATGCATGAAACACTGAAATAGTTTCTCTTCAGTTTATCACACGCAGAATATAAAACATGAGATTCTTTGAACAGAAGGTCACGTTCTAACAATCGTTTTAAAGGCTTATGAAACAAGCAAATATAGTTTTTATGGTATATTTTAACATTATAACCAAAGTCACAATAGCATAACAATTATATTTGCACTTACAGTATTAAGCCAGAATATGGGATTACCAAGGCCAAAATGATCTTGCAGTGGATTACAATAAAAGTAGTGACACTCTTTCAGTTCTCAGAGGCACAAAAATCTTGGTGACTGTTTAATTAATTAATCCCGATTAAAATTGCAGCTGCTGGTTACAATGTTTAATCTGAATTATACTGTTTAAGGCAAAAAGATATTACTATATTAGCCTTGATCGCAAGTGATTCATTACTGCTTTGGTAAGAAGCTTGCTCACATAAATAAATACATGAAAACACATATAAAGTGGATTTCTGTCCACTTTATCAGGTTTACAGTTTGAAAAGAACTTGATTGGGCTACTCTTTCCTCATAGTCACATATTTCACTTTGCTAGAGGCAAGCATATAAAGATGTCATTCAGCTTCATAACAACCTCAAGTACACAGGCGCTACTATGCAAAGCTGCAGCATCACCTATTTATGAAGCAAATCCACACACACGCATTTATATATATAAAAGTTCTAAGTAAGCGTTGCGTCGCAGCGGTGTTCAGGTGACACATGAATAAGTAAGTGGGCACCGGGGCGCTTCCCAGCAGGCACCTCTAGAGTCGCCAGGGCTACCTGAGATAACACCGTACACCTGACACCTCTGCGCAAGAATGCACCCTACCTCACATGTACGGACTCTTTAGTTACTCTGACAAAATAACGTAACAAGAAGATACAGCAGCAACAGTTGGACGGAGGCATTCCAGAAAACGACCCAACTTGAATGAAGTGCAGGTGCTGGTTAATGTCCAACATTTCTGTAAAATTTGACCACATTAAAACATTAATTGCATCACCAGGCAAGTAGTTCCAAAACTCTTCTTTGTGCGGAAATTGAAAACGCACTGCCTCACCAAATGCCGAAGTCAGAGACATATGTGAGCATAAAAAAGTCGCAAATTGCGGCACATGGTGAGTGAAGTGCTAGAGCAGATCACGCAAAACATTATTGATTATGTGGAAAGCTCTCCCCTGTTGCAGTCATCACTCCATTTCTGCTTTGTGTCCACAAACTCATAACTGTGTGATCATGTCATTATCATATTGTCCTACCTTCCTCGTCCGTGTCCGTCGCTGGCTGGGCGCCTTTAGACTCGATTGCCTGTCCTGCTGTGATGCGTTACCAAGTATCTGCTCCCCTCTCCCTCTCTCCTTTCTCCCCTCTCCCTCTCTCTCTCCGTGTCTCTCCCGTTAGCTTTACTCTATCACCACCAACGCCCCGGTGATTGCAAATTTCAAATCTCAGTGTTCAAAATTGCCACTGCAAACCCACCAAGCGCAGCATAAATCATCTCTTCTCCGAAGCTCCCATAATGTCCAGCGTTATACCCACTGCTCCATAGCCAGGGTAGCACTCCAACAGGCACCATAACTTTTAAATATTTTTTCTTTCACATTTTTTCACCTGCTTTTCGCATAAGCCCTCGAGCACAAATCCTTTCCCATATGTCACCACATGATTTGCATATTATGCTTTTATTGGGGCATTGACTGACTGCAGCTTCTTTTGCAAAAGCAAGCATACAGGAATGGCCCGGCTGCTGCGTTTAGGTCAATGGAAAAATGTAAAACAGATATTTTGAAAATCATCTGCGCGCTTCACCAAAGCAGAATGAATTTGGTGCGATTACACAGATCTGTTTATGAGCTTCTACATAAGCTCATGAGCTGATATATCGCACAGATTAAATTTGATATCAGTTAATCACAGAGCTCATTGATAAGAGGCGAATAGTCAGTGCGATACCACCACCTAGTGTACATTATAGGAATTACACGTATTACATATTATAAGAATTGTCGAAATAAGGCAACCTGTGACACCTACATGAGAAAATTATTGGGTTTCTCTCTTTAGTATTATAGAGGGGTTTTTTTTTACCCTAAAATTATAATTCCACGAATTATAACTGTAATATCAAAGATTTGTTTTTAAATGAAAATTTTAATGCAATCTCCTTCTCTCACAGTTTTATTACATTATACTAACTTACTCTCACATTTTTAATTAGTTTGTCTGTACAACACTTTGAATGGATTTTGCTATGTAACGTAAATAGATGTCTTTGATCATTTTCTTTAACTTTCTTGGAAGATCTGCAACTGAAACTGTGAGAAATATGTGATGTGTTTCAGCTTTTCTGAAATCAGCACAGCAAAGAAGGACTCATCCAGGCTGGAGAAACTGATCAGGAGGGCTAGCTCTGTGGTCGGCATGAAGCTGGACACTCTGGTGACAGTGGCAGAGAAAAGGACATTAAAGAAACTGATGGACATTATGGACAATGCTGGGCATCCTCTGCACACGGCCATTAACAACCAGAAGAGTCTGTTCAGTGACAGGTTGCTTCTCCCCAAGACAAGAACTAACAGACTTAAAAACTCCTTTGTCCCACACGCCATCAGACTGTTTAACTCCTCTCTGGAGGGGAGAGGGAGGGGAAACAGGAGGACAAAGGAGGGAACAACTAAGCTGTAGTGCCTCTTCACCTCACTGTGCAATACCTTTTGTGCAATACTTTTGTAAATAGTCAACGGTGCAATAGACTCAATACTTGAAATGTGCAATTCACTTGTATTTTTATTTTTATTCCTATTTATTCTATTTATCCCCTTCGTATATTTTATTTATATTGTCTCTGTATTTATATATATGTGTGTGTGTATAACTCTGTAACTTCTGTCGGTGCTGTGCTTTTTTGGAAATCGAATTTCCCAGAGGAACCCACCCGAGGGATTAATAAAGTTCTATCTTATCTTATCTTATCTTATCTTATCTTATCTTATCTTATCTTATCTTATCTTATCTTATCTTATCTTAAATCAGTAACACTAGTAACACTAGCGTATATTAGCCAAGGGCAAGAATAACCCCTTTATTACCAGGCCGATGATATATAGAACACTTGCCTCCATCAAGAGACTGCAGAATTCACTGCAACATGTGACTACACAAGGGCTATAGATCACACTGTACCTGTGCAAATATAGGACTGTATTAAACTTTTGAACTACCCCTCATTTTTTTTATATTTTGCTTCCAAGGAGCCAGATTTTCTAATACATTTTTAAAGTGGTCTTCAGCAATAGTTCTCCAGGCTTTGTGAAGTTTTTTTTACCTCACCATTTTCAGGTCAAGTGTATTTATTAAGACACTTAACACTGCCTGAGTCATTCAAGCACAAAAAGGGTACCTAATGCAATGGATGAACACAGCAAAGAACCAATTTTAAATTGTATCTTTAGGCACTTTGTTACTATCGGCCTCTCTGGAATTTCTTTTTTGTATTTTGTTTTTTTTCCCATTTCTTTAGCTGAATAGAAAATTCGACAGCCATAAAATTCCCAGATTCCCAGAGAACTATTAGCCAGAAAACTTGGCATATTTTGACATGGATTGCAGTGTAGATTTAAAAAAAAATCTGAGGAAATTTGATGGGTGGAAGACAAAATAAGAAGTGGCAGGTGAAAGAAACTGTCTACATCAAAGACTTGTAATGTGACCTCAGATCAAATGAAATGTTGATTCCACTCTCAGTGGAAGAGTGACCATCATATAGCCATTCCTAACAAATGGAAACAGAGACAAAAGGCTCAGGTATGCCAAAATACACAAAAACTAGACTGAAAATCAGTGGCATCACTCTTATGGAGTGGACTGGAGAAGTCAGCAGAGACACACGGCCAGTGCAGTGAAAGCCTACCTGGACAGTAAACAAACAATGGAACTCCCTACGTCATGAATTGGCCTCCTCAGTGGCGGGACATCGACATTACTGAAGCAGTGTGGGATCATCTGGACAGAGAACAGAACAAAAGGCAGCCAACATCCAAAGAAGAGCTTTGTGCATCCTTCAGGAAGCCTGGAGGACTATTCCTGAAGACTACTTGAGAGAGTTCAGGCTGTGTTTAAAAACAAAGGTGGTCCTACCAAATTTCCCCTTTTAATCTCTTTAGAATTGAAAAGTCTTTGCCATATTTTTGGACAATAGCATCTACAATACTGCACTGTGCCGACATGACAAGACTATCATAACAGTGCCTCCGGTTGTGTGTGCAGGTGTTTTATTTTGAACTTTAGATTATTGAGGATCAAATGCCTCAGGATAGATATCAAATAAATAAAACTTTCTTATTTGTGTCCTACCAAAAGGAAACACACATGAAAACCAGTCTGGGAGTGATTTAGAGTTTGCTTGTTTGTGTTCAGGTAAATATGCTGCTGTTCTGAGGATATTTGTTTTTCTTTTAAAATACAAGTGATACAGGCATGGAGCCTAAAAACAGAAACATACAGTTTCAACTATTTTCTAACTAGGATTCAGTGATATTTTGCTGCTCTCTAGTGACCATTTTGCAAAACTACACTTAAAGTAAATGTTCTGCTGTTTCAATTTGACTGCCACAAAAATCAAAATTATTATTTTTTATCATTATCATCATCATTATTATTATTATTGTTATTGTTATTATTATTGAACAGGCAGTCTCAACATTTGTAATATGCCTTTTTAAGCTTTCCCATCACGTTCTTGTCTAACAAATATCTGACCAAGATAACACTTATCAAGACACTGATGCTAATGAAAACACATGCTAATGCTTTCCAGTTACACTTTTATTTTATGATCAATATTGCTAACGTGGTTAACACAGGCCAAGAAAACCCGAGTCACTGCGTCAAGTATGAGCCAAGGAAGAAATAAAAATCCAATATTCTTACAAAAACAAATCCTTGCCAGAATGATAACACGCTTACCTTTAACACATTTTCAGAAACAGGAACTGTTGTAACCTGAAGGCATTTCAAGTATTAGCAGCATGTCCTTTCTATGGCAGCCATTTTTATTTGTCATACCAAGACTATCACAGTTGAACAAATAAAATTGATGATGGCTGTTAGTTTGTGTTACATTCCAAGTTAGCCATGTTAGTGGAAACGCACACTTCTAAGGTATAACCGGAATGACACCATTGTAAACAATACAAGAGGCTTAGAGTGCAGTTTAAACTGTGTGTAGCATTCTCTGAATGAACAAGTTGTAGCATATACCTAGAGCAAAACAAGACATTAAAATAAGATAAGATAAGATAAGATAACCTTTATTAGTCCCACACGTGGGAAATTTGTTTTGTCACAGCAGGAAGTGGACAGTGCAAAAGTTATGAGGCAAAAATTAGAATACAATAAGAATAAATACAGTACACAGCTGTACAGAATAGAATAAAATAAAATACTATATACAGTAGAATAAAATAAAATAAATATACAATAAGATAAAAATAGAATACAAATACTATATACAACTGAGTAAAAATACAACGATGACAGAAAGGATTATTGCACTTAGTATTATTGCATATGTATGGATGTGTGTGCTTGATCAGTTAAAGTCTTTATTATGGAGTCTGACAGCAGTGGGGAGGAAAGACCTGCGAAATCTCTCCGTCCCACACCGTGGGTGCCGCAGTCTCCCACTGAAGGAGCTGCTCAGTGCTGTCACAGTCTGCTGCATGGGGTGGGAGATGTTGTCCATCAGGGATGACAGCTTAGCCGCCGTTCTCCTGTCACTCACCACCTCCACTGGGTCCAGAGGGCATCCTAGAACAGAGCTGGCCCTTCGGATCACCCTGTTCAGTCTCTTCCTGTCCCCAGCAGAGATGCTGCCGCCCCAGCAGACCACGCCATAAAAGATAGCAGAAGCCACCACAGAGTCATAGAATTTCTTCAGGAGTGGGCCCTCCACTCCAAACGACCTGAGTCTCCGCAGCAGGTACAGCCTGCTCTGCCCTTTCCTGTAGAGGGCGTCTGAGTTATGAGTCCAGTCCAGTCTATTGTTCAGATGAACACCAAGGTACCTGTAGCTGTCCACAGTCTCAATGTCCATACCTTGGATGTTCAGTGGTTGCAGTGGAGAATGCTTGTGCCTGCGGAAGTCTACCAGTTCCTTGGTTTTACTGGCGTTGATCTGGAGGTAGTTCAGCTGGCACCAGTCCACAAAGTCTTGGGTCAGACCTCTGTACTCCTTGTCGTCCCCATCAGTGATGAGGCCGACTATTGCAGAGTCATCAGAGAACTTCTGCAGGAAGCACTGGGTGGAATTGTGGGAGAAGTCTGCAGTGTAGATGGTGAAGAGGAACGGAGCCAGAACCGTTCCCTGTGGGGCCCCCGTACTGCAGACGACCCTGTCCGACACACAGCCCTGAGTCCTCACATACTGTGGTCGGTCGGTGAGGTAGTCCAGGATCCAGGTAGTGAGGTGATGGTCCACTCCAGAGTTCACCAGCTTGTCCTTTAGAACCGAGGGAAGAATAGCAGAGGTGTGGACTCGAGTCACATGACTTGGACTCGAGTCAGACTCGAGTCATTAATTTTATGACTTTAGACTTGACTTGAAAAAATGTTCTAAGACTTGTGACTTGACTTGGACTTTTACACCAATGACTTGGGACTTGAATTGGACTTGAACCGGTTTACTTGAAAAGACTTGATATTTTACCCCAAATATAAAATTTAACATGCATATTATATAGAGATTGAAAATGTGACGTCATTCACGGGTAGAACCGCAAAGGATTCTGGGAACTCGTGGCAAGCGGTACTAGCGCACGCAGGCTTTCAATTAAAATCAGTTAAACAGCGATAAAAAGAAACACAAAAATGTCAAGAAGCCGTTGTATTATTAACTGCAATAGCCGGTCGCATGACAGCCACGGGAAGCCGACGGGTAAAGAGATCGGTTGTTATCGGATTACGTCGTTGAAGAGAAATTGTTCGAGCCATGTTTCCGAAGTAACAAAGACGCGACGGATGGCCTGGATTGCAGCCATTCAAAGACCAATTATAACGTCCCAGAACACTCCAGCTCACAGGTTAGTCTGCTCCAAGCATTTACACGAAGGTCAGTGTTTTTTAGTAGTTAATACGTCATTTTCATAACATAATTAGTGATATAGGTTACAAGCAAGTCTGGCGCTGAACAGAAATTGTCGCGCTATGCTCCTTTGTTTATTGTGCATAAATAGTGAATTGTCCTGACACAATATTGCGTTTCGCTTCTGTTATTATGGTACATTGACAAAAACATATACTTTTATTCACAGGATAAAACAGGTTTTTTGTATCACTAATTGCCCAGTGCGATTACAGCATACAATATTGTTGTCACTGCTACATTTCTGTGATGCTACCAGAAATTATTTCCACTACTAATTAATTACCGTTGAGCTCAAAGGTCCTATTAATAAACGGTTAAGGAATGTGTATTTATGACGACAATTTGTGAGACTGGTAAACTTATGATACGTACGATGGTCTTTCGTTCTACACGGTGCATTTCAAGGTCCTGCACCCATCCGTCGGTAAACTGTACCTGGGCTTGTTGCAGTGACCTGAAGTTACTAAACTTCATGAGTGTGTGCACTCACTCCAAGAACCGTATGATTATAAATATGCATATAAATATGCTACGATGAGATAGCTGACTTCATCTAACTAGCAAATGTTGTCCAGGCTACGTTGGTGATACAGTTTTTTTTAATGTGTATGATATTTTTGTCATGCGATTTTAAAGCCGGTCCTACAACCGCATCCAAGAATAACATGCAGCTTATCTCAGAACTGTCGGTGAAAATTATTCTTGGAGCTAGGTTTAATTGAGCTGCATTTTAAAGAGGTGCAATTTCACAATTTGTGTATATTTTCTAAGTTCACTATTTTGTCATGTGTTGAGAAAAACACAGATTTAAAAATTACATGGTCTAATATTTACATTTAGCATAACTGCAACATTATTTTTTCGTTTTTTTTTTTTTAAAGACTCGAAAGGACTTGAAATTCAAAGTTTCAGACTTGTGACTTGACTCGGACTTTTACACCAGTGACTTGAGACTCGACTCTGACTTGCCTGACATTACTTGAGACTTGACTTGAGACTTGAGGATAAAGACTTGAGACTTACTTGAGACTTGCAAAACAATGACTTGGTCCCACCTCTGAAGAATAGTGTTGAAGGCACTGGAGAAATCAAAGAACATGATTCTCACAGTGCTTCCAGCGGTCTCCAGGTGAGCGAGGGAACGATGTAGGAGGTGAATGACGGCATCATCCGCTCCAATGCCAGGCTGGTAGGCAAACTGAAGTGGGTCCAGTGATGAGCTTATTAGGCGCCGAAGCTGAGCCAGGACCAACCGCTCCAGGGTCTTCATCAGGTGGGATGTCAGAGCCACCGGCCTGTAGCTGTTGAGGTCCTTGGGGCGTGAAGTCTTTGGCACTGGTACAACACAGGAGGTTTTCCAGAGCTGTGGGACTCTTCCCAACCTCAGGCTCAGGTTGAAGAGGTGCTCCATAAACTATGAGTATGTCCATAAAGTAAAAACATACAGCAAAAGAGTAGTTTTAAACACAGGTGTTACTAATGACATTAACAGAGTTTAGCCACAAAGCTTTAATTAACGTGATTACAGTTTTTGCTCGTTGCTTGAACACTATAAACCCATGCTTAGACTAAAGTAACACAACTTGAAGCTTTTGTTACCATACCCCAAACACATGTACCCATACCTTAAACAAAAGTGCTGCTTTGCACTCTGGTTGCAATTATGCAACACACTTACTCCTTTATGCAACACACATGGTCCTGCATACTACACTCTATTTCATACATAAGACACTTCGTTCAAAAATGAAATTTCAGGGTGCCATTTGGAAAACACATGTATCCAAAATACAAAACACATCGGGTAATTGCAACCACTCAAATATACACCTGAAGGCACTTACTTGCAAAACTGAACACCAATTAGCCAGCCACAAAAAGCCCTCAGTTTAGCCAATTCAAGAACTTTGCAAGCATGGATGGAGGGAGAGCAAGAGGAAGAGGAGGAGGAGGTCAAAGAGGCCATGCACGGACCCATATTTCTGATGATATAAGAGCAACTTTGGTGGACCATGTCATCAACCACGGCCTGACTATGAGGGAAGCTGGGCAGAGAGTCCACCCACATCTAAGCCGCTTCACAGTGGCATCTGTAATAAGAAAATTCCGACTAGAAAACAGGTCTGTCTTCATCTCACTGCCTTCTACTCTACTCAGATGGTTTTCATAGTACTGTTCTACAGTTACCATATCAAGTGTACAGGGTATTGCAGGGTGCTAATGCTCCTTTTGCAGCCAAAGTGGTAGTTTCTGTGAAACATACCATGATTACTTATATTGAAGTACAGTGTTGTACAGTGGATGATACAGTATATACAGTGAAGTACTGTAAGAAAAATAAGCAAACCGATGACAATATGTGGTTGTATTTCTCTAGAATGACTCGAAGACCTTCTGGGGGAGGACGCCAACGCCTGTTCACACAACGGCAGGAACTTGCTGTTGTGGACCTAGTGAGGGCAGACAATGCCATCCGTCTCCACCAGCTACGACGGAAAATACTTGCAGACAGGTGAGTGTTCAGCAACATAGACCATGTGAGCATCACCACCATCAGACGCATCTTGGGTAAACACAGCATCACCATGAAGCAGCTCTACAGAGTCCCATTCGAGAGGAACAGTGACAGGGTCAAAGGACTTCGAGCTGAATATGTACGGGTACGTGTAACTGTCCCTTACATTTACAATAGAGTATTGGTGAAGTCCAGTAGCAGCTGAATATGTACCATATCAGTACCACATGGATCCATTCTGAGAGCTACACAGGTACCTGTGTGATGGGGTGAGGGTGCTGTATGTGTAGCACTGTAGTACAGTGATATGTTCCCCTTTTTTTCAGAGAATCTTGGCCATGGATGGAGCTGCACAGCCTCATGAATACATTTTCATTGATGAAGCTGGATTCGACCTGAGCAAAACAAGACGACGGGGTCGTAATGTAATTGGCCAAAGGGCAATTGTGCACGTCCCAGGGCAGCGCGGGGGAAACATCACATTATGTGCCGCCATATGCCTTCGAGGGCTTCTGCACCATCATGCAATACTAGGTCCATACAATAGCCAACACATACTCACATTTCTAGATGCTCTCCATGATATAGTTGTACAGAACAGACCAGATCAGCCCAGGTTTGTGGTGATATGGGATAATGTCAGTTTCCATCGGGCTGCTCTGGTCCAGGCCTGGTTCTCCAACCAAAGTCAACTTGAAGTGGTATGCTTGCCCCCTTACTCACCATTTTTAAACCCTATAGAGGAATTTTTTTCGGCTTGGAGATGGCGTGTATATGACCGCCAACTACATGCCTGCATGCCTCTTCTGCAGGCAATGGAACAGGCCTGCGGCGACATTCAGGTGACAGCAATCCATGGATGGTTTTGACATGGAAGAGGATATTTTCCCCGGTGCCCAGCGGGAGAAGACATTGCTTGCGATGTTGATGAGGTCCTGTGGCCAGACCCCAACAGACGGCGGGATCCATGAGCCCACGTATGCACAATTGTCATGATTTTTTGTTTACAGTATAGTGTTTTTTCTATTACTGTATTATGGGGGTTTTTTTGTTTTGGTTTTTTTTGCTTTATCTGAATTCATGGTACTGCAATGTACAATATTGAGTAGGTCTATTTGCTTTTTTGGTTGTTTGCAAATGTGTCTCCTGAAAATATGCCTTCTGAATGAACAATGGAAATCAAAGACTGCAGTGCTTTATATAAAGTAGACTAGTGTGTTCCTCCTGCTCTGTAAGTGTTTGCATATGATGCAAGTATGTGTCATTTTGTCAACAGAGTTACATTTTGACAAAGGAATGTTAGGTTTTGATAGCAGAGTTTAGGTTTTGAGAGTAGAGTTTCAATTTGGTGCAGATGTGAATGGTATATTTCCCAGTGTTGTGTCATGTTTACTTGTGTTTAGGGTTTTGGCACAATGAGCAAAGTTTTGCAAAATGTGTTCAGGCAACGGGCAAAAACTGTAATAGCAACTGTGTTTCCATGCTATGCTAATATGCGCATTAGACAAGGTGGGCGATTACTATTCTTGTAAAATTAAACAAATGTGTTGCTTACTTTAATATGTATAATGCTTTATTGGGCCACACTTGCATTGTTCTTATTTAGTTTTAGAAGCTAGATCACACCTCGATTACCACTTTATGAAACTATTACTTGGAGGTATCCATGCTGTATTTTGGTGTTTTGACAGTGGGGATAGATTCATTTACTCATGTTACACTCATTTTTATTAGAGCTACATCGGCCTTTAAATTATTAGCATTCAGCTCAAAATGAAAAGATTTAGGCTGAACCTGCAGAAACAGTTGATCGTTTTTCACATAGTTCAGGGGGAAGCACTTGTATCCTGACATCGAGCGGTTGCGCCTTTATATGTCGACAGAGAGAGGTCCTTCTGTATTTTGAAGAATGTGGTAGTTTGCTAATTACTTCCCAGCTGTCATCTGGAAGAAGCTGGTGCCAAAATGGGCAGGAGGGTGCAGACAGCTCAGTCTATCATACGCTGGTATTTCCAAGGCAGCTTCCCTTGGCAGTCATGAACACCTAGACAATTGCTGGGCTGCAGGTTAATGCGCAGCCCTGTTAGTAGGGGTTACCTAACACCTTTGGAAGGACTTACAGCAAGGCCATGCCAAGCAGCTCTGGGTTCAGTATTGCCGCTACTGTCCCATCATTCTTCTTTGCCAAAGGTGTGTTTTCTGTCTACTCCACAGAGAGGCTGATGCACATTAGAAGCACAGCTGCTCTTGTCAGCTACATACAGGATGAAAGCTTACCTTAGGATGCCATTGCAGTATCTGTGATGGAAAGATATGATACAAAGGATCAACGACAAAGAATGGATGTCGCCTCTGTGAGTTATAACATGTTTTTAGAGAGAAGGCTGAAGGGGGATTGCTCCGGGCTAGCCAGTCAGATAAAGATAAGAAAAAAAAATCGTGATATTCTAAAGACACTTTCAGCAACTGAGAGCACAACAGAACATCATGCAGTGTAAACAATAGAATCAAACAAGTAATATAGTTAAACTTCATATAATTTCCCATCTGATTACTTTGCAATGTTTTGCTGTTAAACTTGGCATCACCGTTGTTCGTTCCCTCAGTCAGTGGAGAGTAACCAGTTTGCCTAAAAATAATTCACTCTTAAACAGAATGAATTATTTCCACAAAAAATTAATAAAATATCATTAACCTAAAACTTAGACCTCTAGCCATGCCAAAATATGCATTTACATATTGCACAGGGATTTAGCAAAAGGAAAGCCTGAGCACTCACTAAATGTTCAAAATCCTAGGGGCCAGTCTATATTGGAGGGATGTAATTGCCAATGTACTTACCGCCTTTTACAGTTGATTGCACTTGTAATGTGATGCAGACTGTAAAGGAGTTCAGTTTTGGAAACATCTGTAACTGATGAGGTTTTAAAGCGCCTACAGGGGATGAATCACTTTTTAAAAAAAAGCATAAAGGGCAGTAACATGATTCTACTTTTGTTGTGCATCCAAAAAACAGAAGCGCCCAACACATCGCAGCCGACAGTGTAATACATTTAGGTTGGTTTTTTTTGACAGACTTAGTTGCGATAACAGATGGTAGGCTGAGTTCTCATGAATAACAAGGAGCATGGTAGACCTTGGCTTGTTTCTTAGAATCGTATTAAAATTAAATTACAGAGAGCAGAATGGCATGAAAAGAGAGAGCATAATTTGCTCAGAAGAAGCACACGCTGGATAGCTGTCTGTGTTTGATACTCAACCCACTTCTCCTTCTCCGTTACTTAATTACAGTTGTGCAGGGATCCCACACCTAATGGAGTTTCACTGTCACTGGCGAGTTTGAATTAGAAACGTTCTTTGGTAATAACTTTAATTGGACATTTTTCCAAACACAGTGCTGGTCATATTTTAATTTTGTTCTTTTATCTCTGTCAGTATGTATTCTTTTTTTTCTTTTTTCTTTTACCATTGTAATAGGATTGTATAGGACTGGAGTGTATGGTTTTGTTATGCAATCGAAATTACCATGTGTGAGGAAATCTGGGGAAACACAGAGTCACAGACTGAAGATGATAGTGCCAGTGCTGACCTTTACCAAAGATTTGCAATATTAAGATTTGCAATATTAAGACGCGATTAAGATTCACGTTGTTCAGTTAACTGTTTAAATTCTCGATTAAACAGGAAAAAAACTTTGAAAGCACGACAGCTGATTCTGCCTAATTTGGGTGTGAGGCAAGGTATTGTTATTAACATCATATTACTATAATATTAACTTTTTAATTTTTAATTTTGTATTGTGTGTCTCAGTGTCCTATGGGAGTATCTGTACTGATCCACCCTGAGTTGTTGCTTGTGAGTGTTTCATATTTTTAGAATTAAAAACTGGAAAAGCACTTTAATGTAACAATCTCACCTTTACTGGACCCAGTAAGCAGATACAGACAGTAATGTTGGTGTTCAGGTGTTTTTATTTACAAGGTGCAAAAGTGAAGTGAGCGGGCAGAGGGCCGTTACCACGTTGGGGGTCAGGGAGGGTCTGTGGACAGGTAAAAACAATGTTACGCCTGGCAAACATAGAAATAAATGGGTATGGTGTCTGTAGTGACTGAATTAGAAATCCTTGCTTGTTGTTGAAAGAGTAAAGGAAGTGAGGGACTAAGTCTCCGGGCAGGCTGGGTTCTGGAGCTAGGATAACGAGTGCAGTGGAGAGTTTGTGGGCAGATGCCAGTCCAGGGGGTATTGAGTAAACAGGAGGGTTCTTGTAGTGGGTGAGCAGGTTGTGGGTCAGGGATTCTAAACAGGAGACGAGAAGCAGAAGGGAGTACAAAGGAGATGAAGAACAGAGCCACCATGGTAGATAGTACAGATCTCCTGAATAAATCTTGCAGGTGCAGAGAACAGGAAGGCCCCGAAGGTTACTTCATCCGAAGGAAAACCCTCCTGGAGAGGAAATGGGGGGGAAAAAAACCCATCCAGACTACCTGATCCTGACACTTGAGAATATATTTTAATAATCCTACACAAACTTTCTGACTGATTAGACCTTTTTAAGTCATTGTTTGCTTTTAAAAGCCTCCCTCTTTGGGATGTGACTCCCTTGAGTGACAGGTGTATCCATGTAAGCAGCTGCAGCAGACAGATTTCTGCTAAGCTTTAGCTCCGTGGGGTGTCCGAGTATCTTTAATAAAATTACCTGACTATTACTATGGCTTGCTGTGTGGTACACAACATCTGTTGAGTCTGCTCTTAGCTAATAACTTATTACATCCCCATTTTATCTAAATATAGATACTTCTGGAAAACCATAAAGCTAAAGAGGAGGTTATAAAATGTAACCAATACAACTAATGGAACTAATAGCTGATATCAGAATTGATACAGTTACAACTTACAACAGAGACTTTGAGGTTTGGCCCCAAATATAGCACTTTTTACAATAAGCCATATATTAAATGTCTTTTTACAACAGTGAAACTTACACCCACACTTCAGTGTGAGCCAGGGAGCAAACCACTAACCATTTAAATGGTAGGTGAATGACTCTGCCTCCACAGTTCATAGAGCGACAGACGCAGACAAACCTCCACACCCTCGCGCTTTGGAACAGAAACGTTCTTAACAGTATGCAACATGGCATGCGTCACATGTATGGATGAGGTAACATTTTTTAAAAAAACATCTAATACTGTTTATTTAAATTTAGAGTCTTAACTGTGCTTAGCATTTTATAGAAGTCTTAGACATTCTAGGGCTAAACCTCAGCCCTTGACAGAAGTCCATGAGGAAGTCTAGTATCTACGTCTGTAACAGCAGGCAGAAGAGAGGAGATTACAGCTTATAAATTCCTTACTAGTATCTAATTTAGTGAGATCTTTGTATCTTACAGCATCTTACAGCATATGCTTTGAATACTGATCATACTCAATAAAAGCTAATGCAACAGTGGCAGACGCAGATCAGCTTTATTTATAAATTCAGTTTTTGGGCATAAACCAGTGATTATACATGTCATTAGTGACCAAAATTGAATTGGAAACATTTTAGTAATGAAGTACATGTAACTTCTAGGAGACACAATCAAACCATTTCGTTCAAACACTCCTGAGAAGAGAGCTAATCAAGTGAATTAAGTGAAAACATCTGTGTGCATGGGGTCTGCTGTGTAGGGACTTCAAAGGGATAAGATAAAGAGGTGGCTATTTCAAAAGCTGTACTTATATAGCTTAGACAGAAAAGGATTAGACAGAAACGAATCTGCCCTTTGAGGGAGCTTTAAAAGATCAAAGTAATCAAGATCCAGCTATATAAGCCATTATCCCCTAATATATATACAAAGATCTGCTGTAAATAAAAAAATGAATTTTATCCATAAAACTATATAATGCTGATGCACAAGATTAAAAGTGTATGTAATTTGTATGTAATCTAGTAGCCAAGTTAGTTGAAATAGCCAGTCAGAAGCATCCAGTAAATACCAAATAGCTAATGAACTATACATAAATAATTTCCAGTATTTTACATTCACTGTTTTTAAAAAGCAACATGTAAAACAGATTGTTGTTGTAAGTGGTATGTTTACAATAACAAACCGATGTATAAATATACATTATATATGGGTATACGTTATACCCTGATTAGCTATTAAATTGTGACCACCTGCCTAAGGTTGTGTTGGTCCATCGTCTGCTGCCAGACTCATCAAGGCATGGACTTCATTAGACCGCTGAAACTGTGCTGTGATATCTGGCTCCAAGATGTTAGCAACAGATCCCTGAAGTCCTGTAAGCTGTGAGGTGTAGTGACCTATCAGACTTGTTTCCCCAGCACATCCCAGAGATGCTCGACTGAATTGAGATCTGGGAAATTTGGAGACCGAGTCAACACCTCAGACTCACTTATGTGCTCCTCAATCCATCCTGAGCATTTTTACTTCATGGCAGTGCGCATTATCCTGCTGAAAGAGGCCACAGCCATCATGGATTAGAATTTCTATGAAAGGGTGTACACGCTGCGCAACAATGCTTAGGTTGGTGGTACGTGTCACAGTAACAGTCACATGGATGGCAGGAGCCAAGGTTTCATCAAACGTGGTTCATCAGACCAGGCCACCTTCTTCCGCTGCTCAGTGGTCCAGTTCTGATGCTCACGTGCCCATTGTTGACGCTGTTGGTGGTGTACAGCTGGTCTGGTCTGTGGCTATGAAGCCCCATATGCAACAAACTATGATGGACTGTGTATTCTGACACCTTTCTATCAGAACCAGCACTAATGAGCTACAGTAGCTTGTCTGTTGTCTGTTGACCACACGGGTCAGTCTAGTGGGAACACCCCACAAGGACCTTAGTTTTGGAAATACTCAGACCCAGTTGTCTAGCCATCACAATTTGGCCCTTGTTAAAGTTGCTCAAATCCTTATGTTTGCCCATTTTTCCTGCTTCTAACACATAAAATATCCTTAAACTATTCATCTGGCTTACCATAATTAGAAGATACTCACTCTTCGCTTCACCCCTCAGGCCTCTTCTGTGTCCCATACAATCCTCCTATTTGGGGATGATTCTGTATCTCTACAGGTGGTTGAACTACAGAACCATCTCCAAATAGGAGGCTGTGTACTCAGTACAAACCCAAGATAAATCAATAGATTTGCTTTACTCAACAAGAAAGTACATCTCAGAGTTTAATCGAAGTATTTTATCTTGCACTCATTTTAAGAAAGAATTGAAAAGCCACTTTAAAATTCCACCAATTTTCTGCTTTCAGTGGTTGAGAGATTAATCACTGACAAGATTCTTATTCCAAGAAACTATTGGCTTATCTGTGGAGCTAAGGAATCTGATCCAATTATGAGCAGAGACAATAAAATACTTCACAGTCACGCTCTGTATGTCTGCATCCCAGTATGCATGCTGTGTATAAATGTAACTTGTAAATATCATTGCAAAAAAAAAGACATATAGGCATTTTTTCATGCATGCTGCAAGAACATGCAGACAAACGAAACGACAGTGTAAAAGTTTGGCATTTCAGCTCTCTATCACTTTTTCCTTTTTCCCTCATAAACCAACGATTTATCCACCCGAAAGTAAATCCCTCTCCACTGTAGCTGTCTGAGAACTTGCATTACAATAAGACAAATGGATGACACTGTGACAGAGTGATCAATAAAACCACTGTAGGCCTCGACCAGACAAAAAGAGCTCATTCCTATTCTTGTCGCAGTTTAATATTTCATCGCTGTGTGCCATTTTCAAAGGCAGAACTAATTTCTGACATTAATTACTAATTTCACTGATGGCATTAGCACTGATAAGTGTGATGATGATCAGATTAGTCAAGCTGTATTATGCTCAAAGACCCACAGCAACACTGTAAGAGTGCTAAAATAGAGGACAGTGACATGACAGGCATTTCACTAAATTCTCCTGTTTATGCATTATCACCAGACGAAACTCAGCAGACAGTAAAACCTTCAGCTAAAGATATTTTCGTATATTTAATTGCATTTGCTCTGAGCAATGAAGTCTCACTAAAGTAACACAGCAGAAACAAATCAGCCCTGTTTCACTCACGGATTATTGTAAATTCTTTTATAAGTGATATTTGGGTTAATGCTAACCTTAAGTCTTGTATATTAAGCTGGTTGGAAAATTTGGAATTAATGCAATGGGAAAAGCAGATTACTGGCAAAAGTGCTCATAAAACACCTGCGTTTCCAGACTTGCAGATCACTGAAACTAATCTTCAGGAAACTTTGACCTAGAATCGATCACATGTCAAGCCCTTCTGTAGCTTTTCCTTGTTTTTGCTCCTGCTAATCAATAAACTTTGCTCATGAGCCCAGAGAGAAATCTAACCGTGACCTGCTGCATCGCAATTCATGAAAGTTTCATTTTAGTTTTGACAGCTGACATTTGAATCCCAGCACCGTCTCGCCGACTGAAGATGTTTGTCATCTTCAATTAAATCTCTTTCAACGGGCTGTCCAAGCTTCAGATGCAGTAGATGAAGGGTATATTTAATTTGAACAGGTCTTTGCTTTCATGCTCATTTACAACTGTCATGTGGCCTCGAGTTCTCTGTTTTTTGTTAAAAATAAATTTGTCCTGGTATAACGTGTGTTTGATCCGGTGTCGCTAAAAAGAACTGCACAGCATACTACCAGAAATACAGTCATGGCAAAAACAAAGTACTGTTACTGTAGGATCTGGGGCAGGCCGGGGCTTCTTCCTCTAAATTCCTCCTTTCTCTCTCTCTCTCTCTGTCTCTGCCTTTCTCTCTTTTTCTGTTTTCTCTTAGGTGGGGAGGTGGGTGGATTATCTGTGCTTCTGCCCGTGGGCGGTTGTCTTTTCCCGGGATTACTCTCACACACCTGCAACTCATCAGTGCTGTGTATTTAGGACTGGCTGTGGCAATGATTCCCTGCCAGATCATTGTCTTTATTATGATGGTAAATTGGTCAAGTCATTGGTCAACTTGTAAGACTTTTGCAACTTCTGATCAGCAACCTTTCGGTCTCGTCTGCTTTCTTGTTATCTTCCTGGAGTTCCCTCCTCACTGTTTGAGAAACTTTCCTATCTGGAGTCCCTCCTGGAGTCTTAGGCCCACAGCAATACTTGTACAGCAACATCACTCGGGTTTTTGAATCTCTTCGGAAACAAGGACTTACCTCAGTTGCCTGCTCACCCTCTACTGACTTCCTCCCTTCATCTCCAAGCCTCAGCCTGCCCACCAGGTACCCCTCTCACAGCTCAGCATTCATCTTTGACAGGTAAGGACCCTAAGCGTAAATCCAGTGAGCTATTGCCGCCCTCTGCTCCCAACTGGCGTTTGTTAAACTACTGGTCCCCCTCTTCACAGACCCTGAACACCACTATCAGCCATCGCCTGATAAACCCCCGGTCTGTTATTCACCCTGATAAACCTTTTAAACTGTACGTCAGTTGTCCGAGTCTGGTCCATTCTTTGTAAAATTAGATGAACAACAACATACAAAATACGACATACAACGCGGTGTCATTATTTATTTACCAAAAAATAAAATGCAGAAGCAGTGTGTGACAAACTAAGGACTAAGGATCCTTACTGCTTTCATAGGAATGGAGAGAGTAAATAGCAGCCAGGTACTGATAATCCAATCGACTTAATTAACCCTCATCCTCCCAAAATATTTGACATTCATAAACCAAACTTGGTGCCTGGGAACCCCAAGAATAATTTACTTGTAATGATAACAAATAATAAAAGCAAAATGTATTTTAATTCATGCCATGTAAAGAAAAAACAATACAGTTTTTTAAATTATCATTTTTGCAATGGTACAATTAATTTGAATACTTTATAAAACAAAAATCGATACTTTTCTTTAATAAAACATTCAGCTTTATCTCAAGTACATTATGCATTATTACCGAAAAGCTTTTTTTTTTAAGACAATCCTTTGAGTCTGGTATCACTTATAGTTTTCATCAGTTTCAAGTAAACATTATTCGTGTTGTTTTTGAATGAAATGAATTCAGTCATTTAGGTCATTTAGGTCTAATATCTTGGATCTGACCTCTAAAAAAAGTTATGACAGTCTGCTAATTTGGAGCATTTAGGTGCGAGTTAACACCAACGTGAAAAGGAGCTGTCATCACAGTTGTTGTTGCCCATTGGTCTGGGAAGGATTGTCAAGCCATTTCCAAACAAGTTGAAGTCCATCATTCTACACTGAGAAATATTACTGACAAGACAGCTGCCACTCTTCCTAGGAGTAGACGTCTCAGATCAATGCTCATAGTTACTGTAGTTCATTATAGTAGAATGAGATGAAGACTGAATAAGTACATCTTATTTGAAAGAGCTGTCAGGAGAAAGCCTCCATCCATCCATCCATTCGCATCCGCTTATCCTTTTCAGGGTCGCAGGGGGCGCTGGATCCTATCCCAGCTGTCATAGGGCGAGAGGCGGGGTATACCCTGGACAGGTCGCCAGTCTGTCGCAGGGCCAACACACAGGGACAGACAACCATTCGCACTCACATTCACTCGCACATTCACACCTAGTGGCAATTTGCATTATCCAATTAACCTATCCCCACAAGCTGCATGTCTTTGGACGGTGGGAGGAAGCCGGAGTACCCAGAGAGAACCCACGCAAACACGGGGAGAACATGCAAACTCCACACAGAAAGACCCCGGCCTGATGGAGGAATTGAACTCAGGACCTTCTTGCTGTGCGGCAACAGTGCTAACCACCGTGCCATCTCAGACTGAAGTGGATGCTAACTATTAAAGTTCATTATAGTACAATGAGATAAAGACTGAATAAGTACATCTTATTTGAAAGAGCTGTCAGGAGAAAGCCTCTCCTCTCTAAAAAGAACATGGCAGCACAGCTCAGGCTTGCAAACTTGAACAAACCACAAGGCTTCTGGAACAATGTTCTTTTGACAGACCAAAGTATGTTATGTTTGGCAAAGCGCACAGCAAATGAAAACCAAACACAGCAAGTCAACACAAACACCTCATATTAAGACCTATTAAGGACTCGGTTTTTACCCTGATATGCAAAACCTTAGAGCCTGCAGAGGCTGCACTTTCTTTTTACCGTGACAGTATAAAGCAATAGTCAGAAACTGTACTTTTGGCCTAAATAAGCTGTTAATATCTTCATGTGATGTAAAGTTGGACTTAACCTTTACAGATATTTTTATTTGTAGTATTTTATTTTATTCTTCTGCTTTTTTGTCTGTTTGCACATTCAGGTTTTACTGTATGTGAAAAGTTCAGTTTTAGCTTGATTTTGATTGGTTAAATTATTATTATTGTTATTATTATTACTGGTCATGAAGAAACGCAGTTCCACTGGATAGTCTTTTGAATCCTACGTAATATTTACCTAAGGTATTCCACTTACGGTAAGTAATTAAAATGGAGCCTAGTATGAAAACGATAATAACATTTCCTCTCCTTGGTGTAGTTTTCTGTCATCTTTATTCAGACAAGTTCAGTGGTTAAGTTTGATTAATTTAATGGAGGGATTCACATCTGTGACCCCTTAATACTGTAAAAACAAATGTCTACGATTAAGTCTATGTTGCAGAGAAGTTCGTCTCAGAAGAAATTTGCCCTCACTGAATGTTTTCGTCCTCAGTAGTTGCTGGAACCTGGTGAGGTAAACAGGATTGCATTTAACATGCAACAATAAAGATATTCTTTTCCCCCTTATTTTGTAAATTGTACTTTAGTGATCATTTCAGGACCAGCTTGGGATCTGGTTGTGAAGCAAAACAAAAAGGGCAAAGTGGGACATCCCTTGTGTTCAGTTCAATCCACTGCAAAAAAGAGTTATATTAACAGATATACTGTACATACAAATCTATAAGTTCAATAAGTAGAGACTGGCAGAATTTAACATGATTTGCTGAGATATTGATTTGTTGATGAGTTTCTGATGACCCATCACGGCAGAACAAAATCCCAGTGGTGAAAGGATTTAGGACTGGACAGGCTGGAATCTAGCCACTGATGGTGGTGAAGATGAAGCTTGTGACTATGGTGAGGTGGAGATGGGGACAGGTGAGTTGCATGAAGGACAGTCTGAAAGTGAGAATGACAGAGAGCACAGATTTAAACCACACAGAGTGGAGTCTGACTGGCTCAAAGAATCCAGGCAAGAAGATGATTGGACTAGAGTAATGATGTCAGTAATGAGACTGACAGCGTGGGAAAGTGGTAGTGATGTAATGAACAAACTAGTGGCGGAACAAAGAGGAAAGCAGGCAGATGAGTGATTATAGATTTTCCTCATTGAACTTACACATATGCTTCATTTGCTGAAATTCATAGCTGTTATAAGCAGAGAATGAACATGTATGGAAGTCTTGAACTCGAAAACCTTTGCTTCTCTTGCTCAGAGTATTCCATTTTCTAGTTTTCATTATCTGAAACAATCATTCTTCTATTGTGGAATGCTACTTTGTAATTGATAGAGGATGCTAACCAAGCCGTGAAATATGCGTCTTCACTTTGGGGAGTAGCTGAATTGTCTTTCACAGTTGGCTGTTCTGCTTAACAACTCATTCAGATTTCGGGGAACTAATAATAGAACTCCAAGAATAAAACATAAAACTGGATGTTTTTCCTCACAGAGTCTTCAGCTTTACTTTCCTTGAAAAGACATGCTTTCAAATGCACATCTTATTTAGCCCTGTAGTACACAATGCTGGAAAAACAGCATCAGACTTCAGACGTCCATATTTAGATCAGAATGTGTAAATGCTGCCCACGTAATAAAATGACTCTGTGTGCAAATGAACCAGACTTTTTTTTTTAAAACAATAAAAGTGTAATGAGAAGTGAGGTTCAATAAAGTGAAGAACTCGGGGAATTGATTCAACCAATCTCTGTGTGGCGTGATGAGTCACTCTGTCTCAGAGAATATGCACCCATACCCATGGAAGCGATTAGGAGCACTTTGTAATGATGCCTTCAACTTTGATTTATTGAAGTACAACCTGTTTTGGAGTGCGCTATATGTCTAACCTTGAAGGGTAACCAGAACCTCAGGGAATGTGACTCACAGTCTACATTCCAGAAAAGTGGAAGGGGGAAAACTTGGAGATGGGTCACAAAAACACATAAATGAAAGTGTGAATTGTGTTTAAAGAAAATGAAAAAGCAAAGTTGAAACAAAAAGGAAAGCGGTGTATTTTTACACAACTCGAATGTTTGCTTTTTGGCAACAAAAAGCCACCATGGCATCAACCAGACAGAACAAACTTCTTTTTTTCTCTATCCAATAATTTTTATGTCACCCTGTGTTGATGCTTGGAAAGTCTGTAAAGCCTGTCTGGCCCGAGTGAATCAGCTAAATCACAAGTCCTGTGATGCTGCGAGATAAAAACAATGTTGATAGCTTGTAATAAACATGGCAGGTTCTCTAAAAGCTGAAAACTCTGATGGCTGGCAGAAAGCTTTGAAGTTGGAGCTCACCTACCAACCTACCACCATCTCGCTTCTCCTCTTGTTTTGTTCTTATTAGGGAACTGGCAAAGACTCCAGGCACATCACCTAGAATTCAAATGTATGAAAAAAAGGGAATACATCAAAACCTCTGCTGTGCATCTGCGTGTATAAGAGCGTGCACCCATAGCCTACATTTATTTATCTTAGCTACACATAGCTAAAGGGATGCCTTGTTAACCAAGCAAGATGCAGACTTTCTATTTCGTCCCAGGTTGCAGAGCTTGTGACCCAGAAAGAAATCTGTGGTCTGGGGCTTTCTCTTCAGTGGTCTCTCCCTCACGGCCTATAACACGCATTCAAATGCACACAGCGGCACGTTTCAGACTGGCAGGTAATGCAGGAAGGCCAGCTTTAGAGGGCATAAAATATTCATGTGTGTCTATAAAAGGCTGGCAAGGTTTCCTGGCTCACAGGTATTGCTGCTGTCTGTGCTTCTTCATCACTGCCTGACTGCTTAGACCCTGAGGTGCTAGATTTGTCATAGGGTATGATTGGACAGTATGTGGAAGGCCCAACAGAGAGAAAGTCCCTCCGCCCCTCCCAAAGTGGTCTTCTTTTGTTCCAGGATTGCAATATCATGTGTCAGTAATATCAGGTAAGCCTGATACCGGTGTTGATGGATTAGTTCTACTAGAGTTGTAAAGGGTCTGGTCATGAACACCTGCCCAGATTGTGCCAGCGGAGGGTCGCCCTGCTTTGTGTCGCTTTTACAGCCAGTGGGTCATTGTAGTCTGTGAAGAGATGTTGGTTCAAGGTCTCTTTAGTGCAGAGCAGACAAGAAGAAACATGGAGGAGTGTTGGACATGAGCACTCGAGCCTTTCTTTTCCTCCCATGAGTGTCTGTGTGGTGTTCCAGAAACTTCTAGTCATCTGAATCTCCAAAGTCAAACGCAGAGGATGAGAGAGAGGGAGAGGAGAGAGAGAGAGAGAGAGAGAGAGAAGAGAGAGCGAGACCCACACCACACAAGCTCGCTGACGCTCTGAGTATCTCCCTTTTACTTTGCAGCCTCCCATCACTTCCCTCTCTGTGCTGACCCACACCTGTACCTTCTCCCAAATCGGCTGATATCTTCTGGCCCCGAACTCCAATCTTAAATTAAGAAACTGATGGAGTGGAAGAGGAAGAGTTTCACTCGATAGAAGAGCAGCTGTCAGCAACAGAGTTGCTTTAAAGAAAATCGCCCGAGGGGGACAGAAACAGACGGGGACGAGCGGAGACAGGCGAAGGAGCGAAAAAGAGAGGAAGACTGCTTCAGGTGACCGAGTTGCAATGGAGGTGCACGGCATGCGCGATTAGGGAGCGCTGGGCTTTTGTTAAGGTGGATTACAAAAGTGAAAAAGCCTCCAGAACTGACCGGGACCGCCTTTTTTCTGCTTGAGTTGACGGATTGTCTCCGAATCATGAACGTGTCGCCTCCAGACCGCAGGAAAAACATGCGAGAATTGGCTCTGGAGATTGGCATCAGAGTTCTGCTTTTCGGAGTTTTCGTGTAAGTAAAGGCTCCAGCAGCTGAGTTATCTGAGAAACACCGAAAACATTCAAATTAATAACAAAAATAATAATAATGAAAAACTGCCTGGCAACTACGCGCGTCTTGGCGATGACATTCATTTTCGTCACTGATGTTATACATATGCCTTTCCATTATTTCGACACAGAAGTGTTGTGTTCAGGTTTATGTGCCGCGGTGTGGTGCTGAACGAACAGGTCCCCGTGCTTGTGTGTGTGTGTGTGGCGGTAGCTGCGGTTCAGCAGCGTGGACAGACCGCTGTCAAACCAGCAGCAGACCGACGCTGTGGTTAACAGGTTGCAAAAAAAACAAACAAAAAAAAAAAACAACTTAAATCTCCACCAGAATAGACTTTCTGTTATGAGCGCGCTCTGTACTGACTCTTATGAAAGAACTAGTATTTAGTTTCTTTGGATCACAGCCGGTTAGAGAGCTGCAGCGACAGCTCATCTGACCGTTTCACCAGACACGACACAGTAATCTAACTAAGCACACAATGATGAAATGATACTTTGCCCCCCTTTTTTTCTGTGAAGCTTCTTCCTCGCAAGCAAAAACTAACATAAATAGGTTATAATTGTTTGTCTATCTTGGAGCTATTAAGCTCCAGGTGCATCATGATTTTATCATTTACCATTTTGCTTATTTTTATGCTCGATATCATCTCAGTTGAGCTACAAGTCCCGATATCTACAATGCATCCCCTTGCTGCATCTTTTCCATTTATGGGAAAATAAAAGAAGAAGGAAAAAAAAAGAAGAAGACGCTCCTCTCATTTTGGAGTGTGTAGACACAGTGCGTGCATTCCGTGTGTGTCATTAATATCTATCTCTTGGCTAAGTGGTCCAACTCTGTGTGTGCTCTCACAGCAGACGGATTATCCGGCCAACAAGAGCCTGATGGTGTGTCCTGATTGTGTTTGACATGGATAAACTCAGATAGAGAGATGAAAAAAAAGCATAAAGTATCTTGGATATGCCCTTTGTATATTTGAATGTGATACTAGGCTCTAGGATTTGCTTCTGTGAATATGTGCCACATTGAAAGAAAAATGCAGTTTCACACAATACAATCTTCATCATCATCATCATCACGAGGCAAGTGTTGTATTGTAGCACAGAAGCCCCAGCCACAAAGCACTTGATCACCTTAATGAAGTGAGTTTTACTCCCCATATTCCCTCTACACTGCACAGAGCTTTAATCTGCTTCTGATAACACTCAGTCTCCCCCATCAGTACACTTGATCTACCCCTAATAGGATATTAAGAGCAGGATGGTTACCGAGCATCACGTTCTTCTATGAGACAGTGCACACACACAGACATGCACTGCATGTTGTTCAGCTTTGGGAAGGTTGTTACTTTCCTGCTGGGCTACATTTGATACCGATACCTTGGATTAAATAGGATTAACTAGTGACAAAGCTGGTGAACCAAGAAGCCATAGAAGCCAGATTCCTTTGTTTGCTGTTCATTTTGATTTGATGGATACAGAGTGCCAAATTTTAAGAGCAAGTTTCAATCGTGTATTCAGAGAAGGGAGAATTTGATCTTCTGCGTTTCTTTGGGGCTCAAAGTTATTGTTGTATCGAACAAGTTTTATTTCAGCAGACCAGATAGAGTCGCCCTCTGGCCTCGAAGGGCAGCGGATCCTGTTCGTATCTAACCTCAAAGACTGTGGTGAAGGCAGGATAATTGGGGTCAACTAGTTTCTGTTGTTTTCTCCGCTGAAGGTGTAGAGGACAGGTTTTGGCTGCCGCTATCCGTGCCTGCTGTGCGGTGTAGGCTTGGTGTAGGTGTAATGCACTGTATTTTTATCTTGGGAAGAAAACGACAGTCTCATCTGTGCATGTTTGCCAGGGAGAGTTACCAGTCGTCTTAAATTTAGTTTCACAACTTGGTGTTTTCTTCCTCTGCAGCTCACTCTTGAATTTGACAAACTGGAAGGAAAATGAAGAAAAGATTTTTGCTCATTTTGCTGTTCATATTCTTTCAGAATTGTGAACATGTACCGAGGGGAAATGAATGAATTCATCCTGAAGTAGGTCTAACGAGCAGATATGAATGCATCAGAGGTGTCTTTCCCATATGCAAGTTTGGTAATTCGGTTTGTCTTTGATTCTGATTAAATAATGCTGACTGTGGCAAGGAAGTTATCCTCTCTGCTTGACTGCCCACCCACACAAACAGTGGACTTTAATCCTAAGAGGCTTGAAATCTCTGCATTATTCACATCCAAATTTTTCCAAAGACAGCCTGCCTTTAAGGGAACGTTACTTTCTATTTGCCCTTGCTTGCCAAGCTGCTGTCTGTTCCAAGCCTCGGGAGATGCAGTGACCTTAGTGAGAGGCTGAAAGTGTGACTTTGGGTTGGCCCTGTGCTATGAAACCACTAATGCCATGCAGTCATCATAGGTTAGCACCCCAGGAGTCACGCATGTCTTATTCTAAAGGGATATGATCTCTGACATTAGGCAAAGTATAAAACAAGAGAAACACAAATAAACACAAAGATAAAGTCCTTTTTAAAAAAAAAAAAAATCTCTAGTTAAATGCTCAGCAAAGAAGGAGAGGATAATGAGATTGGTCTTATTTCCCTTTCCTTGTAATCCAGAGCGCAACAAGCAAGAGCTTAGACAAATACCAAGGACTCATTTCTTCCTTGAGTGGTTGTGTGACAGAGCTCGTGTCCTCAATCAAGCAATACAAGCTTGAATTTTGTCAGTGTGTTTGTCCCGAAGCTCATAGTCGGACAATTGAATAAGCACGTCCCATAAATACCCGAACACTGCTTGCAAGCAGAACAGGCGACAAAAGCAAGAAAGACAGAGACAAAAAGAAAGAGACAGAAGAGGAAGATAAGATGGAGGACACACAGTTAGGGAGATCTAGATTGTTGAGAGATTTTCAAGATTAAGACCTGAGGCTCAGAAAATAGATAGGCACCATAACAACCGTGAGAACCCGTATCAAAGCAATCTAAAAGCCTCTTGATTGCCCAGAGAAGATGGCTGCTATTTTACAGGCTGTCATACACAGCAAAACAGAGTAGATCTGTTTGTGCCAGAAGCAACAATTTGGAACCAGGCAGAAATTACTTATTTATTGAAGAAAATTATGGTGATAAAAAAGGATTATTCTTAATTGCATGCATTGGTAATGAGGCATACTAATGTGTGATCTGAAGCTGGCATCAGCCATTAGATCATTTTTTGATATGCAGTGTCATGAAAAACTATTTGCCCCCTTCCTGATTTATTGTTTTAGTATTTTTCATTAGTATTTTTTGCACATCTGTCACACGTACATGTTTGAGAGCAAAAGGTTTTTAATATTCGACAAATATAATCCGGGGAAATACAAAATGCACTTTTTAAATATTTCTTAAATGAAAGAAACTGTCTACACCCCCCTATTCATATGTGGAAAAAGTAACCGCCACCTCGTGTTAAATCATGAAATAACTGCGTAACCACAATTTTTGGAAAGCTGAGTCACTCACAGGCCTGATTACTGCCAGGCACGTTGAATCAAGAAGTCCTTAAACAGAATCTGTCTGATGTAGGCTAAAAGATACCAAAACGCAACCATGATCTAAGAAACTCTGGAGGAGATGAGAAACAAAAACTTTGACAACAGTCACTCTGGAAAGGGTCACGAAGCCAGTATTTAAGGCTCTGGGACTCTAACCATGGTGTGAGCCATTATCCACACATGCAGAAAACTTGGAGCAGCAGTGAATCTTCCCAGGAGTGGCAAGCCTACCAAAATTACTCAACAACTCATCCAGGACGTCACAAAAGAACCCAGAACAGCATTTAAAGAACTGCAGGCCTAACTTGCCTCAGTCAAGGTCAGAGGTCTTGTTTTACATTTGCCAATAAAAGTCCTTGATGATCACCAAGACTTTTGGGAAAATGCTCTCTGTACTGACGAGACAAAAGTTGAACTTTCTGGAAGGTTTTTGTAATATAGCATTTGATGGTCTGATGATCTGGGCAATTTTGCTGCTTCAGGACCTGGAAGACTTACCATAGTTCTAAAAATTTGCTCTCTATCAGAAAATCCTGAAGAAGAATATCTGACCATCAATTCATCCCCTGAAGCTCAAGCACACTTGGTTTATTAAACAGATTTAAATCTGAGATCCTTAAACAGGCCCCTTGTGTTCAAAAAACCTCCAATATAACAGAACTAAAACACCTCTGCAAAGAAAGTGGGCCAAAGTGACGTGAAAATTAGTCATAGCCTGTTATCACAACCAGCTGATAGATTTAGGAGGCAGTTTCTTTTTCACACAGGGCCAGAGAGGTTTGGATTACTTGTTTCCCTTAATAAATAAAATCATAATTTAAAAACTGCATTTTGTATTTACTCGGGTTATCTTTGTCTAATATTAACATGAGTTTGATGCTCTGAAACATGAAAGTGTGACAAATATGCATAAAACTAAGAACTCAGGAAGGGGGTAAAATGCATTTTCACAGCACTGTAGTTGCTGTCAAATGAGGTTAGATGCAAGTGTATTGAAATAACACAATTCATCCCTCAAAACAGTGACTGCACATCATTCCCCATCTCAGAGGAAAGTTTAGGCAGTAGCGAGATACAGCCCAGAGCGTTAGCCAGTCTCAGAGATGATGGGGAGGAGCAGAGTCTTGAAAGAAACTTGGACTTTTTGAGAATAAACAGATTGTTTAGTCAACACGTCTGTTGGATTAAAGGTACTTTCAGCTGCTCAATATTTTCCCGAGGGTGGATCTGCATGTTTGATTTGGCAGAGATTTTTCACCATTTTACACCAGATGCCCTTCCTGACGCTATCCTCCCGTTTATCTGGGCCTGTGATCCCCTGAGGCTGGGTTTATTTCTCCTGCCGGTTATAAACTAGGGATCTTTCACGTGTAGAAGTGAACGTGTTATCGGATTAATGGTTAAAAAGAGAGACAGAAAAAAAAGAGCGATGCAGAGTTTAAACTAAGCTGTAATCCTGATATAATTAGTCCTGGTTGATTACCATGACTGCAGTTTAATGATACAACAATAATTCCTTAAACATCAAACACAAGTGGAAATACAGGTGACTCTGTTTTTAGTGCAATTAGCTCACTTTGGTTTTATAAAGATGTCTGATCTGATCTGGATCTGATCTCACGCAGCACATAGTACAAAGAGCCGTTGTGCACAGCGAATCACATCGCCGATGATGACCCTGTAGAGGAGGATTCAGCCAGTCACCTACAGCTCTTCATCTAACCACTCCTCTAACTGTGCCTGCGCCGTCTCGTTCCATTAAAAATTTAATGGACCGCTAAAAAAAAAGAAAAAAAAGATTGTTGATAAGCAGTCATAGTCAGCACTTACGTCAGTGCAAAACACATTGCAGTTTTTAAATCTTTCATAATTAATCCCTAATGTTTTGCCAGTCCAACGCTTTTAATGTGAGGCAGCATATTCTCTTTACATTAGCAGTAGCTTAATACTCTTACTTGGCAGTCTCCTGGTCCTCGTTTGAAGAGAAATAACAATAGACGGCGAGGCTGTTATCAGTGGTGTGGAGAATTTTTCTTTGTTTTTAATTACATGCATGCATAGTTTTCTTGTGCAAGAATACCCTCTGTGCTTGGAAAATCTAAATTCTGCACGGGTCTTTTCGTTGCATCCAACAAACATTACATTACATCAAGAGTGATTATAGAATGTAAATGAAAAGGAGCTGAAAAAAAAAGCTATAATCAAAATGGGGGTCTGAGATCATGAAAGCATTAATGTAATAAAAGATTATAACTTTAAAGTGGTGTGGACACTAAAATATTCTTGGCCTTTCTCCCGAACTCCACTCACAGAAACGGTAGAAATAGTGTAATTATTTTAATATAAGATGTCAGTAAAGAGATTTTTACCCAGAGGGCCACAGGTGTGAGTGCCAAAGCCATAATATAAAGTGCTGAATTTTAATCCTTGTAATCAGAAAGAGCCGACCCCCAAAATAGACACAGTAAGTCTGCAGCTTTGCAGCCTTCAGCTCTTCGTTTTATTCATCTGTCTATATGGTTTAGTCCAAACGCTTTTTCCCCACGGGCAAAATTTCTAAGTAAACAAGATCACTCCTGCACAGTACACAGTGGGTAATGGCAAAGAGAGGGAGTAAATTCTGCAGTCCACTAAGTCCAGTGTGGAGCATTTAGACTCAGATACAGTGTTCAGAATTTGGATGACTGAACTAGAAATACAGACAAGCAAGAATTGGGGTAGCAAACGTTGACTGGTGAGAAAGAGGACTCCAGAGGGATGCTGCTGTTGTACTATTTGCCTGTATACATATTTATTATGTTCGGCTGTGGACAAACATGACTTCTCAACACTGACACATCGCCGTCTTCAGTCATCTGCCATTTGTGTAAATTTCATAATACCCGTCTTCATAATTATAATATATTCTCCTCGCCTTAATTTTTCCTGCTACCACATTTGAAGCACTGAGTCACGGGTCATCCAACCTGTGACCCTCATTATCTTTGAGATGAAGAAAGAATTGAGATTGCATGTTTGACTACTGACTGTAACAAGGCACTGAAATACTTCCTGACTCGATAACACAAACAGACCGAGTCAGCAAGCGGTGACTGAAACAGTGTGACCTCAGTAGTGTTCCCTTTGTACATCTTTGTCTGAAGAGCCCAGGGAGAGCACCCAATGTTGTGCTTGATTGTATAAGCTATATTCGACACAGTAACTTAATCCCTAAATGTGTAGGTTTAATAAAGTGGCAGTTTATTCAACAGTTTCGAATTAAACCAAAAAACTATATGAGTGAAAATACAAAAGAGACAACGTCAGACTATGTGAGGTAATTTTAAAAAGAAATCACATTTTGGATGTGATTGTGATTAGTGACCATGGTGAATTGGGAATCTGAGTGGTGTGAGAAGATTTGAGAAAAGATTAGCAGAAGGAAAGCTCTATTAGCAAACGAGGCAGATGCTGCAGCAAAAATATCCATGAATCCAGCGAGAGCAGAGGCAGCTGACTCTCACACCAAGACCAGGGAATCCCTGACAGCTCAGTCTGTCACCGCTCTAAGCTACTCTGGCATTTCATTCTCCACAATCGTTTGATCAGCTCATTATGTCTTGCTGTCCCTGCTGTCATTTTTCCAAACCCGTATCTTTATCCCTCCATGGGTAGCAGATTGCTCAGTTACTCTCTGTGTGTCCTTTACACCAGTCTGCCTTAAAGGGGTACTGCAAGTCGCTTTGTGAAGATTGCCTTGTGGGTCAACTTACCTGTTAGAGGAAATTTACTGTAAGAAAAAAAGTCAAACAGTACTATGCAACAGTCTTGAGCTGCCCTTCATGTCTTTATTTTCTGGTAGGAAAATTAATCAGAACACATGCAAACATACACAGAGATACAGTATAAAAGGAAAAAACTGGGTTTGTACAGTTCTTATGAGCTTGAAGATGAATATTTAGTTTGACCACATATGAACTCTCTTAGGTGGCCTTGTTTCTCTGTCAAGCTGATTCAACACTACTTCAGTAAAGTTGAGGTCCGGGCTCTGGGGAGACCAAATCCATGACTGATAGTGTTCATGATGGTTTTTCAATTCAGTTCAATTCAATTTTATTTATTATGCGCCAAATCACAACAACAGTTGCCTCAGCTTGCTTTATATTGTAAGGTAGACCCTACAATAATACATACAAATAAAAACCCAACAATCATATGACCCCCTATGAGCAAACACTTTGGTGACAGTGGGAAGGAAAAACTCCCTTTTAACAGGAAGAAACCTGAACCAGGCTCAGGGAGGGGCAGCCATCTGTGGCAACCGGTTGGGGAGAGAGAAGGAAGACAGGATAAAAGTCATGCTGTGGAAGAGAGACAGAGATTAATAACAAGTATTTTTCAGGTGTTTTTCTGTCCAGGTTTGCCTTTACTGCATTGGCAGTGTGTTTGGAATCACTGTAGTGCCGCAAAATGAAGATGTTCTGAATCTGATGCTTTTCAGATGGTACTGCACGGTGGATCAAAATCTGATGCTACTTCTTGTGTTCATAATTCCATCAAGATCCACTGGCACCATGACCATGACACAGCCTCCAGTGTTTTACTGGATTCATCACTCCATAAGACCTGTTTTAACTGATTAACATTCCAGTTCTTCTGTAATTAGAAATACTTTAGCATTTTCTCCCTATAGCCTAAACCAATGGCTAAAATTGGTTCTTTGCTAAGTTGTCTGTTTTGTGCTTCATCCCTTGAGTTAGGTGCCTTTTTTATGCTCGTAACAGTGTTAAAAGAGGATTAACAAACAATAAAATATTGCCTGGACTTCAGGTACAAGGACTGAAAATGAATAAAAAAAACAATATTTTATGAATGTCAAACTCTCATCTTTGACACGTTTCATGGATTCAGCTAAATAAACTGGAAAAATTATGTGATGTGACAGTGGCTTTTATTAGACGAGGCAGCTAACACATTCATGTTCACTTGGATGCATAGGTCAGTGTTAAGTGGCCAAAAAACCAACAAAAAACCCATCAAAACAAAATAAAGAAAGAGAAAAAAAACTATTGCCTGAAAATAGTCAAGTACACGGAATTAAAAGGAGCAAAATACCAAAGTCCAAAGAAAACCTTTTGAAAACCTTCAGAAAGCCTGGAGAACTATTCCTCTTTCAGTGCACTTTAAAGAATTACAAACAAATATGGCTTCTTGGAAAGAAAACATTAAGAAATGAGGGGTGGTTCAAGACTTTTGCACATTACTGTAGGAGAAGCAGAAAAACCCTTATTCTAGTTAACAATAAATCAGATTACAGATTTTTGAGTTATTTTTTGTCGTGAATTTACGACATCTGAAAACAGTTCCAACTTTTACATCCACTCTGAGTTCAATGTTGTTGTCATGCGCCTTAATAATTTATCATATAACACAGAGTTGCACTTTTCCTCCCAAATCTAATTCCCAGCCTTCCCACTGCTCGTATTACAAAGTGAAAATAATAAACTTAACCAGTTTCCATCATTGTACTGGGGGGGTCTTAAAAGTCAAAGAAGAATCTTGTAAAAACTACAGTAACAGCAGGGATTGTGCTTTACATGTGGCGTTTTCAGCTGGAAAAACAAAACAAATACTGGAATGTAACCACTGTTCAGAATTATGAGCTTTTATATTTTCTTATTCTTAGGGAAAAGCTCTTACTGCAACATGGTATTGTGTTCTGGTATTGCAATTTCACCATTGTAAAATATGAATGTCAATCTCAGTTCTAGCCGTAAACAAATCTTAATGTTAAAACTGTTCCTTTTGTAAAATAAAGCGGCTCAGCAATCAGGTTGAAGCTCAGAGGATGCAAATGATGGAGCTGTAATGATGTTATGAAGATAAACTGCATCACATTATTTGTTCATTTTGTGCTTCCATTCTGTTCATCTGAACATGTTCTCTAAAACTTCAAAGTTTCCCCATTATTTTAGAAGTATTTGAACC
Source organism: Aulonocara stuartgranti (assembly GCF_965226115.1). Lineage (NCBI taxonomy): Eukaryota > Metazoa > Chordata > Actinopteri > Cichliformes > Cichlidae > Aulonocara > Aulonocara stuartgranti. Next base: position 10,559,696 of record NC_138949.1, read on the forward strand.
ATGACTGGTGCTCGGTAGATGTAGGCTGTGATGAGGGGCAGTGCTGTGGCGCTCTGAGGTGTGGAAGTGCGGAAGTGACAGCTTCTGTCAGAGTGGAGAGGAAGGTCCCCTGCACTGAGTTACACTTCCTCCCATCACGACGTTTCTATTCTTATACCTCCCCCTGTCACTTCATCGTTTTATTGCCCCTTTCTTAGGTGATTTTTTTTCAGCCTCCTCTGTATTACTGTCATTTTCAGCATCATACTCTTATCTATATACAAAGACAGATGAGGGGCTGAGAAGATGAAAGAGCCTCCCGCCAACACACACACTAGCACATTTGGCAGTCTCCTGGCCCAAATCTTAAAATATATAACAAGCATGCTCCTCTCCTTCTGGAGAAGCCTTCATCACGTCTGTGTGTGTGTGTGTGTGTGTGTCCCTCAAGCCCCAAGCTTTTGCTGTCAGACCACTTTTTCCTTGATGAGTATTCTGTGATTTCCTTTAGAGAATACTGCAGAGTAACTGCTCACTTTTTGCCACTGTAAGGTGAATTTGTGGACAGTGTGCGTGTCATAGTTGAAGGGAAGAAACTTACATGTATATTTTGAAATCTGTCATAACTTTAAAGTAGAATGATAAACTCTATCATTCACCCATTTTCTTCCACGTATGCAATTTAGGATCACGGGCAGGCTGAAGCCCAGCTACCGTAGCACAGGAGGTGGGGTACACCCTGGACAGGGCAGCAGTCTGTCACACTAATTTAGGTTCTTTTGACTGTGGTAAGTACCTGGAGTGATCCCACGCAGACATGGGGAGAACATGCAAACTCCACACAGAAAGGCCAGATCATGGATTTGAACCGAGAACCTTTTTGCTAAGTGTTAAAGAAAAAGAAAGCCAAGTAATAATGAATGAATAGAGAACGAATAACACTGCGTTCCAGCTCACTAGATCAGAAATACAAATAAACAAAGTCTTTTCTTTTAATCTTTTCATTCTTTCTTTATTCTTCAACACTGTGGTGAACACAAAAGAAAAACAAATATTTGTATAATAAGGTTTAATGGTGGCACAAACTGTAGCATTACAATCTAATGAACTGGATTATGCAATAATATTCTGCACACTTGAGATACATAAAGCTACTTTTCCAGTTGAGTTTCTGTTTTCAGACAGTCCCTCTTATTATTATATCGCAGAATTACAGGATACCCACAGATACTGGTTTATAATTCTGTTGTAAAGGTGATAGGACTAATCGATAATGACTGGATCGAGACAGCTACGCTAAAAATCACATGCAGTTTATCATCCAGCTGTCAACAGACTCAAGCTCAGTCTAACTTAACCTTTTAATGTGTAAATGCTGCACACCAAGGTGCTTCAGTTCAATTAATTATGCTGATTAGACCTTGTCACAAGACTTTGAGGTTAAAGACAGCTTGATTGAATTGTCCTTGACTCTAATTAGTGAGACTGAATGTGTATGAAGTTCTGACCTCTGTGTTTCCAGTATATTCAGTAGCTAAATTAAGGTGGCATTTTCATATACATACAGTAGTTCAACCATCATGAAGTGTAGGAACTGAATATTGTTGCCAAACCTAAGAACTTAGCCTTTTTAACTCTTCTGATATTCTGTTTGTCAAAACAGGACCTACAATTACAGGTACTAGTAATCAAAGATGTTTTAATGATTAATGCCAGTGAACCAGGATGCAGAAAGCCAGGGTTCTTTAACCCTAACACACCTACATGTATCTGTAATACACATCAATGCAACCTAAGATCAAAATAATTTAATATAATTATTTAGAATGAAAGTACATCTGAAATGACATCCAAACAAAAGACAGCAGTTAAAGGCCAGAGTAAGCCCACCAGTGGCTCCAATTATTTTGGCTGATTAGAGTGTAGAGTGCTTCTCCAGACTTGGTGTGTGTGTGCAGTCATGCTTGATCAGCATCTCTCTCACTCCCTGTTTGCTTCGCTGTCTTTAATATCCTTATTAATGCACAATATGAAATGTCCTGTGGGTTTGGGTTTTTTTTGCCATTTGAAGTGTTTATATTTTGGGGTTTAGCTTCCTTTTGTTTTGTATTTCTGGTAATTCAGGTAAGTAATTTAGTAATTTTATTTAGAATTTATTAGTGCTGTCAGGGTTAATGCATTAACGTGCTAAAACGTGCTAATACACATTAGCGTGTTAACGCAGATCAATCCGTGTAAGGGGTTAGTCGGTGTTAACGCGTCATCGCGACTGATGTGATGAACATTTAACCCATCTGGAGCGCAGACTGACTCAAAATCCCTGAAATGTCTCTGTCAACGCATTTCGGGCAGTTTGTCCAAAGTTTGTCCATTCTGTGCTCCAGATGGGTTGATTGTGTTAAAATATTTAATCGTGTTAAACATTATGACAGCGTTAACGTGTGTAACCCCTTACCCTTACACGGATTGATCTGCGTTAGCGCGTTAATGCGGATTAGCCCGTTTTAACACATTAACGCTGACAGCACTAGAATGTATGTTTTTAGGTTTTTGTGTTCTTGTGGGTTATTAATATTTGATTCCTTGTGTTAACTTTTTTCTTGCCTCCTCTTTGTAATGTGATTCTCCATTCAGTTACAGTTTCAGCTGTGTCTTGTTCCCACTTCTCTTGATTATATTGCTCAAGGTGTGTCATGGGCTTTGTTTCAATCCTGGATGGTTGGATAGGATTCATATTGATTTCCACTCAATTGTTGTAAGCAAGGAAATCCAACCCTTACTTTCACATTTTTGTTTAAAAATAGCATCGTCAATGGCCAGTATAAAAGGCATTTCGGTCAATAACACTGTGTTCGCCCTAGCTTCTCCTTATCAGAGTTTCATTGACAAGAGGAAAGAAAACCTTTCACTAGGATTAATGATTAACTCCTGAATGCGAGTAGGAACCCACAGCTATTGTTTGGAAATTAAAAAAAAATGAAGTGACTCCATTTTCTTGTACGTGGCCATTGATTCTAAATAAAAGATGGATGGAGCTATTTCAACAGCTCCTGATTTGAAGCCTCAAGCTTAGCATCTCGTTGTTTTGAAAGTGGACATGATGACAGATGGATGGTCTGACTACAGCTGGGCTCCTCAAACTCATACAACAGGAACTTGAATTTGCCCCTCCCAAGCATGTCATCCTTCTTGACACTAATCGGGACCATAATTACAAAATCATGTTGTATTCACTAAGTCCTGGGACAAATGTTTATTAAATTAACAAATAAATAATCCATAGATTTTTATATTGTCAGACTTCTTTTTGCAACAAGTGGAGTCACAATCCCGCTCGCCACTAGAACGAAAGCATTTTTCTTCATTGGTTTCACTTTTCAGATCTGCACATGATATATTATTCAGGGTCTCCACAATAACAATCTTCAAGAAAATGAAAAACAAAGTCATTTTTCTGAAGTGGAAAGAAAATCACATTGAAGATAAGATTCACAACAGAAAACAACAACAAAAATACCCACGAAATACTATTAAACAAATCTGAGAAAGCAAAGTAAAAGTATTACAGTGTGATAACACTGAATATATAGACTTCACAGATAGGAGATGTATCATTATTATCCTTCAGATCCATAAAAATGCGGCATCCCTCTGTGTGTGTGTATCCATGTTTGTACAAGCAGTGGACCTCATCTCCCGATGCTTTCACACTGAGTGGTATTTGCAAGGGTTTTGTACACTCACTCTTCCTTTGAATGAGCAAAAAAGCTGCACTCTCCTTCATGTTGCTGTCAACTTTAACATTTACTACAATAACCAATAAGCATGACAACAGGGATAAATGTCAGCTGTGTGTTCCAATCCCACATCTGTGTCCAATCTGTGTGAGCGATTTCTGTCGAATTCTTTCCACCTCCCTCCCTTTTCCCTTGTCTTTTTCTCTAATGCTCCAAGCATGGTTACCTTTATGCACACACACACACCTAACAAATTGTCTGAACTAAGCACAAAACTTATTAACTTCTGAGGTGATTGCCAATGGCAGCTATTCAGCCTGCTAAATTCATGATGTGTCTGTATAGATTCAAAGAAGAATGCAGTGAAACCTTTTATATTAAAACATTTCAAGGTTGGCTGATAAATACACTCACGTAATTCCTATGTACATTCACCCATCAGTGGCTGTGGTTTAACCAAAGGTCACAGGATAATTATATAGAACTGTAGTGAGAGTTGCTTGGATAAAAATCTATTAGATGTACATTAGATATGAATTTTATTAGATTATATTCTTTTTCTTTTTAGGGCCAAATTAAGGGCTAGGGTTTTTTTCATTAATGTAACAAAGTTACAAAGACTCCCTGGCAGCCATCGGTCTTTTTCTTCTTCTTTGGGTTGTTCCCTTTAGTGGTTGCCACAGTGGATCATCTGCCTCCATCTAACCCCGTCCTCTTTTGTCACACCAACCCTTTACAGGTCCTTCTTCACTACATCCACGAATCTCCTCTGTGCTCTTCCTCTTTTTCTCCACAGTTGCAGCTCTATATTCATATCATTTTTTCCACAATATTCCCACTATCCCTCCTCTGCACATGTCCAAACCATCTCAGCTTTGCCACCCTATCTTTATCTCTAAAACGCTCGACCTGAGCTGTCCCTCTCATGTACTCATTTTTCACTCTTCCTGCTGTCCTTCTGTCCCACATTAAGTTTAAAAGGTTATTTTCATGTCAGCTACTTAAGTCTTTCTGAAACATCAAAGATAAGCATTAAGTAATGTTGGCTAGAATTACACTTCTTTCTAGAGCAGCGATTTTGAAGAATCACCAGTAGCAAGTGGCTTAAAAAGAAGAACATTTTGTCAACATAGTGGAAATATGTTATTTCTAAACATATTCTTTGAAGTTTAAAGAATAAAACTTATGGTTACTACGTTAAGGCCAGCAGTACCCCACTGTTTATTGAAAAATACTTACTCAGCCACATATGTATATAGTTACACTTTACATGTTACACTTAAAGGAGCTTCTCAGCCGTGGAAAACTCTACCATGAAGCTCCTGGTGTACGGTTTTTGTGCTGATGTCGATGCCAGAGGATGTTTTGAGTGCTGCACTTTTCACTCTATAATTTTATGTGGTCTGCCAATTTTTTGACTGAGTTGCTGTCGCTCCTAAACTCTTAATCTTTGCAATAATACCACACTAATAATAATGTAGAATATCTTGGAAGGAAGTAATTTCAGAAAGTGAAATTACTGATGTGTTGCAACAGTGGGGCTCCGGCTATCACAGCACCCCAATCAAATTCAGTGAGCTCTTTAGAACGACCCATTTTTTGACACACGTCTGTAAAGGCAGTTTGATTCTGCCTGTGACAGTGGAAGTGAAAACACCTGAACTCAAAGGTGTGGCCGACGTTTTTATTCATAGTAGTGCATGTTAATCATTATGCACTGCTGTGTATACCACCTCCATTTCCACAAATCAAATCTTTTGTATTTAACAGAGCCTGGAACCAGAGCCTGTTTAAAGGGAGAATATCTTTAACTCATCATTAAAGATATTGGTATGAACAAAAAGACTGTATAACATTGATGGTCACACACCTTTTTGCTTCTTGATGCTTTGCCTGTTAAGCATTGTGGCTGTTAGTAGGGATATTCCTGGGTGACTAATTTCTTCAAAGACTAAACAAAGGGGAAAAAAATAAACTAACCAACTAGTCTAAAATTTAGAAAGATGCTGCTATCAACTTAAACTGGAGAACTGTTTACTGGAAAATGTCAAAAACTCTCTAAATAAAGGCATTTGAAACAATTAATTGCATTCTTCAATAATGATTCATGCTGCTTAACCTGCCGTTGTACGATATAAATACAGCCCTACTTCGAGCCCCTCCTGGTAGATTGAACACCTCACCCTATCACTAACAGAGCGTGAGCTCATCCTTTCGCCTTTTAAAGAACTAACAGTTACAGTGTTAACAAACAGAAAAGGTGTAAATTTACAGATTTATGGTATTTCTCAACATTGATGCGCCATCTGGTGGCCGGTGGATGCATAGCATTTAGAACACAACAATTTAACTGCACTGGGCATCAATTAAAAAGTAAAATGGTTAGTTTAAACATCTAGTGTGTTTGGTACCGACTAGTGACAATAGCAAAGATTGGTCAACTAGTCCACTACACAGCAAATCCAGCATGTCCAAATTAACACTGTCGGATTTGATTTCAACACTATTAAAGTGTCTATATGGGTCCACACCAGAGAGTGTTAATTTAACACTTTTTGGAGAGTTGGTACGTTAACTCTGATTTAGTGTTAAACACCAAATCTGTCTGGAGTTGATAATTTAACACTTGGTGTTAAGAGTTTATATATTAACTCTCAAAGAGTATTTTAGTTTAACTATGTAAGAGTTATCTTCTAATTCATTCTAAAAAGCGGGAATTTTACTGTTCTGAACTTCTAGAAATTTCTTTTGGAAATAAACATTTACTAAAAAGATGCAATGGTTTTTGAAAAACATTTATTCTGAACTGTGCGCCACAATTTCAAAACATTTTCTGAAAGATGTAACAGTATACATGTTCTCACTTTCATTAGAATTTTGTTTATCAAAAGGTCTGACATGGTAAATGCAAATAACAGCATTCTCATCACTTATTTCTTCAATACAATATGCATGTCCTTCATTCATCCCTTTGTGGAACTTCAACGCACTTCTGCTCTCCCCCATATTCCATCTTCACAAGCATATCCTGTGTGGAGATTGAATAAAAATTAGTTGACACTAATTAATGGCACAAATAATCCAGTAAACAATTGCAGCACAGTAAAAAAAAAAAAAAAAAAAAAAAGGAATCCTCTTTGAGCCATTACTTGTGTAAAGTATTTTCCCAAAAGACAAAGACACAGACAACAGGTAATACTGAACTAAATGTAAAACCTCAACCTTTTTCATTTTTACCTAAACCGTGTGCACAAAACTCTGGAGGGATCTATGCTAACGTAGAACCCAGTCAGGACGTCAGCTACTGCTGTTTGCTCGTGTTGTTTTTTTTTTTTTTATGGGCGATCGTTTTCAGGCTTCAAGTAGCACCATTATACCAACATTTCACATTCTAGACATTGTTTTAGGTGTATTTGACCAAAGGTTTGACTGAAAATTCACATGCAAGCTTTTTTCAAGGCTGTGGTATTTGCCCGCAAACAATACCTTTCAGCTAGCTAAAACAGAATATTATGCTATCAGCGAGCAACATGGCTAATGCCTTTCACACAGCTTTGTCTCAACTCCAAAGAGCCACAGAAGTAAAAGCTCATAATAATAATTGAAACAATCTTTGAAAAAGTGACTTACCAAGCATGGCAAACAACTCAAATATGTAGAGCAAAATGTTCTGAAACGGCTTCACTTCAGCTTCGATTGGAGCCGTGCTGGGGGCGGAGTCTGTGAATTTACTCTGTTGGTGTCATAGCCCCTCTAGGAGTTCAGAGTTAAGAGGTCAAGAGTTAATGTTTCCATTGTAACACCTCCAGATTTGACAGAGAAACACTCATTTTTAACACTCGATTTTAACTACTATCATTTTACACCTCAGAGTTACATTAAAAGAATGTGACTCTCCTTAGAGTAAAATTAACTCTACTTTTGCAAGAAGACTATTAACACCAAAAAATTTAACACTTTTGAATTTGCTGTGTAGTGTTCTTTGTTAAATAATTGCTTTCTAAAAGCTTCGAGAGTTCCCCTTTAAATGACTTGAATGATCTGAGATGATGAGCAAACAGCTGGTAGCTTCAGTGTTGACACAGGATAAGGTCACCCAGTCTTGTCTCCTTGATCTTTCAAATACTGCGAAAATCAAACCTTTACTGTCATTCAACCATCTTTTAGTACACACTTTGATTTTCTCCCACTTTGATCATTACAATTCACTCTTCCCGTGCATCTCTCAGTCCTCCAAAGCTTGTCACCAATTGGTGCGTAGCACAGCGGCAAGGCTGCTAACAAAATCTAGCTGGCGGTCACATATTATATCTATCCTTGCATCCTTTCACTGACTTCCGTTGAAATTTAGAATCCAATTTTAAAAATATATTGGACAGGCCCCTGCTTACATAGCAGAGCTTTTGGGAATTTTATCATTTCCTTGAAGAACAATAGCCTGTTACATATCGTAGTAGTAGTACATGGATATTTCTGTTGTTTGTCTAACAGTCGTAGTAGTTACACCTGCATTACATATTGTATGGATTAAATCAATTGGATTACAGATGTGTAGTTAGGTTTAAAGGAGTTATTATTATTATTATTATTATTATTATTATATATCCCAATGTGTTAAACTTTTTTTAAAAATTTTATAGGCTGATGCCTGTTGCTTCATTCCTGTGTTATAGTGAAGCCATCATTGAAATGTGTGGAATTAAAAGCCGTTGACAAGCTGCGTGCGTCAGAAATTCAGGCGACAGCATTTTATTGTAGAACAGCTCCTTGTTGCTACTGTTTTATGTGGGAGCACTGAGTGTGGCAATTTTCTCTGCACAATGGAGAGAGAGAGAGCTCAACTAATATGATGAGTTAACACCAGTGGGGTGTTAAAGTTGATGCATTTACTCAGCATGCTCAGTGAATATAAGCTTTGGACCTGTTGAGCCTGTGCAAAGCTTTCTGGCAAATATTCAGTACATGGCAGCCTCGCTCTTCTCCTTCCTATTGTGGGTTGGTACTCTTATCTCACCATGTGCCCCCACCCCACCATGCTTCCTTCGTGTCCCTTTGGTGATGTCCTGCCAGCTTCATATGGCTGCATTTCCTAATACCTGCCTCAGATGTGAGGCTCTGACCTTTCCAAAAGTGTCTGTGGGGCTTTTATCGTGAACAGACACCTTCAGTGTTACTAAGCCAGCCCTCAGCTTTTCAATGCACCCTCTTGATTTAGCCAGCTTCAATGGGTAATTAAAAAAAAAAGGACCTAGTTTTCCACTGTATCCCCCACCAGGGTTTTGTGTGACAAGTGAAGGATTTTCTGTTTCTTTAGCCAACTTCAGACGGGATTCCTCCAGGGAAGGCAGCGCTAGCTCAGTGTCACTCAGCATCTATTTTGCTCCCCTCCTCTCTTCCCTGCCTGTGACAGGACTGATGCTATGCATTCTCGACACGTCTGGCCAAAGCCCTGACTGTAACCAGTAGCACAGACACAGAAAGAGAGGGCATGTGACACTTATTGTCCACACCAAATTCAGACTTGCAAAATAAAGAAGCCACTTGGAATTTTTTAGTATGTCTTGGAAATTCAGGTGACAGTGTTAATGCCAGTCATGGAGTTGGCTCTATAGGAACTTCTGATGGCTATATTAATATTATTAAGGGTGATTTTCCCCATAGCAGGTGTACGACCTTTGTTGTATGATTTAGTCATGTGTATCCAATCCAAACTCAAGCTGTGACTGTTTTGCTGGAAAAGGTTAAAGAACTTTTTCGCTCAGAGGCACAACGTTGCCTCAGCTCAAGACTTTCCCAAGCTTCAATTCTGTCTCCAAACTCCAGCCTTTAAACCCCCTGCCATAGCCGGTCACACAGCCTCGCCTCCAAGCTTAATGCCTTCTGTTTCCACTTGTTTCCCTGCTGTCTGGTCTCTTTGCAGCCTAAAAAAATAAATATGCAGCCTCAAATATCATTATATCCAACAGAATTTTGCCAGGTAGATCGCTGCTAGCCTGATTTAAACTTCTCTTTTGAAAGAGTGCAATTATCTTCCAGCCTTCGGTCAGTGAGCAACAGTCACACACACACACACACACACACACACACACACACACACACACACACACACACACACACACACACACACACACACATACAAGCACGTGTTAAGTATCAAGACAGGATTGCTGTGCTGTGGTCTGCAGGCCCTGGTAATAAATGAAATAAAATTTGCATAATTAAATCAAGAATGTATCCTCAGTTTGTCGTTCAGCTTCGCTCTTTCTCCACTGTGAACCAGCGCTAATCCAATTCCATCATCAGCAGCGCTATATGAAATTACAGATACCCGGTTGTCTTATTTGAATCCAGCTGTGCCAGAGGAGTTAGATTTGATTTTGCTGGAATAGCAGAGACAGGATTTTTTTTCTCTCCTATGTGGAATAAAAATTTGTAACTTAAGCAAAAACCTGTACTCGTCTTTTCCCTTTCAGCAGTGTTGAGTGTGTGTAAGTTGTGGATTTGTGATAAATCCAGGCTCACCCACTGTGACTCTCAGCCATCAATCATTACAAATTCTACTTTTGTAGGTTAAAACATCGCCACAGCACATTTCACAGATCTGCATACCATTCATCTCATTCAGCTCTCAGCTTACTCATTCACTCTATTTCTAACAGGGGGGGAAAGTGTTTTTGACCCACTTTAAGAAGTCATTAGATACACTTCTATGCCTGAGTTGAACCGAACCAAAGAATTTAATAAAGTCTTCCAATTACCAAAAAGCTGTAAGCAAAAAGTTTGTTTTTTTGCAACCATATTCTTAACATTTCTAAATCTAGTCTGTGCATTATTGCTCAGTTATTCCTTTTAAACTGTGCTGTAGTCAGCTGAGACAATATAGAGATCTATCGGAGCAGCATGCTTGAAGGAAGTCATTCCAAAACAGCCCACGTGTGTGCCAGCAAACCACTGGGACATAACTCAGCCAGAGATCAGAAAGCCAGCAGACTCTTCTCTTCTATTCTCTCCCATCATAGCACTTATTATTCCTCCCTTGCATAGCCCTTTCTCTCTTCTATCAGTACACATTTTTATTGATAAAACACAATGAAGCCCCCGCTCTTCACGTTCACTGCTGACCATTGAGATTCATTGAACTGCCCTGATTCTCAATTTGCATTTGATATTGTGCAGCGAAAATGAATAGGAGTTTACCAGAAGTCAATCAAATTCACTAAATAGTGAAGGGTGGGGTCTGACATAACCTCTGATCCTAATAGCTTGTAAATCTCAGAAGTTCATTTTTGAATAGCTGCCTCCTCTATGTTTAAATGACTGGAGTAATAAGTAGTGGGGGGGGGTGCATGTGGTGGCATCAGACCGAGAGGAAGGGCAGTAATGATTGCCTACCTCTGGTGGGAAAAGTAATTTCGAATCCTGTCCCAAATGTGGCAGATGGTCAGCCCCGCACTCTCCTACCTCAGTCCCTTCACTACACACACAACTAGCTCTTAGTTGCTTAGCTGATTGCCAAATGTGCACCTCCTGAGAGTGCAGATGCAATCAAATGTGAATGACCTGACAAAATGCCTGCATCTTTATGAATGTGTCCCCGGATTGCATCACATATTGCATTGTAGCTGAGAACAACTTCAGTGCAAAGCACAGCAAAATGAGGACAGCAGCTTAACCCCACTTAGGAAGGAAGGAACTTGCTTGGGAGTTAACTCTAAAACACCAGACGAGACACTTGTACTGTGCTTTGAACTCTGTGTCATGGAGATTGTAAGGCTCCCTGATATTTTCCTTTCCCCTTGAGAGATGAAGGTCACACACTCTGTCTGCCACAGAAAGTGAGCTGTGTAGTGTAAGTGTTGCTCTGCTGCCTCCAGCACCTGTAGACAGTCACCTGTGTGACTGTAGTCTAATAAGGGCTCTGGGCAGTTTAGTCAAGCTACAGTAAGCAAACCCCTGCTTGCAAAAATAATGAAATCAGGACTGATGAAAATTCTCAGCTTCTGTTGGATGTATCTGTGATAAGTTAGTATACAAACACAGTCTCTCTCTCTCTCTCTCTCTCTCTCTCTCTCTCTCACACACACACACACACACACACACACACACACACACACACACACACACATAGACGTTTAGCTGGAAGATTACTTTCAAACTTGCAACTCAACTTCCAGAAAAGCTGGAGCTTTGTATAAAATTAATTAGAAAAATGTAATAACTTACAGAATATTTAAACCCTGTCTTACATTAAAGGATCCAAGGACACATATCGAATGTTGAAACAGACGTTTTTGTTATTTTTTATCCGATGCCAGCAATCTGACAACCAAGGAGACCAAACACTGTAGTTGAGAAAATGTTTCTTTTCATGAGCTCTAGATTGCAGTCAGACCTGTTGAGTAAGACTTGTCTTTCATAATTCTTAAGCACAGACTTTCAGATACTATTTATCTGCTGGAGATAGTGTTTTAGGCCTGCCACGTCTTCTTTTGTCTTTCACACGTCCAGTTTCCTCAAATTTTTTAAGGAGACACTGCACACCATGCAGAGATATGCCAAAGTTTCCACTCATAGCTCTTTGGGAATTAACTTGGTGCAAAAATGCATTGCTATACCTGTCAGAATGGGTTGTCTTTGGCATTTTTCATACATTCAACTAAGTTAAAAGTTAAAATTTTCAAAATTTGTTTTGCTGTCTTTATATTATTCTCAATTAAATGTTGGGTTAAATTAATTTGCAAATCACTGTGATTTTATTTACATTTCACACTGTGTCTCTTCTTTTAGAAATGACAATGGAAACTTGCCTGAAGTTTATCCAACTAAGCCATTTGGCTCTTCTGTGTGCCTTATTGCTTCACTGCATAACTAATTAAGGAACAATTCCATTACTTTTTTTTTCTCTAAATCACTTTCTGTCACAGTGGCGCAGCAGAAGAATGTATTCCCGAGGCCACGATTCTGCCCACAGTGCATTGTAAATCAAGCGCTTTCGAATAAGACGCTCATATTGTTCTTTCTGCTGTTGTATGCTAAATCTCCCAATTGTTTCAGCACGATAGAGGAAGAGCAGATGTTGGGAAATAATTTTGCTTCATTTCTTTAGCTGTGGCTGCGCTCATCAGATTTGGGATATGCATCAAGGAGAGATGGATAGGAGCCGGTGGTGATAAATTGGCCCAAATGCAGAGCTTTAACGATGAAGAATGGGCACGAGGCAAATTTCATCGCAAAAAGAAAAAATAATGTAGACATTAGTAGCATACCTTGTCTCCACTCAGCCTAAATGGCCCTATACAATTGCACAATTTGCAGAAAAATCAGACTAACCGCCTCCATTAAATCTTTCTTAAAGGTTTGTTGCCAACAATAGTTACCTTTACATATTCACCTTGAGGTCTGTTGTTGGCTTAATCTATTATGCTTTGGCCCCTGTAGAGACGTTTATCACTTTGCTCAATACTGCTCCTACAGAGGGTAAACAGAAGCTGATAAAACAAAATGAAGTACTCCCCAGGCAGCCAGCAGGCGGTGCTGAGTTCAGGGCATTTGCTGTGCCTCCTCTTTATGGGCACTTAGCTGTCTATTCTTGCCAGAGATTATGTCGGTGGGCTCAGCGGAGACTTGATGAGTCTGCTTTTATAGAAAACTTTTTGTGGTGCATTTCCTGATGTGGTGGCCTTTTTTGTCACTGCTCCTCTGCTGCTTTTTTCTCTGTGTCTCCTCCTATAGCTTCAGGTCCTGTGGTCATTTGCAGTGCCTGTTTGATCTTCTTGCAGTGAGCAGAATAAAGATGAGCATTTAACAAGAAATAAATAAATAAAAAGGCCATAATTCAGACCTTTCAGACATTTTGACCATCTGAATGTGCCAATTCTATCTTTGACGCAGCCCACCACCCCTCTCCACAGTTCTTTCACAACTTTATGAATCAGTTTGCCTGCAGATATTTTCCTGGATGACATACTGAGGACTTTTTTTTTCTCCGCATTGTCTCTTGATGCGATCAGCATGGCCCTTCCTTTATCAAACACAGAAAAGACCTTCCATCACCACCTTGTAAATGTGTTCGCTGCAGTCTGTAAATTACAATAAAGGTGAAATTAATTTCCAGGTACTTCTATCCTCAGAAAGAAGAATGAATTCTGTGTTTGACTTTTGGAGCCTAGAGCCTTAAAGTGCACATAAACTACATTGGAATTTCACATTTAAATAAATTTTATCACTTGGGGAAACAAAGAAAAAGATGAGGCAAAAAATTCAATCTGAATTTCAGGCCAAAGGAAATCCGGTGTGGGCAGCGTTGATTTGTTAGAAGAGATTTGATACAAATTCTCCAAAAGAAAGAGGAATATTACATGTCCAAAAGGCATTTGATTTCGAGCTTATGAAAGCAATCATTTCCACTGAAGAGAGAGGAAAAAATGCAATGAAAATACAATGCCATAATAAAACTGAGTCGGCCATTGTCCGTTGTTTCAGAATACGGATGCAACTCAGTCAAGTTATTACTGGGGACCGAGTGGCAAAACTTCACAAGCATCCATATTGTTTTTATTCACCATCGCCTTCTTCTATTCTTCATCATCTGTCTTCTTCTGTCTATGATAGTCCTAAAGCATATGGTTAAAAGTTCTGCAATTTGACACACTGATTAGTGATAGTGGAAAACATAAGAATGGAAATCAGACCAAGTTTCATGTCTGAGCACTCTAGCACCATCAACAGGTTCAATATTGAGATTCCTTTAGGCCTCAGTCCTCGGCCACCTCTGGTTGCAAGGAACACATTTTTTATTCCCCAGCTGGTTGGAGAGTGGTATGGAACCAAAATCACCAGGTGAAGTTGGTTGCAAAGTGGGTGGAGCACCAAAAAACTCCTTGTCATTGATTTGGTCACTAGCGGTGACGTGTAGTTTGCATGGAAGACAACAGCTTCTCTGCAAAGTGTATCATAAACTGGAACAGGAGATTGCTCACCTTCAAAGTAAAATATGTGTCTTAGTGTTGCAACCAACATGTTTCAAAAGGTTTTACTTTGAAGGTAAACAATTTTTGTTTACAGTTTGCATTTTATGTGTTCATGGGTTAGCACAGTAAGCAGTTAGCCAATATTTGCAGACAGAGTGTACACCAATGTCTGTTACCTGTTACAGCAAACCAAAGCAGCTAAACAGAAAGCAAGTATTCTGGGCTTCTTCCTGAGAGCTTTCCCAAAAAGTGTGTCATGTGACTAGCAGGGTTGGAGCAATAATAACAAAAACTAACTGAAACAAAAGAAGATTTTTTATGAGCCTTAATGCATTAACCATTTTTTGTCCTGGTTTAAAATACCCTGTTTCTCTTTGCATTAACTAAAAACAATCTTTAGGTTTTTTGTTTTTTTTGCCCATCCAAGACAGGTAGTATTAAGCAGTCCAGCTAAAAGTTGATGCCTACGTTTTTCTTAAGTTCTATCTGCCTGTCTGTGACTAATTCGAAGAAGGAGACTCGCACACATTTATGTGCAAGAGTAATTAGACTGGCTAACAAAACACTGGAAAGAGAAGCTTGCACTATCTCACACAGAGGAAATGTGACTTCATTCTCTGCTAAGAACACCATTACTCCAGTACATTACGTCATATAACAAATTATTACTTGCTGGTATAATAATGCTTAAAATCTCATTATGGGATCTTTGAAGTTACACAATGAAAATGAGAGTTACAAAACCTGCAGAGAGAGAGATGCAACTACAGTACTGAGCTTGTTCCAGCTTATTTTCATCCCTTAAAAACATACATACATATGCGTCTGCTTTCTTTAAATTCATAACACATATGTAATTTAAAATCATAAAATAAAACATGACTCTAAATTGTTCATATTAAGATATGTTACAAATCTCAAACCACTCTTAGTCTTCACATCCATACAAACCTAATGAATGCATTTGGCAGGAGCATGCAAAGTTAGTATAAGGTTAATATTATTATTATTATTATATGTGGAACAGCAAACTTTAATGGACCCATATAAAGAAGTGATTACACACCAGAGCAAGTCTGTGCATGCTGTGCATTCTAACATGACCCATGAAAGAAAATATGTGTCGCTATCTTCAGGGAGCGTGTGCCTAAAACTCATTAAGAATGTAATGACTGGATGCAAGATAAGCTTTACAGAGCGACAGGTAGATCATTGCAGTATTTAATGATCCAAGAGCGCCGCGTGCGCTCCTAATGGAGGTTCAGTTCGTATATTTGTGTCTGTATCTAAGGTGAGTTGGGGGGGGGGGGGTTCTTCACTTGACTGTGTGTCTATACTGCTCTGCTTTTAATCCCCGGGGAGTAAAATTATATTTCCAGTCACTGATACCTGAACAACAGAGTTAAAGAGAATACAAGCTGGGAAAATTGAGTAATTTATGAAGCATATTGCGTGTCATTAGCACAGCATAATATATTGTGAACCACATACCGTGAATGTAATGCCGCTGAAGTGAATCATGCGCACGGGCCCAGCAAGGTGTAAAATGAGCAAGTACTGATTAGGCTGCTCCTTTGCAAAAACATCAGGAGACATTATTATGAGCCGACCAGCAAATAGACTTGGCCCAGTGTGTAACGTGCTGCATGTGTCCTTGAGAGATTAAAATTCTGTAATTGTTTTCCCTGTGAAAATAAGAAAATTTGTTGTTTATCCTTCTTATGTAGCCAATGTTTACCGAAGACACATGAGCCCAATGGCCTTTTTAACTTTCCACAGTTAAATTCTCGCCGAAGAGCTGAACGAGATCCACAATATTCTCCAATTTCTGCCGCTGGACAATGAGCATGTCTATTGGAGTAGATAAATGCTTTGCTGAAGGGCCCACATTGTGGAGGAGAACATTATTCACTTGGTATTTCTTCCTATGCTGCATCAGTTCATCTGGAGGTTGGCCTGTTAAATCCAAGAACTGCTACAAGTTTAATCATATTAAACTTTTTGTTGAGGGGGTGGAGGGTTAAAATCTATTCAGCTTAATTAAAACATCTGCTGCTTTTGCCGATTTAAAGTCATTAATTGAATGGATGGATTTATTGAAGTCCTTGTTTAAAAAACACTTTTAATTGAGGTCTCTTGGAGCTCACTTGCAGAACCGAGGAGCTTGAAGCGTGTTGCAGTGCATTGACAAAAAGACCTTGTTGAAATGACAGAGAACAAGGTCGCGCCTGACAGATCACTGGGTGGCCCAAGAAGACTGGAGGAAGTAGGGGCATGCTAATTTGCTCCCACTCAACAAGTGTGTGTTGGAGAGGCAAAGCATGAAATGGACACGGTGGACCAGCGTGCCCGTTACACTCTTTGCCGTGGGACCACAAAGTAGTTGATCTTGGGTAAAGACGTCCTGCTCACATGGACTCAGTTGTGGTTACTTTTGCAGAAGAACGACAGGGTCTTCTTTTTCTGGAAGTACTTTGCACATATTAAAAAGTCATGCAATCTCTCAAATTGTACTTTTTTATTACTTGTGCATAAAGTGTTAGTTACTGATCAATGTGCATTTATTCCCTGCCACAGATTTACAGAGTTTCTGGAGCCCTTTGAGAGAGTGATTCAACCAGAGGAGCTTTGGCTCTACAAGAATCCTCTAGTTGAGTCAGACCACATTCCCAAGAGGGTCATGTTCGTAAGTACTGCCTGTTTAACTATGCATTCCTCTTATGTCAGACTTGGCACTAAGCACTTGGTAATTTTTGCGTTGTTTCCATGTTTAACAATTTCTGCATCATTTCTGCACATGGTTGTATTTTTACTGATGAGCTGAGGCCTGAATCCTGGTAACAAATACGAAAACAGCTTTAAAGAACTGTGGTGCTTAGCGCAGCAATGTAAATATCTGTTTTGGACAGCCGTAGGTGGTCCTCTGTTAAGATGAATTTCTAGCCGATGCAGCATGGATGGAAAGTAATTTTTCTCTGCCTCTTGCTGGAAGCACTGAACAGATAACCTGCCGTTTTTATCCAGCATCGATTGGAGGGTCTGCCAATTTTGACCTCAGTTAACAGCAACAATCACTGGCTTCAGTACACTTAACCAACAATGCTCAAATCCCTGAGTGAATCATTGTTTTCTACCTCTAATGATACCACTTGAAAGAGTGATTATAGTAAAACAGGACAACACAAAACAGCTTTATTTCACGACTCAGTCCCCAAAACTGAGTTTTAACAGTGATTGCATTCTACCATGCAACATCATACAGTAAATGGTTTCCAAAGATTGATCAAACTATCTTTTAGAGCTTTAACAGTCAGATATCTCGTGGCAAGAGAGCAGGACCACTACTATGTTATAACAGGCTTTGCATGCTGTTACACTGTCCTGTGGCAGAAATGGTATTTAAGCTACAGATATTTACAATTATCTCTTTGATATTTCTTAATATTGCAATCAAGAAATTACTTATTTTAGCATAACATTCTCAGATCGGTTACATGTGTATGTAATCGTTCACAGCAGGACAAGCTTATCTACATTATTCCTTGTTAGAAGACCTTTTAGAAGGTTCTGACTGTTTAATCAAACCATCTCAGCAGGCAAACCTTTGGATGCCTATTGCTCATGTAGCGTACCTGTTGAAATGTCAGCGTTTGAGTGACTGGTGCTCCACTCCATCCTGTGCTGCTTGACACACATCAGTCAACAATCAAATTATTATGTGCAGAAACAGCTGCGTAGTAGGTGGTAAGTTCTAACTGTCTGTCAATTCGAGACAACTGTCAGCTTACGCAATGCAAAACCCAACACCTTTACCCCAAGTGCCTGAATACAGCCCATTAAACATCAACAACTGATCCACTTGAGCTTATCTTGGCAGCTCTTCTTGATGTTTAGAAGCTTTTGTGACAGAAAAGTTAGTGCTTAACATAAAATGGCTAAAGCAGAAGCAGATTTTCTCAAATGGAAAATAAATAAAAGCCGAGCTTTAAATTGCTCATCAGTGAAACATTTGATGGGTAATTTGTGATAAGCACTTGAAAATGCATTAGTCATAGAACGCGCCAGTCGAACAGAAAAAACACTCACATTCACATAAGCAAGCGATTACAGTTCAACAGCTGAGCTGAATGTCCAGCCAAACACCATTCACGAACAAGATTATTTAAAGCTCATCATCACTCTTTTGGTTTGTGTTTAATTTATAGATTATCACAACTTCAGTGTGCAAAGATCTTCACTCATGACACGACTGTAAATTACCCCACACTCCCACCACCCTACAGTCGTCTAGGAAACTATGCACAACTCAAGTTATTCAGTGTCACTGTTCTAACAACAGCTCTGAAGGTGTGGAGAATTTATCTAATAATTAAAAGCTGCCCATGAAGTGGAAAAAAAGCTTTACAAATCAGTAAAATACAAAAATTGCAACTGTTTCCATTTTTGCACTGTTTATGCAAATACCGGTAGTTGATTATGCATGATTTCCGGATGAAGCCTTGAAGAAGTTAATATGAGTATAAAGTATTCTAAAACATTATCTACAGTAATAATCTCTCTATGAAGTGAAATGAAATTTGCTCCAAATACTAGGCAGTGATATTAATTGTTTTATGAATTAGTTGCTATCCTGCATGAGCCCTAAGGAGATGGGCAAATCTCAAAAGTACATGTAAATGTAAAGAAATATAAACATTGCAGTTTACAAATGTATTGCAAATACGATAAAATGCTGTTATATAAGGAGTTAAAGAACAAGATATGTGTCTGTTAAGTATTAAATAGGCTTACTGTTAATTGATTAAAAGGTATGCTTAGTAAATGTAAAAGAAACAGTTAACAAAATCTTTATATTCTAAAATGACGTATGGAAAAGCCTCCAGCTGTGCACTTTGGACATTTCAGTCTTGATCTTTTTGAATGTCATACGTGAGAGGTAGATCTGGCTGGGAACCCAAAAACATTGCATGCCCATGATGTACTATACTGCCAAAATTATTTGCTTGTTTGCCTTGAGTGACATCCAATTCTTAATCCATAGGGTTTAATACAGGTTTTAGAGATCACCCTGGGTCAACACACCTGAATCAAATCATTAGTTCATTACCAGGCCTCTGGAGAACTTCAAGACATGTTGAGGAGGTAATTTAGCCATATAGATCTGCTGTGTTGGATTAAGGATGCATCTAAAACCTGCAGAACACCTGACCTCGGGGCCTGGAGTTCCCCCGCCCCTGGTTTAATACGATGTTAGCCCATCCTTTGCAGCTATAACAGCTTAAGCTCTTCTGGGTAGGCTTTCAACGAGGTTTAGGAGTGTGTTTATGGGAACTTCCAGAAGACCATGTTGGACAATAAGACCTGGCTTGCAGGCACCTCAGAAGTATTCTGAGGTCTGGACTGTGTGCAGGCCAGTCAAGTTCTTCCACACCAGCTCAACCATGTCTTTTTAGACTTTGTCTTTATGTCTTTTCAGGCTATGTCTTTATAGGCTTTGTGTATGTAGGAACAGGAAGGGGCCATGAATGCTTTTGGCACTATAGTGTAGCAACTTTTCAATCACAAGGTTTCCGCGCTTTGCCTGATTTATTGTGTGTTTCACTCTAAATATGCCAAAATGTACAAAATAAAGATGCTGTAAGAAAATTTTATATGTCTCCATTTGCATTTGCAACGATAATATATTTCATGTATGTTAAAGTTATAAGTTACATTGTCCAGAGTACACTTTGTCTTTTATTGTACATTAAGTTTTGCATTATGTTGTTCAGCTTTAGTAGGACGTGTGCACTTTGCACCAAACCGACTGCCATGTTACAAGGTTAAAAAAACCCACAGTGACTTGTTTAAATTGAAATTCAGAGAGCAACTCTCGCTTCACTTATGAGTGTGAATGAAAGTGTGATTACACGTTTGAGCTATTTCGAGGGGATAGTGAGGTGCAAAGTGAGATCATAATTGGCAGCGATACACAAACATACTCAGGATGTACACAGCTGAACTAATGAACAGGACTCACAGGGAAAGGAATATGTGTGCGTTATAATAATGGGACTAAAACACTACCTTTGTTTTTTGCTACCTCTGTTGCTTAAGGAAAAGAAAATATGCAGAATTTGTCCAGAGAGTAATTAATAGATTCTCGGGCATGAATAATTACCTAGGTGCTGAGAGGGCCCCAATCTCATATCAAACTAAGGGCATAATTCTCTCAGCTCAGGCACGAAGAACCACTGAACAATAAAGAAGCTTGTTTTGCCCCTCAGTTTGCCTTGTTAAAATTAACTCTGAATAATAGATGGGCTCGGGTCATTCCCAGAGGCACAAATCATTTCACAATTAACCTGCAAAAAAAAAAAAGAAAAAAAAAGACCTAATAGAGTGCTGTAGTACATCTCTAATGTCACAGTAATAACCATATATTTGTCACTGTCTTTATTTCCTTACAGGCAATTTCATTCCTTACTCCACTGGCAGTGATATTTGTGGTGAAGATAATTCAGAGGACGGACAAGACAGAGATAAAAGAGGCTTGTTTAGGTTCGTGGAGTTATTTGTTTGAAATGTCACAAATTTGTTGCTGATTATTGTCAGTGTAATCTAGCCCATTAGAAGTCTTCAACTGACATTTATATTGCATGTAGTGTAATACTGTGTGGTTTGGATTTCTTGTAAAATAACTATTAAAAAATGTCTGTTTCTTTAATCCGTTTGATCTTTCCACAGTTCGACCTGGTTTTACTTAACGGTGCAGATCTTTGTGTTTGCTGGTACTGCACAAATTGATCTTAATCACAGCAACCACGAGTATTTACCAATTGAAATTTTATGCTGTTTGTTCTATCAGGCAACATCTGAGCGTTTCCTCCGCACTGATATGCCATTTTCCACTGGGTCCAGAGGCCTGCAGAGGCTTTGGCACATCAGACAGCATTAAGAAAGTTTAACACAAATCCAATTAAAGATTCTCCCAAAGATGAATGGGGGGAGCGAGCGTAGCTCAGTGCATCGGTCCCGAGATTACAGTGTTGTGTAGAACTAAACAGGCCCATTACTGCCTGCAGAGAGGCACTCCTAGAAGCTGAACGAGAAAGCAGCATCACGCCGAAGAACAAAGACTAAAAGGAAGCCCATTATTTTGACAAGTTTCTACATGATCACATTACTGAAAGTAGCTTTGAACCAATTCTTCCGCAAGACTGAATGAGAAAGAAAAGGAAAGCAGCTGTTCAACTGGGTCTGTGGTTAAAAAGTAGCTTTACCTACAGACCAATTTATTTTTCATGCCAAACTAAAATCACCGAAAAGTAGCTGTCCTCATATTCTTGCTAATTTATGGGGTTTCAAGCAGTCCCTGAGGGTCCTCTAACTCTGAATCTATAAATCAAATTTTCAGACAGATTTAATTGAACTTTCATAATTTGTGGGTTTTGAGTTAGATTTCCCGAGTACCAATGGAAATTAGTTTTTCTAATGTACTGGGTTTTAATGTTTGATACAGTGCAATCTACTAACACACTGCCTCTTTGCCTCATTTTCTTTGGAGTGAAAAGGATTGTTTTTCTTTTTAGAGTTGTCTAATAATCCTTTATCATTCCCAAAGTCATGCTGCTTAATTACGTGATTATCTCAGTGAGGATACAACGATGCCATCTTGGAAGTTTGATTATATTATATACGACTCTCGGAGAACGGCAGATGATCCTGTAATGATTTCTTTATGTGTGTTTTTGGTGACAAAGAATGAATAATATTGCTCAGCATCTGAGTGTGAGATCCCATACCACACATATAGTGACGTTCTTATTTACTTATGTTTTTTACTGTGTGTATGGGGATCAATCTTCCAGCAGAGTACAAGAATGCATTTGTGTTTACGCTCATGTGTCAAAGCATCAGCATCTAGTTATGAAAGTACTATATAAAAAACGAGGCTCTATGTTTGAACACCTGTGCTGTTAAAAAGAGAGAAGATTTAGAGGGTAGCAATATATTAAGGATATGACAATCGATTTAAACAATCGGTGATTTCGTCAAATCCCACAAATCACCTTGTTTTTCTGTAAGAGCTGAAAGAGAGGGTCTTTGCTAATGTAACGGCCGCAGTCCTATCTTTATTCATGAGGCTACTAATTTCCTGAAACTGTGCCTTAGAGTAATCATTGGGGCAAACTCTAGGGTATATGCATATGAATGCGACCAGATTTGGTTTGCAGAGGCATAGCCCCAATCCAAATGTAAGTAGACCTATTTGGCATAGGGACTGGTGCCGGATGAATACTATATTAGGGGGATGAATATATTAGGATCCCTCATGGTGGGCTAAAAAATGGCTAATCATGCAAGCTCCTCTCGGACCCTTCAAGATTAATTAGTGGATGTGAGGTGAATTTTGGCCGAACTGGAAGGACAGAGTTGCAGGGTGGGAATATACATGCGTGCCATATGGCAGTCCACCGCACTAGATGCACATTATATTTATAGCAACCACTTTCATCAGCAGAAATCTGCTTATTGTGTAGCAGGAGTTAAATGGGCATTAAGCGCAAAACACAAACTGTCAAACTGTGTCAGCGTTACGTTTGGCTATAGGTCAGCAAAAAAATCATTAGTGCAATAATGACCGTCAGCAAGCACCAAAAAGGATTTCCTAACATGTTAGGGAGTTGGAGTGGAGCAATAGTTTTATCCTGACAGAGATCTGACAAAGGATGAGGGAAACGCGCTGCAATTTAACGTCCCTGCCGAGACGGTATGTGCCTCATTCTGGGATTTCATTTGATCTGCACTGGTTTGCCCAAATTATCCAGCTGTGAAATAATACTGAATCTGTGCTCCTGTTAGCCACTCAGGAAGATAATTCATGTGTGTTTTGGTGGTAGGGTGAATGGACTCATTTCCACTGCGGACTACTGGGATGAACCTATGAGGTCAGGGTACTAATGATGAGTCCCGGTGGTTTTCTTTACAGCTAATTAAATGAACATACATTTGCAGTATAACACCTACCTGTCAACCTATTGGAGTTTTCCTGTTCCCCATCATGGATGTTTAATAAAGCAGGAATTGCTTCACAGTCAGACTAGGCTCTAAAAGGATGCGCTTATGTCAGTTTTTCTGTGAGGATTCTTTCTTCACTTTTATCACATTTTCAAATCTAACAAGTAACACATCAATCTCACCCTTTGTATTTAGTACTAATACTGTTACTAAACTTAGACATTATATTCAAATGATCTATTTTTTACTGCTTACCTAAGTTTTGTTGGTGTGCAATAGGGCTTACCCTTGCCCATGTTTTCCAGCTTTTCTAAGTCTTTGTCGAAGCTTTTCTCAGCCAACTTCTCACCTGCTAGATGTCCATCTATAGAATAGACATGCTCAAAAGCAAGGCACGTGTCTCATTGTATTGGTGGAAGAGCAGTGGCTCTATTTAAGGCTATCTCGCAAACTCATTGCCGACCCAGTTGATAGCCACGGCTTCAGTTTGAGGTCCTCATTCTTATTCTAACACCCGGCTGCATAAATCTGAATGTTGCTGCTTCATGAAGCTGTCATGACCACTTCATCTGCAAAAGAGACAAAGATGTAATCCTGAGATGATCGAACAAGACACCCTATGCCCCGAGCCTTGACTGAACCTAAAATTTTATCACTACTGTGAGATGAGAAAGCTTATTGCTGGATTTGATCTGACAGACATCTGTTGTATTTGGTCCACGGCAATTTACCCACACTCCTAAAACAAAAGCGAGATGGGGCATTTATGGTAGCTCAAAGCACCACGAGTCTCACAGGGTAGCTAAGCATACATTTGTCAGTCCTACTCGCTACTGTTGCTGCTCACACACGACCCTAACAACCATGTGTCCACCTGCAAGGGAAATTCCCATCGATGTTTTATTGCTATATTATATCAGAGGAGAAGTAAACCTGCCCGAATCTTTGTCACACTGACAGAATGAATGATTTACTGCAGCGTGATGGTTTCAATTAGTCCTACAGATGCTGAAAAATGTCAGTCTTAGTACCCCAACACTGTAAAATGTTCAGTTATGTGTCTCTCTTCCTCCAGCTGTATCCCTGGCTCTTGCTCTAAACGGAGTCTTCACAAATACTATCAAGTTGATTGTTGGCAGGTACGTTAAACAAGCCCATGTTTTTTTAAAGGCAGTGTCAGTAATGCTAAATGTTAGGCTCTTGGCCCTTGCCACATGAGATCCCTTTTTCACTCTTGACAAGTAAAATGAAATTCTTCCCGTCGATGGTATTGTTTGATTTTCAGACCGAGGCCAGACTACTTACAGCGTTGTTTCCCAGATGGGCAAATGAATGCAAAGATGCTTTGCACTGGGGAGCCGGCGGTAGTCTCCGAGGGGCGCAAGAGCTTCCCCAGCAGTCATTCCTCCTGTGAGTATCACAAGGCGATTGACATAAATCACCACCAGAAGTTGCAACACAATGCCAGAAGATATCAGACACTCATTAAAACGGCATGGTGCTCTGAGCAACATTTCACCAAGTAGAAACAAAATCTATGACTGACTGGCTGCTGTATGTATGAGGTGTATCTTGTTGCTCTCTCTCTTTCATGGTAATTACAACATGTAGCAATCAGTTTCATTCAATTTGCGCACCCTAAGTAAGAGTTGAATGCACACCCACCGTTTGATCTGACATCCTGCTGTGCTCAGCTGTGCATTCCGGCTTAGGACACACAAAATCTTATCCTCCAAGCTGTTTTCACTTCAGCAGTATGTTAAATAATTCAAATGTTTTCCTGTTGTCCAGCAGACGAATGTTAAGCGGTATCCATGGAACATTTGCTGGAGGCCACACAGATGCTGAATAAACTCTTGGCATAGCGTGGTGCATCTGGGATGTAAAGGCTTTAATCAAGAAGATACATCTTTGCAAAGATCTATTAATGGTCTTGCCAGCACTGAACAAAAATGTGACGGCATGGCTTTGGTGTTTTGGGTTTTTATTTTTTTACGGTGTTTTGTTCCGGTGTTTCTCCTCATTTAAAAGTGCCTAAAGATGGAATTTAAAACGGGTTCTTTGCTAAGTTGTCTGTTATGTGACACAGCACTGGTTCCTCCCTTGAGTTAGGTGCCTTTTTCATGTTTGAATGAGTCATACGTCAGTGTTAAGTGGCAGGAGCCTGGAGAACTATTACTCAAGATATAAAAAATTGCAAGAAAGTCTGGCTGCTTGGAAGAAACAAGGGGTGGCTCAAGACTTTTGCACATCACAATATCTGTTTTGCGAAATTAAAGAAAGCATCTTTGTGTGCTTTGCTACCGCTGTGACATGCATGAAATGTATTTTGTTTTGCTTGCTTCTGCATTTTCATTACATTTCTACTCTACATCCTCATTCAGAGTTGACAAGGTAATTACGCAGTAATCATTTGTACTGCAGGAATGTGCAAATAAGCAAATTGTTGCATCCTACCGAAACAGTTATTTGTCACAGTAGTGAAAAGAGCTGAAAATGCATGATGCATCTTAAACACCTCTTCTTCTTTTTTTTTAAAGATTCTAATGAAACCAAATGAGAATTATTCGAATTATTATTGAGGTATATTGGGCATATGTACAAGAAACGCTCTGCTTCTGAAATGCTTGGGAAATTTGTTTAATTGTCATCCTGCTGTCAGTGTGAATGTTTACAGCAGGCTCCTAATCAAACATGAGATCACTGGGCTTTTGTGTGTTACATGCCAAGACCATGTGAATTCAATGATGTAATTTCACAGCCCAGATTTATTTGAAATACATATTTATAGTAATAATGCTAAAGTCTAATGCTTACAACCTCTCAAACACCTGCTTTAAAGAAAGGCTTTGAAGTGTTGGCTTTGTCCCATTAGACATGGCAAAGAGGGACGATGCTCTGTAATTCACCGCAGCACTGAGCATGGATTACATTCATCTATGCGACAGCTCTAATAGCCTTATGTTGTTGCACAGTGAGTAAGAAAGTGATTGAGAGAACAGTGCGACTGGGGACATAGGGAGCGCCCATACACTAGCACATCTAGAGAGCAGAAGAAATCCAATTTCCCGTCTCTGTCCCTTTTCACCAGACATTGCTTGTTGGACCACGAATAAGTTACAGAGCTTTTACTCAGACAAATGTGGCGTGGGACAGAAGAATAGGGCCAAAGAGAAGACGAGAGTGAATGGAGCCTTGTTTAAAATGGCATCTGGATGTCTCACAAAATCAGCTCTGGCTTGTGTGAAGACATACACTCAGACTATAGGGGAAAAATAAACAGTTTTGCACTCACAGACTCAGAAATGAGGTCACAGATATGCAGCTTGTGTCATTAAAGGACGCACGGTAAAATGCAAACGAAATCCATCAAGAATAGCCAGAACAAAGATATACATATATATCAGATTCCACTGTTTGTCGACAGACACTCAGACTATTATTATTGCATTTGAAAGTTGTTAAAGCTGCTCACGTTGCCCCTGATTAGATTTCTTTTTCTTCGCCTCATAGCAAAGTAAAAGAATAACATAAATTGGAGGAGACAGGTTCCAGAAAAAAGAAAAACAAACAGATAAATAGCAACTCCCCTGAATTCGCTGCACCAATATCCACAGCGATAAAGCAACCGGGCCCTAAAGCATTAGCTCTAATTGTCTACTTCATATTCATATTCATCTCACCACTCTCCCCTTGTGAATATTAAGCCATTAGATATGATCAATTAATAAACACTTTTGAAACCCATCTGCCATCTTACCATCTACAGTCTCTCCGATTCCTAAATGAATCCTGAGAGATGGAGCTAATCACATCTCCAGCTCCTGCTTCTTTCACTTATGCACAACTATCTATATTAAATTAGCCTTAGCTTGCCATGTCCATCATATTAGTTGAATGTCTAGGGAGAATTAGGCTGCTGCAGCAGCGTGTCCTCTTATTTCTGCTATAACGCAGTCAGACACAGTTCAGTGCAGAGTGAAGGAGCAATTATACAGCGCTAATAAGGAGGTTCTGTTGAGCTTTTGTATGTTAATGGATGAAACAGTCTCCATGCTCAAGTGGTTAATTAATATGCATTACTTCTGTGAGAGTCAGGGTTGTGTCCCACTTGTTCCTGCTGGGGTCAAAAGTCAAAACAACAAGAAGAGAGTGAGGAAGGCTGGGAGATTGGAAGCATAATAATATGAGTTTGGAGTGTGGTGTTGATGGAAATTCATTATAAAGTAACACATAAATAAGTAATGAGTTAAGTGTTTAAAGCTAGAATGTAGATAAGTTTGGTGTAATGGCTCAGCCGCAGCCACTGAGATCTTTCAGACTGAACTTCAGCATTGCTCTGAGCTCATACTAATATTAGCACATTTGCTGTGTTAATTCTAACAAAGATAAAAATCTTTGTGAAAGTTAGACTTGCAGATTGGCAGTGATCTTGGTTACATCCCAGGGCAGTTACTTTTACCTAATAATAATCAACAGGTAGAATGCCATACGTTCAGTGTCAGGAGTCACAGGGATGTAAAAATTGACATAAATCTGTTAAAAGAAGCAACTGCCAGAAAATAAGGTTTAAAATGATCTCCTCCCTCAGGTTATACATATAAATGCATGTGGAAAGTCAAGATAATATTAAGTCTTACTCCCAAGTGCAGACATACTGTAATCAATGTCTCTGGCTCATCCTACCAAATACAGTGGAGAAATGGCAAGCTAATAGATACAGAGAGCCAAGAAGCCGAGATTGCTGGCTGAGCTTGACTCCGTGTCCTGCCAGAACTACAACTGAGTTTAATGTCAGCTTTTTTATACAGACCAAAGTCCTGAACATTTTAACTTAATAGATAGATAGACTTGAATAAAAACGTAAAGTAATTACCTGCAGGAAAAATGTCTATCAAATCACATGGCAACCTGTCCCGCTGTTGAAATGCTTCAGTCAAAATCCAAAGTAGGTACAGGAGCGTTTCTTGTATAAGAAATAATTGTGCAAATCTTTTGAGAGCCTAAAGAAAAACTCCTAGTTAGCAAATTCTATCTCATTATTTCAATTTATCATGCAGCTCTGCTATTGCCTTTTCTGCTGCACCACATCTCTAAAAAGATGCAGCTACAATTAAAAATCAAAAAGCAAATTTAAAAAATAAATGCCTGTAGGCTCAAACCTATAGGTGGTTGCTGGGGCGACGGAGGGGCTGAACAGCAGGCAGCGATACAGAGCAGCACATGTTAGTGAAAGAAATGGGAAATGTTGGTGTCTAAACAAATTCGAGGTCTTAGTTTGGTGTATGAGGCGAGGAGAGTAAGGCATGTGTATGACGCAGTCCAGCTTGAGCAGTCTGCCTGAACTAGCTTGCAGACTGTGCAAGCTAGCTCCATTTATGTGGCTGAGCGGTTCCTTTGGATGCACCAGTGGATGCAGTTTCTAACACGTTTACCAAAAAGAAAAACCTTCTTGCATCATTTCCATCTTTAAAAAAAGTGAAAAAGTGCAATGTTGGTCCTTCTTCACTTGAAACTTCTGCGCAAACCTTGTGTTTGTTTGAAGATGAAAAAAGGCAATCACCCTGTACTCATTACTCTCATTAGGCATCTCTGTTTAGTCTCAGGGGAATAACTTTTTCAAAGCTTTTGAAATGAATGAGACAGATTCATTAACATGATGTTTCCCCCCCATCCTTGGCCTCTTCCCTCTGTCCTCTTAGGGACTCCTGCCACTTCTGAACAAGACAATAACATCCCAGTCATTATTAAATTAAGTATAACCCAGCTTGGTCATATATGCAAATTTTACATCTACAAAATGTATTTGCGCACTTCTTTACACGTAGCCCGGGCAGAGCACATACTTATTGTATTATTCATGCCGAAAAAGCATTTCTATTAGAGCAATCCTCAAGATGTTGACTTACTGTGTCTACAAACATAAACTTTGTGTGTACTATGGCAATAAAAAAGACGATTTTGGCTCAGCTTTGCAGCAGGTTAGATTTAATTTATTCACATTTGTTGTTTCTGTCAATGAATTCTAAAAATAAAGGTTAGACAATATTGTTTCTATCTACAGTTCCCCTATTTTCTGTCTGGAGTATTTCAACATTGTCTTCAGTTGCTCAGATTTATAGACTGCACGTCAGTTAAAATGGGCCATTTGCAGAATTTTATGTATGAAATCCACATATTACGAAAAAGCTCTGGTATTTAACTATAGCAGCAAATTGCTACAAATCAGGGAGAGTTGTTGTGTGAGTTTGGTGACCTGTGCAGCCTCCTTCTCATAAATGGATATGTGCCTGTCACTCTGAATGAATGATTATAGCAAGAAAGAGCAGTTTACTAGATGGCTGCTCCAGCTGGGTCATGATTTTAGAAGAGAAGAATCAAAGCATGTACAACGCACAGAGTAATGTATACGTTTATCATGTTCAAACAGTGAAGATGACTTTGTGCAATATGATACCCTTTTTGAAGTGTTACATTACTGCTGTTACTAATACAAAAATGATGTGTGATCTGCTCTCCAGAAATTGAAAAGATAATATTGAAAGTCTTGTTGAACTAATATGAGTTAGACCATGCTGACTGAACATTTCAATGTCCGACTCTATGGTTTATTGATAATTTGGTTCTGTCTTTCACAGTGAGTAATGTAATTGTCTTAGCTATAGTAAGAGCTATTAAAATAAATGGTGTGAGCTGTGATGGGAAATGTGGTGAGGTTGCCCAGAAGTGAGATTGATGGGCAGTGAGGAACGCTTAGGCTGGGGATGGCTTGTTCATAACCTCTGAGCAGAGGAACTCAAGTGAGCTAGAAAGCTCAAAAGTAATGCATTTTTGGTAATGCTGACAATGTCCAGTGTGTTATTGCATACAGAACAAGGTATAGCAAATACTGGCGCAATTTAAAGCTTGGGGTCCACTAAGCCTCTCTGTGCAATGCATTGTTAATATTGGGCAGGTGTGAATTTCCTCTGGGAGCCTCTTAAATCTGCTTTATATCACCCAAAGCTTCATTATCTTTGTAGTGTTTGCATCTTTCCTCGCATTAATTGGGCTCCCAGTTTACCCCAGTCTACTTTTCAAGCAGGATCCAACTTTTGCTAACATCTGATGGGTAAATTGGCTGGCTAGCAAGAAGAAGATACATTGTGAGCAATCCAGCAAAAACAAAAAGAGCAAAAAAACAAACAAAAAAACGCAGAAAAATGTAATATGGGAAAGTATTCTGAATAAGGATGCAATGAAGGAAAACTACAATATCTCCATAACTTCCCATGCAAGTAACATTGAATAACATAGCAATAAATCTTATATTAGCCTAAACCAACTGTCCACTATGCTGGTGTAAATTGTCCAGTGTAAAATTCAGAATTGTTAATGGATCCAAGTCATCACCTGAAAGCAAGACAGGCAGCTGTTGGGACGGCTGAACTTTCTGCCTCTTCCTTCTACCCCCATTGGATTTCCTCGCTTTCTCTCTCTCTCTCCTGGCTGCACATGTGTCCTGCTGGTCTTAGTATTCTGGGCCAGATTGTGGGGTGAGTGACAAATGGGCATCTGATGGGTGAGGCTGGGTGCTGTTTGGCCTGCTGTAGCAGTTAACTAATGACCCTGTGCCAGGGCAAAGATTAATGGCTCCATCACAAAACCTTTAATTCTGATAATTAGACTGCTGCTTTTTCTACAACATCAGTTAAAACAAGGGGTGGTCTCTTCAGCATTGCATGGCGAGTAGCTCAGTCACGATTGTTTTCTTACTCGGGGCTTTATTTTTCACTATAACGTATGTTTCTGTGTGTATGTGTGTAATTTATAAACTCTAACCCACTCTCGAGTGGTACGATTTGGGACATGTGTGTTCTCTTCTTTTTGTGAGTGAGTGCTACCATAGGATCACTAATCCGATGATTTTCTTATGTACGGCAAATTTAGACCATTACCAGTGCACGTGTTTGGACTGTGGGAGGAAAACCGTGCACCCAGAGAGAACTCCCACAGAACTCAAACATAGTCCTCATATAGAAAAGCCCCAGCTGACTCATGGATTCAAACCCAGGACTTTCTTGTTTTGAGGTGAGAGCTGTTCAGTGTTCAGTCATTAGGAAGCTAATTATTTCACGTGGGATGCACACATTGATGCTGCAAACAGACCTCATTTTGCAAGAGTATGCAAATTGCTAAATGAGTCTCCTTGAGAGTGTGGGCTCTGCTTAGCTCTGTAAGTGTAGTTTTCTGCTTGCTCCCGTCTGCTCCTAGGCACCTGCAGAGTGTTTCAGCACAGCGTTTAGAGACTGCAGTCTCAGTGAAATTACCTGTGAGTGGGTGGCTGTGGGAAGAGGTCAAAAACTCCAACAACATCTCATCATAACGACCTCATTGTGATGATCCCTTGAAGGCCACAAGCCAAAACACCTTGGTCAATTAAAAAATGTTTATCTGTACATTGCAAGTTTTGCTGGAGGTTTGACCTCTTTCCATTTTCTTTATCATTCAATTCATGCACATTGAAAGCAGGTAAAAGTGCAGTGGAAACACATACTCAACTTCTGAAAAACTGCTGCAAAACTCCTATCAGTTTCCATTACATTTTTCCAAAATGCTCAACAGTTACACAGATGGATCAGCTGGTCAGTGAATCGATCCCTAACTCCTCCACAGGTTGAAGTATCCTTGGGCAAGGTACTGAAGTCCAAGCTCAACCTGATGCTTAAGCATGTGTATGTGTGTGTGTGTGAATGTTAGTGTTGTGTGTCATAGGGTGAAAATGAGACTTATAGTAATAAGTTGCTTTGACTGCTCAGCTGAATAGAAAGGTGACTTATAAGTACAATTTCATTTACCTTTTAAACTACATAAATATATCTGTAGTATGATTTTATATAGACAGGTTACTTTTGGGGCTTCTTCACTCACCTCTTTTCCCTCTCTGTATTTGTACACCACTCCACATTTAATCAGGAGTTATTAATCTCTCGCTCTTTTCCACAGCTTGTGTTTTGTCCTTTCTCACTCACCTCAACCTCAACCCATCACGGCAGATGGCTGCCCCTGCCCGAGCCTGGTTCTGTTGGAGGTTCCTTCCTGCTAAAAGGGAGTTTTTCCTTCCCACTCTTGCCAAGTGCTCATACAATAGGGCAGGGGTATTTAACTAAAATTTAAAGAGGTCCACTTAGAAGAAAGTTACTGAAGCAAAGGTCTGGATGATCATAATGTTTAATTATATACATATATGTATGATTTTTCAAAATTCTCGCCATTAAAAGTTTAAGTGTTTAACTTCAGAAAAATCGAATAAAGGGCGGAAAATCTCGAATTGCCTCTTTTCTGTTTCCTATCCAGACTGAAAAGTCTCAACCATTATAAATCTCAACACAGCTGAACAGTTGTGAGCAGTTTTAGAGGCTCCCTTTATTCCCCTCTTTTAATTATGGAGAGAAATGTGCCGCAAAAAGGGTTGCAAATGTGTACAATATGTTCCACAAGTGTAAATTTAAACTTACAAATATGTACACCAATTTTGTGTGCAACTTTCTAGGACTCTCAGGCGCGTGCTCCAATCCACACACAAGTAAGAAGCAATCTGACCACACGTAAAACTATTTTACAAACGTGTGCGTCAAAACCTGAATAAATACTGATCATTTACACACAAATTTATTGTGAGTGAATTGAGCTCTAGCTTGTCCTGCAAGGATTTTAAAGCTAGAGCTCAATTCTTTAGTTTTCATTATAACAACTGTGGAGAAAACTGCCTTGGTTAAGTGTGTAGACCCAAACGTGGTCAAGATGCACAGGGCTACTTTCCTCATACCTGAGAAACCTAACTCAGTTGAAAAGTGCAAGGATCAGCACATACAAGCTGCTCTTTCAGGTCCTCATCATCTTAGAGATCAACAAATTGCATCTGGAGAGGCCCAGCGTTCACCCATTGCTCTATTTTCACTGTCCACTTTTCATTTTTGCACAGCACTGTTCGTTCCTAATTTTTTCCTTCTTTCTTCCTTGTCAATTTTTTAAGCTTTTCACACAATCGTCTGTATTTCTCCCTTTCTTTCTACCATCTTTTCATGTGTAACTTACTCTCAGCTATTGACACTGTAGAGTCAGTGTTTACCACCTAGAATGCACAGAGCTGATTGGCTGAGTGGTATCACATCACTCTATTATTTATATTTTAGGGTCTTTACATTATAATATAAAACCCCTTGAGGCAACTGTTGTGATTTGGTGCTATGTAAAAAAAATAGTGAATTAAAAGTAACTGAACTAGCCTTGTGTGACTGGCTCACTGACTGTATTTATATCAAGAGCCTAGATCAAGACATCAACTGATAATCTGAATGTTGTAACATAACATTCAATGTTGATTTGTCTCTCTTTCTTTCTCTTTGTCTTCCCTCTAGTTGCATTCTCAGGTCTTGGTTTCACCTCCTTCTACCTGGCGGGAAAGTTGCAGTGTTTTACGGATCAAGGTCGCGGGCGTAGCTGGCGTCTCTGTGCTATGGTGCTGCCTCTTTACAGCGCCATGATGATTGCACTGTCCCGGACCTGTGACTACAAACACCACTGGCAAGGTCTGCCTGACAACTTAGACACGAGATTTTCCTCCATTTATTAGAATTATTGCCACAAAAAGTCTTGTGCCCGTGTCAGCCAGAAATTATTGATGTTCAGTCCAACCTTGCTCAAGGCACTTTTGTAATTGTAGATGCAGATGAGTAATGAGGCCTATGCTTGTAACAGCTGTATTCCTATAATCACAACAAGCTTTAACTTCATCATCACACCTGACAAATTGAGAGAAAGCTAAAAAGTGCAGCCGGTACGATAAGCCCAACTAAGAAGTTCACTTGTTTGTCCAACAGGCGTAAAATTGTGTCTTAAAGAGCTGTCTTTAAGATATTGCATAATGATTAATTCCTGAAAACTGCATCAGATGCATCATATCATTCACCAGCTTCGGGAGGAGATTATGATTATAAGGTTAAGGTTTCATGTTTCTCCACATCATTATTCTTTCTCTGTTTTAACTTCATATATTTACTAAAAGACTTAGAAAAACCTGGGATGGAGGGGTGAAGCGAGAGGAAGCGAATGAATATGTGGGTGAGGTGTGTAAAAGCGCATGTGCAAATATGATGACAGTTCTGTCATGGGGTGTTAATTAGTTTTAGAGAGCCATATGTTCCACTTTTTTTAGGAACTAAAATATATTTACAATGAAAGCAAAGCACCTACAGCAGTTCAAGACAAGCCAATCATTGCATGGGTCCTCATTGTGTTTCTTAGCTCGACTTTTTGTCGTGAATCTCCTCAGCAAACTGTAAGTACGCAAAGGGCTATTAAACTTGAGGGGGCTCAATCTGCTCCCACTGTAAACACAAGCTGGGAGCTGCCATTAGCCAGGCTGCGGCACCATTCTCAATAGATACTAATGTTCCTCAC
Source organism: Aulonocara stuartgranti (assembly GCF_965226115.1). NCBI lineage: Eukaryota > Metazoa > Chordata > Actinopteri > Cichliformes > Cichlidae > Aulonocara > Aulonocara stuartgranti. The sequence goes on from NC_138949.1 coordinate 10,594,824, forward strand.
CATTCCTTTTCACTTTGGATGTGCCCTCTGTTCTCTGAGGGGAAAAGGCTGGCCTTCCACACGCCGTCTCAACGAGGCCGCCCAGCTAATATATCGCATCAAGTCACAGTCTATTAAATTCGGTTGACAGCAGTCGATGAAACATTCAGTGAGCAAACTCGTGCACTGTACAGCTGTTGAATGGCGGGAATCGATGTTGCAGTATTTTTTTCATTTCACCCAGAAGGACGAAATAAAGGGAGACCTGTGGAAAAAACATCATTTTGATATGGCAGAAGCCTCTACTAGAGCTGTTTCAGCCACCAGCTGGCTGTGTCATTTTGATCTATATGCAGCAATATAGACTTAATACTCACCATGGCAGTGTGATATTATATGATATATTATAGCTTAAAGGTGGCTAGGTATAATACAAGCCTGTTCAGCATATGACAAAGTGACACAGACAGCCTCCTGTCCTGAGGCAAGTGAAGCCACCGCTCAGCAGAGCAGATTCGTTACTCTCCCTTTCAAGTTTCTTTCATCGAACTCCAAACTACAATATAAGCACTGCAACACATACATCAATGGCTTATTAATTGTGCTAATTCTATTTGCAGGTGTTATTTTACTTCCTTCACGCAGGCTAAACTTAGCTATCCATGCATTCCTTTAAATATATCTGTTTTTGTGCCTCGCAGACGCTTTTGTTGGAGGAGTGATCGGGTTGCTGTTTGCATACATTTGCTACCGCCAGCACTACCCCCCCTTCCTGCACATGGACTGCCACCTGCCTTATGCCAGCCTGGCTGTCGCCACGCACACGCCCATGCATCCTCAGGACGACCCGCAGCCCACTGACAACGCCACCACCCTTCCCCTGGAAGGCTTGACTGAAGGGCCAGTATGACTAGTGGCCACCACTGAGACTACCCCCAACGCCCTCACCAAGCCGCCAAGCCCACCCCCCATTCCCAGTGACTGACTGACTCTTGTATACATTCCAGTGGACAGTGAAACGCCTCATGCATTTCTATTCTCTTAAACCCCACACTGCGGGTGGCACCTACATTATTCCTGTTTTGTTTTTTTTCTCTTTGATTTTGCTCAGCAGCCATTAAAGTCTATATTTAGATGTGTTGTATGCGAGGAACCTACGAATATGGGACATTGCCACAGAGAGGGACGAGAAAAAAAATGTTGAAAACCTGAGGAGATGTCTTACTAATGGCTGTGAAAGAAGATGAAAATATTGCCAGCTTTCGCTGGAATCTTTCTGCGTAATGAGAGACACGGTTGGCAGGTTGCTATATGCTGGAGTATATTTATTGTTTGGTTGTAAAGAAATGGGACAGATGGTTGAGGAGATCCCATGAAATGTCACAGCAATCAAACCATGAAATTAAACTAGTGTTATTGTATATGTCACACTTTAAAACAAAATGTGGAATCTGATAGCACCTCATGCCAGAAACGAAACAACATCCTGTGTTTCATTTAAATCTACAGATGTCTTCTGCATTTTGTAGGGCACCAGGCCTAAAACTTTAAGGCATGCAGGAGCAGTCTATATTCATACCTCTACTATTTCCAGCAGTTTTATTTTATTGTCTGGCAGCATAACGATAAATAAAGAACCAATACTCACTTAGGGAAGCACAGCTCCATGTCAAAAGCAATGGTTTTTTTTTTTCATTATTCAAATTCTCACCATTCTCTTGGGCTTTAAACCCTGCATATCACCACTTCCTCATTTCTCTTCCTCCTCCTCTCCTTGTCACCATCAAACTCTATTTTTCACTTGCTTTGCATTTAACACTTGTTCCCCGAGGTTGCACAGGGACACGGACCCTCAGTGGGGGCAATCAATAACAGCCAAGCGGGAATGCTGTGGCAGAAGTGTGTCTGGGAAGGCGCAAACCCCAATCTGCTTCTGCATTAATCCTCATTAAGCACGGTCAGCCACTGCTCCTTATGAGGGCATTAGAACTATATGAGGTGCCCCGTGAACTGCCCATGCATCGCAAATGGCTTTCAGTCTAATGTAGCCCCACAAATAGACAATCTAGTATTCAGCAGACTAGAGATCTGAACCCAGGGCTGTGATTATGGTGTATTTATCATCCATTAAAGTTCAATTTTTCTTAATATAGGGACAGCATGTTGAAACAAGCAAACACCAAAGATCTGTAGGTTTTTTTTATGCCTAGGTAGTATGCACCAAGTTTTTCATTATGAACAGAAATCCAAGATAGCTAGATGACTGGTTTCCTATCATCAACAAAGCAATTTGTAGCCTTTTGCAGTTAGAAATAATGTTTTTTTTTCGTTGCCTTGGTTACTATGCGCTTTTTTGCCATTGCTGTGACATTAATGGGAAAATTAGATATTAGGACAGCTCTAACCCAAACGAGCACTAAAAAGCAATGTGTTGGGCGATGCAGGAGAACTGCACAGCATAACAGAATGAATGAGCAGCAAGCCAAATGTAGAAAGCTTTTTTTTTTTTCAAATCCTGTCAAGAAGCTCGTGAGCAGTGTTTTTACATTCTCTACAGTCTGTCGCCACATATGTTTTAATGGAAAACATCAGCTGTACCTTCGGCTGTTGTTTCACTTTATCCTGGGCACAGTTTGGCTCGTGGCACAAAGGTAGACAAGGAACGATCTCTCTGATCAAAATGACTTTTTACATGATTTATTTAAACGTGTCACAATTAAGCCTGAATCACAAATGCAACCCATTGGCAGCTGTTGTAAAGCATTTGTGTGTGTGCGCGCGCGAGCGTGTGAATGTTTTTGTGTGCAGCGTTTGACAAGGTCGACCTCACAATGATGCAATACAACGTGAAACTTTACAAAGAACGAACGTTTCACCAGAGGGAAAAAGGTGCTCGACGCTGCGCATCAGACTCTGTGATGGGACTTGAGACTCTGAGAGCTGACTGTAAGAAAGGAGAGTGACTCCATAGAGTCTTTCAGCACATGACTGCAAATGTGTCACTGTGAGATACTGGCTTTGTGAGGCAGATTTTCAGAGATAAAAAGGATTGTGACACAAATACACAATGTTCTATACCTGCATTTGCCTGACTGATGGCGGTCTGATGTTTGTACTCTGTCATTTAGTTTTCTCCTATTATGTGGTACTGTATATTGCAGGAAAAGCATTGTTCAGAAGTCTGTATTTTCACCTTTTTTCAACAGGGGATTTGAGTTCCCCGCTCTCTTAGAAATAATCTAAGATCACGGCTTGTTTTCATTTGGTGCTATAGATGCTGTTGTAGCAGTTGGTGTCCTGTTATTTCAAATGGTTGATGTGTCACTAAGAAACGAAATTTAATCTTTTTTTTAGAGAGAGAGAAAGAAAAGTTATTAAAATAAATATTTAATTATTTTAAATTAGATAAGCAGCCAGTGTGTACTCCTCAGATATTTTTTCCAGATGTTTCACCTTCACAAGGACTGAAGGCATAAATAAACTTAAGAAAATAAAAATACTGAAGAATATTGAGATGATTGTCAGCTATCATGAATAGATGTCTGAAGAAAAAAAATGAATCTTTGTTCATGGCATGCCAGTTCCATTTGTGAGAAGATTGTTTTCTATCAATAAGCATGTCAGGCCTTGAGAAGTCTTTGAGCTGTGTTTTGCTATTTGTATACTTTATGTACAATAAAGGACTGCAGCTGTGTGAACCTTGTCCATGAAGAATCAAAGGATCCTTAGGTATCTTGTGCGATCGTGGGGGTCTATACTAACTCTGATGAAAGAAACTGAAACTCACAAATCAAGGTTTGGGGTATTAGAATAAAAAAAAAACTGTATTTAGCAGCTACTACACTGTTCCTTATATTATGCAAATGAACAATCTTAGATTGTGCAGTAGCAAACATCTGAATGAGCTCAGTTAGTTCAGTTACTTTATGCTTCAGCGGAGCTGCCATCGGTTAGCACAGCGCAAGCAGAACTCTGGTCTAAGTGTGTGTTGTGCTTTACTGCACCAGCTGTGTTGCACTCTTGCTTAGGGAGTTTCCAATAAACATATTTGTGCCTAAGACTGCCTGTTGATTTTCATAACCTGATTGGGTTGCTCTCAGTGACAGCTCTAGCTTTTCTTTTTTTTTTGGCCATGCTAATGACAGCAGTGCTAATACGTTGGTCGGTCAGTTCACCACACTGGAATAACTGCAGCTCTTGGATGAGTTGGCACAACGTATCTTACAAACATTCTTCTTAGTGACTTTGGTCTCCACATTTCCACATTGCTTGTCTCAGTTTTTTTAATCTTTCTTTTTTTTTTTAATATAAATTACAAAAATATATATTTGGATCTTTTGAAAGATTGGACCCAGTTACTGTGAGTTAGTTTCATGGGAAGGAGACAATGCTTACCAACCTCAAACCAATACTATAGCCTAGCAGAATGCATACTAACACTACAGAGGTGTAATTGATTCACCTGGTGGCGACTAAAGAGGTAAAGATGCCTTTTATTAAGCTTTCAAGTCAACTGAAGCTCTTAAGATTTTAAGATAGCTTGTTAATGAAAAAAACATATGAGCAGGATTTTTATTTATGGAAAGTTTCCTTAGAAAACATTTTTACAGAACTCTGTGCAGTCTTAGGTATGGCTTCTATAGGCATTAAGAGGGTTATTTGATTAACCGCCAATATGACCACCCCTCTAAATTCAAAAGTTTGTCAGTTTGTTGAGCTGCACATCTTAACACCTTTATTTGACAACTTTTACATCTGTAATAACACAGGTGTGTGTCATAACTGTAGTGTGATAACTGAATTTCTTACAGTAAAGCATTACTGTGTAACACTTTACCCTAACACTGCTCCTCTGTATATGAGAGCATTCTTGAGTTAAATGTAAGGCCATCTGACAGCTAAAGTGTGGCTGAAATCTGAAAACAAAATGACTGAACAAGAAAAGAACCAAAGAGCTGATATGGCCTAGTCAAAGTCCAGACCTCAATGCTGAGACAAGACCTTCTGAGAGCTGTGCATGAATGAAAACCCACAAACATCAATGAACTAAAGCAATCTAAGGAGCTTAGAAAGAAAGCGACTGGACTTCTTTAAGTCTCTTTAGAAGTCTAGTCACTTTCAAACCTGCAAATAATAGAGTTTGAAAATACATTCAGTAAATTGAATGGCTAAAATTTCAAACCCTTTTCATGAGGGCCTTTAACCCTTGTGGCGGTGTTACTCATGGAAGTAATTCCTCCTGAGTAATAAGATAAAGACATCACAGATCAATGAGGTTGTTGCTCCCAGACATCTCCCCTCATTGCACTGATGAGTTGCTGTGATGTGTCTTTTTTCCACAGCATATTAAAGTGTGATGACAATTGTGAAAGCAAACGGCCTCAAGGTTGGCGAGGGTAATTGAAAGAAAAAACAGAAACTCAGCTGAAACATTTAAGTGCTGTGTGATGTCTAAAAAAACCCCCATCCAATCAGACCCAGCAGAGCTGCAGCACCTACTTCAACAGTAAGTGGAGAAAGTCTCCCTGCTGAGAGTGAATCTTTGACAACCTGAAAACTCCAGGCTTCACCTAACACCTCAGACAGGTGTGAGGGTGTGAAATATGATCCATTCTGCAATAAAAATTTATAAAGTGAACGTAATCTGACGTTCACAGTTGTTTGTTTGGATTTGACAGTGAGCTGGTAAATAAGCACAATATTTCCTAGGAGCTGGCGCTTCTGCTAGGTACAGTAGATAGTGTCGTTTCAAGGCACATTGAGCACACGCGAAACTGAAAACCACCCCCACACACAATCACTATTACACAGAAAGCCACAGTTGAAAATGTCTTACGGAAAATTTGGGAGAAGCCTCTTGCTGTGAACTAATAGAGATATTGTTCTGAATTGCAGAAAACTAAAATTTCATACAGCAGTAAAAAGCTTTGTGTAACACGTTTGTTTGCCTCAGAAATAGGCAAGATGATTTCCATTCAGTATGTGATTGATTAGAGTGCTCAATCACAGGCAAATGTCATCCCTCAAAACACCCAGTATTGTTTTCCTGTCAAGGGCAGCTCCCCACTTCTGGATGAGCAGTGCCATTATGGGAGTCAGATCAACCTAGATCTAATGCATCAACAGTCAGCTGGCATCTAATATCACTTAACATTGCAATACCCTTCAGGAGGCTGCACACATAAACATAGTGTTTTCAAAGGGGGTTTCAAAAAGAATGTGCTTAGAGTATAAGGGAAGAGGGATCGTTAATATGGTAATTAGTTATTGTAGATGCTGATAAGATATCTAACAGTGAACACACACACACACACACACACACTATCTACCCTATATACATTTTTCAGCGGTGTAAACAAAAAACAGCTCGATTAAAAACACTGTTAATCAATATACATGGCATTATCTTTGCAATACACAAATAACAGAATTCCACCAACACTAACAGTGACACTTATCAGACATGTGTTTCAGGTCAGATCTCTGCTATTAAAGCAACCAATCAGTTGCAGAGTTGGGAAATTAAAATTATTAGAGTCACACAGAAGTAACAGTTTTATGCATAACGAGAAAAATTGGGGTAGATGTGCTTTGCCAACTTAATGCAGAACATGAGAATGTTTTTGCCAAATATATCTGAAGCATTTTAATTGGTTTCAGTCATTCTTCTGTGCTGCAGCAATAAAGGGATCGTCCAGCGTTTTAGTATTTTATGTTCATAGTCACAGGACTCAAAACTAATTATCTTGCAAACGATTACTTTACAGTAAGTTTAGGTATAGCGGTTCAAAGGATTGTTAATGCAAATATCTATAGCAACTGACTGCATTTAGGGATTTAAGCATGGTCAGGAAGAACTGCTGAAGTTTAAACTCAGCACCACATAGAAAAGAAAATTGACTTTAAACAAGTCGTGGCTGCTGGTCAGATGGACTAAGCTGAGTATTTAGTAGAAACTGCTACTAGGATTTTCCCATACAACCATCACTGAAAGGTTAACAAGAATTCTCACAAAAAGCAGGGAAAAGAAGAAAAAAAATATCCAGTGAGTTAGCAGTTCTCTAAATGAAAATTCCTCGTTGACACCAGAGGTCAGAGAATGGCCAGACTTCTTCGAGCTGATGTCAACAGTAACTTGTAACTTGTTACAGTCAAGTCATACAGAAGATCATTTCTGAATGCACAACACAGCAAACACTAAAGCCGATGGGCCGCAGCAGCAGAAGACCACACCAGGTGCTACACCTATCAGCAGCGACTTGGCAACCGAGCCCTTTCTTTAGCATAGTTCTGCTGGAGGTTTCTTCATATTAAAGGGGAGTTTTTTCTCCTTCCCACTGTGCTTGGCATTTGTTTCTTTAATATTGTAGAGTCTCTTTAGTGCCTTGAGAACACTGTTCTTGGGATTTGGTGCTATGTAAATAAAATTAGAATACAAATAATAAATTGATTGAACTCGCATTGACTGAATTGTGCAATAGAGGGAAAAGACTTGATGACCTGATCTGAAGTCTCAATTTCTCCTGTGACATCCAGCGTGTAGGCTCAGGCATAAACAACATGAAGCCAAACCTACCTTGCATGAACATTTCAGCCTGCTGGTGTTGTTGAAATCTTGTAGAAAATATTTCCCCAGCACACTTTTGAGCCCCTTAGTACCAGCTTAGTATTGCTCCCTCTCTTTCCCATCTCCTGATGGTTGCTTCCAGCAAACTCAAATCAAACTTTTTCTTGAACATGACACTGAGTTCACTGTACTCAGTGGCCTCCAAAGTCACCAGAGCTCAATCTCTAATAGAGAACCTTTGGGATGTGGCGGAACCAGAGATTCATACCACAGATGTGCAGCTGATAGGTCTGCAGCAGTTGTGTGATGCTGTCATACAAATGTGGACCAAAATCTGAGGAATGTTTCCAGCACATTCTTAAATCAATGCAGAAAGAATTAAGGCAGCTCCTAAGGCAAAAGAGGATCCATCTATCTACTGGCAAGGTGTCAGATGAGTGTAGTTATTTGTCTGTAGTGTCTAATTAGAGGAAGACTGATTGTATCTCATACAGAGGACCAAAGCTGTCACAACGCTAATAGAACAACTGTTGAAAGAAAACAGGGGAAACCTAGTTCACCTTTTCACTCCTGTGTGGCTTTATTTCTGTAAAGGATAAAAATATTGAAGGGTTTTTTGTTTTTTTTTCTGGACAGGGCTTTAACCCAAGTAGACTGGGTTAAATAAAAAAGAAAAGTAAGGCGTCATGTTTCAAAATTGGGATTAATTAAGTTTGTCAACTTCAGACGCCCGCCCAAAAGTTCTGCAGCAGGAAATAATCTAACAACTGAATCGTTTCATTATTTTATTATAACAAATGCATAAATAATAAATCCACGTTCCTTCTGTCTCTTAACTTCATATAGTGTGTTTTTTTTACACCACATGTGAATTATTAATGGATGCAGATTCTAGTGCCACATAAAGGAGTCATCGGATTTGCTCATATTTAATGGATCAACCAGGAAATATAGTTCTCATACTTGTTGTTCTAAATGACTTTGGAAAAGAAGAGTAGCAGAGATATGCTGCCAAGCTTCTTAAAGCTAGCCTTAATTAAAGCGAAAACTTACAGAGAGATCGATATGTTATGTGTATGTTTAAATTACTCCAAGCACAGCAAAGCCTCTGTGGCTTTTGAAAGAAGGAGTATTTTTGTGTGGGTCTACACCTTTGTCTGAGTTCATTACAGGGTTTATTCAGCCATATAAAACAATATTCTAAAAAAAAAAGAAAGAAAGAAGAGGGGGGAAAAGCTGTAGCATACACAATAATTCTCCAACTCTGCATGAATCACAACTAAAATGGAAATTGACATTCATAATAGATCAATAGCAATGAGCAGACAGCTGTGGATGTACTTTTCATGCTCCTGTAAATTCCTCAGGGCGCTGTGCTATATCGCAATGTGTCATGTCTGCCTCATTAATACACAAACCACAATTCTGTCAAAGTGCAACATTCAATATAAACCTGAAAGAAGGGTTGGGGGAATTGTTGGCAAAGCGGGTAGTAAGCTCCCGCTCTCCTTTCTTAAATGTTAAGTACTGATTCCACTCGTGTTTGACTCAGAAGGACAAATTGATCCATATCATTTAGAAATATGATGCAGACAAGTGTTCAAGTATAAACATACTAAACATACGTGGGTGAATGAACGCTCTCAATTTTTATTTTGTCAGTTAGTTATGAGATAGAGTTTTGAGAAGCCATCAGTAAAAAAGACAGCCTCACAGCTGTTGCTGTTTTATATGGCTGCTCAGTGAAGTGGGGGAAAAGCACAGTAAGATATTATTAGGTGAAATGCTTTAGTGCGGTATTAAACAGGTTTAAGCTACAAAATCAGCAAAACCAAAGTGAAATTTGAGGACAGCTCCATCCATCTCTGCTCACACTGTTATTTAGTTGCATTACATTCACATTGTCTCCTTACGCTTTTTTCACTCCCACAGTCCACAGTATTCCCGTTTACTTCCTACTCTTCCTTCAGAGGGAACACAGACCTGTGCTCTGTGCCAATAATATTAGTTACATCTGTCCAACTCCTCAATACGGCACACATATATCTAATCAGCCAGTCGCCAAACCACTCACATGCATTTGGGCATGTGGATATTGTGCCTTTGAATCTGGTATGGTTGTTTGTGCCAGACAGGCTTGAAACCAAAAGCCAGTCTTGGGATAAACAACATGAAAGCAGCCATCCAGTATGAAAGATTCAGAGTGCTGATTGTGGCGTAGCCTGTTGATGTAGGAGGCATTTTCTGGAACACTTTGAGCTTCTAATTGAGCATGATTAAAAAAAACAAAAAACAAAGCCTATGTGAGTGTTGCTGGTCATGATCATGCTTTAACCCTTTAAGACCTACCATAGAACCAAGGCCGCCAGAGCTTACTTTATATTTTTACATGCTGTAATGCCATTTTTGGGAGCATTTCAAGTTTCTATACATCAATACAACTGTTATAGCCCATATTTTAATAATATGTATGCATTAAGTGCATAGTAACTACATAAATTGCAAAAAAGTGCAATAAACTACAAAAAAATTGAAAATCGTTTTTGGTTTTTTTTACATATGTTTCTACTTGGAGAAATTTAAGAGGTTTATCCCTCAAAACTTGAAATACAAAAAAGTTGCAAAAAATAGTTTACAACAACAGGAAATTTATTTTGAGTGTCTTCATAGTTTTATTTTTGAGATACACCAATTTTTATATACTGCAGGAAAAACGAAAAACAATCCTATGATGCAAATTTGCAAAGAAAACAGCATGTGCATCAAAATAAAAATAAACATTTTAAGCAGTGCAATTTGAGTGCTAAGCATCCCAGCAACTATTCAGAAAAGCATAAAGTCAAACATGACTTATAAAAACACCAGTATAGGCTTTTAAGGCCTACAAGTAAAAAACTACATTTTCCGCGAAAATGACGTCACTTCCGGTTTCAGGCAGGAAATGGCCGACCTGCGATCATTCGAGCTGACATCTGTTTCAATGTGGGAAGTGTTACGAACAGCTGATGTGTTTCTGGAATATTATGTTTTTGTTCCTGCGAGCGCTTTTTATGCAATATTTGCAAAGCTATATGTGGAAGGAAACCGTGACCTAGGACAAGCTGATGGCATAAGATGTAAGTACAACTCTGGTTTCATATGCAAAAAAAATTATTGCGGTTCTACAGGGATTTAACAATAGTTACGCAAAACGGAGCATGCCCGCTCTGACCGGCTTTAAAGGGTTAACCTTCCAGAGTATTAAGTATTAGAATTTGGATGAAACACGAGGCAATTTTAACCTGTTCCAGAACTTTTTTTTAAATTTAGTGCAAAACATTTTTTTATCTTGCCCCCTTTTACCCAACCACAGAAGCAAAGATTCTGGATTTGTTTAATAGATTTTACACCAATATAGGTTTGCTTCAAGAAAAATACAAAATGTATCACAATCTCTTTATTACTGTGTATGGATGAAGGAAGATGGTGCAGATGTGGTCTAGACAGCATGAGCTAGAAAATGAATAAAGTGATGAAGTCTTATCAAATCTTATTCAACTAACAGCAACCGTTTTTAAAGGGAAAATTCAACTTGGAACTTTTTTTAATCATTGATAAAAACTTCAGAACATAGTGATGTGCTCCAGACCAGAACATTCCCAGATCTCTGATGTTGAACTTCTACAACTGTGCCATCAGCAGCGTTCTGACGTATGGATTTCTAGTGTGGTTCCCCAGCTGCACCAAGGCCGATCAGCAAGCACTCCAGCGGGTGGTGAAAGAAGCTGGCAGAATTATTGGAACAAGTCTGCCAGAGATCAGTAATATCTTCCCCACTCGCTGTCTGAGGAGGGTGCACAGTATCCTGCGGGACCAACATCACCCTGCGCGCCACCTTTTCCATCTGCTGCCCTCAGGGAGAAGGTACAGGTCTATACAGGCCAGAACATCCAGACTGGCCAACAGCCTGTATCCACAGGCTGTGAGGCTCCTGAACTCTCTGCCCCCCTCTCACGGACAATAACCATATCCAACTTCTTAATAGCAATGAACTGGTCTGCATTGGTGCATCATATCTTTATTCTCGTCCCCCTCCTGCCCCCCCCCCCCCCTCTTTCTTAAATAGATAACTATCATATCTGATATCATATCTCACAGTACAATAATATTGAACGGGTTGCATTGTTGTATTTTGTCATGTTTCTCAGGTCTTTGTCTGAATTTCTACGAACATTATTGCTAAGGATTGTCTTATTGCATTGGAGTCACACTGGGTTAAATATGTACACTTGGGTTTTAAGGGGTATTTATTATTTTCTTCTTTTTTTGGGTTGTATGGAAGCCCCAAACGCAATTTCGTTGTTCTTGACAATGACAATAAATAAATACTACTACTGCTCGGAGCAAAACAAAACAGGAGCACTAGAATGTCATAAAACAAAACACGAGTCCAAAACCAAAAGAAGACAAAAAAGAAACACACCGGAGCCCAAGAAAACCAAGTCCAAAAACAGAACAGTTCAGGGGGCCGGCCCGGGGGCCGACAGCACAGGAGCCCAGACAGTTCAGGGGGCCGACCGTGCGGAGGCGGCGGCGCAGGCGAAGGAGACAACAGGACTGGTCCGGACCGTGCGGAAGGCAACGGCGGCGACTCAGGCGAAGGGGGTCTGGAGGCCGGCCACGTGGAAGGCAGTGGCGGCGACGGCAGAACTGGTCCGGAGGCCGACCGTGCGGAAGGCAGCGGCGGCGACTCAGGCGAAGGGGGTTGTTATGGATAGGCGTGGCTTTGGGTCACGTGGTGTCAGTAATAGTGATTGCTATATCACCTGTTCACGGCCCGAGGGAAATTTTGTGAATGAGTGGGTGATGGGGGAAGTCGACTTTTGCTGACCGCTCAAGCTTGGAATGTTTTTGATCACTGTTTTTCTACGGATTTTAAGGATTTGATAACAAATAAAGGAGTTTTAACTTGGAACTTTGACTAACGTTTTAAACAGCGGGCGCGTCAACATTATTCCCCTATTCAGCTGCTCGGCGACTCAAAGGCTTGAAAGTCGCCAACAGGGGTCTGGAGGCCGCCCACGACGGCGATGACGCCCAACCAGAGGCCTGGAAAGTGGCCGGAGGTGTGGAGGTTAAGGCCGGTCGTGGTAGGTGTAGACGAGGAAGTGGCAAGCCAAGCGCAGAACCAGACGAGGCAGGACCAGGCGACGCTGAAGGCGAAGACACAGAGGCAGGACCAGACGAGGATGAAGACTCTGAAGCTGGACCAGACGAGGATGAAGACTCTGAAGCTGGACCAGACGAGGATGAAGGCACTGAAGCTGGACCAGAGGAGGATGAAGACTCTGAAGCTGGACCAGATGAGGCTGAAGGCACTGAAGCTGGACCAGACGAGGCTGAAGGCACTGAGGCTGGACCAGATGAGGATGAAGGCTCTGAAGCTGGACCAGACGAGGATGAAGGCACTGAGGCTGGACCAGACGAGGCTGAAGGCACTGAGGCTGGACCAGACGAGGATGAAGGCTCTGAAGCTGGACCAGATGAGGCTGAAGGCACTGAGGCTGGACCAGACGAGGATGAAGGCACTGAGGCTGGACCAGACGAGGATGAAGGCACTGAAGCTGGACCAAACGAGGCTGAAGGCACTGAAGCTGGACCAGACGAGGCTGAAGGCACTGAGGCTGGACCAGATGAGGATGAAGGCTCTGAAGCTGGACCAGACGAGGATGAAGGCACTGAGGCTGGACCAGACGAGGCTGAAGGCACTGAGGCTGGACCAGACGAGGATGAAGGCACTGAAGCTGGACCAGACGAGGCTGAAGGCACTGAGGCTGGACCAGATGAGGATGAAGGCTCTGAAGCTGGACCAGACGAGGATGAAGGCACTGAGGCTGGACCAGACGAGGCAGGACCCTTGGACCCTCCAGCAGAGCCTCTGCTGGAGGGTCCTCTGGCAGACATGAAGGGAATGGGTGCTGTGCTGAGCACTGGCTCTGTCCAGACAGCGCTGACACGGTGTAGTTCTCTGGGGGCTGCTTAACCTTCAGGGATCCAGAATCAGCTGGGGACTGAAACCTAGCCTCTGGGGAGGCCCTGGAGTGCATAACTGTGCCCAAAGCAGCTAAAACGCGAGAAACACCCTGGGTGGAAATTAGATGTTCTCCCTGCATGGAGTAAATGAGTGTGACTGGTGACAGAACGAGTGACGGAGCTAGCGGTGACACTGGAGCCTGAGCTACGGGTAGCGGGGACACTGGAGCCTGAGCTACGGGTAGCGGGGACACTGGAGCCTGAGCTACGGGTAGTGGGGACACTGGAGCCTGAGCTACAGGTGACACTGGAGGCACTGGAGTCCAAACATCCTCTGACCTGGCGGAGATAGGAATTTCCTTTGAGGATCGCCTCAATAGCATTTATCCCCACAATCCTTACTCTTGTATTAGAGGTGTGGGTTATCAAGATCACAATTTATCTGACTTCCCCATTGAAATGGAAAATCCCACCAAACAAGCAAAAAAGCTCAAATAAAAAATCCACAAGTGTCCTAAAGCTTAACCAATGATTTTGTAAATCGACCTGTACACAATTTCCAGGAAAATGTGTGTACTAATGCAAAGTGGTTACAAAAATAAAGCACATTCTTACGTAAATATGACATAACAGAAAAAATTAAGGGAATATCTCATTTGAATGTCTTTCTTCCATTGTTAGACCAGTTTCTCAAAAAAAAGTATGGTTGGTAATCTGCATGGGTTCTGTTCAGTGCTCCATATGTGCACACTTGTGCATGTCAGTCATGGTTCTAGAGAAATATATGCAGCAGTTCCCAGTGGTTTCCTTTAAATGGATTTGTCTGACAAAATAGGACCAAATATATGCTCTTGAAGAAACTGATGTAAACGTAACTATCATATGCATCACTGTAGAAAATACTACCAAAGCAGAGATTACGTTTTCACACCCTGCACTTGCTATAAGAACTTATATCATTTCGTAACACATCTGACAAGCTTGTAACCTTGTCAAATCAGCCTCTGTGATCTAATATGTACTGTATGATGCACTGTTTGAATGTGCTAATACTCCTGGTACATGGCCCCAGTTGTCATTAGTGTTTGATAATATTTAAAACAAAAACTCTCTTCAAATAGTACAGTTCATTTTAGTGCATCAAAACATTAATTGACATGCATCCATCTGTTAGTGTGCAATGACTCACATATGCCTATCTTCTAATGTAAACAGTAGGCAACGCTACTTTGGGACAGTACCTCCATGTTAACATGATACAAATAACGTGTTACTGTAATCTGATTGCTTTTTTCAAGTAGCAAGTAATGTAAGGGACTACTATTGCAAAAAAAAGTAATTAGATTACTGTTATTTTCTCATAAGAACACTGCGTTAATGTGTTACTAAACCGCCGTGATCTTGTTTGTGAGAGTGTCTCATTAAAATGACGTAAGCGTGTGCGACATCCGTGGCAGCAAGAGACGTGTGTAGATCAACAATGGATTATATGGAGTGTGGTAGAGAGTACAACCATGCATCGTTTAAAGCGTGGGCGTACTTACATTACTTTGAGTTTGATTCCGTAAAAAATAACAAAAACATTAGCATCCTCTGTGCACTCTGCATGGGGAGAAAACTTCTTTCTGCAGCAAAAAAATAACCTTTAAACCAGACCAAGCACCTAGCACACTGCCACGGGAATGTGAAGTTCACAGAGAAACCCCCGGATCCCCCAATGATATGACCGCTGCGGCACCGGGCAAACCTCCACCCGCCCCACTCCTGCTAAACAGGTGAAAATAGATTATTATTGTGTTATTACATATTCAGGTTGTGTATCAGGGTTTTTTTTTTAAAATTAACTAAGTAACTAAGGATCTAATTACTTTTGAAAATAAGTAATCAGTAAAGTAATGGGATTACTTTTTTGGAGAAGTAATAAGTAATTAGTAACTAATTACTTTTTTCAAGTAACTTGAACAACACAACTCATGGCCCTGTTAATCTCTGCTGGATTCTTGCTTCATACCATCTTTAAATCAGGAACATAAACAAGGCAATAAGCCAGAGAAATGCTGTGGAAAGGCGGCGGCTTATCCTGTCAAAGTACTGTACAAGATTAGAGAAGTTGATATCATTAAAAGGACAAAAGAAAAAAAAATGGACAAAAGTTTCTTGTGTGTTTCAAAATTGTCCTCTCAGTTCCTGCTGTAGAGGTGAAGTGTTCAAAAAGGCATTCGGGGTCTTTAAAAAGTCTCCCTCTTTATCAAGCTATTGCCTTCGCCTCAGGCAGGAATGTCTCCCAAAACTTTATGAGCTGGAATACAATCAGAGTGAGAAGAAGACCAAAAGACTATTAAAACTTTTTTTTACAGTAAGATGTTAATCGTTACCGATGTTTAATAGCCATGTTTGCTATCCTCACTCATTTGGATTTGATCCTTGATCGCAGTGATTACCCGCTGTTGAGACTGCAGCATCGCTTCCAGGTATTTAATTATCTGGCACTTGAGGTCCTTGGCTTTCTCTTTCTGAAAAGACAAGAGCTGTCACATTTAAGGCTCAAGCCAGCTGTAGGAATTTCTGGCAGAAGTTCTGAGGTCAGAACTTTAATATTAACAAGAGCTGAAAACCAGCAACTTTATTGTGAAGAAGAACCCACTGTAGCTTTTGGCTTTCATCAGGGGAACAGTGCCCCAATGTTATTTATTATTACCTGCTCTGTCCTCACATTGATGTGAATCAAAGCAAAGGAATGAAGTGCATGTTTGAAACCAACCATCCTGAGCTCACAATGAAGCTGCTTATGCTACTGGAAAAACCATAAGTGTTCACGTCAAATATATATTCGAACATTGACAAAAAGAGCAACATTAATTCTACTTTGATGCAAACTTGTAGTGAGACATTAAAAGAAACATTTCCCAACATACCTCAAACCTGAGAACCTCCTTGTGTACAGTCATGCCAATTCTGTCAAAATCTCTCTCGTACTGAGTAACCCTCGCCTCCAACTGACGACACACAAAGGGAGAAAAAGAACCTACTTTTTTTAAGCATGGATTGAAGTGCGGTGGCTTTGTTGAACACTCCACACTCCACATTAAAAAAATGGCTTTCTATTAGCATTAAGTATTTTTGTTGGACTAATGTAATTTAAGTTATTTAAATTAAGTTGGACTCAACCGCAGTAAATAAAAACATTGCTCAGAGATGCAGCATAGGTTCAATGAAAGGCTGAGACAAAACACAGAGCTTGAGGAACTTAATGACAACTTGATGTGCAAGAACACTGAAATGCAGGTACAAAAGCGAGAACAAAAGAAAACACATAAAGACCTGCAGTGTACGCTTCAAGAAATGCAGAGGAAATAGCAGGAGTTAGAAGACATGTACAGGCAAGTACAACAGAGCAATAGACATGAATACAAGCACGAGGCAAAGCTAGAACGAAAATCTAAAGATCTGAAGAACTTTCTATTGCTCTCTCCTCCCCCTCCCTCTTCATCCTTTTTCATTTTTCACCCTCACCCCCCAACCAGCCCCAACAGTTGACTGTCCCTTCCTGAGCCTGGTTCTGTCTGAGGTTTCTTCCTATTTAAAGGGAGTTTCACACCATATTAAACTCTACAGCTTCACATCATATCAGACTGTTTAAATCTGCCAATACCTGCAATAAATATTCTGAACTTTCTGTGTTCTGCGCTGTGTCCAGGTTCAGCCCTCTTGCATGACAGATTCTTTAGTGCTTTTGTAAGTATCAGGTTAGATACAAATGTGTGGTGTGATAGAGAAACGGCGGGTCCAGAGGGTGTTGTTCAAAGCCATCTTTATTGCACACGCGGCTGCAGCTCTCACATTCATCACACCACAAGAGTGGCTCAAGAGTTGGGAGTTCGCCTTGTAAATCGGAAGGTTGCTGGTTCGAGCCCCGGCTTGGACAGTCTTGGTTGTTGTGTCCTTGGGCAAGACACTTCACCCGTTGCCTACTGGTGGTGGTCAGAGGGCCCGGTGGCGCCAGTGTCCGGCAGCCTCGCCTCTGTCAGTGCGGCCCAGGGTGGCTGTGGCTACAATGTAGCTTGCCATCACCAGTGTGTGAATGTGTGCGTGAATGGGTGGATGACTGGATATGTAAAGCGCTTTGGGGTCCTTAGGGACTAGTAAAGCGCTGTATAAATACAGGCCATAACTCTTCCCAACCCCTGCTTCCCTGTGTTTTTAAACACAGCGGACATGATTGCGGATGTCGTGCACCGCCCATCATGCTCACCACAAAATGGAATTTTTAGAATGTAAGACATCAGTCAATCTCAATTTCCAAAACCTAGAAATTTGAGGTCACTATTCAAGCAACCAAATTTCCAAACATTTGCTTGAGAAGGGATATTTGGATTGTATTGGGGGGTTTTTTCTCAAAAAAAACCCCCAGTAGCTATTTAATAATCTTCCAATGCATGACCTGAGTATAAATTAGAATAAGTAATGATATGATACACCACCCTGAACACACCCAGCTCTTCTGATCTCGGAAGCTAAGCAGGATTGCACCTGGTTAGTTTTTCAATGGGAAACAGCTTGGAAATACCAGGTGCTGTAAGCTTGGAGTAGCTGTAGCTCAGAAAGTAGAGCAGATCAGCTACTAATCAGAAAGTTAGCAATGTATCCTGGATACACTCACTGAGGAGTCTTTTTTTTTTTTTAATCAACTGTTGTTTTACAGTTGTGGAAGTTTTAGTAAAGGTTAGAGGGGCTCCTCCAATGTGAGTTATATCCTGTGCACTTTAGGAAAACAGTCAATAATTTTGGAGTGCTCACACATCTCCGGTTGACTGGTTTCTTAAACATGACAATGAATTGACTTTACTCAAATACCCTGTAGTGTCACTTACACTATGAGACAAGATAGATTATATAACTTTTTTTTCTCATTTCTGAGATGAAGAGTTTTAAAATCAAATTGTAAACAATGCAACAAAATCTCGACATCAGCAGTTTGCTACAAAGTCGATATTCCCTGCTGTTTAGGCTCACTCTCAGGGAATTGTTATATTCTTTTCTGTTTTATGGTCTCTCTTGATGACAGAATTACAAGTAGAGCTAGAGCTGTGTGACACCAAGAGAGAACAAATCCTACAATGTCAGCACAACTGAAGTTTAATGTCTCGCCTGTTATAGACAGTGTTGTTGTTAATGTATGTTTGGGGGCGTTGAACCCCGGAACCTTCAGAGGTTTTTCAGGGTTCTCCCTGCCGGAATGTTATGTGTGGGACAGTTTCCTGTATGTGTGCGACTAGCTGTGGTTGTTTCTAAAAGTGGTCAGTAAACGTCCTAAAACTAGCACTTGAGTTTCCGAGCATTTTTATCCTGAGGTTATAACACCTTTTTGGCGACGAGGATAAAAGCCGAACGCGGACAGTTTTGAGTTTTTGCTACGGATTTTGCAGTCGGACTACCACTTCGCATCTATGGCTACGATCGGATCGCTCACGGAGTTTGCCGAGGGAGACGGCGACTGGATTGAATATGTCGAGAGGCTTGAACACTTTTTCTTGGCAAACGACATTTCGGACGAAGAAAAAAAAAGGTCAGTTCTTCTCAGTGCGTGTGGAGCGAGGACCTACAAGTTGATACGTAACCTGACGACGCCTCGGAAGCCCGGGGACTTCAGTTTCAAAGAACTGGTGACGTTGGTGCAAAATCATCACTGCCCGAAACCCTCCGTGATTGTTCAGCGGTTCAAATTCCACACTCATTCACGCAAGCCGGGAGTTTCGGTGGCTGCGTATGTGACGGAGCTGAGACAGCTATCAGAGCACTGTGAGTTTGGAGGCGTGCTGGATGACATGCTCCGCGACAGGTTGGTGTGTGGTATAAATGATGATGGCATGCAGCGTCGGTTGTTGGGGGAGCCCACACTGGACTTTAAGAAAGCTTTGGAAATTGCTCAGGCAATAGAAACGGCAGCTAATAACACTAAAGACATTCGGAAAGCTAACAACAATATGCACTCAACCGAGGTGCATCATGTATCTCGGAGTGTGAGGGGCAAACTGAGGGAGCTTTTGGAGTGTTACCGGTGTGGGGGGGCACACTTTGCCAAGGACTGTGTTTTCAAAGACAGTACCTGCCATAACTGCAAGAAAAAGGGGCACTTAGCCAAGAAATGCAGGGGCACTAAGGAGAAATCAAAGAAGGAATGGAAGACAAAACACAAACTAAACACTCATCACCTGCAGGGCATGGCGCCTGAGGAGGATGAGTGTGTTTTCAACATGTTTAATCTGGTTGGCTTTAATAAGTGCTGTGCGGAGCCCATCTATGCCACTATCCAGGTAAATGGGAAGGAGCTACGAATGGAGGTGGATACAGGGGCTTCAGCTTCGGTGATCAGCCAAGCCACCTACCACAGCTTGTGGCACTCGGGCGGGGCACCAGCCCTCCAAGCGACTGAGATAAGCCTTAGACAGTACACAGGTGAATGCATTCCCCTGCTTGGTGCTATAGAGGTGCATGCAGCATATCAGGGTCAAGAAGCTGCAGCAACACTGCTGGTGGTGAAAGGGGAGGGGCCTAGTCTGCTGGGTCGTGACCTTCTGCAGAAAATCCGCCTGAACTGGAGGGAAATCAGGTATGTAACGGTAATAGCAGAGTTACTGGGAAAGTATGCAGATGTGTTCAAGAATGAATTGGGCACTCTCCGGGGCACCACTGTGAAGCTGTGTGTGGACCCTTTTGCCCGGCCACGCTTTTTCAAACCACGCACTGTACCATACGCCATGAAGGCCAAGGTGGAAGCAGAGTTGGAGAGACTACAACAGATAGGGGTCATTGAGCCAATAGAGTTCTCGGACTGGGCAGCCCCGATCGTACCAGTGTTGAAAGAGGACGGAGGGGTGCGTATATGCGGTGATTACAAACTGACAGTGAACCAAGCCTCTCAGCTCGACGCCTACCCTCTGCCTCGAGTGGATGACCTTTTTGCCACACTGGCGGGTGGTCGGACATTCACAAAGTTGGATATGAGTCATGCTTACCAGCAGTTGCTGCTGGATGAGGAATCAAAAAAATATGTGACAATAAACACACACAAGGGGCTGTTCAAGTACAACCGCCTGGTGTTTGGCGTTGCATCCAGTCCGGCTATCTTTCAGCGCACTATGGACAATCTTCTGCAAAACATTCCTGGTGTTGCTGTTTACTTGGATGACATTTTAGTTACAGGTAAAACAGAAGAGGAGCATCTGCGTAACCTTGAGCAGGTGTTGAAGAAGCTCTCAGAAGCTGGGTTGCGTTTGAAGCGCAGTAAGTGTGTTTTCCAAGCCCCTAGCGTGACATACCTGGGTCATCGCATTTCTGCACAGGGCCTGTCCCCACTGGAAGAGAAAGTGAGGGCAGTAAAAGAAGCCCCGAGTCCAAAGAATGTAGCTGAACTAAGATCATTCTTGGGCTTAGTGAACTATTATGGGAAGTTTTTGCCTGACCTCTCCAGCATGCTTGCTCCCCTGTACGGGCTGCTGCACAAAGACAGTCAGTGGAGGTGGTCCCAAGCACAGGAGAAGGCCTTCAGACAGGTAAAAGAACTGTTACAATCGGCACCACTCCTGGTGCATTTTGATCCGGAGAAGGAGGTGGTCCTGTCCTGTGATGCCTCCCCGTATGGCATAGGAGCTGTTCTTTCCCATCGTATGGAAGAGGGGGAAGAGAAACCGGTCGGATATGCGTCACGCACGCTCACAGCAGCAGAAAAGGGCTATTCACAGCTTGAGAAGGAAGGCTTAGCAATAGTTTTTGCTGTGAAACGTTTTCATCAGTACCTGTATGGCCGCCCATTTACTGTTGTTACAGACCATAAGCCCCTCCTGAGTCTCTTTAGTGAAACAAAAGGCATCCCACCCATGGCTTCAGCCCGGGTTCAGCGCTGGGCATTAACACTGTCGGCATACCAGTATCGCATTGTTTATAAGGCGGGACCTGAAAATGCGAATGCAGATGCTTTCAGCCGCCTCCCCCTCCCGGAAGTCCCCGACCAGTCGAACTTGCCCCCAGAAACTGTGTTTTTGCTGGACAAGCTGGCGAACTCTCCGGTCTGTGCTAAAAACATCAAAGCATGGACTGAACGGGATCCAGAGTTATCTCGGGTTAAACAGTGGCTGTTGCAGGGCTGGCCAGCAACAGTGGAGCAAGATCAGCTCAAACCGTATGCCAAGCGTCAGCAGGAGCTCAGTGTTCAAGATGGCTGCATCCTGTGGGGTTCCCGAGTCATTATTCCGCCTCCAGGTCGGTCACAGATCATTGAAGTGTTGCATGAGGCTCATCCAGGGATTTCTCGGATGAAAAGTCTGGCAAGGTCATTCGTGTGGTGGCCGGGAATGGACAGTGCCTTGGAAGACAAGGTAAAAGCCTGTTCTCAATGTCAGTCAAACCAAAAAATGCCACCACCTGCCCCACTCCACCCATGGGAGTGGCCTGGCCGTCCATGGTCCAGGCTTCATCTAGATTTTGCCGGCCCCTTTTTGGGCCACATGTTCCTGGTGTTGGTGGATGCGCATTCAAAATGGCTGGATGCCCACATAATGCCGACCATCACAGCCCCAGTCGTCGCAGACACACTCCGGAGAATCTTTGCAACACATGGATTACCAGAGGCAGTGGTCACGGACAATGGGCCCACGTTCACAAGTGGGGTTTTCCAAGAATTTATGGAGAGAAATGGGATCCGACATATCTGCACAGCACCCTACCACCCTGCCTCCAATGGCTTAGCGGAGCGCGCCGTGGAGACGCTGAAAGACGGTCTAAAAAAAATGCCAGGTCTTTCCATAGAAAAGAGGCTCTGCCGTTTCCTGTTTCAGTATCGCATCACGCCTCATACAACCACAAGCTTGTCCCCAGCGGAGTTGCTGATGGGGAGGAAGCCCAGATCTCATCTGGACCTTCTTCGCCCAGATGTGGGAGCCAGAGTCGCCCAGTCACAAGGTGGGCAGAAGGTGAGACATGATCTACATGCCAGAGGCTGTGTTTTCAGGCAGGGAGACCGTGTGTATATCAAAAACTTTACGGGTGGCTCACGGTGGCTGCCTGGCGTCATTCACCACAGTTCAGGGCCAGTATCTTTTGTGGTGGAGTTGTTGGATGGCAGACAAGTTCGCAGGCACAAGGATCATGTGAGAGCCCGCACGGATGGAGCTGAGAAGAGGGCTCAGAGTGGTTCGCACGCACATGGTGGAGACAGGGCTGTGGACATTGTGGGGCCTCAGAGTGGTTCACCCGAAGGGGAAGTCGTGTCAGCAGCCCCTGAGATCGGGATTGGTTCTTCAGTATCACCAGAAGGGCTGGTGGAGCAATCTAAGTCACCTGAGCCGAACCCGGTCACAGGAGCTCAGCAGGCTCCTAGCCTAGAGAACCCAGCAGCAGGACTGAGAAGGTCAAAGAGGCAGCACAAGCCCCCTGATAGACTGAATTGTTAAAATAATGTGGTGTTGAATTCTCCCTCTCTTTTTGTACTTATGCATAATTGCTATGTTGTGGGTTTTTGCTTAAGGGGGGGGGAAGTGTTATAGACAGTGTTGTTGTTAATGTATGTTTGGGGGCGTTGAACCCCGGAACCTTCAGAGGTTTTTCAGGGTTCTCCCTGCCGGAATGTTATGTGTGGGACAGTTTCCTGTATGTGTGCGACTAGCTGTGGTTGTTTCTAAAAGTGGTCAGTAAACGTCCTAAAACTAGCACTTGAGTTTCCGAGCATTTTTATCCTGAGGTTATAACATCGCCCTTCTAACCTTTACTAAAACTTCCACAACTGTGAAACAACAGTCGATTAAAAAAAAAAAAAAGACTCCTCAGTGGCAACTGATGCTCTGCTGTATTGAACTAGCACCATCAGCACCACTGACAGTGTTCTCCCCTGTAGCTCAGGCCACTGGGAAATGTCCTGGAAGAGAGCTAAAGGATTACCCAAATTATCAGCTCTCACCAGGTACAGCAGCCACAGGTGAGCTGCATTATGCTAACAGCTACTGACCTAGTTGTGAGCATTTTCAATGACGAGGAAGACCAGAAGAGTGGCTGTGCCTGCAGAGACTCTTAACAGAAAGCTTGGCTCAGTTGCTGCTACAGCTGGCTGCTCACATATAGTCTGCCACAAGCTCTGTTTAATTATTATAACCTCAAACAAGCTTTCTTTACATGCACACTTCATTCAATGTGATTTTAATACAGTGTTGTGTTTACAGGCACTGAAGCATTTAATCAGAACAATACGACACGAAGTGATGAACAGATCATGGATTTGTCTTCCTCTGTAACGGCCACCTCGTCCGCATTCGTTCGATCAGTTCTCTGAAGATTATCTGCTAAGCACACTTGTTGTGTTGCATTTCATTCTGTAACATTTTATAAAGTTTGAATGTTTGCATTAATAAAAACAAACAAACTCATTGCAGAGAACTCTGTTCTGCTCTGAAACAATGATTTTTGGGCACAAAGAAACTTAAGCTTTTATTTTAAAGAAGGTTCAGTGAGTTGCTTGTTATAATTTTTCTGCTTTTAAAAAGTTTGAAACCAACCAAGTTTATTCTGATTGTTCTGTTAAAATAAAGATTTTGCTCCTTAAATCTTTAAACTGATTATTGTTGGAATGCTAGGATCCATGAAAAAGTAGTCTTTGATCTGCATCTATTTGAGTACTAATGCACAAATTAAGAAACTTTTTTAAAAAACTCGCTATTTTTAGATCTCATAGATTCGCCTACATGCAGCAAGGTTCACTAAAGCCATATTAAATACCCACGGGATGTGGTTCTTTGAAGAAAGGAGCTGACTGACTATTTGCCAGTCATATTTTTTCCCTTCTTTTGCAAATTTTATGAAAAGAATTACATATGCCCTAGATTTTTTTTAAACTGACATTTTTTTTCCAAACTCTACTGATTTATTTTAGGAGCTGTATTTCAAATATGACACATCTGCCACATGTGATACCAGCTCAGCTGACAGCACAAAATTATAAATCTAGGGGAAGAAAATGATAGCAGGTAATTTCTATCTGCAGTTGACACAAGGATGTCCCTTTTACACGTTGTTGACACAGTGGTGTGTATTTTTGAGATACAGAATGACAGACATGAGGTAAGTTGTTTTTTTGGGGGTTTTTTTCAGAACAGAAGTAGGGTGAACTTAATCAGCATCACTGCTCTAATGTCTTATCTGGCATTTGCTGACCCGTAGGATGGAGAAGACGGATGCCTCCTCTTCTCCATCTTTCTTCATGTTCTCCCAAACACACACGCAAATGCTCACACATGTAAACACTATGACTGAAGACAGATTATTTTTTTCCTTTTTCTGAACAATCTTTGGGGTGTGTTAGTGCCTTTTGCTGAGAGAGAGGAAAGCTCGGTGTGGAATACATAAATATTTAATGATCAACAACATGAAGCGACATGTAACGTATAGGTAGACCTGACTGCAAATGCTGAAGTGAAATCCACGAGTTCAAAGAAACCTGTACGAGCAATCCGATATAGAAATTATAGACCTCCACAGATATTTAAATTCCAATCATTGTACAAGTAACCGATATCAGCATAGCTTGCTAGATCTCTTTAATATTCAGTACACCAGCTGGAAACACATCTGCAGTCATCTATATGTGCTACATGCTCTGCGGGGGGAAATTGGAGCAAAAATCACCTCTCACATATCAGTTAGAAATGAAAGAATTGGATTTTTCTTTCAACCAAGATTCAATGGGCTTGTTTTGGTTCATATCAAAAGGCAAACTCACCAAAGACAAGATGGAAAGATGTATCTTATTTAATGTATTCCAGTCTATGTTTTGGTCTGAAATCTCAAGCAAAAAAAATATTTTGGAAGTTAATATTAGGCATCGGCTGTATGAGATTTTCAGATCAAGTGCTTACTTTCCAACATCTTTTTAACCCAAGATTTCAAATTCTATTGTCATATTGCCAAGTACACTGTCTGTGCCTCAGCAAGGAAACAAAACAAAGTGGAATTTGTGCATTAAAAAGAAAATAACTCTAACTTCATATGCTTTAGATTAGCTTAGATTAGCTTAGATTAGCTTTGGCTACAGACAAAAAGAAAATATCCACAGCAACTGTTACACTGACTTAAAATAAATACACAAAATAAATGTGTAAAACAAAGACAGGCTATCGCTTAAAAATGGAACCAGTTAGCTCTGGTTTTTCAACAACTTGCCAGGTGTACACATTAAAGTTAAAATGTGTAAAATACAGTAAACTCAGTTCCATCTTCTTACATCTCAGAATTCAGCCAAGAGATCAAAACTGTCTCTCACCTCAAAACCTCTGCCCACTGTTCATCTGAGGTGAGTGTACCTGGTTAGCAGTGGCTCTGGACTGAATCTGGCCTAGAGTTTTTCGCTATCTGGGTAGACTGTCCGTCTCCTTTTTACCTCAGCTGTCAATCAATATTTACTATTGAGGAGGCTGTAGAACTTTATAAAAGGAGTCCAATATGAGTCGAGGAGTCAGTGATGTTCACTTCAGTTTGATGACAGAGGTGAGTTGTTGACCTGAACTTTTGCTGCTGTTAGCATCTGTTCATTGTTGCTACCTCTCGTTAGTGACACTTGCTTTGAAGGGAACATATTTGAACATATTTGAAGTTGGACATTTTCAAATTAACATTTAAATGATGTGAGAAGGTAACCAAACTGTTTATCAGAGGGAAATTGTGATTTTTAGGACACTTAAACCTAACAGTAGCTAACTGGCATAATGTTAGCTTGCAGCCAGTTGCTGTTGTTGTTTAGCCAGCTCATTATCAGCTGTCCAGAGACTGGAGGGTTGCATGTCTAATCTAATAATAACTGCAACAATATTGGGAGTAAATAAGTGTGTTTATGCATGTTTATTTATGACTTTAGTTCAAGAGATGAGGCTTGAGGTAAAAAGGGAGGGGAACTATTGTGATGATAAAATAAACATATGATCCTTCATATCTTGATTCTGAAGATGCAGACATGAATTAAAATTTGCCTCCACAGCACCACAAACACCTAGGAGTTCTCTTCTCCTCAGCCTTTGACATATTTCGTATGTGGCCGATGTCTAGCCAGATACATAAAACACAACCAGGTGGAATGATGATGTCCATCTCAGCCACTGTATTCAAAATGGCGGGGAACATGGTGGCTTCCACTCTGAAAACCTACCATACTGCGAAACCTTCAAATATTGTTTACAATGCATCTCACAATTAAATAAATGAAATGAAATACCCACATAGCTGCATACAGGTGACACTGACAAAAAAGAAATGTGTGGCTAAAGGCCTGAAATTCAATTTTCCATCTGAATGACTTGAAGAACATTACAAACCGTGGGATTACCTGTCACTGTATTTACACAGCCTTGAGGTACATGCAGAGTTTGCATACAGAGTCTGGGATCATGCTCACTCTGTGCATTTATGCTGTTAAGTGAGCACTCATGCATGTCTGTGTATCTTTCTGTCCACCTGCCTGACTACAGGTGAGGGCACCTAGAAAAAGTGAGAAAATTAAGTCAGCAAGAAAAGCTTGACACAAGAAGTGCCATCCGCCTCTTAACCCTCCTGCCATCCTTTAAAAAACTCACACCCATCACCCTAGGGACCATTCTCAGCCACGCCATAAAAAGACCATATATCCATATTTTATTCCACTTTAAATTAGCCAACCTTGTAAAACTACTTCTCCCTGAAATATTCATGTAAAGTTTTAATTATATTTTCGTTGTTTTAACCCTTCAAATCCCAGTGTTATTACATGAGCACCCTGTGTTATAAGCCCCAAAAACCAAAAAACGAAACTAAATATTTCCACAAAAAACCAGTTGAAGTAATATGTGATTGTCATTATAAGTAGGCCTTTAGATGGACCAAAGATTGGCACCAACATACATTTTGACCTGCCATTATTTTTTTTGCATTTTTTTTGCAATTTAAAAATTAAAACTTCAAGGCCCTGAGTCTTCATTGACATCCAAGAAAAGAAGAAAAAATAAAATCATATGATGATAATTTGGGGTTGAAAAATAGCGTTTATAATGGAAGTCAATGGGCAGAAAATGGTCCCCAGGGTGATGGGTGTGGGGATTTCTGCTGCTCAGCCATTTTAGGCTGATTTAAGGAATTCACACTGGAATATTAACATTGACAGGTAAAAACTATCCTGTGGCAAGTTTGGTTATATTCCACTGAACACAG
This sequence comes from Aulonocara stuartgranti, assembly GCF_965226115.1. Lineage (NCBI taxonomy): Eukaryota > Metazoa > Chordata > Actinopteri > Cichliformes > Cichlidae > Aulonocara > Aulonocara stuartgranti. The sequence goes on from NC_138949.1 coordinate 10,622,599, forward strand.
TGGAAATGGCAGCCATTTAACACATAGCAGTGGCACAAAAAGGTCCCAAGAAGGCAGGAAGGTTAAAAGCAGAGAAACATCAATAATTCAGCAGTTACAATAGCTCATTCCAAGTTACAAACTTGTGCGTCGGGTTATATCTGTGCTTTAGAACAGCCTGCCTCTGTAGCTTTCCCCGACACTTTCAGCTTGCCGTCACAACATCCAGCACTGAGATCTAACGAACGAGTTATTTGTTCTGATTAACTGTGCAGATCTTTTCCGGCATCATAACCGTATTTGTACCTTATTTCTTGAAAAATACTACCTCCCATTGTTTGTAACTGATGACGGTTAGTGGGAGCTGGTGGCAGCATAGTACAATTCATAAAGTAGTTACTTTATGAATAGTAATGAATAATTTTGACTTTTTTGTCAGAATTCTGGAAAAGAAGATAAAAAAATACGTGCCCACTTTTTTTTCCAGTGGCCCTAATCCTCTTCTGTAGCTATCAAATGAATGGAGTCAAGTTGACAATTACATGCAGCCTGTTTGTGATAATACAGCAATGACACTTTGCAAAATATGCCAGAAAACTGTAACAACAAATGTGTTTCACCACTTGAGACATAAACACAGCATCAGATACAACCAGAATATGAAGGAGGAGATACTGGCACTCTGACGTGTGACCCAAATATAGAAAACATTACTCAAACAAGCAAGTTTAACTTCTTTCTTCTAACTTTTTATTAAGTGACAATAGTGCGGAACAACCTGAAGATTCGTTAGGTTAATTGACTCTAGTTGTATTTAAACTGTAGTGTTGAGCTGTTTTTATTTTATACTTAAAATTTCCAGCGAACCTAGGTTACTTTTGTAGTTTCATTTGACTTATGCTGTGTCACTGGATACAATGATGTGCCACTACTATTACACTATAGTAATGCTGCTGTTGGCACCTTATTTCAATAGATTCGCACTTGAAATTAGGTAGTGTGTCATCGGTGACAGTAGCTCATTAGAAAATAAGGATGGAAAATGCTCTTTATTTACTTGCATTTATAAATGCTGCTGCCTGCAAGCATCAATAAAATGTTGTTTATATTGTTTTTCTATATTATTATAAATATAATTATACAAAATGTTTCTTACATTATTTTGTTTTCAGGCTATATGTTGCTCATCCCTAGTTGCCAAACATAAAAAAAAAAAAAATTAAAAAAACCTTTTCTCAATCACAGGAGGTTACACTGCTATTTACTTTATTGTCCACCAGCACATTTTCACTTGCACAATCTTCTCTTAAATCATTTGCTGTGAAGTGCCAGCTGTGCGACATACTAAACTGGTATAAAAATTACACATTATTAGTTGTTTTTTTTAACAAATGTGATATTTTTAAGCTCTAAATGTTCAAAGCTGCATAAAATCATCCAGTATGTAACATAATTAATCTTTATTTCACTTTTATAGCAATAATAAAGGCTTTTTAAAAAACCTCTTTCTTACTATAGTATATCATTAACTGGAAAATGTAGCATCTGTGTCTAAAGCATAAGCCCAAGGAGACTGATGACTGCCATACCTCCTAATATTACGATAACACCCACATGAAAAGAAAGTATTATTTATTTGCAATGGATAGGTGGCAGTTAACTTAACTTGGAAACACTGGGAGGAGGGAAAAACAATCTACTATCATAATAATAATGATAAATATTATAAATGATAATTTTGGTTGGTAAGATAAGATAGCTGTTGCCTAACTGTAGACCTGAGAATAGTAATAGTCTTTTTTATTATGCTCTTGACCAGAATGAAAATGTCCATCACATATTTCTTTATAAAAATTCTTAATGCTCTTGAATATTTCCAGTTAAATGCATGGTGGCATAGTCTCAAAGGCCTACTTTTACATTTGTGGGTGGAATAAATATATGTAACTCTAGTATAAAAGGCAAATAAAGCCTGTGCCAGATTTCATTGGTAAGCTGATGATAACCTTGAGATGACACACAATTTTCTCAAAGACTCCGAGTGCATGAAAAAGGTTTATCACAATAACTCATATGATTTCTCTTTGATACGTAAAAATGTTTTTGTCTAAAATTACTAAGCTCACAGGCAGTGAGACACTAAATGTTAATACATATTAGTCTTGCAGCAACAGCAAATCACATCTTATTCTTTCAGTTATGGTGATTGGTACAGCGTCTTACACCTAAGTCAGTTGGATTTGCCTATAATATCAGTAAATAAAACTTCTATTATTAAGGAACTGTCACTATTTTTTCCTCAAGGATTTTTTCAATAATAAGAAGCTGATGGAGAATGAAGTCAAAAAGCCAGTTCATCTAAATATTAAGCTGTGAACACCACTGAGAATATGTTGTGTATTTAATCATCTTCACTCACACAGCATGACTAGAGCCAGCCTAAGAAAACAATACTTTTGATTTGTGTGTGTTTTTCTAAATAAACTTATTACAAAGCATTATCTTGCCTGAGGCGAAAAAGAAAAAGTCTAAAAAAAATATCTGCCCCTGAAAGACGAGTACCTTGCCTGGCAGCTCAACTGCCCCAAGGCTACCCAAAGCTGTCTGTCTCCCAGGAATCATATATCAGACTTCACAAGTTAAGGTAAATACAGCGAGAAACACACCTATATGGTTCACAAAGGATTTTAATAATACATTATAGATAAATGGTGTTTGTTTTCTACCTACTCTTATTAGAGTTCTTCTAAAAGAAAAGCAGCAACAGAGAAAAGCGTGTGTTTAAGAAAAGTGTTTAAGAAGCTAGGCAAGAGTCCTAAAGAGATTTGCTGAGTGACTGAGACAGGATACATAGAAAAACTGTCTCATCTTTTCCTTACTTGTATGTTTTATTCATTGACTTGCCTTTCAGTCCGTTTGCTTGGTTCCAAGTGATGAATCCCAAACGAATTCCAATTTTCACGTTTTATTTTTAGCTTTTCAAGATGTTTTTGTTGAAGAGTTTCCCGCTTTTTTGCCACAAACTTCGGTCGAATATGTTTGAAAACTTGAGAAGAGATTTTTAACAATATAGTGAAAGCAAAGAAATCCTGTGAAAAACTTTGTAAACCAGCAATAGTTTTCTGTGTGACTTCATCAGTCTATCACATCGTTGTGGAGGACGTTTGGCCCTCTCTTCTTTACAACGTTGCTTCAGTTCATTTTCTTTTTCAACCATTCGGTTGTAGATTTGCTGTCAGACAGATGGCCTCACCTTTGACTCTAGAATACTTTGGCACACAGAGGAGTGGATGGTCGACTCAGTGAGACTCAGGTTTTGTGGGAGAAAAACGAGCCCAAATCATCACTCCTCCACCACCATGCTGGTATGCAGTATTTGCGCTGATGTGCTTGCTGTGTTTGGTTTTCTTCAGATGTAGTGCTGTGTATTATGGCAGAACATCTGCACTACTACACTAATACTCCTGGGAAGTATGTGCTATTGTTTTAAAACACTCCTGTATACTCCAGACCAGCAAACTACCACAAGTTCTGTTTTTATAGAGCTTCACCCTTGCTGGTCATCAGTTAATACAGTGCGTTTGATTAGCAGCACCTGTTACTTCCCCTCTTATTATATACCATTGTGTTTTTAGAAATGACTGAAAATGCACAAGACAAGATTTTTAAGAACTCGTAAGCTGTTTTGTAAGTCCGTGTTTTTAATCTATGTGATTTGTTGGTCAACTCAATTAATCAGGAAATAGATATTCATGAACCAGCAGCAAATGTAATGCCCCTTTCACGGCGAACAAGGTAACCACATCTCCTCCATATTATTCATGCAGAGGAATTGTATCAGATCAGTTTCTGTCAGGCCCTTTTCTTATAAAAATGATATTAATGAAATCTGTAATTGCCTCAGTTAGTTAATTTTATTCGCATAGATGTACAAACAGTTGGCTGGCTCTCTGAAGTGGGGGTGATGTGTGAATCTGGGGCATGCAGTGACTGATGTTCAGTGCTGACGGGCATTGGCACTGCCACTGTGCCAAACCCATGAGGTGCCCAGCAGAGAAGAGGAGCTGCAGCTGGCCTGGATAAGATTTGCCATCAAGTACGATGGCAACCTGGAATCCGTTGTACCTGAAGCACATACATCTGGGGACACCTGAAGGATGCTGAAGCGGCTGTTTTCTTCTCTGCTGTGACGTATTTTGAGAAAAATGATATTGGTACTACTAACGGGGGTCTGGGTTGGGATGTGATAAAGATAGACTAACTACAAGTTAAGTAAAAACAAATCCTCTGAAAGACTGTAAATAATGTTTTTAGGTGTAACTGGCGTATTGTATATCCATCTTAACAGGCCAGTGAGAAATCCAAATGAAAGATTTGTTTTACACCAGGGATCTCAAACTCAGTTTACATTGTGGGCCACATACAGCCGACAATAATCGCAAATGGGCCCCGACCAGTGAAACATCCCACACATTTAACACATTTAAACATGAGATATCTTAATAAAATAAAAAGATGCGCAGTTTTGAACATGATAAATAAATGCTGCTGCAGTGAATGAAAGAAAACTGTCAGGATGTCTCTTTGGGCCTAAAATTGTAAGAAATAAATGTGTAAAATTAAAGAAACTTATTGCCCAGACTGTCATCTAATTATACAAAGAAAGTTTTTATTTCACAGAAAATGTTCTATTTTTGTTTTTAATTTATTTATTTATCTTTACTGTGAACCCAATGTATTCAATAGCAGAGATTGAAAAACAGAAACCTTTCTACCATTTAACTGTTAAACTGTTACTTAATTACTTTGGTTTAGTGTGAATGTCCATGGTGGAAGTCTTTATCAGCAGGAAAATGCAGTTAAATAAAAAAAAATCAATGCTCTTTTTCACATTTTCCAAAGCCAAATCCAGTGGGCTGGATTGGACGCTTTGCTAGATCAATTTTGGCCCCTGAGCCTTATGTTTGACACCCCTGCTTTAGACTAATTGTCAGGTTAAGATTATCTGGTTTATTGAATGATAGTTTTCTCTTTTAAAGTTAACCTGCTTAGTAGATTTGCATCTTGATCTGAGCCAAATTGATTCAGCATCTGACAACAGCTCTCGTGGTGTGTGGGGATCACAGCTTTATGCCGAGAATGGAAAAAAGCCAATGAGAGATGAGTTCATGTTGAGGTGACTTGGGCTTTTTTCCACAGTTTTTGGTTGGATTTCAGTCAAGTTGTACTGTGCCGAGGATTAGAGAATGCGTACTGTATTAAAACCCCAGCAGGGCTTTCTTAGTTATGTCAAATGTATTTCGTGTTGCCTATTAATTTAGTTGGAACAGATGTAAGTCTGAAAGACAATTTTGCAAGTATTAGTTGTGAGTGAGTGATTTCCTTTTTTAATACCAGCTGGAATTTTTTAATGTCCTGTCATCTTCTTCTACATTCAAGCTTGTGTGCCACTTTCAGGATGGATACTCTTGCCCTACTTCCACAGCTCTATTGTACTGCCCACATCCTCTGTGTTAAGGCAATATGTTGCCCAACGGGATTAATCTGTTGCAAGTCTCTTCATTTCTCTCCAGTTCAGTTCTGTCACTCATGACTCGTTACACACCAATACAAACACGCCATATTTAGACAGCTTCACATGCCTGGCTGCTTAAAAGTGCATACGAAATGACAAACTCTATCCCCGGGCAACTATGTCACAATTGCACAGTTTTTACTGCAACTACACACCAACCAAATCCTTTAGACTGTTCTGTATGTCAGAAATGTCAGCTTCATTCATCAATCCAGCCAGCAGTGACGTTGCTCACCACAGTATAATTGGGACAACTACAGGCCTGACCTTAAATCCCCAGCCTGGACCACTGCACATTTGGGAGGTGGAAACTTGTAGGTGTCAAAGTGTGAATTCCTCACTTAAATCCAAACTTCAGTGTAGTGACCAAGAAAACATCATTGCCGGAATAACCCAGGACCGTGCGGACCGAATTGACTTTTACTGTATTGCTTGTTGATTTAGAAAGGCATTGACAAAGTCACAGTAGGTCTGCTGTAGGGTCAGTTTACCTGAAATCTTATTGCTCATATAAAGTCAATTGGTTAGTATTTTGACTTGATTGAATTACTTTTTAAAATGTAAATTCTTTTCTTCATCATCATCATCATATTATTATAATGCTGTTATTTATACTGGTACTGATGCACAGTGTGTGTTATTGTTACTGATTAATTGTGTTGTAATTGTGAGGGACAGCCTGTCAAACTGTTGCCTTAGTTACTACTATGAATGGATTTCCACTCTATCAACTTCCATGTTCTTCCTCAGTTTTAATCTTATATTATTCATTAGTGTTAAAAAAAAATTACTATTGTGTTTTGTGAAATCAAAATTGATAGGAATGGATTTCTCTTCATTTGCTCGCCTGGGTCCATTTTCTAATGGAGAGAGCTTTGTTAGATGTTTGCTTAGCAAAGGGATGGACGCTCACAGGAAAAGATAGCTTTGTTTATCCCGTCATTTCCATTTAGGCATGCATGCCTCTCATCCATCTGAGAGGCTTTGTGAAAAACGAGCAAAAGATGATGCCTGCAGGCTGGTCGATGGGGTTCTGGCTGCTGAGAGCACCTATATATTCATTATCATATAAAGCAGAAGAAGCACTGGATCTACACCCAGGCTCTAGGTTTTTATTGCTTATGAGGCTTCATTAAATATGCATGAATCATAACAGTGATTTACACATCATTTCCTGTCCATGAATCTTTAATGCCTCTTACTATGTCATCTGGCAAGTGATACACCTCCTCTGCTAATCAGTATGAAAAACCTGTTACTTTTTTCAGCACTCTGTAGTCTCGCTCTCTTCCTCGTAACGTCTCGCTCAAAGACGTATCCTCAAAGATGCCATTTTGAGAAGGTGCGATATATTTTTTCGCAAATGTCAAATTAAGGTAACCTCAAATAATGAATAGAAGCTACCCAGTAAAAGCACTCTGGGGTAGGAGGAACAACAAAACGCGAGTATTTTACAGATGCATCTTCCTAAAAAGCTAAAACATGTTAAGGGTAGTCAAGATGAGTTCAGAATTTTTGAATTTTAACTCTCCCTGAACTTGTCCTGGTTTGCAGCTTAACTCAGCAGACTCCTGAGCAATATTTCCTCTGAATTCATACTCATCAGTGAGTATTGCTAATCTTCTTATTCCACTGCCAGTCGGATTACCTGCCTGCTGATATGTTGAATAAACCCCTGTCTGTTTTCTCTCTCCTTCCTCCCCTGAGCTCTCTCATCTTATGTGTGTGTGCGTGTGTGGCCGGGGACAAGAAGCAGTCAGTAATCATTTAGTTGCAGCTGGTAGCACTGCAAAATTGCACCATATCCAGGGATTCCATCTTAGACCAGCCAATGAATACTATCTAAAGACATCCACAGACATGTTTTACTCTTTCTCGTGTCTGCTGAAGAAGCTTTTGTTTGATTAACTGTTGAGGGGAACATTTCTGCGAAAACTGATAACGCATAACAATTATGCACATTTAGTGCACCACTGCGGGATAATCTTCCGCATCTTTCAGTTTTTGTTTGTTCTTTAAATTGGGCTTGCGTGCATAATGTTAGGGTAATTCTTGTGGCTCTAACCTTGTAGTGTTAATTATAAAATGCTTTCTTGTGTACTATAAATTGCTTCTCGCAGCTGCTCTGTCTTTGTGTCTGCTTAGTGGGGAGTAGTTGCCAGTAGCTGATTGGAGGACGGCAGTCTTGGACAGTGCTGTATACTGTGACATTCTTACAAGGACAGCCCTTCAGCAGTAGTCTCAGTCTAATGTATGTCTTCCTCACTGCCCTCCTCTTGTTTTTAGGCTGGTCTCCCACATACTCACAAAAAGCCTTTAAATGCACCCACAAAAACATGCTGGCCTTACTCTTTCATCTCACTCTGCATCCACTGGCAGCCCTTAAAAACACAGGAATTTGGCATTCAACCCAGTGACTGCAAAGCGAAATCTTTTTTGTTTTGTTTTGTTTTTTGTTCAATTACCCTGTTCTGCTCTAGTTGCTGCTATGGCTAAATTGCTGCTCATTAGAAGAGACGTGTCCCAGGTCCATCCTGTTCCCCTTATGGAAAACAACTCCACTATTAAGAGGAAAAGCATTAGGAGTGGCCATTAGCGACTGCACAGAGGAGAGACATAAAAAACAAAACAGCAGCGCACACTCTGGCAGAAAGACAGAGAGTTTTAGTGTTACATTATTCTCTCTAGCGTCTGGATAATGAAATTTACATTTGTTTTCCACTGAGAGTCTCCAGCTGTGTCACAAAAAAGTTCTGGCACTGGTACTCAAAAACAAGGACTTTACCATATGCACGAGAGATAACGCCGAAAAGGAAAAAAGTTTTGACATTGCTTTTTTGAAGCAATTAGAGCAACACTTGAAGACGAAAAAAAGTTCATTAAATTTGAGATGCTTTGCACAGTGGTTGAGCTGAGTGCTTTTTAATTAGTATAGACTGACATATTGAACCATTGTTACTGTTTGTCAAGGTGTCGATCTTTAATCAGCCGTTGCCTAATAAAAAAAAACAAAGAGTCTCATTAGACATTAACATCAATCCATTTTCTTTTTGTGCTGGAGCCTATCCCAACTATCACAGGGCAGGGTACACCAATCTGTTGCAGGGCTAATACACACAGACAGACAACCCTTCACACTCACAGCCAATTTGGATGTCTTTAGGGTGCAGAAGGGAGACTGAGTATCTGGGGAGATCCCACATGGACATGGAAAACATGAATTCCACACAGAATCAAATCAAAATGTATTTCTATAGCTCATAATAATATAACAAAGTTGACCAAAGTGCTTCACAGTCGGTCAGAGCAGTAGCATAAGACAGAATAAAAAAGAAATAGATAAAAGAGGGCAGGAAACAATATGACAATTGTTTGAAACAAAAAAAAAACTAGCCACAAAATAACATACTAGTTTGAATCAAAAGCCAGACTAAAATAATACGTTTTAAGACGCAATTTAAAAGACTGGATGGACTCGGAGGAACGAATATAAGGAGGGAGGTTATTCCAGAGTCTGGGAGCTACGACAGCAAAGGCCCGATCACCTCTGGACTTCAGACGAGACCTCGGTTGCGTCAGGAGCATTTGATTGGAAGATCTAAGTGCCTTATTAGGGATATACAAATGAAGGAGTTCGCATAGATAGCTGGGAGCCAAATTGTTTAAAATTTTAAAGGTAAGCAAGAAAAAATTGAAATTGATACGATATTCAACAGGGAGCCAATGTAGGTTGGCTAAAACTGGCGTGATGTGGGCATTATTTCTAGTACCAGTTAACTGGGTTTTGAACTAACTGGAGCTGGTAAATGGAGGAAGATGGGAGGCCGAGAAGAGGGAATTACAGCAGTCTAATTTGGAAGTGATAAGAGCGTGAATGAGCAAGGTCCTTCATAAGGAGGTATGTCTTTGCTTTAGATATCTGACACAGCTGGTAGAAACTGTTTTTTACCACAGAGGAGATCTGTTTTAATGAGCTGTCCAGGAAAACACCAAGGTTTCTAACAGTGAGCGAGAGATGGCTATCAGTTAGTTGTTCCAGCAGGGTGTGACTATCAAAAACTATAACTTCTGTCTTATCCTCGTTCAGTGTGAGAGAGTTACACAGAAAGGCTGCTGGATTTGAACGCTCGACCTTTATGCTGTGAGGTGATAACGCTAACCACCATACTGCCCCCTAACATCTGCATCATAAGAAATGATTGCAACATGCTGCTAATATTAGAGATAAAATGGGTGTTTTTAGATCATTTTCACATCACTATGTTAGTTCAGGGTGTTATTATTCTGAAATTTGTTGATTAACACTAAACACAGTCTGCAGTTGTTCATAAAGCTAAGTTCTGGCCAACTTTACAGTTTGATCAGAACATAGCAAAAGTTGAAAAGTCAGTGAATCAATAAAGCGATGCAATCGGCCGACATTCATGGTTTTCAGAGGTTTTCCCGAGGGAGCCGTGAATGTGTGCACCAATCCGTCCTAAGATATTTCACAGAACTGGTAAAAATGTTAGCATCACTGGGGTCAAGGGATTTTGAAGTCTTCTGGATACAATGTGGGCAGACCATAAATTATCTAGATTTTCTCAGAGCTGTTAAACTGGACTGGCTGAAAACATCAGTGGTTATTTTTCCTGTTTTGTTTTTTGTCAGCAGTAGTGAGGGGAAATCCATGTGCTTCTTGTTTCATGTGAACTTTAACAACTCCTTCCTCGCCCACTGAGCAGCGAAAAGGTCACTGCTGCTTCTCCCATCGACACCAGTTAAACATCCGACTCAGTCTGGGTCACCGCGGAACATCGCTGCTGTGAAATGTTTTCCAGTGGCTGCCTCGTTCTTAATAACTTCCCAAGTTTGGCTTAATAAGCACTGTGTTGAGATGAAGGATAGACTTGTATCTGATGACGTACACAGTGCAAGAACACTGGGGGAAAATGTTTTCTTTTGTTCAGCTTTAAAGGTTATCATCAGTCTAGGTCGGCGTCTGCATATTGAAAAAAAAACCCACTCCCTCACATTTGTCCATCTTAATGTTCTTCTGCTCATAGTGACAGCGTTTGAAAATTGCAAACATTCTTTACAGACAGTTACAAATGTATTAAATTATTCATCTGAAAGAGACAGCCTGAGCTCGCAGCCTACGTTAATGCGTTTTTCCACTGAATTGTCTTTTTATATATTTAAATATATAAAAATGTTAAGCACAGTTAATGTTTTTATCATACCATTCACACAAACAGCCTAAAAAATTGTGTCGACAGACTTGCTATTTATTCATGTTTCTGACAGGCCAGATGGTGGTGACCTCTTGAAGTGCACACAACACCACATTTAAATGTGTTTCAGCACTAATATGCAGCAAACTGTATAGAAAGTGGATTAGCGTCGACACCGCTGAGCTTGACGTCATGTTTTATTCAACGCTCTTGAAAAGAGAAGACCTTGGAATAAAAACATTTTGGCTGGAGAGACAGGGAAGGGAGGGGAGGAATCAACAGAAATGTTTCTCTTTTAAGGATTCAGCAGAAAATACTCAGGTTTCTCTCTTGATGTCCAATATCACCCTCTTAGCACAAACAGTGTAGGTTAAATTCAAAAATTTATTCCTTTTGTGTACAAAAGTCCACTGCTTCAGGCAGCTTTCAGCAGAGATATTATAAATCTAAGACCACTGAGCTGCGTTCACACAAGTGAAGGTGGGCAGCTCCCACGTAAACTACACAATTAAAAACCTCCCATCTAATCAGAAAGTCGCTGGCCACAAAGTCTGGCAGGTGATAAAAAGCTCTGGGGTACAATTTGCCTTCTGAATGGCAGTAAATGTCAAAAGCTGTAATCAGATTGTTTGATTTCACAGTTTTGATAAACAAATGATGAAATTCAGTCTTTCAGAAGGGTATGTGGCTTCATTACCTATTTTGAACCAGCCCCTATTTCTTTTTCTGCTTTACATTGTCATTCGAGACAGCGCTGAGGTTTAAAGTCTGTTTAAAGTTGAAGTTTAAACTACTACTTTCTACACTACTAAGCTCCTAGCTCACTCGGTCTTCCTTGTCTGTGTGGGTCAGGCCTGGGTTCTGGTGGGGATGTGATTAAACTTTTTCTTTGTCTTTTCCACTCTGTTGCACTTTATCTTACTAACCTTCTCCCTACTGCCACCCTCGTGTCTCTTCCCTTCTCCTCCCTTCCCATCACCACCTCAGGATCACTGCAGTGGAACCTGCTCTCATCTCAGCAGTAAGGATGATTGATTAGCCATCAGCAACCAGGCTCATCTACTCTTACCATTACTGCATTGCTGCACTCTTGCTGCTCATTTTTAGGGGCTAGCATTGGGGAGAGCAGGTCGCTAGAGCCCAAAACACAGGTGTGACAGACTCACATTTGATCCCAATGATATACAAATCCTCTAATTTTGGTGGTGAATTCAGTCATGTCTCATCTACTGTGACAGAGTTCAGTCATCTTGAGCATCCAGACGATTCCTGTTATGTGTGATAAAATGACACATTCTTTAAGATTGTACTGGAGTTAAAAGGACAGAGCCAGGGCCTAGCTTAAGAGCCTTTTAGAAATGCACTCCTTTCCATTAAGCTGACAGCATCTGAAAGGGTCAAGTTTGTGTCTCTATGTGTCACGGTCCGGGGCAGCGGCCGTGTGGAGAGTGGAAGGAGGACTCAAAGCGCAGCACTCATTCAGGTGCGAGGGTGATTTATTGATAATAACAAACATAAAGAGGAGATGGCAAAACAGAACTACGGATGAACTAAACTGGGTGAAACTACACAAAGGAGTGGCAAACCTGAACACGAAGGGAGAACAGCAGGGAGAGCACGCAGAGGATTTCACAGGGTAGATGCAGAGTACGCAGGGTAACACAGAGGATGAACACAGGTAGGAACACAGACGACGCGACGAGGAGCAGAGGAAATCACACGCTATAAATACACAAAGAGACACTGGGAAATCACACACAGATGGGGGAAACAGCTGGACCTGATTAACCTGACGAGACAGGGGAACACTAACACCAGGGACCAACAGAGGGAGCACAAACCCAGAACCCAGTGTCTAAAATCCCAAACACAAACCATCCCAAAACAGCCATGAATAATAATAAAAGTAATAACAATAAGTACATAAACATAAAGTCACTGAGTCATGGTCGCAGGACCATGACAGTACCCCCCCCTCAAGGGCTGGCCCCCGACAGCCACAGAAACACACCACCAGATCCGGGCGGGCGGCAGGGGGCCCAGGACGGAGGGACCGGACCACGACCACGGACGGAGGCCCCAGAGTCCCAAAACAAAGATGAACACAAAACCCACAGGGGAGCAGAGTCCAAAGCACAGTTCAGGAGGCTGTCCACGAAGAAGGCAGCGGCGGCGCGTAAAGAGTTCAGGAGGCCGGCCGTGCGGAAGGCAACGGCGGCGCGTAAAGAGTTCGTTCAGGAGGCCGGCCGTGCGGAAGGCAACGGCGGCGCGTAAAGAGTTCAGGAGGCCGGCCGTGCGGAAGGCAGCGGCGGCCACACAGGCGATGGCGGTCCGGGGGCCGGCCGTGCGGAAGGCAACGGCGGCCACTCAGGCGATGGCGGTCCGGGGGCCGGCCGTGCGGAAGGCAACGGCGGCCAGTCAGGCGACGGCGCTCGGCCAGTAGCCTAGCCAGCGGTCCAGAAAACGGCCGTTTAGCTCCAGACCCAAACGAGGCTGGGCCAGGCGAGGCTGAGGGCACGGAAGCCGGGACCGCAGCAGGCGGAGATGATGATGCAGACACGAAGGCTGGACCAGACGAGGATGCAGACACGAAGGCTGGACCAGGCGAGGATGCAGACACGGAGGCTGGACCAGGCGAGGATGCAGACACGGAGGCTGGACCAGACGATGCTGATGATGCTGATGATGGACCAGACGATGCTGATGATGCTGATGATGGACCAGACGAAGATGAAGCCGGACCAGACGAAGATGAAGCTGAAGCCGGACCAGGCGAAGATGAAGCCGGGCCAGGCGAAGATGAAGCCGGGCCAGGCGAAGATGAAACCGGACCAGACGAAGATGAAGCTGAAGCCGGACCAGGCGAAGATGAAGCCGGGCAGGCGAAGATGAAGCCGGGCCAGGCGAAGATGAAACCGGACCAGACGAAGATGAAGCTGAAGCCGGACCAGACGAAGATGAAGCCGGACCAGACGAAGATGAAGCTGAAGCTGAAGCCGGACCAGGCGAAGATGAAGCCGGGCCAGGCGAAGATGAAGCCGGGCCAGGCGAAGATGAAACCGGGCCAGGCGAAGATGAAACCGGGCCAGGCGAAGATGAAGATGAAGCCGGACCAGACGAAGATGAAGATGAAACCGGACCAGGCGAAGATGAAGATGAAACCGGGCCAGGCGAAGATGAAACCGGGCCAGGCGAAGATGAAACCGGGCCAGGCGAGGATGAAGCCGGGCCAGGCGAGGATGAAACTGTAGCTGAAGCTGGGCTAGGCGAAGCAGACGCTGAAGCTGAAGCTGGGCCAGGTGAGGATGAAGCTGGACCAGAACCAGGCGAGGCTGAAGCTTCAGGCTGAGGCGTGGCAGTAGCAGGTGGTAGCGCTGCAGGTGATGATACTGCAGGAGGCGGCGCTGCAGCCACAGGTGGAGAAGCAGCCACAGGTGGAGAAGCAGCCACAGGTGGCCGGACGGGATCTTCGGGCCCCCCAGCAGGCGAAACAGGAGGCTGGACGGGCTCCTCGGGCCCCCCAGCAGGCGAAGCAGGAGGCTGGACGGGCTCCTCGGGCCCCCCAGCGAAAACAGCCGCAGAACCAGTGGGCACCGGGGCCCCCGGCACACATGAAACAAAGCCAGTAGGCACGTGGGCCTCTGGCACACATGAAACAAAACCAGCAGGCACGTGGGCCTCTGGCACACATGAAACAAAACCAGCAGGCACGTGGGCCTCTGGCACACATGAAACAAAACCAGCAGGCACGTGGGCCTCTGGCACACATGAAACAAAACCAGTAGGCACGTGGGCCTCTGGCACATGTGAAACAAAACCAGTAGGCACGTGGGCCTCTGGCACACATACGGAGGGCTGCAGCTGCGCAGAGCACTGACCCTGCTCAGGCAGTGACAGCCCGGTGCAGTTCACAGCTGGCATCTTGGCCACCAGGGGTCCAGAGTAAGCTGAGGGCAGCAACCCCGCCTCTGGGGAAGCCCCGGAGTGAGTAACAGTCACTAATGTTGCCAGCTGTTGAGGAACAGCTAACCCTAACCCTCTTTGAACAGAGGCGGTGGATTATGACACCAACTGTCTGCCATCTATAATCCAGTTTTGAGATCCCTTCTGAGACACCTTAACGCCCTCTCACATCCTGGGCCATTTGACCACAGTAAATCACATGATAGGGTGGGGTTCACCCAAAACGATGGCTGATTGTGACCCACACCTGTTTTCACACGTTGGCTCATGTGATTAGGTAGAGAATCAATAGGGGGTCCATGACCCTCTTGGGGACACTGCCATTGGGCTTAAATCTGGGACTCTCCACCAATTACTTTTAGAACTGAGAAGCTTCTCAGATGAGAGGTGAAACGTCTTCAAGAAACCTAAAGAAGTCCAGGTGCTTTTCTTTCCAAGCTCCTTAGACTGTGTGCTACAATGCTCAACATTTAAGGAAGAATATAATGCTGGTATGGAACACAACTCGTTAAAAAAGGCTATTTTCTAGCAGGCTGTAGTTGATAACTGAATTACTGGTGTGCCTGTGGAGGATCAAGGCATTATGCTGTGACAGTGTAACATAATAGCAGATAGTAGGAGGAAGCCTGACATTAATCTTGGAGGCTCTATTCTAAAGCTTTGCTGTTGGTTCACCGATTAAAGTAAATTATTATAATAGAAGAGGCAAAGAAAGATGGTACAGAATGAGACTGTCAACGTTCTAAATCCCAGGATGATGTTTAGAAAAAACAATGTTTTACTTTATGTTCACTGCCAATTTTGCCAATGCCAATTTTTAAAATGAATGTTTTCACCAGCATAGGAACATGACCATCTATGTGGTAAATAAATGTATACACTGTGAAAAATAAACTATTCTGGTGTTCTCTGGTAAATGCTAATCAATCAGTATAGTCCTGGGCTGTGAGCACAGGTCTCGGTAAAGCGCACGGGGGCCTGATGCAACCCTTGTGAAGTCCATTTCCGACGTTTTTTATTAGAAACATACACAACTAGCCAAACTGGAGGTCACTTTTGGTTACCGTGGCACTGTACGTTGTATTCCTCCTTGCACAAAGCAGCAAGTTCTGGTTCTATTGTTGGATTTATATCTTTTTGCGGCCCTGTCCACCTTTCCTCATGTAACAATCTGTCTTCTGGTACCTCTACCACACTGTGACTGTGCTGGTAGATACAGCAAACATTCTTTGCAATGTCATGTATGACTGTGCTGTCCTGGAAAAGCTGGACAACCTGTAAAACCTGAATGTGTTGCAGGTAAGATATCATGCCATCATTTGTAACAAGGATACCAACAAGGCAAAAATTCAGTCAGCAGAAATAAAAAATAAAGCAAAGGTTATAGGGTGATCTTTTGTTGAGGATAAACATGAGGTATATCTGTTACCAGCTATAACTGAATTGAAACAATTTTGCTGTGTGCAACAGGCTGAACGTCTTGTTAAATCTCTTTTAATAGCTCCTTAGAGCACTTTAATTTGTATGCCAAATTTTGAAATTGCACATTGTTTTCATTGAATTCGGTTTCAAGTGTTGTCATTATTAATGCTGAAAGAAGGGCAGCTGTGTTATGTTGTGGTTTATTTGTTAATAGAATTAAATGATGGAGATGAGAAGCTAAATGCCTCTTTGTAGTTTTACGATGTGAAAATGCACATGAAGTGATAAAGTGGTCCTACAGTAGCAGTAGATGTTTTAAAATTTTAAAATGTTTTTGAAGATAAATATTGTGTGACTCAAAATGTAGCAATTTGTGTTATAGTAATATTATGATGTTATTTTTAAAAGTTAAAGCTAATATTTTAATAATTGTAACTTGCATCCAATAAATACACATGACCTGATGAGAAATCATATCTTAGTAATTAATTTGTACGTGACATGATCTATAATTAACAGTATATTGCTAAAATAATTTCTGGACATTTGTGAAAATGTAAATCCATTAGATTTATATGTGGGAATACCTTTTTAACAGTAAAGATCTATCAAATATACAAACTTTTCATGCAAAAATCCTGTATTACAGTTCATATAATTAAAAATTAAGATAGATTTACTAGTTTTACAATGGTACTTTTTTATTTATAGTATCATGTTATTATATTAAATGTGAGCTAAATGTTCAAAATATTTAACATAATATTACCTAAATTCAAATAATAACAGCACTTTTCTGTAATTTTAAGCCTGATTATTTGTATTACAGGTGTGCTTGACTGTACTATTAGGGAAATTTTGAGTTTAATTGTTTTTACACGTGTAAATACCTGTCATTTAACCTAAAATGTCCACAGAAATACCAGCTATCTCAGGTAAATTAAAGATACAAAACTATTTCAATTACAGACTTTTTACAGTCTTTTTACAAGGGTTCACTTACACTGGTAAGTTTTTAATATTTTACAATATTTTTCTGCTTCTCCAGCTACAGGAATATTTTATATTTTTTATGATTTTCTCAGTTTACGGTATACAAATTAGATAAAATGTGTGTATAAATCAGATTAAATTGCACTCCCAATTAATGTGATGGGGGGGGGGGGGGGGGGGTTTATAAGCATGTAAGAGAAAGTAACTGTGGTGTGATACATTTTATTCATGAAAAAGTCAAAGGCCATGAGCTGCCTGTAAAAAGGCTTCCAGGCTGCTTATTCCTCTCCTGCTCCATGCAGGCAAGTTGTTGATTTTTTTGCTATTTTGATTTTCAGCACATTGGTTAAACCAGACAGGGGTGAAAAGTAGAAAGAGAAAGTTTCAAGTTCACTTTCCACCAGGCAGTGAGATTTCCAATTATAAATATTCTTTATGTACTAAATTACACCCAAGTCATCTTAGAGTAATTTACATTCTCGACACCGTAATATAGGAAGAAACCAAACACATCTCTTTGAGCAAGCACTTGACAATAGTTGTGACCATATAGACATTTGATTTGATTGGTTGTGTTACAAATCATGCCGAATATTGAGGCCAAACAGTAATTTAAAACGTGTGTCACGTAAGAAAACTACAGTGTCATCAGCATCTAGAAATGTACCTGCATATGCTGGAGTATTAAAATATCATTAACTGGTACAGGAGCTTATATACACAGTCCAGAACATCTTCCACTTTCTAACTGTCCACACTGTGATTCATGCAGTTAGCCTTAAGGTCTTTTCATCTGCATTTGGCCTGGCAAAGACTACTGTGCACAAGAGAGCACAGAACACAGAAGTTACACGAACAGCCTGAGGTGAAATGAAGAATTACTTTTACTTTTACTACACTGAGCAAACAGACTTACTTAGTGTTCTTTCACCTTCCTTCGCCTTTTTGTTTATTTCACATTGTTCTGTTTTCTTACTCCCTCAATCTTGGAGTGAAACACACAGGCTAGAACACCACAGTTGTGCCAAAGAAGTGGTCAGTTGATATTGAGCTGCCATGCATTCCTGCTTTTAGAAACTAATCAGGCTAAATTAAAATTGGGATAATTAGTACATAATTCTTCCCTCGTCTTAAATGGAGTGCTTCTAATTTGAGTCCAAATATGCACCACTGAATATTTGGTTTGCTATAATTTATGTTGGAGGAGGCTTCAAGTAAAGAAAGTCCAACAGTATATTACTGTGTAGCTAAGATCCAATAATGAGTGTCTGGCTGTATTTTTGGCATCACCCCCTCATCCTTTTAAGTAGTCAGCCCTCATCTTCCATGATTCTCTGCATGCTTTTCTTTTACTGTCTCCCTTCAATCTGACTTTCACTTTCTATTATGTTCAGTCTCATTCCAATTTTACTTTAAATCAATATTCTTTATTATTATGAAGCCTGCATGATCAGCACTGGAATGCAAAACATGTTACTGAGATAAAGAACATTACTTCACTCTTTTTCTTTCTTTAGGCATCACTCTTTATCATCATTATATCTTTCAGGGAAATGAATTATTCAGCTGCACCCCTGGTAATAGGATCTTTATTATAGTCATTACCAACAACTATAGGGATGGAGTTATTCTTTTGTCTTAGGTGTATGCAGCAAGATGACCGATGATAAAATCAGTTCAGACCATCCAGCTAAATCACCTCATTAGGAGGACAGATAAACTCAAATGAGTGAAACTGCATAAATTTAAAACATGTTCTCAAGGTTCTAAAAGAGTTTATCACAGCTGTATAATTTGCCTCCAAAAGCAATCAAGTATGCACTGATGCAAGAATGTACCCCCCCCCCCTCCCCCCCAAAAAAATAATAATACCTGTTATAGTGGTGATTAAAGAATGATTTGCATGACTTCAAGACATCTAAAAGCTTATCATGTTATTAGTGATTCGTAGGCTTCACGTTAAGCTACTGAAATATTTGGCTTTAATGCCCTTTATCATCCTCACACTTCTCTTCCTTGCTGTAACTAATAAGCCGTGGACTTTCATCTGCCCTGCGTCTCGAATATCGTCTTACTGTTTCACTGAAACACTACACAAGGTTTCCTTCTTTTTGTTTGCACATCTCTCGGTAGAGAGCGGTTTTCTTTAACAGTGTTTTGTGTCCAACCGTCCATCACCTTGTCATTTATTAGACGTTAATAAAACATCAAGAGGGAGACCGCAGCCAGAATGGTAATGGGTTATCTTGACAGCAATATTCAGCATATGTGGTTTGTGTTGATGAGGCATCAAGTGTGGCCAGGGGAGCGAAAGAACCACTTAACGTTTCTCTCGGGGTCAGGATTACGTGACACTGAGCTACCACTACATTAAGCATTCTTATCACAGTCTCCGAGATATGACACAGACAAATATGGGCTTTAGGTCAGGGTGTTTCTTTTGGCCTTGGTCATTGTGTGAATTCAGTTTCATCATTCACTTTCTTATTGCTCAGTAATGACTGACTTATTCCCTCTAATATTGAATGGCTTGAGTCTGTAAATGATGATTGTGATGGCTGCAGTTACAGCCACATGTATTGGGTAATATCTATCAAACATCAGCGCTACAATAGACTTATACATAACAATATTTATATTTTCTTTCTTTAAGTATAGGATTTAATTTACAGGGTAATAAAGAATTGGCTTTAGTTTAGAATTAATTTACTTATACAATTACATGAAACTGTATTCTTAAATAAGTGTGTACATTTTAGGCCACGCTGTTATGTGTGTTAATCTTTCTTTGTTTTCTGAGTTACCTCAGCAGCAGCTTCTCCCAGTCCCTCAGTAGATGAGCTAACAGGTGGAAAGGGGGCGGAGCAAGCCTATATGGAGCCCTGTGGGTCATACCACAACTCTGGATCATGGGGGGGAAATGGAATTTTTTATGTTGGTTTCGGTTAGGTTGGCGTGTGTTCTACCCCTTTTTGTGTCTTTGTGGGCTGATCACCCACTATTTAAGTTTTCCCTTTGTCTCATTTAAGTAGGTCAGTTTGTTTGAGTTAGTAGTATTGTTTGTTACCAGCTTTTGAGTAGAGTTCTGTTACTTTGACCTCTTTCATGGGTACAAGATTTAGATTCTTTTGTATAATTTAACCAATTTTATTGTGGGAGGTTACATTTTATTGGACTTAACCTGTACCTTCTTACTTACTTACCCCACGGTCCATCAGAGTGATTCAAATGTTTTAATGGCAAGGGTCATTCTTTGGTTAATTCAGCACCATTCCACTCATAACTCCAAATAGGAAAGAGAATGATCATACTCCTCTCAAATCTATAATATGGACCCATTTTTCCATCCATCCATCCATCTTCATCCGCTTTATCCAAGGAAGGGTCGCGGGGACAGCAGCCTAAGCAAAGAGGCCCAGACCTCCCTCTCCCCAGCCACCTCCTCCAGCTTATCCGGGGGAACACCAAGGCGTTCCCAGGCCAGCCGAGAGATATAATCTCTCCAGCGTGTCCTGGGTCTGCCCCGGGGCCTCGTCCCGGTGGGACATGCCTGGAACACCTCACCCAGGAGGCGCCCAGGGGGCATCCTTGTCAGATGCCCGAACCACCTCAGCTGGCTCCTTTCGATGTGGAGCAGCAGCGGATGGCCGAACTTCTCACCCTATCTCTAAGGGAGAGGCCAGCCACCCTTCGGAGGAAGCTCATTTCTGCCGCTTGTATCCGCAATCTCGTTCTTTCGGTCACTACCCACAGTTCGTGGCCATAGGTGAGGGTAGGGATGTAGATCGACCGGTAAATTGAGTGCTTCGCTTTTACACTTAGCTCCCTCTTCACCACGGCGGACCGGTGCAGCGTCTGCATTACTGCAGCTGCAGCCCCAATCCGTCTGTTGATCTCCGGCTCCCTTCTCCCATCACTCGCGAACAAGACCCCGAGATACTTGAACTCCTCCACTTGGGGCAGGAACTCATCCCCGACCCGGAGTGGGCACTCCACCCTTTTCCGGCTGAGAACCATGGCCTCAGATTTGGAGGTGCTGATCCTCATTCCCGCTGCTTCACACTCGGCTGCGAACCGTTCCAGAGCGAGCTGGAGGCCCTCACCCGATGAAGCCAACAGAACCACATCAGCCGCAAAAATCAGAGATGAGATTCTGAGGCCACCAAAGCGAAAGCCCTCCGCCACTTGGCTGCGCCTAGAAATCCTGTCCATAAAAATTATGAACAGAACCGGAGACAAAGGGCAGCCCTGGCGGAGCCCATCACCCACCGGGAACGAGTCCGACTTATTGCCGGCAATGCGAACCAAGCTCTTGCAACGGTTGTATAGGGATCGAATGGCCCGTAGCAATGGGCCAGACACCCCATACTCCCGCAACACCTCCCACAGGACACCCCGAGGGACTTTGTTTACTTTGCCTTGTTTACTTTGCCTTGTTGCCCATATTAGATTCTTGATGAATGTGTGTTGTTGTTATTCAGCCTGGTTCAATGTGCCCCTTTTTAACTTTGAGCACCCGCCCCTTTAAACCTCTCTGCACGGCCCTATCCCGGGCAGGGTAAACTGTTCCCTCGATGTTCTTTTCATAAGGGTCTTCTGAATCGCTCTTTGTCTGGTCCCTCACCCAGGACCAATTTGCCATGGGAGACCCTACCAGGGGGCAAAAGCCCCCAGACAACATAGCCCCTGGGATCCCTGGGACACACAACCCCTCCACCACGATAAGGTAGCGATTCAAGGAGGATTCAAAATGGACCCATTTTTTAAAATTATTATTATTATTATTATTATTATTATTATTATTATTATTATTATTATTATTATTATTATTATTAGTCCACCACTAACCATGAGAACAATGTTTGGCTGTTGTAAATCCAGCACTTTTATCTGGAGTCTCTCACATGGGTTCATGTATTTTCATATAGATGATTCAGGTTTACTTAAAGCCTCTCTGTAAAGTGTACTGCACACTTAAGCAAGTCTAAAAAAAAATCATCTTAGCCTATTTAATATTTGAGCTTTTGATCATATCGGTTGACCTTCAAGAATGGCTACAGCAGTCTGCAGAGGTATCATGGGAATTCCGATTCTGCTGGCTTTAAAAGTCTGGAAATTGCTTTGACAAAATGAAACACCGTGCAATAGGAAATTATTTACTGTAGGCCCAAATAATCCTATGAGGTGAAGAATGAAGACTTGGAGTTCAACATGCAAATGACTTTTGCAAATGTATGGTTTTTTTTCTTTCTTTTCAGACCACGGAACACATGCATACAGCAACGATGTAAAGCCATTGGTAATATCCTGGAAAAGCACCATCACCTCCTAATTTGCAGTCAGATGTAGTTCAGACACTTTTAACACTCTACAGAGATGTTGCACAAATACATAGGCTTCATTTGCATTCATCTGATGGAAATTACCTTGGTGTATGGGTCATTTTGGACAATTCTGAGGTTGTAAAACATCTATGCACGCACTCTCTCTGTGGGCTTTCATGAAATAACGATGCTCAACGCTGAAGCTCATTATACAAATATATTGTCAGCCAAAAGCTATTTTCATGCCCGTTTCACTCTGGAAAGGGTGAAACTGATTCATATGCAATCATATAGCAATTCCCTGAGGTTGTTAGCACCCTCGCTTTCCACAGGTCTAGGAGGTCAAATTATGTTTTATGACCTTTTTGGTTTATGTCATTATTCACTTTATACCCCTCCAGTCATTTTTTTTATTCTGCTCTATTTATGATAAATAAAACATGTCCATCATGTATCATTTGCTCTATGTGAAGAAATTATGCAGTCAGATCATAAAAGGATGACTCATTTTGCTGTTACAAGGCAGTAATTTAGAATCAATTTCATACAAGGAGAGGTAATAGAAACAGGGCTGCAAATTACACCAACGACAATGCTATTACTATACAACTCATTCGGTCTTTCATTAATATTCATATGGCAGATGTTCAATTGCCTGGATGACAGAAGTAAATCAGGGATATCTTGTGGGGATCTCTCTTCCTAAAGTATGACATTGTAACTCATCCTGACACCCAGCACTGAAAGCATCAGATGAGACAATTTAAAATATGGAAAAAGAGTTGTGAACGCACTCACAGGAGGTACAAGTCAAAGGCTTTGTCTGTTCACGTGGATCAAAAATGCTCCGTGAGCATCGACAACAAAGTGTGCTAAGACGTGACGTAGTAAAACGTTAACTTGAGCACACCATATGGACTGCTGTGGTTTAAGAGAAATCAATGAGAATTTTATGACCCTGTTGCCTCCGCTCGATTGTTCTCATTCCCCGTGCTCCATGTGGTTGCAGAGGGAATTGTGCTGACGGTAAGACAAAAAGGATGGCAGAAGGAACGAGAAAAATGAGAGCATATGGGCACTAGAGGAGAAGCTTCCCCTTGTGATTGATTCTGTGATTTCTGAAAGCACACATGATGGGCATGGATTTTGTTGTGTGCCATTTATAAATTAGGAAGGATAAAGTGGAGAAGAGTCACATCATAAGCGTTTTGGTTTTGTGGCTCAAACATTACCCCTGTTATTTGTTTTTTAGTTTTACCATATTTTTCTATACAGTATTAAACACGGTTAAATGTTTCAAAAGCAAATATTGCTGTAAATAAATCACATTACGGTGCAATATTACATTGTGTGTATCCTTGACACTTCAGAATCAGAATCAGAATCAGAAAGGGTTTTATTGCCAAATGTTGAGCAGGTTTACAACATTAGGAAATTGCTGCCGTGCTTCAGTGCAAACATACTGTCATAAAAATATAAAAATAAGAATAAGAATTAAAAGTGCTAAGTGGATAGATATATACATGATATATACATGAGTGCAGGTGGTGATCAGTGCCAAACATGGAATGATGCAGTGAACACAGCGTAGGGTCATGTGTTAGTGGTGGGAACAGTCGTACGTTTATTGTTCATGTGTCCGACAGCAGAGGGGAAGAAACTGTTCTTATGGCGAGAGGTTCTGGTGCGAATGGACCGGAGCCTCCTGCCTGAGGGCAGCAGGTCAAACAGACTGTGTCCAGGGTGAGAAGGGTCAGCTGAGATCCGAGCTGCACGCCGCAGTGTCCTGGAGGTGTACAGGTCCTGCAGAGATGGGAGTCTGCAGCCAATCACCTTCTCAGCAGAGCGCACAACACGCTGCAGTCTCTGTTTGTCCCTGATAGTGGCTCCAGCGTACCACACGGTGATGGAGGAGGTGAGGATGGACTCGATGATTGCAGTGTAGAATTGCATCATCGTCCGTGTTGGCAGGTTGAATTTCTTCAGCTGCCTCAGGAAGTACATCCTCTGCTGGGCTTTCTTAATGACGGAAGTGATGGTGGGCTCCCACTTCAGGTCCTGGGTGATGGTGGTACCCAGGAAGCGGAACGAGTCCACAGAGGTGATGGGGGTGTCAGTCAGGATGATGGGGGGGAGTGGAGCTGTGTGCTTCCTGAAGTCCACAATAATCTCCACTGTCTTCTGGGCATTCAGCACCAGGTTGTTGTGGCTGCACCAGGACACCAGACGTTCAACCTCCCTCCTGTAGGCAGACTCATCCCCGTCCGAGATGAGTCCGATAACGGTGGTGTCATCTGCAAACTTGATTAGCTTGACAGACTGGTGGGTGGAGGTGCAGCAGTTGGTGTACAGGGAGAAGAGCAGAGGAGAAAGAACACAGCCCTGAGGGGAGCCGGTGCTGATGGTCCGGGAGTCCGAGACATTCTTTCCCAGCCTCACATGCTGCTTCCTGTCCGTCAGGAAGTCAGTGATCCACCGGCAGATGGGATCAGGCACATTCATCTGGGAAAGCTTGTCTCGGAGATGGTCTGGAAGGATGGTGTTGAAGGCAGAGCTGAAGTCCACAAACAGGATCCTGGCGTAGGTTCCTGGGGAGTCCAGATGCTGCAGGATGAAGTGTAGGGCCATGTTGATGGCGTCATCTACAGACCTGTTGGCTCTGTATGCAAACTGCAGGGGGTCCAGGAGGGGGGCCGTGAGGGTCTTGAGATGGGAGAGAACTAGGCGCTCAAATGACTTCATGACCACAGATGTCAGAGCCACGGGTCTGTAGTCATTTAGTCCAGTGATCCTAGGTTTCTTGGGGACAGGGATTATGGTAGAGGACTTGAAGCAGGCAGGCACATGACATGCCTGCAGTGAGGAGTTGAAAATGCCAGAAAACACTGGGGCCAGCTCGTTTGCACAGTGTCTGAGGGTGGCAGGAGACACACCGTCTGGGCCGGGAGCTTTTCGAGCATTCAGACTCTTAAACTGCTTCCTCACATCTGCTTCATGAATATGAAGAGTTGTGGTGGGAGGAGGTGGGAGGAGGTGGTGTTCACAATGATATTTTGGTGGAGGTGAGTAATATTATGTAGGCTGTTTTTTTCCCTTTGTAGTGGAAAGAATGTCACAGTGATAAGAAGGTCACAGCCTTGTTTGTAAGGTTACGAGTTTTTCTGTGAATTTTGAAACGATCACAAACTACAAAAGATGACTGAAATTTCTGAAATATGTGAACACTTGAACCTGTGTTGAACATCAAAAAACGATTGTAATGTACTGTAGCTGGACCGAAGCATAAACATTTGAGAATTATGTAGATAAAATGGGTGTACGTGTGATGTACTATTCAGTACGCATTACATTATGACCACCTGGCTAATACTGTGTCGGGCCCTGTAATGAAGGTCATCTTCATTGCTTGACCGGATTAACATACATGAGTAATTTTAACATTTGTGTAAAAGTAGACACTTAAATAAAAACGTTGTACTTGTTTTTATTGGTTTTTCCTGTTAGCAGTCTTCCAGCTGCTACTGGTTGATGTCAACCTAGGAACAGAGATTTGGCAAGTTCAGTTAAGCTGATGGACAGTATCACTTTAACATTTACCTGATGATATTTATGATATTTTAATAGGTAGGAGATCTTGTCATCAAAATATCCTAAGTGAATATTTTGATGACAGGATTTTGTCTTACCTGTGTTTTCACCCAATGGTGTGCCCCAGCCTTGCTGAATGCCTTTTAACGTTTCATGATTGAAGTTTTATTGTAGATTATAGGTGGTAGAAAAAGTGGGAAAATATTTGATTTAATAATTGTCATTATTTCTACATATTTGATTTGATGTTAATAAAGGCTAGTAAATGTGATGTGTGTGTAGTTTACCATCTTAGTTTAGCATGCAACCCCAGAAAAACAACATGGCTTGAGGGTCAAATTAGCAGCTGTCTATAAAAGGCTTCCAGTTGACAACAGAGGTTGTTGGAATTATGTCTCAACGCTGGGCTGTATGTTTGTGTTATGTTTTGGAATTTGTTAATGTAGGTGAACAAACACATGGTTGATCTGCACTAGACCCCTTAAGGTGTGATGTGGTATCTGGAAACAAGACGTTAGTGACAGATTCTTTAAGTCATGCTGTAAGCAAATACTTGTCAGGATGGAAGGCATCACATTGCCTTGGCTGGGGTGTCTTCTTCCCATAGTGTATCCTAGTGTAAGGAGTTACCCAGGTAAGTGATGCACACACACCAGGCCATCCGTGTGATGTACAAGAAAACACGATTCATCAGACCAGGCCACCTTCTATCATTGCTCTGTGGTCCAGTTCTGATGCGCTTGCCCATTGTTGGTGGTCGACGATGTACAGGGGTCAGCATGGGCATCTTAACTGCTCTGCAGCTATGCATCCCCACGCGGTTGGGTATATTCTGACACCTTTCTGTCAGAACCAGCATTAACTTTATTTGAAATTTGAGTGATAGTAGCTCATCTGTTGGATCGGACCACATGGGCTAGCCTTCACACATGCGTCACTGAGCCTTGGCTGTCCATGACCCCGTCGCTGGTTCCCCGCTGTTCCTTCCTTGGACCACTTTTGATGGATACTGACGTATGCAGACTGGAAAAACCTCACAAGAGCTGCAGTTTTGGAGATTTTCTAACCCGGTCACCTAGCCATTGCAGTTTGGCTCTTGTCAGGGTCACTCAAACCCTTATGCTTGCCCATTGGCTTTGAATGCATCGACTCTGAGGAAAAAAATGTTCACTTGCTCCCTAATCTATCCCACCCACTAACAGATGCCGTGATGAAAAGATAATCAGCGCTATTCAGTTCGACTCTCAGTGGTCATAACGTTATGCCTGATCGGTGGATGTCTTGTTTGTTTAGTCTCCATAGTGCTTTTTTCCCAGATTGTGTGTGCTCTTTAACTGCAGTAGATCAGATGTTAACATTCATTAACATCAATCACAAATAAAATAAATAAATAGAATGGAAAGCCATCTTCTCAGCAATTTGAAAGTGTAATGTCCATTAAGCTGCAGAGAACATTTGGTCTCTATGACTAACATTAAGTTACGCCAAGCTGGTGGTCATTCCAAGTCAAGACCATAAATGTTCTCCAACTTTTTACCTCATACAAATCATTGTATTCTGCAGTAATGAGATGGGAGTCACTGAGCTTGTGTGGAATAAATGTAAAGTGCTTACTATGCATCAATAAGAGAGAAAAAAAACTTCTCAGCACGTTTTGAACACTTTCCATTGGACGAAAATTAGAAGGCCAGATGGGCAGCGGAAATAATGGAGATATTTCACAAGGCTTATGACCAGCACTCAAGCACACTCAGAGCACTCAGGCTCTAATTGAGTTTTTACATGACAAGAAGTGTGATTATTCCTGCTCTCCATTTTCGTTTAAGGATCTTCATTACATACCACTGCCCCAGCAGACCCTTTGCCTTAACAAAGAAATGTAAAGGTTGCAAGAAGAAAAATAAGTGAAAGAAATAAACAGCTGATTTATGACCTTTCAAATTCTCAAATTATTCCTGTCTTGTTAGAAATGCCTGATCAAACAGTGCCTTTCCAGTTTGACCAGGACAGACCTGAAGTGAACAAGTAGGTTTTATTTTAGCAGAATAAAAAAACATCCACGATGTTTTAGCTATAAAAAAGTGGAGAGAAATAAAAAAAGACTTGTGGTGAAAAGAACTCTTCTCAACAAAAACAACAGCATCAGTCATTTCAGAAAAAGCTCAAACATTATTTGTCACTGTTAGAGTTACACGCTTTGTACAGATTAAACAAAGCACACACATTGACTACAAGCTTTAGATGTTCTGGCAGGTAGATTTGTTACTTTTTTATGTTAGATAGAGTCAGACTAGCACTCTGTATGGCTTCTAGGCTTTCATGCTAAGCAGTTAACAGCGCTCTTGTAGCTGTCATGACAGATTTTTCCCCCCAAAAAAACTCATTGTTTAATGGCATATTTTTGGATATAACATTTGGATTGTTGTCTTTTTATTTATGTTATAAAATATCTGAATACATGGCAATTTTAAATAAACCTAAAATGTGCCTGCAAAAACTGTACATATATCACAAAAATCATCCATTTAATATTACACAGTAGAAAACCTGAAGAAATTGTTTGACTACTACAACATATGGTGAAACGCAGCACAAATAAGGATGCACATGTTTCCCTGAAAAGAAATGTGCCAATGACGTCTTAGCTGTCCTGTACATGTTTTCAGACCATAAGCTGAACAGGATAACCATGAGCCAGCATTGGTTAAAAAAAAATAAAGACATTCTGCCTGGTTTGGGAAAGAGAATGAGGAATAACAATGGAATGAAGCCATATTGCAGAATATATTAGATAAGTCCAGAAGCAATTCATTAACTGTAAGATGCTTAATTAATCAATGCCAAGCAGCAGCATGAATTATTTTAAATTAGGATGCTGCCATGCTGCTGCTGTCCTTTAAAAAAAATCCAGAATGATGGTATGTGACTTTGCATCTGATATGAATTAAATAAATATGATAGAAAGTAATACATTTAAGCTTCTTAGTAACTTCCAGGTTAAGCCTCACTATGGATGCGAATACTGGTCAAACTTTATTCAGATGAATGCATTTAACTTTAATCTAAGTGTACTTACTTAGGTTGTGCTATATGTACTGTGTGTCTGCATATTAAAGAGTGTTTTGCACGCATTTTTTTCATTTAATCATTTGGAGTTGATTTTTCTGAGTGTGGTACACTGCTCTATGACAGGTGCAAAGACTCATGGGAGTTTTAATGTTTAACTCTGTGTCCTGAATTTAGCAGTGCTGTGATCATTATTTCAGTAATGCTGGGCTTAGACTTTGATTCTCATGAACATGTGATGTGTTTTCCAGTGTTTGAGCTGCCAAGAACTGTAAAAGCTTAGCTATTAATAGGCCACCGTGACTGAGACTCCTTGATCAACGTTCTTGTTTTGAGCTTGTTGTTCAAATGTTGACAAAACCAGCATTGCTATACTGCAATTTTGTAATGCATAAGGTACATTCATTTTGCAAACTTTTGCAGATTTTGATCCTTTACCACATTCAATGCAAAAATGTAAATAATGTATAAAACTCACTAAATGATTATACATTGCATTTAATTTATAATTAAATTGTTCTCTTTTGCAATCATGTCAAAAGGAAAGTTTTCACTACAGTAAGTACACCCTTGGTAGTTTAGTAGTAGCCAGGTGCTGCTGATCAAATAAACTTTATTAAATATGAGAAGAAAAATATGTGCAAGTTCTGTCAGTTTGCTGTTCTGGAGCTTTCATGTGTGTGTTAATACAATGTCCCAAAAACCCAAGGAGTGATCATCCTAGCAAATTCACCCATTCAGTGCATTTCTCAGGAATGTTAACATTTCAAATGTACATGACAGTGCACTTGGAGAAAGATTGAAACACGGTGGTGTTTGTGTTAAATAAACATTCAAGATATGATTTAAGTACCAGAAATCAGCTTTAACTCACTGTTTTATATAAAAAATGTTGTAATAACTTTATTAATTTATGAATGACACAGTTTTATACATAGTTCCCGATTTTTAGAGCTCCAGAAGTCGTTGGACAGCTGACTGGCAATCAGTTTTATGATCAGATGAGGCCTATTCCCTTGTTGTCCCCTCTGATTATCTAATTATGGAGATAGTATGGTATGGTGGTTTGAGCAGGTTGTTGGAGGGGAGAGGTTTAAAATGCTCCTCTATAATATTAACAATATTTTTTAAATGAACAAAAACATACATACATAAATACTAACAATGAAAAGAAAATTATATTTCAGTTAGAAATGCTTAATAAGATTAGACAGCATTCCCCTAGATTTGCAAATGACCGGAAAATTTTCATATACTTCAAAAACTATTTTCATAAAAATCTCAACAATCTGTTAAGTAGATTTGGGGTATAATACAGCAAAAAGACATCAATTTTGACAGGCAGTCTCTCAAAATAAATGCCTTAGCTTCCCATATGAAAAGGTTAACTGCTTCTCCGAGCTGCAACAGAAAATGACTTTACAATGAAATACTGTCATAGCCCGTCAAAATTATATTCACAGTTTCTGTAATTTTAATATGGAAGCTAGGTTAATGTTGGACTGAAATCCAAAGTTGTGTGCCTCCAGCAGGAATAGAAAATATATGATAACTGCATTCCAGCTCAGCAGTGTGGCAGACCTGGCATAATTACTATTAAAAAGACAGATTTGTGGTGTGTACACTGAATGTGCAGACAGCCGTAACAGCATCCTGATGGACAGTCAAACATTTATAGGATGTAAGGTGAGACGCAATCTCGAGTAAACCTTCTCACAATTAACATGCAAATCAGAAAAAGATCTGGAGGGGATTGTTAGCAAAATCCAATAACAGAAAGATAAAGAACACTATCGTATATGTTCATTTAGTCTGTCTGCCGCAAAAAAATAATTAATAAATACAAATATTTCCCCAGTTCCTGGATCTGCATCACAATATGAAAAAGCTTGAAAATCTCATTGAGGTGCTGAAAATGTCAGAATTATAATTTCAATCAATTGTTGTAACAGTGTGACAACTCCCTGAGGAATATTTAGCCTAAAAAATAACAATTAGTTCTCTGGTAAAAACACCATTAACAGTACTGCATTTGCAGCCAATGAGCCATAAGTAAATTAATAGTTACCCTGAACATTTAGTGCTTTTAAAAGTGCTTGACTATTAAACATGTCTTTTTTTTTCTCCCCCACATCCAATGTTAGTGTCTCTACAGACGAAAGAAAAATGGGCTTCATTGTGTTGTTGGAACCTGTGTTTTTCAATATGTCACAATAGGCAAGTTGGAAAAACATCTTTCTTAAAGAAAATCTCTACTTCATGAGAATAAATCAAATGTTACTTAAAAAAAACCTTCAAGCCTATAAACTTAAAGTTCCATTGTATGTATTTATTTTTTATTTCAGTTGACTTGGACTCAGTATATGTTCTTTGTGTTGCACTGCAGGCTTTTTCTTTTTTCATCCTTCACTGAAGAATGAATCTCAAAACTGAAGGCCAACGTCTCAGAGGCTGGAACAAAACCCTCCAACTGAGAGAAGTTGTTTGTTTTTTTTGCTTTTGCAGTTAATAAAGCAAATTAAGCCTCTTATCACAGAGCTTAAGGAGCTTACATTAAATAAGAATGAACCTATGTAACTCTGTTTAGCCACATAAAGTGTAATTAAATCTGGCATATTGTATATTTCTGTGGCAGTTTTATGTACAAAGCTGAAAACAAATTCTTCTGATTATCAGTCGAACCCATAAGTTTAAGGTCTTTCCCTAATATAAGAAT
This sequence comes from Aulonocara stuartgranti, assembly GCF_965226115.1. Lineage (NCBI taxonomy): Eukaryota > Metazoa > Chordata > Actinopteri > Cichliformes > Cichlidae > Aulonocara > Aulonocara stuartgranti. Next base: position 10,654,438 of record NC_138949.1, read on the forward strand.
CTGCCAGGATGCACTTCATTCCCAGGAGGATGATATAGGCAGATTTATCCAAATATCAACAGTACAGATACCAATGCTGGTACAGGTATCAAATCGATGCTAGCACAGTAGGCTCAATACTTAATCAAAGGTCAGTATGTAGCCCACTGAATTGTATTAAATACAAACATTTTTTGGAAATGGAAAAAAATATACCTCAAAACCTACGCTATGAAAAATTACTGTTGCATCTATCCATCCATCCATCCATCTTCATCCGCTTTGTCCGGGGCCGGGTCGCGGGGGCAGCAGCCTAAGCAAAGAGGCCCAGACCTCCCTCTCCCCAGCCACCTCCTCCAGCTTATCCGGGGGAATACCAAGGCGTTCCCAGGCCAGCCGAGAGATATAATCTCTCCAGCGTGTCCTGGGTCTGCCCCGGGGCCTCCTCCCGGTGGGACATGCCTGGAACACCTCACCCAGGAGGCGCACAGGGGGCATCCTTGTCAGATGCCCGAACCACCTCAGCTGGCTCCTTTCGATGTGGAGCAGCAGCTGCTCTACTCTGAGCCCCTCCCGGATGGCCGAACTTCTCACCCTATCTCTAAGGGAGAGGCCAGCCACCCTTCGGAGGAAGCTCATTTCTGCCGCTTGTATCCGCGATCTCGTTCTTTCGGTCACTACCCACAGCTCGTGGCCATAGGTGAGGGTAGGGACGTACATCGACCGGTAAATTGAGAGCTTCGCTTTTACACTCAGCTCCCTCTTCACCACGACGGACCGGTGCAGCGTCCGCATTACTGCAGCTGCAGCCCCAATCCGTCTGTCGATCTCCGGCTCCCTTCTCCCATCACTCGCGAACAAGACCCCGAGATACTTGAACTCCTCCACTTGGGGCAGGAACTCATCCCCGACCCGGAGTGGGCACTCCACCCTTTTCCGGCTGAGAACCATGGCCTCAGATTTGGAGGTGCTGATCCTCATTCCCGCTGCTTCACACTCGGCTGCGAACCGTTCCAGTGCGAGCTGGAGGCCCTCACCCGATGAAGCCAACAGAACCACATCATCTGCAAAAATCAGAGATGAGATTCTGAGGCCACCAAAGCGAAAGCCCTCCGCCACTTGGCTGCGCCTAGAAATCCTGTCCATAAAAATTATGAACAGAACCGGAGACAAAGGGCAGCCCTGGCGGAGCCCATCACCCACCAGGAATGAGTCCGACTTATTGCCGGCAATGCGAACCAAGCTCTTGCAACGGTTGTATAGGGATCGAATGGCCCGTAGCAATGGGCCAGACACCCCATATTCCCGCAACACCTCCCACAGGACACCCCGAGGGACATGGTCGAATGCCTTTTCCAAGTCCACAAAACACATGTAGACTGGTTGGGCAAACTCCCATGCACCCTCAAGTATCCTGGAGAGGATAAAGAGCTGGTCCAGTGTTCCGCGACCAGGACGAAAACCGCATTGTTCCTCCTGTATCCGAGGTTCGACTAACGGACGAACTCTCCTTTCCAGCACCCTGGCATAGACTTTCCCAGGGAGGCTGAGGAGTGTGATCCCCCTGTAGTTGGAACACACCCTCCGGTCCCCTTTCTTAAAGATGGGGACCACCACCCCGGTCTGCCAGTCCACAGGTACTGCCCCTGATCTCCACGCAACATTGCAGAGGCGTGTCAACCAGGACAGCCCTACAACGTCCAGAGCCTTCAGAAACTCGGGGCGGACCTCATCAACACCAGGGGCTCTGCCACCAAGGAGTTGTTTAACTGCCTCAGTGACCTCGCCCCCGGAAATTGGCGGGTCATTCCCCTCATCCCCAGACTCTGCTTCCTCCTCGGAAGACGTGTCAGTGGGATTAAGGAGGTCCTCGAAGTATTCCTTCCACCGCCTGACAATTTTCTCAGTCGACGTCAGCAGCGCTCCGCCAGCACTATACACAGTGCAGGTAGAGCACCGCTTTCCCCTCCTGAGACGTCTGACGGTTTGCCAGAATCTCTTCGAGGCAGTCCGAAAGTCTTTTTCCATGGCCTCTCCGAACTCCTCCCACACCCGAGTTTTTGCTTCAGCCACTGCCCGAGCCGCATTCCGCTTGGCCTGTCGATACCTGTCGGCTGCCTCCGGAGTCCCACAGGCTAACCAAGCCCGATAGGACTCCTTCTTCAGCCTGGTGGCTCCCTTCACCTCTGGTGTCCACCATTTGGTTCGGGGATTACCACCACGGCAGGCACCAACCACCTTGCGGCCGCAGCTCAATGCAGCAGCTTCGACAATGGAGACGCTGAACATGGTCCATTCGGACTCAATGTCCCCAGTCTCCCTCGGAATGCTGTTGAAGCTCTGCCGGAGGTGTGCGTTGAAGATCTCGCGGACTGGGGCCTCTGCTAGACGTTCCCAGCACACCCTCACTACGCGTTTAGGTGCACCAGGTCTGTCCAGCGTCCTCCCCCGCCACCTGATCCAACTCACCACCAGGTTGTGATCAGTTGACAGCTCAGCCCCTCTCTTTACCCGAGTGTCCAGAACATATGGTCGCAGGTCTGCTGATACGATTACAAAATCGATCATCGACCTACGGCCTAGAGTGTCCTGGTGCCACGTGCACTTATGGACACTCTTATGTTCGAACAGGGTGTTCGTTATGGCCAAACTGTGATTAGCACAGAAGTCCAATAACAGAGCACCGCTCGGGTTCAGATCAGGGAGGCCGTTCCTCCCAATCACGCCCCTCCAGGTCTCGCTGTCGTTACCCACGTGAGCATTGAAGTCTCCCAGCAGGACAACAGAGTCTCCAGGTGGAGCACCCTCCAGCACCCCCCCCCCCCCCCCCCCCCCCCCCCAGGGACTCTAAGAAGGCTGGGTACTCTGAACTGCCACTCGGCGCATAAGCGCAGATGACAGTCAGGACCCGTTCCCCAACCCTAAGGCGCAGGGAACAAACCCTCTCATCCACCGGGAAAAACCCCAACGTACTGGCAGCAAGCCGAGGGGATATTAGGATACCCACCCCAGCCCGCTGCCTCTCACCAGGGGCAACTCCAGACTGAGACAGAATCCAGCCCTTCTCCAGGAGACTGGTTCCAGAGCCCAAGCCATGTGTAGAGGTGAGCCCGACTATATCTAGCCGGTACCTCTCAGCCTCACGCACTAACTCAGGCTCCTTCCCCACCAGAGAGGTGACATTCCATGTCCCTATTGCTAGTCTTGGCAGCCGGGGGTCAGTCCGCCAGGGCCTCCGCTCCTGGCCGCCACCCGGCACACAATGCACCCGACCCCTATGGCGCCTCCTGCGGGTGGTGGGCCTGCGGGAGGATGGGCCCATGTCTCCTCTTCGGGCTGTGCCCGGCCGGGCCCCATGTTGCATCTAATGTATTTATATAAATATACATTTATTGTATTGCCACAAAGTGCTTTAGAGACAAGCAGATTTACATTCCAGGTCTCCAACACACCCAGTGTCAAAATACACGAAAAGCTGAATGGAGTGTTTTGTTGTATTAGCTTATTATTGTGGAAGGTAAAAATCTCAGTGATTTCCTATTAAAATGTGAACAGTATTTTCAAATTAATGATCTCTGATCTCCTCTATAAGCTGCCTTTGTAGCTTGAACGTATTCATAACTGGTATTGGGGTCAATATTGGTAGCGGCAGTTCTGGCTCTGTGTTTACATGGACTTGGATCACTACCAAAGTTTGCTGTATCACACAGCACTACCAGGAGGCACCACTGGTGTGTTCAGCACTATCAACCAGTGTGCCAGCTCCAGAGGGAGTACTGGCAAATAAAAGTCACAAAGATTTTACTCTCGAACTGCAGACACTTAAATGAGGTAGTTTATATTTCAGTTTCACAGCTTTGGTGGCCAGAAACCATTCACTGCACTCCCCTGTGTGCTGCCTCCAAGCCCATCAGACTAAAATATGATGTCACCATCTTCCTGCAGGATACTCTTCACACAGTGAGAAATGTGGGGTCTCTACTGAACATGCATCCCGAGGGGAAATTATATGAAGTTGCTGAGTTGCTGCAGTAGTTATGACACTGGTTGTTGTTAAATATTAAATAAGCCACTAAACTTAAGCACTTTATTGGAGTACATAAGTCATTTTTGAAAACACAAAACATTTGAGGCATTTCATCATTCATTTAACTCATATGACATTAAAAAGAAAACAAACAAGACGAGTATTTGGGATAGTTTATGTATTTAATCTTTTCAAGTGGTGGATGCTAAATTGTGAATAAATTGCAATTGAAAAGAGGATAAAAATGTTTTCAGTGACATTTTATAATCGAACACCAATTAAAGCAGAACAATAATAATTCCCTAGTTACTGGGTACTGGATGCTTCCACTTCAGGTTAATTTCACTTCATTTCCACTGGGGGATTGATCATTTCAGTTACATTTTTATTTACACAAGAAGTCAGTTGGCAGCCAGCCTTTAACGCTGTATGCCACAGTCTAAATCAGGGCCCGGGGGCCACTTGAGGGCCACGTCACCCTTACTTGCAGTCCGTATAATGGACCAAATTGTATGATAAAATATATCATACAATTTGGCCTTTGAAGTTACTTTTGTTCTTAGGGAGGATTTGTTTTTTGTTGAGTGCAGGGTTAAAATAAGTTATTTAAAAAACAAAAATTTGTCTGCATATTTATTTTGTTAAATATGAACAAAATTATAGCAGAAGTGCTGCCACGCATCTGGCCAGACACAGAGTACCAATGTGAAAGGATTAAGTTTGCTTGTTTGTTTGTATGTTTTTTCATACTACTTGAACACTAAAGTGGCCATTCAATCAGATGACAGTGCCAGCAGTGGCCCACAGCTCATTTAAGTTTGAGACCCCTGGTCTAAATAAACTGAGCCTAAAAAAGTCACCGGTACGTGTTCACTGGTCAAATCTGAAAAAACAAACCCCCCCAAAAAAAACAAAGAACAAAAAATTGTATGTCTGTCAACTTTGACCCAAAACAAGACTTTACCATTGGAAGTTACACATTAAAGTTATGCATTACATACCACCATCTTTGCTGTTACCAAAGTCTACCTCAGATTTCAGTTCTTTTATTGTCATGCCTCTCCATAAATATTATACTGATTTTTATTTTTTGTGAAAAATTGTGAAAACAATGCATAGTTTTCATCAACTGTTTCTCCTTCTTTAGTTTTGGATATCTCTCCCCCACATTGCAAAGGGACTATGGGCAGAAATCTGTGCCATCAGAAACTGAATATGAATAAGTTCAATTTGAATTTGAATTGCTCAGATTGAATCTGAATTGTAACTTGAATAAATGCTTTTGAAAACTGAATTTGAATTAGTCTAATTTGAAATTGAATTTATGGTTTGAAAATGATCATCACTAAATTGAAATTGAATTTTATATTTTGAAAATGAATTGATTTGCTTTGAAACTGCATTTTATCCTTTAAAAATTCAGCTCTCGAATAATTTCAGTTTCACTTCTCACCATTCAGTTTCAGTTCTACAATTCAATTTCAGTTCCAAAATTTTGTTTTTTGGAACTTACATCCGGTTCCGGTTCAAGCGCAGATTAATAGAACTACGTTTTACTAGCGGACCGAAAGTGTTACCGACGGGAATCTACAGCGTCTTGAGCTGAATTAAGACTTCAGAAGTCATTTGTCATGTCGAATGACCAGCAGATAAACTCTCAGGTTGGTAAATGTATTACATGTATAAGAACAAGCGTCATGTTAAGAAATGATAGCCGTACAGTAACTTTTATGCTTATTGTAGCTGTTAGCTAAAAACGCTAATTTAGCGTAGTTTGCCCTGAATTCAGCTTTGACAAACAAATATGATCGACTGTTTCTAGTAGAATTCCAAAGTTGTCATCTTGGACCCTGTCAGAGTACCCCCTCTGTATGCTTGCAGAGACCCCTACAGTAGGGAAACATGCAAAACGGTGTCCAAACCTTTGTATTTTAGCTTTATTTATGTCTTACACAGCATCCCAACTCTTTAGCTAACTTAATAACTTTAGCTAACGTGAATAGTTAGTCTAATTCATTAGTGCAGCATCACTGGATCACCTCTGTTTGAAGTGATATACAACTATCACTGTGTTTAACTACCATAATAATTCTTAGGGTACTGAGTGCATGCTTAATTAGATTTTTTTTTTTTTAAAGCATACTGCTCCATTAATATGTTTGACAGGCTGAAGTTGTCGGGTCACCTCCTAAATCGACCATCTTTTACAGGTGTTTTGTGCCAGAAATGGAGTGTCCACTGAAGACTGAAGATACTGAATCTCTACGCCTTGCCATTGATCCCTCTTGTGCCTTCATCTAGACAAGAGACAAACTTAACCACTCTCATATGCTCTGAACCTACATCATCTTCTCTGACAGTTGTAGCTTGGCTCATCTGAGGGTGAAATTATAAGAATGTGTTATTTTGCAAAGTGCTCTCCAGGGTTCCTAAATAAAATATGGCATTGAGGTAATTTCTTTTGAATTAATCCCTTCTTCTGAAATATAAGAACCTCTCCTGGTTTTAATGGCACTTTGGATTTCTTTACTTTCTGTTCCACTTCCAAACCCAAATAGATGCTGACAAGCTGACACAGTAACATGGAAGAGGGAAAGAGGTTGGAAAGGACTACTACAAATAAACCTAATGCCTAACAATGAAAAGTGTAAAATAAGAACAATAATAATAATAAAGATAAAAGATGAAGTAACACGTTTTTAGTATTTTATTTATTCCAAATGATCATCCAGATGTCTGTGACATGTGATGACAAACACCATAATGGAAGGCCTTAGTCATCACATGCTTAAACTCATCATATATTTTTGCATATGCTGAACAGGCAGTCAGACATGCTGTAACTGTGGGGTAGAAAACAGCATGAACACCATACGGCAGGTGTCTCAAACTCCAGTCCTCGAGGGCATGGAAAAGTTGCATGACACTTTGACCCTTGAGGACTGGAGTTTGAGACCCCTGTCATATGGAATATGACAGGTGTGGTTGAACTGCATGAAGACTGAAGTTTCTCTTCTCTTCTGGCAGGACAGGAATGTGGCCTTGTCCTGTGAGCCACTGTAAGGATGTACTTAGTAGGGCTGGGCGATATATCGAGTTTTTTTAAAAATATCGATATATTTTCATACGAGATATAAGATGTGACAATATCGTTTATATCGATATAGTCTATGTTACGTTATAATTATACTCGTGGAGCCGCAGGTTTGCCTCTCTTTCGTCCACTTTTGTCTCTACGCAACGTTACTCGGCCTCGCCTCTCCTTCACTGAACACAACTCCGCCTCCCCCATAACTTCACCTGCAGGCAATGACAAGATGAAAGCGGAAAATCTCCGTTAGCGAGTTACCGTGCGTGGGGCTGGACGGCGTCAACGTGTTAGCGAGCTAACCGCGCTAACGAGCTAACCGCGCTAACGACATGCTGCACGGCCTAAAATCCTTTCATTTTCTCAAAACTCGACAGTGCGCCTTATGTATGAATTCTGGTTGTGCTTACTGACCGCGAACCGATTTTGTGGTACACAGCGCTCGGCAATCTGTCAAAAAATGTTTTAATATGACTTTGCTAAACTACGGAGCTGCACCGCTTGATGGATTGTCTTGGAGGATTACGGCTACCGGGGAGGAGCCTCGCGGAGTGATACGTACTGTGTGTGTGTATAAGGACCACAAATGGCACCTGTTCAGAGACGTGGTGCAGCTGTGAAATCTGTCTCTTTGTTATTATGCTCAGCGTCTATTAGTTTACATTTTGACTGCACAATTGTGAGCTTTTTGTTATGCACAAAAACAACATTGTTTTCTTTTATTTATGGACCATGATTATTTAATAAATGCTGATAATTTATTTTTGAGTAATTTCTTCATGTACATCTACGCTGTATGTAAATAAAAGCGCCCACATCTGGGACACAGTGTGACTAGAACTCTCTTTTTGTTCTTAACTTATGGCTTTAAAAAAAATAATAAAAAATCGAGATATATCTTATATCGCCATCCAGCTAAAAAATATCGAGATATGAATTTTGGGTCATATCGCCCAGCCCTAGTACTTAGAGTAGAACTGGACTGTCACCGGCCTCAGGCTCTTCACCCTTTTCAAAGACAAAGCAGTCATTTAGATAAAATATTAGATATTGTTTACCTGTAAATGCACAAAGTAAATTTAGAAATGTAATTATTGTGAAGAGTGAACAAGCGCTGATAGTGTAATCTACAGCTGTGGCCTAAGTTTAGAGAATGAGAAGTGTTGTTTAAGATAAGATAAGATAAGATAAGATAAGATAGAACTTTATTAATCCCTCGGGTGGGTTCCTCTGGGAAATTCGACTTCCAAAAAAAGCACAGCAACGACCGAAGTTACAGTTACAGAACTGTTATATATATATATATATATATATATATATATATATATATATATATATATACACACACACACACACACACACACACACACACACACACACACACACACACACAAATACAGAGACAAATATAAATAAAATATACAAAGGGGATAAATAGAATAAATAGGAATAAAAAATAAAAATACAAGTGAATTGCACATTTCAAGTATTGAGTCTATTGCACTGTTGACTATTTACAAAAAGTATTGCATAAGGTATTGTACAGTGAGGTGCAGAGGCACTACAGCTTAGTTGTTCCCCCCTCCTTTGTCCTCCTGTTTCCCCTCCCTCTCCCCTCCAGAGAGGAGTTAAACAGTCTGATGGCGTGTGGGACAAAGGAGTTTTTAAGTCTGTTAGTTCTTGTCTTGGGGAGAAGCAACCTGTCACTGAACAGACTCTTCTGATTGTTTATGGCCGTGTGCAGAGGATGCCCAGCATTGTCCATAATGTCCATCAGTTTCTTTAATGTCCTTTTCTCTGCCACTGTCACCAGAGTGTCCAGCTTCATGCCGACCACAGAGCTAGCCCTCCTGATCAGTTTCTCCAGCCTGGATGAGTCCCTCTTTGCTGTGCTGCTCCCCCAGCACACCACAGCATAGAAAAGTACTCCAGCAACCACCGACTGGTAAAACATCCTCAGGAGCTTCCTGCAGATGTTAAAAGACCTCAGCCTCCTGAGGAAGTACAGTCGGCTTTGGGCTTTTTTATACAGGTGCTCTGTGTTGCATGACCAGTCCAGTTTATTGTCCACCCACAGCCCGAGGTACTTGTACTTGTTGACCACCTCCACCTCCTCCCCCTCTATCTGAACTGGCAGTGGACCTTATCTGGACCTCCCGAAGTCCACAACCAGTTCCTTAGTCTTTGAGGTGTTGAGTTGCAGGTGGTTTGTGTGACTCCATGCGACAAAGTTCCTCACCAGACTTCTGTACTCCTCTTCTTGATCATCCCAGATACACCCCATGATGGTCCGTGTCATCTGCAAACTTCTGAATATGGCATAATTCAGAGTTGTAGCAGAAGTCAGAGGTGTACAGGGTGAAGAGAAGAGGGGACAGCACAGTTCCCTGTGGTGCTCCTGTGCTGCTGACCACTGTGTCAGACGTGATGTCCTTCAGCCTGACGTACTGTGGTCTGTCGGTGAGGTAGTCGGAGATCCAAGCCACCAGGCAGGGGTCCACCTCCATCCTGTTCAGTTTTTCCTGAAGCATACAGGGCCGGATGGTATTAAAGGCACTGGAAAAGTCAAGAAACAGGATCCTGACCGTGCCTTTTCCCCCATCCAGGTGTGAGTGGGCTCTGTGTAGGAGGTACAGGATGGCATCCTCCACTCCGACACCCACCTTGTATGCAAACTGTAGTGGGTCCTGGGCATGTTGTACCTGTGGTCGGAGGAGGTTGAGGAAGAGCCGCTCTAGAGTCTTCATAAGATGTGACGTCAGTGCCACCGGTCGGAAGTCATTCAGCTCATTGGGCCGGTTCTTTTTGGGGACCGGGACGATGCAGGATGTCTTCCATAGGGCGGGCACTCTCCCCAGTCGCAGACTGAGGTTGAAGACTCGTTGTAGCGGCTCCCCAAGTTCAGCAGCACACGCCTTAAGCATCCTAGGACACACCTTGTCTGGGCCTGCTGCCTTTCTGGGGCGAAGCTTCCTCAGTTTGCTTATTTACAAAGTTTGCTGTTTCAGTGATAGCTGTATATCATATTATATCACTTCAAACAGAGGTGACCCAGTAATGCTGCACTAATGAATTAGACTAACTATTCACTTTAGCTAAAGTTATTAAGTTAGCTAAAGAGTTGGGATGCTGTGTAAGACATAAATAAAGCTAAAATACAAAGGTTTGGGCACCGTTTTGCATGTTTCCCTACTGTAGGGGTCTCTGCAAGCATTCTGAGAGGGTACAAGATGACAACTTTGGAATTCTACTAGAAACAGTCGATCATATTTGTTTGTCAAAGCTGAATTCAGGGCAAACTACGCTAAATTAGCATTTTTAGCTAACAGCTACAATAAGCATAAAAGTTACTGTACGGCTATCATTTCTTAACATGACGCTTGTTCTTATACATGTAATACATTTATTACCAACCTGAGAGTTTATCCGCTGGTCATTCGACATGACAAATGACTTCTGAAGTCTTAATTCAGCTCAAGACGCTGTAGATTCCCGTTGGTAACACTTTCGGTCCGCTAGTAAAACGTAGTTCTATTAATCTGCGCTTGAACCGGAACCGGATGTAAGTTCCAAAAAACTGAATTTTGGAACTGAAATTGAATTGTAGAACTGAAACTGAATGGTGAGAAGTGAAACTGAAATTATTCGAGAGCTGAATTTTTAAAGGATAAAATGCAGTTTCAAAGCAAATCAATTCATTTTCATAATATAAAATTCAATTTCAATTTAGTGATGATCATTTTCAAACCATAAATTCAATTTCAAATTAGACTAATTCAAATTCAGTTTTCAAAAGCATTTATTCAAGTTACAATTCAGATTCAATCTGAGCAATTCAAATTCAAATTGAACTTATTCAAATTCAGTTTCTGATGGCACAGATTTCTGCCCATAAGGGACTCCATAGTGTAGTGGTTTGTACACTCACCTTACATGTGAGACACCCTTTGAAGTTGTATCAGAAATGGCAACTCGCATGAAAATATGCCCAAGCAACCAGGCAACCCTCTGTCAATAAGCAGCTGAGAACAGCTTTCTGGTATAATATGTATGTATGTCTGTCTGTCTCAGCTGTGAAACTGGTATATCTTCTGTGTTATAAATGCAGCACTTGGTAAAGAAAAATGAAAGCAGCTGTTTGTGTGTCTGTTTGTTTTGAGGCTTATTCACTTTTGTATTTTAGGCAACTTTTGATTTCATTTCATTTCATGTATTTTATTATTTTATTGACTTATTTTTATTATTATAATCTTGGGAGGATTAAAACAATAAATGTAGCCCGTATGTTTTTCAGTTACAGTATTTACTGTAACTATTATTTACATATATTACAACTTTTTTTTTTGTTTTGGGGTTTTGTTTTGTTTGTTTTTTTGCTTCTTTTTCGCTTTTTCTCTCTTTTTTTGGCGGTGGTGGGGTGGGGGATAGTACTGTTGTATTCAATGCGGAACTTTGTTGCTGGAATTTGTTCCTACACGGCATCCTATTTAGAAACACCATTTCACTTCCTGTTAATATTCACAACAGAGCCGATACAGATAAGCTAATTAATTTTAGCAGTGTTTACTCATTAAATGTTAACGTAGCAGAAATTCTTAGGAAGAGCAATGATTCCTTACACCGTCAACATTAAACTCGCGGCTCGGACGTTAACTGGCACTCTCAATTTGCAGAATAAAACCGCCGTAGATTGGTGAGTACCGCTTCTCTGCTGCTAGCATAATTTGGTTAATTGAATACGCGACTGACAGATAACGTTAAGGAACTGATGTTTGCATTGTGTCAGTTTCGTGGCTTGTCTTTATTGCTGCATGTAAAGTTGTCAGCGTGAACGGCCACTGATAATTTGTCATTGAGCTCACAAACATGCGGGGTATATATTTCTTGTGCAATGTCATGTGACATTTTGTCGGGCCTGATGAATTTCTAATGCCTCATCCTCCACAGCAATCCAGCAGAGACTGTCAAGGCAGTCGGACTCGCGTGATCAAACTTTAGATTAGAGCAGCATAGTGCCAAAGTTTAATTTCGCATACATGAACCTAAATATGATACATTTGCTTCTAAAGCTATTTTTGCTTTTCACCAGACATATTTAAAAAGAGAACTGTCCTTGTGAATATTTAACTTTATGTACGCATCATATGAGATAAATTACCTTGTGTAGTTGTAGCATATAGTACAGTCTCTGCACTGGCAGCTTTTGTCATTGGAACTGAAAGTTTAGCTTCAAGTTATGTTTGAATTTTGAAATTTGTTGTGTCATTGAGCTTTGACTTTTTTGCAGTCTGGATGCACTCCAGGCAAATATGCATGCACGTCTTGTACGGACACGGAAAGAAGATGAATTTAGACATGGAGTGGAAAGCACAGAAATCAGAATGCAGACACAGTTGTTGAATAATTCTGTGTTTACTGGAGAGGGTGCACTTAAGCGTCAGGCTGACTGGAAACATAAGTTTAAATTCATAATGTCCAGAGTTCACAGTCTGAATCATATGTTATCTTTTGTACATCAATGTCTCACATCCCAAACCATTTCACGTATCTTTCATCTGTTTCTTTCCTCTTCCTCCTATTCTGCCTTGCTAACGTGGTCTGTAGGGGCTGGCAGGGGCTCATAGCTCAGGGATGTCACTCCAGTATTCTCATAATTGATCCTAAGACTGCCCAGACCATCCAGGTGCTGGAGAGACACAAGGCAAATGTGGTCAAGGTGAGTTTGAGAAGTAAATTGGCTTAATTGTTTCCCTCCACAACATAATTGCTGTTTAATTACACAAATTAATTGACTCACTGTTGCGCCTCTGCTCCATAGACTTCAAAATATGATTTAATATATACCACTAAGTTAAGCCGTTGGAGAAAAGGCACACTAATGAGGCTACAAAGTGAACACACCTTGTGGGGTTGTATTATTTATGTCTCACAGTATTAATGTTAGCATTGTGTGACCTTGAGTGGAGTACTTTTGGCTCTCTCTGCTTCTTGTAAACCAACACCTGCAACACAGAGCATTGACAGAGAGTCATTTTGTTTGGGTCCGTGTGCGCGTGCATGTGTGTTGTAGAAGAGAAGAGTAAATAATGGGCAATAAATTCTACAGTGATTATCAGTGCCTGGGCTCAATCCGGGCCTTTCATTCTTCACTATAAAGAACACTTTAATCTTGTAAAGCACCGCTGCCACAGCAACAAGCTATTCCTCACCACCCAGCCTGACATAAGAGAACTTGCTGAATGAAGGAAAAAGGGAAATAGAAAAAGAAGTACCTACAGTAAAGGGCATGCCTACCTGGGAGCAAATAGACAGACATAATCAATTATTTAAACACCATCTTGTATGTGGAGTAATTTGTTATTTCACATATAAAATGTGCATTTCAGTGTAGGGCCGTGCGATATGACCAAAATCTCATATTCCGATATAAGAATTCTATCGTCTGATAACGATATAAATCATAAAAATGTAACATTTTCTGTAAATTCTGTGAATCTCGGGCAGCTCAACTTGCGGGAAGTGTTTGCAGCTGCGAGTCATGTAGCTGCAGTCGAGTGTTTTAAACGATGCATGAAACTATACATTTTTAGACATAAGTTGTAACGTTTTCTTTGTGAGTATTTATTACACGGCGTGCTGCGGGGAAAAGCCTGTTCTAACGTTTATTTTTTAGCACCTGGCGGCTCTTTTTTTTTAATTCTCATCCGTAAATAATCTGCTCTTTCACGTGATTCAGTTTATTTTGAAAAGTCTCAACAGGATCTTGAGCTTTATTGTGAAAGGTTTATGTGGTACATAAACAAGCGGACACGCGATGGTGTTACCATTGTTGTTGCTAACGACAACGCATAAAAACAGGCGCTTGTACGTCCGTAGTGTGGTTATATTACATATAAGAGAAAGAGAGAACTTTAAGAAGCCACTACAGTGACCATCAAAACGATGAAAAAATATTGCCGTAAACAGTTTATTTTGCGACAGCACGAAACAAATGATAGCGTAAAATGAAACGATAGACTGTTTTATATCGTCATCCGATATATATCGTTATATTGAACAGCCCTATTTCAGTGTTATGCATTTCCTATAATGTCCTTTACTCTCTTTTCTCCCCAATGTCGCATTTAGTGAAATTCATCATACATCTTCAGACCTTGCTGTTATTGTTGTTTTTTTTTTTTCTTTTCTGTTGTTGACTTTCTGAGCATTCTGTCAACAAATGTAGAAGGCTTACAGCTTTACCTGATATTCCTCCCAGAGACTCAATTAGTGTTTTATGTTGGAAGGTAAAATGGTCCAGGGAAAATTACTACCACAACTTGAGCTCACCCTACTGTCTGCGGTTGGCCTCGGGAGATGCCTCGGGGAAGATTATAGTGTGGGATGTGGTCAGCGGCACAGCCCACTGTGAGACTCCAAACCTATCGGGGGTAAGACAGCTTCAAGACACCAAACATGTTTGTCAGCTCAGTGGCAGTCCTGCCAAGAAGAGACACTGAGCCGATGGTTTGCTGTTGACTATTTGTTTTCATTAGGACGCTGTTACTGCCACTCCTGCTGGTGCGCACTACGCTTCCATTCTCACCTCCTCTTCTCTGTTTTGCTCGCTCCCTCTGTCAGACTTGGAGTGGCTGTGGAATCAGGATGCATCTCGTGATCTCTTGTTAGCTGTCCATCCTCCCAACTACATTGTTCTGTGGAATGGAGACACAGGCACCAAACTGTGGAAAAAAAGCTACGCTGAGAATATCCTCTCCTTTTCTTTTGACCCTTTTGACCCTTCCAACATGGCATGTAGGTGAACAAAATACTTACCAAAAGACTAACGAAGCCTTCGAATTTTTCACTTTGCCACCCACATACACAGGGCATGCTTCATCTCTTAAATTTACTGTTTATTGCAGTATGGTTGAACATATCTTATATCTGAAAGCATGTGACTGGTATTCTGTGATGCCAACAATTTAACCAGTGGTATTTCTTTCTTTTTTTTTCTTTTTTTTTTGTGTGGAAAAAGATAAGTCAAAGCAGAGACTTTCACAAATAACAGATGGCAAATTGAAAACAGAATATTGACATCTGACCATCTCTTATTGGCAAATGAATCTTTATAATATTCTTCTGTCCTTTTTCTCCTATCCAGTGCTGACCAGTGAAGGGATCGTCTTCATCACAGACTTTTCTTACTCCAAACCCCCAGGCAGCGCTGGCAAAAAGGTCTACATTGCCAGTCCTCATGCGAGCCCAGCGCATACCAAACCTGCACCTGCAACAGCTCCGGCCCCTACTGGTGCCAAGAAGGCCCTTAACAAGGTCAAAGTGCTGATTACCAATGAAAAGCCCACGTGAGTGAAATTAAATTAATTTTCCTTCCCTGACTTTATTTTAAAATATTTTGGATCCTTCTTTTTAGACACATAGACTGTTGTTTCAAGTTTAACAAGTCTAATGAAGCTCTTATGTATTGTATGGTTTTTAAGACGTTACTTACTGAAAAGCCAAGATCTTCATACAGTACAGCATGTTAATATTTTAATAAATGTCTGAATTTCATCTCAACACTTATGTAGGTGCTAAAGGATAATCTGTGGAATATATTTGTTTCAATAGTTAAGTCAGTTTTTAAATCAAACTTCCTGTAGGTTATGTCACCCTTTCAGTGTCATGTTTTATTGAAATGCTATGGCTCAATGTTGTTCAGTTCCCTTTTTTTGTCTCTTGTTGTTCAAAGTAAACTACAAAGTCTTATCGGTTTAAGACAGCGGTCTCCAACCCCGTTGTTTGGTACCAGGCCCGCTAGAGATGAGGCTCGGGTGTGAAATTTATGGTTTTCGGGATTTTTTTTTATCGTTAACTCTGTTTCTCTGGGTCTTTTCCCGTGTTGTAGTTGTGTGTCTTATTTTGAAAGAAATATTTACACGTTACCATAGCGACCAAAGAGTATTAGGGGCAAGGAGAAGGATGTTACTCTCAATGTTGTTGATGCATTTCAGGAGGATGCTGCTAATAAAGTTACACAATTCCACAGTGAATTTGCGTTTATTATTATATTTACAAAAATACCACAGGTTTTGTCTTGGTCGTATCATTTTATTTTGTTGTATTTATCCGTGACACCTTAAAGGCCGGTCCGTGGAAATATTGTCTGACATTTAACCTGCCCGTGGCGCAAAAAAGGCTGGTTTAAGAGGACTGACTTAAGGCAGTCATAGTTATCACTGTTACATGATAGAAGTGATGTTTCTCTGATTGTAACGTATGATATGATTTCTAAGTAAACACCAAGGTTTATTTACTGTCATATGAACTAAATCTCAGTTACTAACCAGTCTTTGTAATGTACAGGGCTGGAAGCATACACTGTTTGGCCACAACATTAAAAGCAGCTGCCTAATATCAAGTCAGTGCCTGTCGTACCTGCAAAACACTGAATGATCAAACTGACTGTAAAGTTTTATCCAGTTATTTTACATTTACGAAAGTTTATTTTGAGTTTTTATATTTTAATCTGTGAAGAGGTTTACAACGAAAGCTATCAAAAGAATGTGAAATTCAATTAAGTTTTATTTATATATGTATTATTTGATCAAAACAGCGATTGACCTGCTCAATCTGACTCATTGCTGGGAGAGCACTTTAAATCAGTATTACTCCTGGATTTGTTTGTATTTTCTCAAGGAGGAAAAAGAGCCATTGTCAGAGAAGATGTTGGTTCTCTTTGGATCTGCCCTCGCATGTGAACAGATTTATACAAATTTAAACAACATTAGCCCAAAAATGCGCATTTTTGTTCACACTTAGTTTTGGAAATGTTGATTAAATGGTGATAAAGTCTTTTCTCTTCTTATGCCTATTTCACATTTTTATTGTCTGATATTATTGATGTAGTTTCTCACATGACAGCTTGAGGAATATTAATAGCTCCTGATCTAAAATAATTTTGACGTGTGAGTCCAGAACCACTTCTCCTCGGTCCAGTTCTCACATTCATTCTTCTGTGAAGAGGGGTCAGCATGAGCAGTCAGACCAGGCTGTTGTTATGCATGCCTATATACAGTGAGCTCTGTATTTTGCCTCCTTTCTGTCATAGCCAGCATTATTATTTTCATCACACTCTTGCCCCCATCAAGGTCACTAAGATCACACTTGCCCGTTTTCTGCTTTCAGGACATCATATTCAAGAACTGGCAGTTCACTTGCTGTTTAATTTCTCACACCCTTACTCAGTGTAACAAGATAATCAATGTTATTGACTTCACCTGCCAGTGGTTTTAATGTTGTGGCCGATTGGTCTTTCTGTAGAGTATATTTTACTCCGCACTGACCTGAGACCTCCCTGTTCATTCGACAGCAAAGCTCCTCCAAATTATGTGAACAGGAGAAGTATTCCAGACACTTTTTCAAGCCTAACCAATAAAAATGGCCCGACAAGCAACACTGTAAGAAGCAGGTCACGGAGCATTTTTGTTGACAGCAGTATGGACTAACACGGTCTATTTTTATGTTTGGTTTGTTTTCTTTTTTCTTTGGTCATTGCAGAAAAAAAAATCAAAACAGGAACAGCACCTTTCACTACATAGATGACCTAGTTTTGATGTAACTGTCTCTCCAGCACAGCAGTGAGATTCCTCTTTAAACTTAGATCAGATGCTAAATCAAGTCAAGGGTCCGGGAGAAGCATTTCTCAAGAGAATAAGGAAGGATTTGATCACTTGGCATATTTGCTACATTGATTTTTAATTCTGAAACGCAGCAGAAGTAGTGATGTACTTCTTCTGGCTTCTTATTCCATTAGTTGACAAACTTGATAAATTGTATAAGCGCTAATTTAGAAAAAGTTGCATGAGCTGTAGACGTGTTTGATGTGCTGGCAGCTTCCTGCTGGAGTGGTTGTGACTGTCAGGTTATTTATAGCAGCATGCCCCAGTCTCTCTGTCCACCCACCAAGCCAGTTCTGATAACAAACACTCCATTAATCTTACTTATCTTTATTCTCTCGTGCCTTTCTCATTTTGTCTGTTTTAGTCTTCTATCCATGTGTGACAACTTCCTTCCTCACCTTTAACTGTGTGTAATTGCTATCCAGGATGCTGTATTCCTTCAGTTCGCCTTTGTCTACAGTCTCTACTCTCGCCGGTTCTGTCTGCTTGTGGGTGATAAATGGAGGATTTAAACAAGACTGTTCTCCCACAGCGTTATCAGAAACTTACTGAATACAGTATGGTATTGTGTGCATTAGTGTCCCATCAGGGAGCCATTAATCTGGGTGTTAGCCACTAGAGATTTGGTTCATATATCAAAATGAAGTCAGCTATACTATTACATATACAGAGCAATGTCGACTAATGTATGTTTTCTTTTAAACTGACAGAAATATTTATAAGTTGGATTTTAAAAAAAATCTAAATAATTCACTAAGACGCTTGAAGTTGTAGTTCTTATGATTATGAAAAAATCATAATGATTTTGATAAAAGCAGTAAGTCTGAATAATCAGGCCTTTTTTAAATTCATGGCTTCATCTGAAATCATGTTGTGTGCAGAGCGAGTAGTTTTCCACACAACAGGGAATAGCAAAGTTAATTATCTTACCGATGAGTTGGGGGTTCTGTCTGACTGTAGCTGCTCTTCATAATGCTGATCAAAAATGGATGAAACTGAATCTCTTGATTTGGACACATTCGATGAACAGTCGCTACCCACACCGACAAATGCACAGTTAATGCCGGCTCGCTGGTTTCAGGGCAGTATGATGCTGCCCTGCGACTGCACACTGGACTTATTTCAAAATCAGAGGTTAATCAAGCAAACATTCAACCACTTATTCCCAACACTGTTTCTTTAGGGCAGCTGTGGCTGGATAATAAATGGATAATTGAGGACTTTTGTTCAAGCTCAGTCTTCACTTCAGTCTTAGAGGTGTGATTTATGGCTTTGTACTGTGGTGATGTACACATGCAACACCTGCTTCCAAACACTACAAACTCTCGAGTTTTATTTGAAGCTCGGCTGCAGGTAGTGTGAGAGCAATCGAAAAAGAAACAACATAACATGAAAGAGAACCCGGTCATTCACAGACATGTACAAAAGTGATCAGTAATGGAGTGACGTGACCAACTGAAATGGACAGGTTTTGTTATAGAAGTATTTTAGGTTGTGGTTTGTTTGTTTTTTTTGTCCCACAGTGTGAGCATCAGTTCAGTTTTCTGCTGTATCATCTCCAGCAGCTGCCAGTGTGTGTGTAAACTGAATTTGTATTGTGTAGATAACAAGCTCAAGGTGGTGTGACTGCTGTATAAAGACAGTATTTGACTTTAATGTCCTTTGGGTGAGTTAAATAATAGAACCTTGAGAGTGCTTTAAAACTTTAATAAAGGCATCCACCTTTGCTATCAAATGTCCTGCGTCTTTGATAGCAAACTCACTGCGTGAGCACACATATGTGTATGTACTTAGCAATATGTAACTGTGTGTGATCCTCTGACCGCTGTAGCCTTCATGTCTTATTCATAACAACGACTGAGAGAGCGAGAAGGGCGTGTGATGTTTTGGTAATTGGAGAGCTGAATATTTGAGGGCTGCAGTTTTTTTTATTTCCCTTTTCTCCCTTTTTTCTTTTTTCATTTCTCTCTGAAGATCTGTTGCTTGCAATCTAAGGTCTGCTCCTTTCTGATGTTCTGCCTTTGGTGACTCAGACATTTTAGCCTCTATCTCTTTCTTTTCTGACTTCAGTAAGCTGCTAAAAGTGTAATTTATCTCAATAACTCCTAAAGCTTCCCCTACTGAGTCTATTTTATCTGTTACACTTTCCCCAGATGATAATGATCTCCATTGTGTTATAAGGTTTGTCTCTCTTTTATTTGATCTTGCCGTGACCTAGAGGAATTCAGCTGTTGGAATGAGTTATGGCTGTAGACCTGCTCGTAAGTTCAGTCCAAATCGTCTCTTTTTCCTTCTTGAGTGAACTGTACTGAACAGAAGTACCTGTGACCGCTTTGCTGTGATACGGAGAGATCAAAACTGGTTGCCGCCACAGATAATAGTACCTGTCATTAATTTGGTCACACATGAAAGAAGTCGCTGTGAATAACAAATCAGAGCAGCCAAAAGTAACGTAAAGGAAATTCTTTGCAATTCTTACAGTACCTGCTTAGTTCATCAGCCAACCAACAATAATAAGTCATTCATTCTAGCTTCTATTTGGGAAGACATGAATAAATATCAAGTTGTCCTTAGAAATGAGATTTTTATATTTTATATTGAATTTTAAATCTAGCGTCATATTGGTTTGCATGGAATTTGCATTTTTCATATGCATGTGTTGTTGTTACAGCAGAGTCTCATTATATCCTGATTTATCTGGAGAATAAGACTGACTTACTGAGCGGTATATTATCTAACCCTCATTTCTAGTCATCGTAATTTGCATTTTTCATCTTTTGTGTCCATTAAATTGCGCCGTAAACAACACGAGAAAACAGGCAATTCCAGGACATGCTTAATCCTTGGATTAAAGAAAGTCTTTTTGTCAATAAAGATTGATAGTTTATTATTTACCATTCCATCTAGTTTGTTCTCAGTTTCAGTGTCAGCCCGTTTTAACTAACTTCCTGTTCTCATTGTTGTCATTCCCCTGCTCTCTGATGCTTTAGGGCAGAGGCTGTGACGCTGAACGACTGCCTGCAGCTATCCTACCTACCTTCGAAGAGAAACCACATGCTGCTGCTTTATCCCAGAGAAATTTTGATCCTGGACCTGGAGCTCAGTCAGACGGTGGGTGTGGTGGCCATCGAGCGCTCCGGGGTTCCCTTCATCCAGGTGAGGCACGCTGCAAAAATACGCAGCAAAATCCCTTTAATATGGATCTCGGTTAAACTCGAAGAGATGAAAGTTAACCTTAAAACAGCATTAAATTTTCAGGCTCTGAGTTCTCACCAATCACTTACTCTTGACGTTATGTGCAGGACATTTTTTAAACTGCTTTGCGCTGACACCGTAGTTGGTCTAGGTGAAAGGATGGCTGTGTTATGTGGCTTTAACAAACTTCATATATCAACATCTTACTTGAAGAGCTTTACTGAAATCTGTCTTTTTTATGGATGATTCCTCCAGGAAGACAGTTCCTCCTGCCACGAATGATAAAGTTCTTAACTCTTTGCACCCGCCTCTGCAGTTGTTTCTCCTCATTGGGTGTGACAACTGCACATCAGGACTGTGTAGTCATTAGCAACAAAGGGGGAAAAAGTCCCCCCTTTCTTTATACTGCCTCTCCACAGCAACAGACTTGACCTTTAGGTGCCAATTCACTTTCTTTTAAAGTCTGGATTTCTAATTGGAAATTGATGAATGCCGTGGGGGTATTACACTGAGGATTTGTCACAGCTCCAGTGCCAGTAATTGAACAGAAACTGTCTTAAAGTCGCACCGTTCGCTCCCCCTTTCTATACTTACTCTCCGTCTCCAAAAGATTGACCACTGTGCTGCCCTGTCATTACACAGAGTAGCTCTCCTTATTTTTCACGGCAGTGGTTCTACTGTATTTGAGACCTAATGTGCCTTTTTGAAACTCGTTGAATTTCATGCCTGAATGTACATGCATGGAACAGTTTGCAGTTATTAGTTCATCTCTGCAGTCGATGACATGTTCTGCTTCTGTGAAATTGCGCTCTGTTCTTTGTATTATTGTCCTATCATAAATCATACTTTATTTGGGTTGTCACTGATCTTGTTTTAATAAACGTCTCTATGGTTTAACAACACAAAGGTAGAGAATGAGCGTTTGTAGTCAAGGAGTAAGATCTAAAGTCACCAGGGGCAGAAGCAAAGGGGTATTACTCAGCTGCCTAGGCTCCGTCTGACCAACGCCTCCTTTCTCTAAGTGTTATAAAGTGCTTGTCTTCCAGCCAATTTGCATGACTGATGACACAGGTCTATGTGGCAAAGGTCTATGCTCGAGTGTACAGAGGCTCCACTGTCAGGTTGGGGCATACATAGTGTGCAGTTGCCAGTTTGTCAGGTCAACATGGCCTACAGTCATTTTTCCATCTATCAATAGCAAACTAGTACAGAATCCATCAATTTGTTGTTTATCTGTTCATTTTCAACAAGGTGCTGATTTACTTTGATTTCAAATGGCTGCAGATTGATGTCTTGCAGTTTTTGCATTTCAGTATTTGGAATATTTTGTGCACTGGCATAAATTGAGTGAGGTGTTTTAAAATGTACAGTATGTTCAATGAAATCAGACGTTCAGAAAGCCAACAAAAGAAGCAATGTGAAGATGTCAAAATAACAATCACAACTGAATGCACATATTTGTGAATAAGATGAATTTAACTACCGGTAGTAGTTTGATTTGATTATCTGTTAGAAGTAACAAAAAAAAGTTCAGTGATGTAGCCTCACCAGTGACTGTAACGTTAATATATTAATTACTGTCATGAGTTAATAAGGTATAGAAACATGAGAACTGCACTGAAATAGAATTTATTGTTTACAGATCATACCAGGTGAGCTCTGTAGGCAGGGCTCTAGACTAACTTTTTGCCATGGGCGTACCGGTACGCCTAACTTTAAAAAGTTGGGCGTACCGGCACAAAAGTTAGGCGCACACAAATTTTATAATAATTGATATAATATAATGTGTTTTTCTGGATACACTGTGCTTTTTCAGCATTCAAAGATTGATGACACCGTGTCAGAGCACTGGCTATGAATTTCAGAAGGATCAGGCCTTAACAGAAAAGTTAGGGCTGCGTATCATCACTGATTTCTATAATCCATTCGATTCCGGTTTTCAAAGTCCCGATTCGATTCAACTTGGCCTCAGCCAGTCAGAAATATTATAATTCTGATCATTTATCAGCACTGACTTCATCAGAATTGTGAACATCACAGCAGATGCCTTTGTGTGAAAGTAACTGAGAATAAAACACAGAAAAACATGAAGGAGATTTTCCTGGTCTGGCTTTTTAAAGCAGAAAACCTTAAAAATATTCTACAATGTTCTGCATATAAAGTTTAAATTTCTTCAGTATTGAACAACAGAAAAAATAGGCTTTCTTGTCCGAGGTCATTTAAGTGAAAAAGAAAAAGCGCTGTAAACAACGGTAGACTGGTGGGTAATAAGCCAATGAATAATACAGAAAACAGAGATTGGAGACGGAAACTGTTCTTGAAGTACAGAGAGAGAGAGAGAGAGAGAGAGAGCTAGCTGTGCATGAAGTGTGATTTTAATAGTCGTGGAAGCAAAACAGCAAAATTCATGACGACATTGATCAAATGTGAAGCGCAGTTTGCTGCTTCTTTTGCTGCTGGCTCGGTGAATTTTGGTTGGAGAGACAAAACCTGCAGCTCAGAATCAGCGCAAAAAGACGTAATCACAGCGCGGACCGGACGCATCAGGATCGCTGAGCTCCGACAGCGTGTCCGTCTGCGGGCCGGCGGGTGAGAAAGCCGAGAAAGACAAAGCTGATTCTGATGCGTCGGTCCGTTCTGTGTTTACGTCTTTGTGTGGAATCCGTGTACCTGCTCTCATTTGCTGTTTGGTTGTTGTTGAAATGGTTTTGTGAGCTTTAATCTGAGAATCTGGCGTTTCTGGCAAAACACAGTTATGTTTAAAAGTTGATTCAGGATTTAATGAATTGATATTGCTTTATTCAAGCTACTCACCTCCCACTTCCACCTGCACTTTCAACTGGACCACGGCCAATCAGAGAGGTCCCGCCCCTGACTATCTCTGATTGGTTTAGTCCACGATAGGGGCAAAATGTGTGTCTGTTGTTGACCACAGGGAAGGTTGCAGATTTTTTTTTTTTTTTTTTTGCCACCCTAACAGTTGGTCGCACAGGTGCAACCAAATATATATATATATATTTTTTTAGTCGCACCACTGAAAAATTTGGTCGCATTTGCGACCAAATTGGTGGCACTCTAGAGCCCTGGTAGGGCTTTTGTCATACAAAATATGGATAGATTTAAATAACTGAACACTTCATTGTTATTATGTTATAGTTTTACACACAAAATTCAAATCCAGTCCAAATTTCTTTATGCAGCATATTTAAAACAACAAAGTTAACCAAACTGCTGCACATGAAACGGAGAATTACACAATAAAATAACAGATGTACATGCCCACACACATCAATAAATATATTCAAAGGATCACAGAAATGGATCTGATATTTATACAACGCTAGAACTGGCCCCAAAATGCTGCTGCTTCTTTGCACTTTCAGATAAAACTATTTTCAGAGCTGTTAAATGCAAACAAGTCATTCAGTGTTTTTGATGACAGTCTTGTTGTCCGTTGTGCTCCGAGAAATGTGAATTTTCTTCTATCCTCGCTAATGTGGAACAGCAGTCACTTCAAAGTGCTTTATATTGTAAGGTAGAGACCCGACAATAATACAGAGAAAGCCTCAGCAATCAGACGACCCCTTTTGCGACAGTGCGAAGGAAAAACTCCTCTTTTGCACGACAAAAGCTCTGGGACGGGCATCCATTTGCCACGACTGGTTAGGGGTGAGGGGAGAGAGTAAAAGTGTAGAATAATTACTTGAAGTACAACTGTAATGAATTCTGCTGTATATTTGCACAACTCATCATCAGGATAATTTTTTTGTATGATAATAGATCTTGCCTGCTGTAGTCGGCAATATTTTGAATTCCCAACTTCTTAGCTTATTGTCCATATATTTATAAAACATGACTATGCCATAACATCTTAAGTCTGCACAATAATATTTTTCCCAATCACGTCATCAGTATGTCTCAGCAGCCTTTGGCAAAAATCCCTCCTTTTCAGACTAGCATGAGATCTGACAAGCTAATGAAGCTTAGCCCCTGCTCTGTTTTCCTCTGTTTGTGCCAAACAAATTTACACATGTAGGTTTTGATGAGTGTATTAGGGGGTTCTCATGCTGTGGAGCAAATACATTGGCAAATTCATGCAGTGCTTAGAGCAAATGTAAACACCACCTGTTCAACATTAAGTCTCAAATAGACATTTGGCAAAGTCACAATCACACATGATCCCCTTTTTTTCCACTCCCTCTGTGTTTAGGTGATTCCCTGTGCTCAGAGAGACGCCCTCTACTGTCTCCATGAGAATGGTTGTATCACACTACGAGTTTGTCGCTCCACGGTTGCCACTGAGGAAGCAGCGGGTATGAAACCTTTTCACAATGGTGTATCCACTCACAATCTGCACATAGCCGTTGTGCTTTACTCACTCCTCACTTCAGCGCCTAAGCTGCTCCTCACTTCAGTGCTCCATCCCCCAGTCATCATCTATTCAGCCAACTGCACTGCAATTGGATCCTGTAGCCTTTTTCCCTATGCTCCAGTGGGCATTTAGCCCCTTACTGTCTCATTTATCTTTGGCTTAGCGTGATAGGCCAATGGGAGGCAATTGTCTCGCTGAATCTCTCTCTCTTCCTCACTTACTCTCCTTGCTATCTCCTCCACACACATCTCTCTATACCCATTTTCCTTTTATTCCCTGAAATTTCCTCTTGTATCTCTCACCTACTCTTTTTACTGCCTTAAATCTATGTAAAGCTCTCTATGCTCTCTATTTTTCTTTTAATGTGGTCAAAATTGTTCTTTCAATCGTATATACTCCTATTCTTCTTCCTTTTTTCCCCCTCCGTTGTCAGTATTATGAACATCTACTCTGTAGACTTTGACATTTTGTATTTTTTTCCTCTCGTTTGTCCTTCTCAATCCACAATTTCCATCATGTGGTTTTTATCTGCCACTATTCTTCCTGCATGTCGACCTCGCTGTACATTTTTTCTCTTCCTAATTCTTTGTTGTATTTTTCCTTTATTCCTTTGGTTTCCCAGACCCAGAACAGAGTGTCCAGGAGCTTGTGTACGACCTGCGCTCTCAGTGTGACGCCATCCGAGTCACAAAGACCGTCCGACCATATCGCATGGTGATTTGCCCCGTCAATGAAAACAAGGCTGCGCTCATGGTCAGCGATGGCAGAGCCATGCTGTGGGAGCTCAGAGCCCACACCGGCAAAGCTGCCAATCCTAGGTACACACACACACACACACACGTATGCAGAAAGCCAAATAATTCTGCAAAGTTACATTACAATTTCACAGTTGAAAGCTAGACGTAATGGTTAAAAGTTTGACTACTTTGTAAGGTGACTCAAGCTGACTTTAAATAATAATCCTCTGACCTAAATGTAGTCTTCATCGTGACTGGCGCAGGTGGGCTGTGCAGAGGGGTTTGGTTGTCGTTGACGTGTCTTTTCGTTTGATGGAGCGTTCCCTCGCTGCTGTCGAGAACAGTTTTGTATTTCTCTCTTAAGTCAGGTTCCTACGTGAGACAGAGTGAATTCTGCCTGCCTGTGAACAAGCCAATTTAATGTGGGCAAACAAGAGAAATCTACAGCATTAAATGAAAAAGGGATGAAAAGTTTTTGCTTTCCGTCAGTATGTGAGGAATTTTCTTATTATAGTCTTGTTTGAATTCATTTGCTTGACAGGTGGGTTTTCTGTTTCACGGCTAATGAGTTGCAGAAGTTTTCTTTTGCGGTGCTCTAAATTGACAGTCTGATGTTTCCTAAAAAGTTTTTTAGCTTACGTTTGATATAATGACATAAATTATATTCTCAGTGAGGTGGTTTTGAAAGGGAAAGCTGAGTTAACTAAGGAAGGTTAAGACGCAATGCATATAATTAGTATGCAGTTTATGAAATATCGCATGTGTTTATTCATTTATGTCACTCTGAAGTTCATGTGGTGAATGATTCTTTCTCTTTCTCCACGACAGCTCGGGTTTGTCGCCGCTCTACTCCCCTGTGTCATTTTGTGGAGCTCCACTGGGTCCAAACCAGAAAAAGATTCAGGATCTGTCTCTTAACAGCATGATTGGTATGCCTAAACACACCACCACCATCAACACTCCACTACAATGCACATCTCAGACAATATAGTTTGCTGTTTGGAAGGCAAAACGTCACACATGTCACATCTTGGTGCAGCTGAAGCATTCTCATTCTCATCATAGAAGGATGGTTGTAATTTTTTTGAGAGAAAATGTGAAAACTCAAAAACATGAAGGGAATTAGATTATTGTGTGTGGATGCTGCAGGTCTTAGTGTATCTTTTATTGTACCTCTGCGAGTTGAGTGGGCCTCAAGGCACCCCTTCAGTTTCTGCTTTAATGTGTGACTGCTGGTTTCTCCTCTGTGCACTTCACAAGCCAGCCTTATTCCCCTGTTGAGCAGCTCTGCACAAAGAGTCCCATAGATGCATGGCCCTTCCTCTCTTTCCCTTTTTCCCCTTTTTTTTTTTTTGTCTCATCTTTTCTGCTTATGATGTCTCTCCTTCATTTAATTCTTTTTTTCCTCTCCACCCTCTCTCTTTATCCTCCCTGATGATTTAAGGCTGCCTGTCAAAAGATGAATGTAAATGTAAAATTGTGATAGGATGATTTTTGTGTGTGTTAGGTTTGTCATTTGTATTAAGTGAGAGTTAACTTGCATTGGGAGGTAGACCTGTGGGAGGTGGATGACATTAGAAGGGAGGGGTTTTCTGTCTCATCCTTAATCTATATATATCTATATCTATACAGATATGTATACACACACAGACACACACAGACACAGACTGAAGCCATCTACTGCCTGGAGCAGTAGCTCTGTTTGACAGTTGCTGACTAAAGCTCTTGTTATGAGGAAATATCACTGTCATGCAGGTTACTTATAGTCTGTAAAACAAAAACATGCTTGTTATTACACTGAGATGTGGAAAGAGCTGGTAACTAGAAAACCATTTTTCCTTTGTTGCAATCTATGGTAGGCACAGTGTTGTTTGTTTGGGTTTTTTTTTTGTTTTATTTGTAGTTATAATAATATAAGATTAGAATCTAACTCCAAGCTGAAAGACAAAACATCTCCAGTGTAAAGAAATCAAGAAAACCAAATGAATTATTTAACAAGTGCTAATGACAATTTAAGGTTTGTTCCTCGGGGAATACTAAAGCTCTCCAGCAGATACACAGATAAAGATGAATTATTCGTTCACAGTGCATTAAAATGCGCAGTCTGATGTGCAGTAATGAAATTATTTTAAGCGAATCGCCTTCACATCTATGTCTCAGTCTGTGATTTTAAAGTATTGAAGAAACTTGCTGTTACTTATCTCGTACACCCGTTCTCTGATAACATGAGTGTGGTGTCTTACTATTGGAATGCTTCCTCAGCTACCTCAGAGACCTTTACGTCATTACTCCAGTGCTGGCTGCCAGTCGTGACACTCGCATTACGGAGGGCCCACCCACATCCCAACAAAATGTTTTCTTGATATTTAAAATTGATTGTTGATTAAAATTGATGAGGGCACTAGCTACTCTTTGCCTTTAGTGCTTTAACATACCACTAAATTCTTATGATAATTACAGCTGCTCAGCCTGATAACTAAGTCCACAGCTCATTGAAATAACCAATATTAGTTCTTTTCTATTGCCTCCAGCTGTAGTTGCATTGTGTACAACGTTTCCACTTCAGACAAACATGTGCTTTGTTTTAGATCAGTAAGGCCAAGTTGAAATTTGTATTCAAAAGACTTCTATTAAGCTTCTTACAAGTACGAGGTGTCTACAGTCTTGATTTGGGATGATTTACTTCCTGCACAGTATTCAAACACTATTTGTTTCACATAATGTAGCATCTTGTTATTGCAGTTCACTTGTTGATGTTGCTGCTCTCAAGAAGCTTCTGTTTATATTTGGTTTATATTTTTTTGACTTTTTGTTTATTTTGCTTGTGTTTATTTCTTCGTTGAACATATTCATACAGATGGTAGCACCCACTGTTGCTGTCTATGCGTTATACAGTGATTGATTTACAGAATGACAGCCTTCCCTCTACATATGAGCTGTATAAGATAGAATACAATGGTGACAGTGATAATGAAAGAAAGTCTTGATTTTGGTTAGATTTTCCTAACCTGTTGTTATTTCATTATTTAAGGAGCAAATAAGAGGTAGTTTTTCACATTATGTCCAACTTAACACTTGACGTCTTGTCTTTTTATTTTATCTTTTTTTTTTCCATCTCCAGGTCAGACCTTGATAGCCGGTGAGACTCTTCCTACATCTTCCCACCAGCAAGAAGTCCAGCTGAAGTTCCTGCTAACCGGTTTGCTGTCTGGTCTGCCACTGCCACCATTTGCCATCCGAATGTGTCCACCTCTTACCACCAAAAATATCAACCACTATCAACCCCTTCTGGCTGTAGGTAGGTAATAGGAAACCAGTTACTCACAGTCACGCAATTCTGCAAAACTTTATGACAAATGAGTCACTACCACTGGCATATGAGGTTTCTGTTTTTCTGGGGGGGGGGGAAAAAAAAACAAAAACTATTGATTTGTTATATCATTATGTAATCATTAACAACCACGTAACAGTAAATTTAACTGGACGTTGGTAAATTCTGCAGAAACTGTAAATGCAGCGAATTCTAGTCTAAATGTCCTGTTTTTGTTGAACTGTATACGTTCGATTTGCTTTCTTTTGAGTTCACATTGGCAGTCCTACAAGTCCACAAAAGATTTCAACACAGTACTGCTACTGTTTTATCATCATTACCTACTGTTATTGACAAGTCCTTGATACACAACCAAGTGAATTAGATGTCAAAGCATTTGTAAATTAATTGTGGCAAAACATTTAAACATTGACTGTATTGTGAGTAATTGTCAAGCTGGGTAAGTTAATGTTGACGAGCACTTTGGTATTTGAGACAGAGTTCGCGGCCCACTGAGGAGCGAAAAAGGACTTTGGTTCTATTATTCGGGGACATATTCTTCCTTTGTAGCTTTTGTTCATTTTTTTTAAAACGCTTCTGTAACTCAAACCGGATTCACCTTTGGTTACCTTGGAAACCAGTGCTGCGTTTTTCAAACCTCCCGTCTCTGTGTGAAGATGCATGTTGACTGCAGACGATAATTAAACATCATCGAAACTGGAATGGTAAGAAGAAAACAAGCTTTCTTTAGTTCATTTAATTTGTAATTGATGTTCTATAGCGTGGAGGGCTTTACCGTAGAAGTGCATAAAAGTGGCATAAATAGTTTTATTTTTTATGTATTCTTTTCTAAATGTGGTTCCTTTCCAAGCGGCAGTTATTTAAAAAGAAAATGGATAGAAGGCCTATGTATTGTTTCTCTGTTTACTATTTACCTGGATTAGCTTTCTTATTGCTACTTACAAAAATCTTTTCATTATTAGGTTTTGTTTTTTTCAATTATAAAGGTCAGATGAATTTTCATTGACATGTTTAGGTGATGATTTTTAATGCAATTGCCGTTGTTGCTGCAGTGTTTTAGCATTTTACCGTCTTTATTATTTCTGTTTGTTTATGCCAGAGGGGATTTAAAGATGGAGGAATGCCTGATAGAAGACTCACACCAACAAAAAAAACAGATATCATTCACGGATGTAAGTTCTTTAACGAATATTTACTGTGTGTAAAATTTCCATCTCTGCTTCTTCTGTTGGCATTTAGTAGCTATAAATAGGGGTGGGTTTTTATAATCGATTTATCGATTAAAATCGATTCTGGCTTGGATAACGTAAAATCGATTCATTAAAATCCTGAATCGATTTTTTTAATATTAATTTATTTTGCCCGAAATGCCAGAATCTCAGGTGAAAGATCACAAAATTTCAACAACCACCAAACAGCTAAGACAGTAAATGAGAGCAGGTACACGGCTTCTGCACAAAGACGTAAACACACAGCGCAACCCGCGGATCAGAATCAGTGAGATGTCGCCTTTCTCAGCTTACTTCCGAAAAGTAAACCTGATTTCTGCCGTTCAATATTGAACAACTTTAAACTTTTTAAAATTAAGCAAAATGCAAAACGCTTAGCCGTGTCTGTAATAAAACTGCTGTAACTTCAGAGGTAATGTTCATGTGTTGATTAATGGTTTTCTTTCGTTTTTGATGTACTGCAGATTATTTTTATAAAATCCCAGGCCAGGAAAATCACCTTCATGTTTTTCTGTGTTTTATCTTCAGCTACTTTGACACAAAGGCCTCTGCTGTGATGCTCACAACTTTGATAAAGTCTTGCGTGTGTCAGCTTCCTTTTAATAGATACAAAAATATGTAAATGTACTGATCTGAATTATAATATTTCTAACTGTCAAAATTTCCCAGATTCGAATCGAATTAAATCGAATCGTGGATCGAATCGATTCGGGACCTTGTGAATCGGAATTGAATCGATTCTAGAAATCAGTGACGATACCCAGCCCTAGCTATAAAGACATTTTATTGTAATGTCATTACAAAAGGGCTCAACAGCAGTTGTAACACTTAAAGTGATCTTATTTTGGCCCCAGTGCACTGATTGCATCCCACAGATAACTCGTATTTCCTTAAAGCAGCTAATACTTAAAGAAAAAGCTCTTATTCACTATTATTATTATTCACAGAATCTTAAGTGATAGTTGTTATATACCGCTTTATACTACAGACTAGAGACCAGTGTGTACCTGCCTATATTTATAAGGCGTCCAGAATGAGTAGTAATATATATAAT
This sequence comes from Aulonocara stuartgranti, assembly GCF_965226115.1. Taxonomy (NCBI): domain Eukaryota; kingdom Metazoa; phylum Chordata; class Actinopteri; order Cichliformes; family Cichlidae; genus Aulonocara; species Aulonocara stuartgranti. The sequence continues at coordinate 10,686,111 of NC_138949.1, forward strand.
ATTGTGATTTCAGAACCCCTGAGAACTGCCCTGAGCAATAAATTCCACAATCCGACTGTGCCATTTTTTTTCTTCTGTTTTTTAAGACAGAAAGCCCCTTATTCAGTTCGTTTCGGATGTAGCTGCTGCTACTGTCAGGTACGGGCACAGACATTCTTTTAGTTTTATAGAAAATTTCAAAAGGTTATCAAAAGATAATTGACTTAATGTTTCACTTCTACCATGCCCAGTTTTTCTGTGCGTCAGGAGACCTCTTCCTGTGTGATTTGCTAATCTTACTACACTGTTATGACTGGCTTTTTTTTTTTTAAATTGTCCATCTCTGTTTGCTTCACAGAACCACAGCTGAAAATATCCGGACAGACCTCATGATGAGTGTGAAGATGTTTTCAGTGAATAACAGCTGGATCAGTCTATCCACACTCTAGAGAAACAGCATTGCTGTAACCAATGTGGGAAAGTTCCCTGTATTTATGAGATTGGAATTGTTATCACCTTATTCACACAGAGGCTCAGCCTCACAAGTGTAGCAAGTGTGCCAAATGCTTCCACTGCTTGTATTTTTCAAACTCTGAGTTAATAAAGAAAATACATTTCAGTTCAGGTTTATTGATATAGCACCAAATCACAATAACAGTCACTGCAAAGTGATTTACACAGTAAGGTAAAGACCCTACAGCATTCTGGAGAAAACCCAGACATTCAAATGACCCCCTATGTGCAAAGACCGCGTGAAGGTGGGCTGGAGAAACCTCTGAGCAGAACCAGGCTCAGAGAGGGGCAGCCATCTGTCGTGACTGGTTGGGGCGGGGGGGCAGGAAAAAAAAAAAAACAAAGCATAGGGAGACAGGCAAAACACAGACTGAGAGAGAAAGAAGATGAAAAAGTAATGACATCTTCCAGTGGTAAATAAACAACAACAACAGAAAATCGTGAATCCCCAATGTGGGATAATAATATTTTCATTCCATTCTAAACACCTGGAAAGGGAAAAGAGGTGAATGGAGAAGTGCTCAGTGTGTCTGTTCTTACATAGAGAGTGAGAGTGTCTGTCTCCCAAATCCAAACTGTGAGATGGCTCCACAGGGGAGGGACCTGATAGCTGAAGCCTCTGCCTCAGCTATCAGGCTGAGGCAATTCTACTTTTATTCTACTATCCAAGGAATCACGAGTAAGTCTGCTGTCTGAGAGCGAAGTGCTTGGTTAAGAAAGGACAATGAGGTTTTTAAGATATGATGAGACCTGATAGTTCATGAGAAGGATTTAAAGTTCAATTCTGGATTTAACAGGAAAAAATATCTGAGAGAAATATGATCCTTCTCTCTTGTCCCTGTATTAACTGGAGGCTTTTTATGGAACTTTTAGAACAACCTGACGATAATAATGAATTACAATAGTCTAATTGTAATTGATTAGCCTAGAAGTCATGAATGAACTAGGTTTACGGCATCACTCTCAGTCTTACATATTTGCTTAATATGCTCATTGAAGGACATGTCCTGATCAAAAGTGACCTGAAGATAAGCACAAACTAGCACAAAATATGCATGTCACCTCACTGTTGCATGTTTAAGCAGATAGCAGCAGCTATATATATACAGCTATATATATATATATATATATATATATATATATATATATATATATATATTTATTTATTTTATTTATTTATTAGGGGTGCAACGATATTCGTATCGATATTGAACCGTTCGATACAGTGCTTTCGGTTCGGTACGCATATGTATCGAACAATACAACATTTGTAATTTATTTTATCAACTTTCCTTCCGACGATGCTGTCTGTGTTGAGCGCTCAGTGAATCTGCGTTCGACTACTCCGCCTAGGCTGCACTGTCGAGCGCAGATCCACTGAGCGCTCAACACAGATAGCATAGTCAGAAGGAAGAGCGCAGGGCAAGCTAGCAAGACACATGGACCTCCCCCACCCTCATTCAGATCTGGCGTTTGGAATTATTTTGGTTTTCATGTGACTTATGACCCTGAAGGTAAGCGAGTCATGGACTAAAGTAAAACAGTATGTTGGATGTGCCATGCAATGCTCAATTACATGGGTGGGAGCTAGTGTGTTAGCGCAGTTAGCTCGTTAACGTGTTGGCTGTCTAGCCCCACACACGGGGCGATCGGCGGTAGCTCGTTAACGGAGATTTGCCGTGTTGTGGCGTTAAGGTCATTTCAACGAGATTAACCTGAAAGCACTAGTGGGAACACAACGAATATGACTGCACATTTACACCGACATCATCCTAGTGCAAAGACCAAAACAACAAGCATGCTACTAACTTTAGCCGAGTCATTTAGACAGCTGTTAGCACATGATTCTCCTTATGCTGCTGAGAATATAGCCCAGAAGAAGCGGATAGTATAGCTTTTATTTTGGAAAGAGACATTTCTCTGTAATAAAATCTCTTTTCCAAAGATGAGTGATTCCTCAATCAGATACAGGGCTTGCAATATCGCTAGCCCGACGTCCTGGAGCTAGCGATTTTTTTCAGTCGGGCTACCAAAATCTATCTCTGCCCTGCCCGTCGGGCTATTGTAGGAAGGAAAAATATATGTCAATGCTTTTGCATTCTTTCAGAAATGTAGCTGGGTAATTATGTCATTGGCATCTGTGAGCCACTGTCAATATGTGACATATTGAAATCGCGTTTGAATTTGCGCTTGTTTTTTTGCTTTCACTTTGCAATCATGCGAACTGTGTATAGAGAGCGACAGCACTGATCTGTGAGTGATGATAATTTGCGCACCAATTCCTCTGACATCGTCTTATTAATCGTTAGCTTACTATGCAAACATGACAAGTGAAATCTCCCACAGCAAGCTTAAACATGTGAGAGGTTGATTGTGCAGAGAATCGCTGAGCTTATGTGAGTGCGTGTGTAAAAGCAGCAGGATATATATATTTTAGTTCTGCTGAGCCAAATAAGACAGGTCAGGGTGAAGAAGTGACAGCCAAAGAAAAGCTTACCACAAAACGGAGAAGTTATGACAAATCAGACTATAAGGCAAAAAGAAAGTGCAGCTTTATGGTTTCATGGACAAAATAATTTCTGTGGCTGCAATATGACGAACTATATAACCAGGGCTGCACATAAGTGGTCCGCAGGTGCGCGTTCGCTGTCAAAATAAAAAACACGCACAAGGGTTAGGGTTAAATTTAAAAACTGTACTTTTGAGTTAAAATATAAATTTATAATTTTAATAAATGAAAAATTAAAAAGGCATGAACATTTTTTTTTTGTATCGAAAAAATATCGAACCGTGACACCAAAGTATCGAACCGAACCGTGAATTTTGTGTATCGTTGCACCCCTACTATTTATTTATTTATTTATATATATATATATATATATATATATATATATATATATATTTATTTATTTTTATTCATTCTTCGAGACCCAACATCCACAATGACGGCGAAACAACTAGTAGCGCAGTGTTCCAACATTCGAAAGAAGGGACTGCTCTCACAGCTAGAGATTGACGAGGTACAACACAAATGCTACGGCAAGGAGGAGTCAGGACGCCAGGTCAGGGGGGCGATATCATCACCCCCACCCGAGATTGGGTACATAGCCCCAAGTGCGATAGGAGAGTTGAGTGCGAGAGGAACTGACCTGAAAAATAGGATCATGGCCAAGCTTGAAACCTGGATCCCCCATAGCCGGTTACCAAGATTACGTGAAGTACCCTCAGAAGGTCTGCTAGATGATGTTAATGCAGCACTACGGGCAATACCTACAACCACGATTACCGACACTAACAAGCTGATCTACAATACGGCAGCAGTGATCAGTGAGATGCTTGGCTACAAGTTGAACAGTCACAAGGGGCAGTACCCTCCATGGAGAAGGAGGCTAGAGGGCAAGATCAAAGTAGCACGGAGGGAGGTTAGCCAACTAACGGAGTTGCAGAAAGGTGCGACAAATAAGGTGCCTAAGAAATACAGCAAGCTGTCCATACCTGAGGCCTTGGAAACTGCCAAGCAAAGACTCACAGCCTTGGCCAGCCGCTTGAGGAGGTACACCAGAGAGATAGAAGGCAGGAGAATAAACCAGCTGTTCTCCACAGAACCAGCAAAGGTGTACTCTCAGTGGCAAGGGAACAATAAGAGAACAGCACCACCAAGGCTGGAGACGGAGCAATACTGGAAGAGCATATGGGAGAAGGACGCAACCCATAACGGCAATGCTCAGCGGCTAGAGGATCTGAGGGCAGACCACAGCGACCTCCCTGAACAGGGTCCAGTAACCATCACAGTGGCAGATATCCAAGAAAGGGTCTCCAGTATGAAGAGTTGGACAGCACCAGGGCCCGACATGGTTCACGCCTACTGGCTAAAGAAGCTGACTGCACTCCACGAGCGTCTGGCAGCACAAATGAACCAGCTGCTAGTTAACGAGAGACACCCGGAATGGCTAACCAAAGGTCGGACGGTCCTGATCCCCAAGGACCCCAAGAAGGGACCGGTCCCCTCCAACTACCGACCGATAACCTGCCTCAGTACTACATGGAAGCTCCTGTCAGGCATCATATCGGCTAAGATGAACAGGCACATGGGTCAATACATGAGCGGGACACAGAAAGGGATTGGCAAGAATACCAGAGGCGCAAAACACCAGCTACTGGTAGACAGAACAGTCAGCCGAGACTGCAAGACCAGACTGACCAACCTGTGCACTGCCTGGATTGATTACAAGAAGGCCTATGACTCAATGCCCCACAGCTGGATACTGGAATGCCTAGAATTGTACAAGATCAATGGGACCCTAAGAGCCTTCATCAGGAACTCAATGGGGATGTGGCGTACAACACTAGAGGCCAACTCCAAGCCCATAGCACAAGTCACCATCAAGTGCGGGATCTACCAAGGAGATGCTCTGTCCCCACTGCTGTTCTGCATAGGCCTGAACCCCCTCAGTGAGATCATTAACAAGACTGGCTACGGATACCGACTACATAATGGAGCAGTTGTCAGCCACCTCCTGTACATGGATGACATCAAGCTGTATGCCAAGAGTGAACGAGACATCGATTCACTGATCCACACTACCAGGCTATACAGCAATGACATTGGAATGTCATTCGGACTGGAGAAGTGTAGTCGGATGGTAACAAAGAGAGGGAAGGTAGTCAGAACTGAGGGGATTGAACTACCAGAAGGCAACATTGCAGACATAGAGGACAGTTACAAGTACCTGGGGATCCCGCAGGCGAATGGGAACCATGAAGAGGCCGCTAGAAAAGCTGCAACCACCAAGTACCTGCAGAGGGTCAGGCAAGTCCTGAGGAGTCAGCTGAATGGTAAGAACAAGATCCGGGCCATCAACACGTACGCCCTGCCCGTGATCAGGTACCCTGCTGGGATAATAGGCTGGCCAAAGGAGGAGATAGAAGCCACTGACATAAAGACAAGAAAGCTCCTTACCATGCATGGAGGGTTTCACCCCAAGTCCAGCACCCTGAGGCTGTACGCTAAGCGGAAGGAAGGGGGCCGGGGACTGGTGAGTGTCAGCACCACAGTCCAGGATGAGACAACGAACATCCAAGAATACATTGGGAAGATGGCCCCAACTGACCGAGTGCTCAGTGAATACCTCAGGCAGCAGAAACCCAAGAAAGAGGAGGGAGACGAGGAACCATCATGGAAGGACAGGCCCCTGCACGGTATGTACCACCGGCAGATAGAGGAGGTGGCTGATATCCAGAAATCCTACCAGTGGCTGGACAAAGCTGGACTGAAAAACAGCACAGAGGCACTAATCATGGCAGCACAAGAACAAGCTCTGAGCACAAGATCCATAGAGGCTGGGGTCTATCACACCAGGCAAGACCCCAGGTGCAGGCTGTGTAAAGATGCCCCAGAGACAATCCAGCACATAACAACAGGGTGCAAGATGCTAGCAGGCAAGGCATACATGGAACGCCATAACCAAGTGGCCGGCATAGTGTACAGGAACATCTGTGCCGAGTATAATCTGGAAGTCCCGAGGTCAAAATGGGAGATGCCCCCAAGGGTGGTGGAGAATGACCGAGCTAAGATCCTGTGGGACTTCCAGATACAGACGGACAAAATGGTGGTGGCTAACCAACCGGACATAGTGGTGGTAGACAAACAGAAGAAGACGGCCGTAGTGATTGATGTAGCGGTTCCGAATGACAGCAACATCAGGAAGAAGGAACACGAGAAGCTGGAGAAATACCAAGGGCTCAGAGGATGTGGAGGGTGAAGGTAACGGTGGTCCCCGTGGTAATTGGAGCACTAGGTGCGGTGACTCCCAAGCTAGGTGAGTGGCTCCAGCAGATCCCGGGAATAACATCGGAGATCTCTGTCCAGAAGAGCGCAGTCCTGGGAACAGCTAAGATACTGCGCAGGACCCTCAAGCTCCCAGGCCTCTGGTAGAGGACCCGAGCTTGAAGGATAAACCGCCCGCAGGGGCGTGCTGGGTGTTTTTTTTGTTTATATATATATATATATTTTATTTTATTTTTTTTTATTTCTCTTCTTGCTCAAGAGTGGCTTGTAGCCTAAAAAGGGGGGAAATGGACTTATAAAATGAGTAATATCAAACAGTGATGATTTTATTTGTTGTTCCCAACAGCTTAAGAATCTCCATTAAACGATTGGCTGCAAAATACAATAAAATAAAATGAAGTCCCACCGATAGCAACAGTGCAATTTCAGCTTTAGACGTGGTGTCTGGAGAAATTATAGTTTCTAGCTGTGTAGGAAAGCCAATTAAGACGAGGCTAACTCTAACAGATAAATAGTTAAGGCAATGCATTTATATAGTGCTTTTCTAATCTTATTGATCAGTGAAATGTATAGAGGTGCACTGCCAGCAGTTTGATTTCTAAAAGAATGCCAAGTGGAAGACACAAATGGATGTTTATCAGCAACTGTTTGGCTCGCCGCACAGAAGGGTTCGTTTTTGTTTTTATGTTTATTAAATTTGACTCATCTATGCCGTTCTTGCCGTCGTGTGTAACTACCACAGATCTGTTTGAGGAAAAGCCTGGTTGGATTTTATCAAAGTTTGTTTGTAAATATCCAGTGAGTGAAGAATGCTTTAGAGGGAGACGAGATGAAATGATTATGCAGCTATAAGCTGCAGCTGCGCATTTTAATTTCATGCACATCGACACTCTTTGTTAATGCTCTAGGGTTTTGTTTTTTTTTCCCCCCAGTTGACTCAAAAAATATATAAACATAAATTTGATTCCGTTTGTCACCTTGAGTTTTTGCTGCAAAGTTAAACACACACAAAAATGAACGCTATTCAAATTGTCATCATTTTTTTTTGTCCCTAACAGGAAATTAACAGAGCTGATATGAAGCCAAGCAAGTTAAACAGGTCTTTATTTCAAATGGCAACACAATCTCAAGTTTGAGCTGGAAAAAAAACCTCAAAATTGATTTTTTTCAAATGAAGTGCATGTCAGGATTTGTGAATATGCAATATCATTGCTGTAATTTATGTCCTTGAGGCAGACGGTGAGTAAGCAGCGGGCCATCAAATTCTACTGTGCGGTCTCTGTAAACGATGGCACAAGGCATAGACTTAATCTGAAGTATCATCCTCTGTTATTACTCTCCTAAGACAGCTGCCAGGCAAAAGCGAGAGAGAGAAGCAGTCAAAGTTTGGATTTATTAGTTTTAGATCGGCATAGCAATTTTGTTTTCCCTCACTACAGTAATGATACATAAAATTATGAAAGTCTAAATTTGAAGGGGAAATTAAGAGCAGGATTGTGTTTTTTTTTTTTCCCCTCATTTTGCCATTGCTTTTCATGTGTGTAGACATGCGCGCACACACACTCGTGGTTCTGTGCCAAATTCCATTTTAAGTCTAGGCAGGCTGCTTTTCGCTTCCTGTTGCAGCAAACCTTCAGTTTAGTTGTCAGGCTGAAAAATAGGCTACACTTTGTCCCCTGACATTGGACACATAAATTAATCATACCTTAAAGATACATTGCCTCCTTCATACCTACAGACAGGCAGATGAATAATAATACCTTCAAGCTCTACGTCTTACAACCATTTTCTTGGTCTGTTTACTTTTGCTATACACCTGTCAGGTCCACAGTTATGGAAGACAGAACTTTCTTAAGTTCACTGCACATTATCGCCTAATTAGTGCAATAGTTCTAAAAGAGCTAAGGGGAAAACCTAAAACTGTTAATAGCAAATTGTCTTAGGTGTGTGTGTGTGTGTTTTTGCTAAGGAGTGAAATGAATGAAGAGGTAGCAATAGTAGAAAAACTGACCCTCCCTCCCCAATTTAACAAGGGATTGGAGTGGCTGCTCGTCCTGCTGCAGATGGTGTGGGGTGACTTGGCACAGCTGGCTCTCGGTAGCATTTTGAATCTAAAGCTAGAACAGGATGATTAGGTTTTCTTTGCACATCATTTGGCAAGTCCCCGTTGTCATCTTGCACGGTCAAGTAGTTAAACAGTCTCTAGCTGCATTATTGAAATGTGTCTTTTGTTCCACTTCCAGTGAAATGCCTTGTGAATAATAAGTTTGAAGGTCTGGCTAATTACACCGAGGATTTAGAAGGAGAATCGCAATCTCCGCTGAAAGGTGGAGGCAGCGTCCAGATAATTCAGAAGCTGAAGTATGTTTAATTAAAATGGTATCTTGAGGCTAATGCGTGTCATTTATAGCCACTTTATTTTATTAGTACAGTTAGAGGGAATGTGCACACAAAGTACAAGTTACAATAATATTAAATATTGCATTTGGAGAGTTGGAGCCTGTTACTCGCTGTGTCATTGCGCTCAGATTACTGTAATGTCTTAACTAATGTCATATATACAATTCCTGTATGCAAATACAAAGCACTAAACAGTCTGTCTCGAGTCAAGATCTCACTGTCAAGATTTTTTCAATCTACGGTTTTATTTTATCTTTTTGTGTCTGTTTTCTAATATATTTTACTGTTTCCTGTTGTAAAGTACTTTGTGAATTTGAAATGTGCTTAATAAATAAACTTTTTAAACTTACTTTACCTACTTACGCTATCATCAAATGCAAAACGAGTCAAGGTTACGTTGTCTTGATGCGCGCTCAACCATCCAGGTAAGTAAATCCCCAGGTTGTTTCTGTTTACGAGTCGTTTCTGTTCATCTTGACGCAGCGTTTTCAGTGGGAGAAATGTTTCGTCACTCATCCAAGTGACTTCTTCTGTCTCAGCTGACTGCAGGCTTCCCCAACCTTATAAACAGTACATTTGCACAATAACTGAAACCAGTCCACTGAATGAACAATGGGCTGTGAGGTCAGTTCCTTGATCATTAATGATCAATGAGTCAAAGTTACAGTAGCATTTCTCACCTCCTCAGTATTGCTGCCACGGTTGGCACTGGGGCAGGTATTCTAGGGGGTGTTGGTATATTTTACCTGATCAGTAAATCCAGATTGATTCACGCATGAGTGCTTGGCACATGCAGTATCATTTTCTTGGCCTCTGTTCCAGTCGGCATTCGGCTTCTCCCTAATGTGTGCACAAGTTAAAGAGGAGAAACACTGAGTTCTCAGTTATGAGACACTAGTCAGGGGAACAGCTAAGGATACAGACTTTTTACACTTTCTATTAGTGCAATTAAAGCAGGAGATGCACCTACTGCTGATGGTGTGAAAGCACTGAGGTTTGAAATTGCCTTCCACAGTTTCATCACAGTTAGACAAAGTGCAGGGATTCCCAACTCTGTTTTCTTCATTTCCGTCTCTCACTTTCCCCTCTGCCAGTCTTTTTTGCTCTTGTTCTCCTCTCTTAGGAAAGGTTACAGAAGCTCTGCACCCAAGGAGCTTCCCAAAATCACTGCTGTCTGGTCTCCTGTTTAAAGAGTTGTAATCCTTGGGGGATCTGACAGCTCCATTACTGATAGGTACAAGGCCCACACCCTTCTTATTCAGTGGCTTGTACAAACACTGACAGACTGATATCCCTCCCAGCCTTCTAATATTTATTTATCCACACTTTCCTGACAGCTACACTCCACTGTGTGGTTTGAACCAGAGAAAATGGATGATTTAAATAAAGTATCAATAAAGCAAAATCTAAATTTATCAATAACAAATATACAAAATAAAGCTACTGTGCTTCAGAAAGCAAAGCAATTATCGGATTGATGGATTTTAATTATCAGCTCCAGTGGCCTGTCAGAGAGGAATCGGGATTGTAGCCCACAAAAGAATCCATTCAAAGCTTCCACTTTATGTCTCTTTTCTTTTTCTATCTTTCCCCCTTCTCATAATTTGTTGGGTTCATTTGCAGATGGAGTTCAGATCTGTCATCACTTGGTATTGAAACATAAATTTTTGGATTAGCATAAAATGATTTCTGGTACTCTCAAGGAATTCATGAGGTTAAATGGGAAGGTGCAAGAATCTGTCTAAATACGCTATTAATGAAATATTTTGCTGCACATTCTATACCAGCAATAAAAAAAAGAATACTATAGTATATTACATGAAAATGACATAAAATGCCAGTATGATGACACAAAACTAAAATATTTTTTTAGCTTGTACCTGGCTGAATGTTTTGCATCGTCCCCACTGATCCCAACTCTTCACTGTGATAACATCTGAATGACCATTTGTTCAGGACTGTGTGCTATGTTGCTGAATGCTAAAATGTTTTCCAATGACTTTTAATGCATTTGGCTGATCTGAGCCTTGACCTTGTTGCTGTGTTGAAATCCTCAGTAAACGCTAGCGAGGCTGTATCGCCAAGTACTATCCATGCCCAAGCCAAAACCGAATGTTTAAAGGATGAAGTTTTGATTAAAATTAATGATTCATTTTTGTAATAGTTAACTCCCGTGGTCTTTTTGATAAAGGTTAATTTATGGTTTATCAGTTTATTTTATTACAGGACAAATAAATAGAACTGACAACCCAAGACATACAAACTCTGAGATATTCTTATTATTTTAGTCTCGATAGAAACTGCAAGGCCGACACTACCACTAGCACTATAGAAATAGCTGGTCAGAAAACATCGTATTTGTATTCTACATGAAATAAACAATAGTGTGGTCTTATTGAGCAAGTGCTAGAGGAGACGTATACACTCTCATGTCTGTGTGGTTAATATGAGACTACAGCCAGTTGTTGGTTAACTGTGCATAAACACTGGGACTAGGAAAGACAGCTTGCTTGGCTGGCCTTTCTGCAGGCATGCTCACTAATATATTTCTTGAAGGAGCGACTTCTTTCAGTTTTGTTCTTCCAGTGACCTTGCCAAGCAGCTAAAGCATTGGAGTCATTATGCTGAGCCAAGAAGTGTATTCCAGATCCACATAAAACAACAACTTGACATTTTTACATGTGTTTTTAATAGATTAACAATCTCTGAAGCTATAAGGTGATAATTTGCGAGGTACAGAGCCTGACTAATCTTGCATAAAGTAAACAAACACTGGCTGTGAGGAATCACGCTGCAGGAATGTCATCTCCACTCAGTCCTTCCCTGTTCAAATCCTGCTGAAGCATCTTTGTGCCCACACTACATGCCATCTATTAGCAGCACCAGGAGAAGGAAGAGGATACACAAACACCCATGCCACACTGCCTATCACCGATTCCAGATGTTTTGTCAGCATGTGATCATAGTCACTGTGGTCACAGTCAATATAATTGCAAAAACTAAATGTGTTTCTGCACCTGCAGAAGGAATGCCCCAGACCCAGTTAAATGCTTTCCAGGCATCATTAAACTTGAGTCTTCATTAGATATTAGATGCACCGCAGAGTTTGGGTTTTTTAAATAATAGTTTGTCATTCCTGATTGTTTTCGAACTACTTGGTAGTTTTTCATAGTCTATGGTTTAAAGCAAAGAGTGCAAATAAAGGATATTATTGCATATATAGGAAAATGAAATTGGGTTTTTTGCATATGTACAATAGGCATGATGCCATTCCACTTTGTAAATTAAGCTAAGGTGGGATATAGAGGCTTTAGAACTTAAACTTGTTCACATCCTTAGAAGATGCAAATGATTCAAAGTGACGACTCAGTTGTCTTAGTTTGATTTTTTTTGTGTATGAATTTATGTCAGGGCAAAAAAAACATTTCTTGTATTTGCTCAAAAAATGTTTTTTTTGGTTTTTTTTTTTTTTTTAGCTGCATAAGCAAACCTCAGAAAATCACATTTAAAAGTGCAATATGAGTATGAACAAATGTTTTTAAAAAAAGTTTGAGTTTGTGGGAGTGTCGACTGTCACTTGCGGTATTTAATCAGGTAAAGTTTAGGGATGGATCGAGCTGTTGTGTCGTTTTCAGCAGCAGATGAAACTGATGTTCTCAGGCTGTGAGCTGAATGACACAGGGTTTGATGTGTTGCCTCTTTCCACACCTACTGCAGTGACAGGGAACACAGGGGTGTCACACTGACACATCGTGTCTCTGATACTGCTGGAGGCTAGATGCTGCTATGATATGTAACTCTGGCTTGTGACCTTTCTTCCTCTCTGCATCAGCCTGGCTCGTATGTCTTACTCCCTGCTCTCTGTTTCCGTTTGTTCTGCTTAGGCACGAGCAACGGGTCTGTGCTGGTCTACAACCTAACGAGTGGACTTCTCCACAAAGAACTCAGCGTTCACTCATGTGAAGTCAGGTAAGACTATTGTTTCTGTTATTGTGTACAAATTTTTATTCTTATTTTTTTACACTTCAACAGTTCAGTCTCAGTAATGAGCAAGTATATGAAGTCATGGCAGTCTTTAGCTGAAACATCAGCTAAATGACATGTTAGACAAATCCCAGGAGCCAGTCAGCTTGAGGTGGATTCAGGCAATTCACTGTCACACAATTAATGTCAACCCATTTTTTTTTTTTTTTACGAGAAATCATTCCCTATTTGGTTTATATGTTTTTTTTCAAGTATTTATTAGAGTGAGGTGGTTTAACTAAGTACAATAACCAAATCTTGAAAAAAAAAAGTGATTTATTGGTTTCCCACTGCCATTTACAGTAATTTACTTATTTGAGGGAGAAACTCAACACCAGTATTCAGACATGTTGTGGCACCCTTAGCTCTGAACACACACCAATCCCTGAAGTTTAAGCAGTTAATTAATTAGGCTGTCAATCACAGATCAAAGGGGCAGTTCAGGAAAGAGCAGTAATCTAAATTAGGAAGCTTCTTCCCTCTGTTATTAACTATGCATTTTAACCAGGAAAGTGATCATTAAAAACAGATGCAGTAAGAAGCTGTTGACATTTCTGCTAATTGGAACTCAAACACTACAAACACAATAAAAAGCTAGAATAAAACAGTAAAATGTTTTTTGTTTTGTTTTTTCTGTTGCATTTTTCCTTGTTGTCAGTGGCGTAGCGGTTAATGCATTTGTCTTACATGGGAAAGATTCTCAGTTCAATTGACAAACCCAGCCTCAGGAGGAGGGTCACAAGCTAGTGGACTTCTAATACCTGTCCCAAGCTTGGATAAATGGGAGCGTTGCGTCAGGAAGGTCATCCGGTGTAAAATCTGTGCCAGATCAAACGTGTGGATCCATCCACTCTTGCGACCTCTTGGGAAATAAGGGAGCTGCTGAAAAGACCTCGTCCTTCTGTTTTGTTGTTGTTGTTGGTGTAACAGAGAAATCCAGGGAGGGAGAAAGCAGTGCGTTGTCTGCATTCGTGCATGTCTCTGTGCCTTCTCAGAAAGAGATATAAAACTGTAAGACTGGTTACACATTAGGCAGAACGCTTGCTGGGCTGAATCCACATCACATATCATTTTACATATTTATAAGGGCACCATTCAGTCATGTCGAATTCATATCAAGTAAGTGTTCAGGCTGTTTATTCTAATTAGGAGACAGATTGGGGTGATGTTCTTGACTAAAATCTGACTGTGTTTCAGTGCAGTTTTCCTATTCTTTTAACTCATTTGTCCTAATGCACTTCTTCAGATCTGGATAGCGATACATGCTGTATCTTCAAATGTACAAGATGTGATCAAAACTGTCCTTGAATTGGTCTATAAAAATCAAAAACCATACCAGATTTAAATTTTGCCAGTCCTCTGTGCCTGTGTTTTCAACACAGTGGCTGTTTTTTTAATGTTTACATCACTCGGTGTAAGTCCCATTCTGACACTTTTACCTCTGTGATGCACTTTGGATCTCCTCCAGTGTGCCACTGAACCTGAAATCTGAGCTGGGCAAGCGGCGAGTGAATGTGCTGGCGCGGCCAAAAAACTTTTCAGTGTACTGCGTGCCAGCACACGATCGTACGAGTCACAGTTCAGGTGATTTGTGCTGAATGTTTTCCGCCTGGTTGCCTCAGAATATAAAACAGAACTCATTGTTAGTCACACAGTGAAGGACGAATTCACGATGCACAAATTTATGCATATTGACAAGATGACGAGCACGCTCCTGGTCCCATTCCTAACCTGCTCCGCAGGTAACAGCCACACTGGAATAAAGGCCCTATCTTTATTTACAGTCTTTGTGTAGAAAGCTGCCCCACAATGCAACCGCCAGACATCAGCACAGAGCCAACTGTGCTTCATTAGTTAGCATTCTCTAATGAGCAGCAAAACTATTTGACCAGGATTAATTAAGCACAAGATTGAATCAATTAATACTGTTAAGAGATTGATTGGGAGCAAACAACATCCGTTCAAGCAGAGCCAGGGTTTCTTTAATGAGAGAAGTTGGTATCCACAAATACAAAACTTCAGCAAAGTTTAATGAGCTGCGCAACACGAGCAGAAGTTACTTGAAACGCCTTCTGTGTATGTAAGGATTAAAGGGAGAAATGAGGCAGTGGCTTTTTCTGCCTGGTTACTGGTGACTGAGAGTTTGCTCTTCAGCAGTGACACTCAGGATTCATGTCTTCATCCGCTTGTAATTTGTCTCCTTAAACACTGCTCTGCGCTCTCAGCATACAATATGTATTCCGTTGACCTGTCTGCTGCTTAAATACGTTTGCTCGTATTAAACAGATCTCATAGATGTTTCCCCCTGTGCATTTTTTTTTATCATATAAATAGATATTTTCTTCTCTCTTCATATACAGACACAGGTGGAACACAGTGCAGTGCTGTGATGTACAATCTTAGGTTTAAAGCTGTGTGTTTTATGAGTTTGGGAGAGGAGAGATGCTTTATGTAGATGAGTCCAGCAGCCGTTGCCCTGCACAGCCATGCCGAAAGAAGCCCAGTTTCTCAGCATCTCATTTACATTTAGTGGGGAAATCGACTAATTAATCATGTGGCTATTTACCATCTCATTACTGTGGAGTTTGTGCTCCCTCCACTGGGCCAGCTTCTTCGAAAAATATCCTAATCTCACACTCTCTAGCTTCATTTTGCTCCTTCCCGATCTGTTTTGGGCTTTAACGAAACCCATCTACCTCACACCACGCTTGGATGTATTAATGGGAATGTTTTACAGCTAGGCTGCATCTGTTAGATGGCACTATTTTTTTTTTTTTTTAGTTTAACTAAAAATCTTGTGTGTGCATTGATTTATTTCACAGGGGGATAGAATGGGTGAGTCTTACCAGTTTCCTGTCTTTTGCCACTTCTGCACCCAACAACATGGGGCTGGTGCGAAATGAACTGCAGCATGTCGACCTGCCTACTGGTGAGAGAGACACACGCACATATTATCATCTATACCTGAGGGTACCAACCACAACTTTTGTATTATCCTTTGTTCTTTAGAGTTTTCTTTTGGCTTTCTGCACCCTTACCAACACAAAAAAAAGAGACTTCAGTCTCTGTCGCTCTGACTTTCTCTTTTATCTGTCTCTCTTTGTCTGTGTGGTTCTCAAAGAGACACTTCCATTTTCCCTCCAGGGAATACTTGCACACTATCCAAATTAAGGTCCAAACTAAACAGTGTTAGGGCACCACCTAAGGAAGTTTAGCTCTGAAAGTGAGATCCATCATGATTTCTTACATGTCTATAGAATTATTGTGTTTCTGCCTCCCACAGGAGTGGAAATGGGAAATGCTAGATTTTCTGAGCTGAAAGAAAGCAGGATTTCTCTGTAACCTCGGGTGATGAGGAAAAGTATGTTTAATGGCTTCAGTGGAACTTTAAAAAATATGTGTTGTTGTTACTTCTTTTTAAAATATTAGAAAATCAGACACAATTTTTAGATGCAAAGAACTGATGAGAACTTTCCTCTTTTCCATAAGTCGTTTCTGCTTTGGTCAAATATTTCCAATTCCTCCAGGTTTTTTTTTATGGCTGCAATAAAAAGAATTATGGTCACTATGGTGGTTCATTTACTGAGCCTTTGCCCTGTGTTCATTAGGACAATGGCAAAGCAAGCACGACACTTTATTAACTGTCTTAAGCACCAGCATCGTCAAAGTTAATAGTCTGTGACATTACGTTTGGTTACAATACCACACGCCATTCAACACACTTTTTCATTCAGTTGTTCTTTAATACAAATTTAAAGACAGGTGACAAATTAAAGGAAAGGTGCTGGGTCACCTTGTGCTGCCAGAATAGCATCAATGTGTCTTAGCATTTATTCTACGTCTCTGGATTTAAGAGGTTTAAAGAGACGCAGAGAAAAGAAAAAAAATCAATGTGTATGTGGACACCGTTGTGTAACGTGTCAGTGTAACAATTCACAAAGACCACATTTATATTGACCTCAAAGGCTGTAGCATATGGTTCACAATGACATGCTTGAAGAAACCACATCACTCGTGACAGAGTTTGAAACAAGGGTTTTTCCTTTAATTTGTCATCCACCTGTACATGCTGGAGGTGCAGACAGGATCTTTAGCCTTCGCTGTCCAGGTTTACATCTCTGTTGTGCAGTTTAGTCTGTCATATTATGGAAAATATGTTCTGTTTGGCTGTCTTACCAAGAATTAGATGGAAAAGATCAATGCTAATTTCATCTGTTTAGCCTAGCATGGCGCTAGGTTCATGAGGAAAACGGCTCCCTAAGACCAATGAAATTATAAAAACATACCGTTCTCTAACTCAGCTCATCTTATTTACCGATTACAACCTAAACTTCTACAAAAGCTCAATGCACATGTGTTTTTCAGAGAACATTTTTAACAAAAAAAAAATTAATACAAATCTGCCCTGTTTTCTAATTTAAAAAAATATTTTAAAATCTCAAAAGAGCTTCTGCTGACTTGAGAGATTGATTTCATGACTCGAGTAATATGTGCTGGATTTTGCAGCGTTTCTCCAGGATCTGAAATGCATTCAAATCGACAGTATCTCCCTGTATTAAACCAAGCAGGCGGACCATTATTACTCGTGAAATCAAGCTTTCGAGTTAGGAGCCTGTTTTGGGAGTTTAAGTTCTGAAAAACAGGGCAATATTTTTTTTTTTTCAGTAGAAAGTTTTCTTTGAGTTTCTGAGATAATGATGTCGTTGATTCAGAAAAACAGGACTATTTGTTTTGTTAACTGAATGCATTATGCTTCTGTGAATTTAGTATTCACGGGTTTCAAGTCTAAACAATATCCATACAGTATTTAAATTGCATTTAAAGAAGATTTAGAAAATTTGACATTTTTTTAATGTTTAAAAGAACAATTACACAGTGAAGCTTTTACGTTTACTCCTGAACATTATGGTCTAGATTTTATAAGTCAGATTCGCACAGATTTGTTTCTGTTACTCGAGCTTATGTGTGTTCATCTCAGTTAATCAGGGAAAGTGAACATGCACAAAAGTGTGTTCTGCTCTTAAATGTTTTCACTTCACCCATTAATCCACTTAAAGGGCAACTCATGCCGTTTACAGCATTTCCTGATAAAGTTGAAGACTCATGGATGGGAAACTGTCTTCACGTTGTCAGCTGTGGTGGTACTTGGCTTCTGCAGCAGTGATAGCAGCTGTCCTAAATGGATATGCTGTTTTTCCTGTGAAAGGATTTTTCTAAGGTGCAGTAAAGATAAGCTGTGCACCCAGTTTGAAACGCCTCGTGTACAATGTAAAAATTTATTGCATAAATGTTGATGATTACTTGTTACTTACACATCCATGATCATTTCAGGCATCAACCCTTTGACTTGTCTTTCCAAAAAGAATCCATTCATGGAGCGCTTCAGGTTCTGACAGTTTTTATGGTAATGAGAAGTCGAATGTAATTTCCCTTTCTGGTGTCTCTGTTACTGTGTTTGCTCCACCCTGGGTCGTAGTTGCGATGTGTGTTTTTGTAAATGCACATTTGACCTATGCGATTCTTCCTACTTTATATAAGTAAGGAAATAAAGGCATAAATGGTGAGCAGTGCTTCATAAGCCTCTAGTGAACCACAGCTCTCACCTGCCGTCATCAACACAACTGTAGGTTAAACTTGCAACAGGCACCTCTATCACTTGCACATTTCAATCAGGCCACCTTTCCTTAGTGCCCTTCGCGAAATCTGATAAGCACTTCCGTTGGCAAATGTGATGCAGTGCACCTGAAGGGCATTCTTGTTTTGCTCACAGGGCCACTTTGATGCTCTGCATAATGTCGAATTTCGTGACCGGAAAGTTGCGAGTGTTAAGCACGGATTAGAGCAGATGGTTAGAATAAGTTGTGTACAGCTTTCTCTCCTGGCTCTGACAAAAGAGATAAAACCAGGATGCACTGGCACTAAAAAGAAAATGAGATGGATCAGCTTTTTCACAGGTATAAGGAAAGATACCATCTTCTGTCTTCGATTATCACCTCCTCTCCTTCAGCCTCTCACTTTCTCCCTCTCGGTGTGTGTTTGTTGTGCTTTCCAGGCAGATGCTTTGCATTCAGAGGCGAGCGCGGAAATGATGAGCCACCCATTGAGATGATTAAAGTGTCTCATCTCAAGTAAGTCACCAACTCTCCAAAACACCAACAAAAGTAAATACAAATAAGAGGCACACACTTGCTGATGTTTCTACCTGAGATCTGCATTCATAAGCACAGAGTGTACATTTCACACAAAGGTGTGAGTGGTCTTGTGGCTTTGCCATACTCGGATCCAATTGTAATAGAAATCTGTGAAAAGGGCTTTAAAGCTGAGAGTTGTCTTTAATTTGCTGTTTCATTCGTAATTATTCCCCGACCTTCATTTATTCATGTTGTGCAGCATTTTGGAAACTTCATTTTCTCTCTTTCATTGCCTTATCTTTTGAAGGGGCTGTGTTATTCAGTGGAAAAAAATAGAGCATTCATTTACAGTCATCACACATTTTTAAAAAAATGAAACTATAAACAAGGTTTTCATACAGCAGCTGTTTATTGCATACTCTGCTGCTCTCTGGGAGACAGTCATTTCATCTTTTTTTTCAAGGCCAACATCTTTTGTCAAGCTTCGTGTATACGTTACGAATGGCATAAGGTAGGTAATGTATTGTAATGGAAGGTGACATCTAATTATTCAGCCCACACTGGGCGACTACTGACAGCGCATTTTACTTTATTGCCAGTGGCAACAAGTTTCTCATCCTCTCATGAAAGGAACAGGCTAAAGTGGAGGCAGTAAATGTAAGGGTCAGTACAGAAGCCATGCCCACAAGAATGTTATATATGATATCACAAGCTGTAACACAAGAGGAGACAAGTAATGTACTCCTAATGGCGTTCTACTAAGTAAACTGTATCCTCTCCACGAACTGCTTTCAAAGCTTGAGTAACAAGCAGTAAACCCACATTTGTCTCAGTCTGAACTGACCAGTGCATGATCTTATTGCTCTCCTTTTAATCAGCCCTAGTCCTGGTTTATGAACCCTAGCAAATTAGGGTCCACATCCACTTGGATGAGTGACAAAACGTTTCTGCAACTGAAAACGCTACATCCAGATGAACAGAATCAAACCCTGTGTGCTAAAGTTTGTGGACATATAGGCCTGAGAATGAACCCAGAGTGATTAGACATCGCCTTTTTAATGAATATAGAAACACTCAAACTCGAAGCGCTGACACAAGCCAAACACAGTCAACCTCAGTAGCTAGTCTCTGTTTAATTTTGCAAGACTTTGCTTCACCTACTGCCACCATTTTATAAGGCTTATGCTTACTGTTGGCTGATGACATGCAATTGCAAAGAGAGAGAGAAATTAAAGAAACTTAATGGTGGGCCTACCTATGCTGCAGCGCTCACATGAACCGAAACAGGAAAAAAGGTGCAGGGACAGAAAAGGTGGAGATCTTTTGCATGGACATATTAAACCTGTTGCAGACGGCAGTGTTGATAGAACTAAAGCTATTTGTAAAGCACTGCAAAGTTGAGTTTACTTATCACCGGAGTACTTCAAGTCTGAAGTATCATTTAAATACATTACATGCTATTGATGCCCAAATCACCCACCCACCCAAACAAACAGTGGCGGGAGGATTCGGCAGACTTGTGGGAGAAGGATAGATAAACAAAAGCAGGACAAGCGACAACAAACGCCATAGCGAAGTGGTTAGCAACAAACTGCAGGCCGATTAGTGTTGTTGAAGATGTTAGGCTGAAGAACGTTCTTAGAGTCGCACCAAATATTTTAGTTATTTTTCTTCAATAATCAATCATTCATTGGAAAAGATTCTGAAAATGTTGACTATCCTCTTTCAGTTGCACTCACAATCTGTGTCTTGTTTTTCTGGCCTCTGAAACTGAGTTCACTCTAAAAGATCATCTGTGACTGCTCATACCACGTTTTGATTTTTGAGGGATTTTCTGCAAAATTAGTTTAAAAATGTATTTTATTTTATTTCCAAAGTTGCTTCTTTTACTCCAAATCTGCACAGCCTCACTTTAAAAGACAGCTAGGCTGTGTGTTACTGAGGTGATTATAATAGGGAGGAGAAAAAAGTACTGGGAGACTCATCACATCTTACAGGAGGCCACAAAGCACAATCTTATAATAATTATTACTTACTATTTGTATTTACAGTGAAAGAAGACAATGTTTTTTCATACGCTCAAGTTCCTGTACAGCAGCTGAAGGTTAAATATTGGCTTCTGTGTAATTGCACAGTAGAACAACAGCTTGTTAGCTCGGTCACAGGTTTGGACAGTGATTATTTTGTGGATTTAGTCTGATAAACATCAGGTTACACGTCAGAATGTCTAATCTGTTGTACACTGTAAACAGTGGTGTAACTAAGCTAGAAGATAATATGGAGAGTTGAATAGAAAGGAGGAGTTGTTGTACCATATAAACACAAAAAGTCTTAGACTGCATAATAAAGAAAACAACTCGTGTCTTCATCATTACTTTAGCCACACATTGCTAACTTCTTACTTTATGCTACACCACAACAAGCCTTATATTGGTTGTTCAGAATGTATGTTTTGTGTTTTTCCTCCTCAGGCAGTACCTGGTGGTCGTGTTCAGAGACAAACCCTTGGAGCTGTGGGACATCCGGACTGGGACTCTTCTCCGGGAGATGGCTAAGAACTTCCCCACTGTTACTGCACTGGTACAAACACATTTACACACTAATAAAAATTAGATTTTGTACCAAGTAAAGAACAGAGTCCAGGCAGGATGGAGACGAGTGTCAGGAATGATTTTTGACAGAAGGATAGCAGCAAGAGTGAAAGAAAAGCTTTACAAGATGGTAGTGATATATGAATTGGAGACAGTGGCGCTGACAAAAAGACAGGAGGTGGTAGTGGCAGATTTAAAGATGCAAAGATTTTCATCGGGAGTGACCAGGACTGACAGGGTTAGAAATGAGTATACCTGAGGGACACATCAGTTTGAACAGTTGGGAGACAAAGTCAGAAGAGGGAAGCCTGAGAGGGTTTGGACATGTATAGAGAAGAGAGAGTGGATGTATTGAATGAAAGTTGTTGAACATGGAGCTGCCGGGGAGGAGAGAAAGAGGATGATGATAAAAAACATTCATGGATGTAGTCAAGAAGGACATACAGAGGAGGATGCTGGGCATAGGGTGAGGCTGATGATCTGCTGAGGTGAGCATCCGAAAGACGACGACCAGTCGACCACAATACTAAGAGAACAGATCATCATCATGCTGGAATGTATCATTTCTGCTTTTAAATGTTCATTTAACTCCACACTTTATATTTTAACTTGTGTTACAAAGTGTTGCAAACACCCATTGTTGACTCTTTCCTGCGTTAATAGTCTCATACTTTTTGGCCCATCCTCGCCTTGTGTTTGCATGGGTCATTTGAAGGATTAGTCTGGAAAATTTCCCCAAGCTCAGCAAACAGCAGTGGCTTCATTAGGCCAGAGAAATGCTCATAAAACAAGAGTTATGCTGGACAAACTTTACAGTGAGGCCGTAAAAATCGTCCACAGTGTGAATAAAAACGGCAGTAACCTTAATAATACATGCAGGCCTCCCCTAGCACCGTTTTGCTGTCTCATTTCCATATTGATTACAACCTCGACTCACCCAGACTTGTAGCCACAGTGCACCAGAATGTAGACAAGAGGGCTGAGGAAAACAAATCTCCTGCCTCCCTTAGTTTCATTTATGTGAGTGTGCAGATCTCCCTTCTCTCAGTCTGTCTTTGTCTGCGGGTCATGCTGCAGTTGTTTGCTATTGTGTCCGCAAATGTGTTGTACGGATGGCTTTGTTACAAAAACTGCAATCCCCCGGTTATGTCAACAGGAATGGTCCCCATCCCACAACCTGAAGAGTCTAAAGAAGAAGCAGATGGCTGCGAGGGAGGCCATGGCTCGGCAGACTGTGTCAGATGCCGAGCAGAGTAGCGTTGAATCCTCAGTAATCAGGTGAGTGCTGTGGAGCTCCAGAATCTTGGAAGCCTTTTGACTGACATTTATGAAATCCAGCATTAAATCCATCTGGCTGAGATCGTATTTACTTTTTATGGTCCCAATGTTAGAACTTAAGAGAACAGACAGTCCAGAACAAATTCTTTAGTCCTTACTATGTTTCATTGAGAAAACATTGTAATAAAGAATAAATAATTCAACCACATGTCATGTAGCACTCATGTGTAACAGCTGATATATATATGTGCATATATGTGTCTAGTTTTTCATATTAGTTCAGCTTCTTGACAGTCTTTCTTCACCCCCTCTGGCAACTGCAGAGGTGCCTCCTGCGGTACAACCACCCCTGCTGGGGAATCACTAGGCTCCTCATAATCGTAAAGCCCTGTCAAAGTGCGGAGCCGAATAACAAGATGTCCAACCAAAAGATTTCACACGAGAAAGTGTGAACAAAGACGAGCGCTTAGGTGGGAGAATAGTCAGTATCATTTTTTTGTCTTCTTCTCCCTACAGTCTCCTGCAGGATGCTGAGAGCAAGTCGGAGACAAGCCAGGCTATCTCAGCCAGAGAGCATTTTGTATTCACTGACACAGATGGGCAAGTGTACCACATCACTGTAGAGGGCAACACAGTCAAAGATGGTGCAAGAATTCCACCTGATGTGAGTCCCGAGACTGTCTTTTTTTTTCCCTTCTTCCTCGTCTCTTTACCTTATAAGCTCTTGTACTGCTTCAAGGTCATCCACACCGATCCTTGCACAAAGCTATTTGTCCCCGCTTTATATCGACCTCTTTTCATTTTGTTAATATCATGTTAATCCTTTTTGTACACACAGATCATAATCAGGTTTTTCCTTTACATCAGTCTCTCTTGTCATTCCTTTTCCTTCTGACTGTGTGCTTTCTCTCTCTGTGTTTCTGTTGCTGTAATAAGTTGTGAGGAAAAATGTTAAAAATTTAGTTGAAACATTTGCATTTTCAAGATACTGGTGACAGTAAAGAAGTGACATTCCATTGTGCATTCTTTTCTTTAAATAGTGTATATGCAGAATAAAATATTCTGTCACCTAACCGTCTGGGCAAATTTGGGGCCAGGTTTGCAATACCATCAGAGGTTAGCATAGCCTACGAGGAGCTTACTGTGCACTCACTTCCTCTTGTGTGCCAATGAAATCAGTGAATCCCTAATTTCCTTCGGGATTAATAAAGTATTCTGATTCTGAATATTGCTCCAACAACCTGCTGTGGCTGTGTCCACACACCCATGTTGTTGGCCATCCTTTGATTGCTGATCATTTCACAGTAGTTTCCCCCTGAAAGGGCTCATTTCAGGAAGTTTTTGACAGTGTAACTACTGATCACCCACCTTCCACCATCTGTTTATCTATTTACTCTCTGTTTCCTAACACACGTTGTTTTTTTTACTGTATACAATCAGTGGGGGAACTCCAGGCCTCAAGGGCCAGTGTCCTGCAGGTTTTAGAGATCACCCAGGTCAGCACACCTGAATCAAATGATTAGTTCATTACCAGGCCTCTGGAGAACTTCAAGACACGTTGATGATGTAATTTAGCCATTTAAATCAGCTGTCTTGGATTAAGGACACATCTAAAACCTGCAGGACAATGGCCCCTGAGGCCTGGATTTCCCCCACCTCTGCTGTGTACCATATCCATCACTTCCAGTCATTTTGTTCGCCAAAGGCTAATAAGTGCTCTTTTTTCTTTTTATGTTCTTCATCTACTTTGGGCTCTCTTATGTTTAGAGGCTAAATATCTCCTTGGTGTTATGTGTTTTACTTTATATCTGCACTGTCTTGTCACTTTACTCAAAAGAAGCTCTGCTTTCCGGTTGTTAGGCAGTGTCTGCCCAATTTTCCCCTCGATAAAGTAAATGCCACCACTCCCTCTTTAAAATCCTGTGTCCTTCAGGTTATTTGTGAGAACTTGTGCAGGGGATGATATAGATTTTGGCTCCCCAACAAAATGTTGCCAACCTAATGTCTCTTTCAGTCATAAACTAAATGTAATCAAAGTAAAGGTTTCAAAGATAAATTGTACAGCGCTATGTTTTTTGCCAGTTCTCTCTCTCTCTCTTTTTTTTTCCCCTGGGAACCAAACGGCCAGCTGAATGTCTGCGAATTTGACGGTTTCATCAGTTTGTCCCAGATAGCGTTTAGCAAATGTTCACCTCACTGATAGGGAGCAATGAGTCAGGCTACAGGAAAAAGAAAGCGTGTGTGTATTTATATGTAAAGCAAGTACATGTTAACCTAGCTATTAATCCGCTCTGACAGCAAAGTGTCCTCCCTTGTAAAAAGAAACGAGCTATTACTGAAGACAGGATTTCTTTTCACCCGGGTGAATCCAGGATGCATTGGTAACATCATGACTGTAGGATGGTTTGATTACCTTACAAGTGGACATGTCACCCCTAACAAAGAACGCTTCGGATTGTTAATTAAGAAAGTTTCAGTTACCTAAGCCTCCCTTTCTTTTGGAGGACTTTGACTTTCTTGGACTCATTACCTTGTTCAAACTTGCAGTTGTTTAGAGCTTAGTCACGCTGTAGTGTAGCACCTGCTGCTGTCGGGTGTTGATTGCCCACATCTTTGTCATCACTGAAGATGGCACAATCTCATATCTTTTCATTATCATTTAATATATTATTTAACTGAGTAACATTTATCTCACTTCGTGTAGCATTTCTAAAGGGAAACCTATGGAATATATTAGTTTCCTTTGTGAACCGGTGGATTGTTTGCCTATTCAATGCTTTGCTTTCCGCCACGTAGACAGATACCGGCGGTTTACCTGGGGATTTTAAAGCCTTAGTTTTGTGACGGCTTTGAGATTTATTTCTCAAAGATTTGCATACCCCAAAGGTTTTACAGTCTTTTCGGGATGATAGAAGATCTTCATATCTCTGTCAGGGAACTGAGCCAAAGTCTTCTAAAAAGTTTTGGGCTATCACATACTGAGGATGAGCTGACACGTAACATCTTAACATTGGCACTCTGCTTCACAGCATAGTCTGGCCTTATTCAAAACTCAGATGTTGTGCTTGTTTACCACTCAGCTGCCACACATATATCAATTTATTGTCTTGTTTTCTTCATGCCCTGACATTAAATGCCTGGCAGCGAGATGTTTTATTGCAGAGGGAAAAGGGATGGCTTTTATGCTGTTTGAATTGCGCGTTTTTGTTTTTTTAACTACGCAATGGTTGGCTGCATTAAAGACGTGACTTGTGAACATAATAACCTAATTCCTTTTGATGTCTATCTCCAGTTATATGATGGGTAATCATAAACTTCAGACTGCATGTCTGAAGAATCATGGACTCAACTGCAATTTATCTTAAAACTCAGAGGACACAGCTAGAGCGACTCACGTGTGAGGCTAGCACTTTATCATCTTTGCTTTAACACCTTTTTCTTTTTTCCTGTGTTGCAGGGGAGCATGGGCAGTATAGCCTGTATTGCCTGGAAAGGTGACACCCTGGTGCTTGGGGATGTGGATGGCAATCTCAACTTCTGGGATCTCAAAGCTCGTTTGTCGAGGTAACAGCTAGACTGAAAAAACTTATGATAGCTCCAGTTTTGCTTTCTGATGCTTTGTTAAAGAAACGGTTCATAGATTGTAAACATTATGAGCAAATCGATCAGTAAAGCCCATTTCAGAGGTTGTAGGTTTCGTGTTTGAAATCGCACATGGGTCACTTTTGACCTGCTCTGAATACATGGCACATAAAATGGATTATATGGCCTTTGATGTGCTCTCAGATTTTGTGCAAAGTACATCATGTAGTGCACACAGGCTCATTTTCACGAGCATGTTTGAATGAACCTGTGAGTGATGAAGCTGAAAAGTCAAATCCACAAAGTAAATAAGGTCATTTCTTCTTATTATTAATTGACATTTTTAGGGGGATACCAACACATCGTGGTTGGGTGAAGAAGATTCGCTTCGCCCCCGGGAAGGGTAACCAAAAGCTGCTGGTCATGTACACAGATGGAGCAGAGGTCTGGGACACTAAAGAGGTAAGACTCTATACAGTAACTCCACATGCTGGTAGTTGCATATGAGATGCTATAAATTCCCAGCATGCATACCCTCACTGCACTGCGTAGCTCATAAGTTAAAAAAGCAACAGTCGTCTTCAGGTTCATAGCAGTGGTTTACGGGCTCACTGTGGCACACTTAATGGGTTTTCATAGAACGGCATTCACTGGGGCATGACAGTATTTCTATGGGGTGCATTAAACTAATGTCCTTTCTGAAGCTAACACTGTAATAATAATACAACTGCTGCAGTTCTGCTGTTGCGTTGACAAATCATTACAGTGTGTTGTATAGGTACACACACGCAGTTCTTAAAAGCTTTCTCTTGACATGTAAAAGCTCAAGCATAGCAGGATGGATGATTGTGAGTTCTGAAGGCGACTCGAATCCCTGCTTCATCTTTAGCTTTGTTTACCAAAGTCGTCAACATCCTCAAGGTCCCCTCTGAGCAGTCTACTTTTCATCTTGCCTGAGATTCCTTCTGGCTTGTTTACATTTCAGTTTTTTATTTGATCTAATGTCATCCACTGCATTTTGTTATCTGTATCCATTCTACATTTTTTGTTGGCTTACCCAGCAGCAATCAGTGTTAGATATTAACTGGCAGATTAAATGACACACGCGTCGATGATTTGGTTTATTATGAAGAGCGAGGTAGAGAGAAAATGGTCATCGTGGAGCCCTATTTATGGTCCCCAGTTATAAAAGCCAGACAGTAGATGAGTCAAGCCGTAGAATAAAACAAGAAAAAGCTATAATGTAACAAATCATGAGAATTATGATTCGAAATCTAAAAGAGAATTTCAACCCCAGCTTCCAATGAGCTAATCAGCAGCTGAAGCGGGAAGCACATGAGCCATTTGGGATCTTGTGCTATCACATACAAATTCACAACAGTTTAGTTACATGCATATCTATTTGTTACCAAAACAAACATGTATTTACTGTACTTTTATTTTTTTTTCTTGTGTGCCTATAACATCATTCTGTTTCCTGTTTTACTTGATCAAAAAAAACCTTTCCATATTGTGTCCTTACAAATAAAAGAAGCAATTAGATTGCAATTTGAAATCAATCACCTTGGATGTCCTTTTTCTGCAGGTTCAAATGGTCAGCAGCATGCGCATTGGTCGCAATGTGAACTACCGCATCTTAGACATCGATTGGTGCACATCAGACAAGGTTGTCCTGGCATCCGACGATGGCTGTATCAGAGTGTTGGAAATGGCCATGAAGTCTGCCAGCTACCGCATGGATGAACAAGACCTGACTGGTGAGCTAGGATCCTTATGCTGCATAAAGGACTGAAAAGAAAAGGTTTATGTAGATTTTTGTTGTTGATTTTTGTTAAGTGTCAACTAAAAATGGTTGCATATACCCCGATCAGGCATAACATTATTACCACTGATAAGTGAACTAAATAACACTGATTGTCTTGTCTCTTCATCACGTAAGCCTTTTCTTCTCAAAATTGATGAACTAGAAGCTGGAAAACTGGGCAAGACGACTGGGTCAGAACATCTCCTAAACTGCAGCTCTTATGAAGGCTGGTCCATGTGGTCCAATCCAACAGATTAGCTACTGAAGCTCAGTTTGCAGAAAAATGTAATTCTGGTAGAAAGGAATCAGAATACACAGTGTCTCACAGTTTGTTGTGTATAGTGCTGCATAGCCGCAGACCAATCGGGGTTCCCATGGTGACCCCAGCCATCACCAAAAGCGCCAATAATAAGCGCGTGAGTAAATGGACCACAGAGAAGTGGAAGAAGGTGGCCTGTTTTATTTTTTAAATTTACATAATGTGGATGGCCAGATGTGTGTGCATCGCATGCCTAGGGAACACCTGGCACCATGCTACTATATGGGAAGAACCGCAGCACAGTTTGGTAAAGGCTGTTTTGGCAGCAAAAGGTGGTCTGACACAATATTAGGCAGGTGGTTGTTATGGCTAATCGGTGTAGCTGTGGATTAGAGCTCCTTTACCCAGTTACAGGTTGGCATCTGTAGTCACTCAGTTTATGATGCTGATAAAACCTACAGTCTAATATTGTGTTCTTTCTTATCTGTGGTAAATATGCACAGATCCAGTGTGGTGCCCTTACCTGCTGCTGCCCCGAGCTGCCCTCACTCTAAAGGCTTTTCTTCTGCTGCAGCCCTGGTCAGGAACCTTTACCATGGATGTCACGCAAGTGTAAGTCTCACCTCTGAACAAGTGTTCACTGTGAAATCGTCTCCTTGTTTACATGTCTTTTTAGTCAGGCTAACTGATTTTGACCTGAGGATGATTTTAACTTTCACAAAGTGCTGCTGAGCTAAAGGAACTAGCAACAAGATTTAACGTTATGAATAGGTTTGGTTTGACGTGATCA
This sequence comes from Aulonocara stuartgranti, assembly GCF_965226115.1. Classification (NCBI taxonomy): domain Eukaryota; kingdom Metazoa; phylum Chordata; class Actinopteri; order Cichliformes; family Cichlidae; genus Aulonocara; species Aulonocara stuartgranti. The sequence goes on from NC_138949.1 coordinate 10,715,249, forward strand.
GAAGCTTTACTTCTCATTTTCTTGTACATAAGGGTGCAGATACATTTTAGTAAGAGAAAGCAACTTACTGAGTAGAAGTTCATGAATTGACCTGAGGTTGTCTGCAAGATCCGTATGAGCTGTGACCATATGATGTTTGAATAAACTGTTTGAGCAGTGTAAAGATGGGTTTTACTGATGTGTTTTTAAAAATAAAAATGAAATATTGCTTCCTACCCTGAAAGCAGGCGGTTGTAAGTGAGCAGAGCAGCACATCAATTGTTGTCAGTAGTTTCAATTATTGATATCCACACAGCCTCGGTCAGTAATCTGTGTGAAATGCTCTAGGTTAAATTGCATTTAAACATGTGTACTGTGTACTGCTCTATTTGAGGAGGAAGACCAATAAGCCATCTTCTGTTGAACTGTGCTACTTTTACAGTTACAGACTGATCTCATCTCCCCACATACAGTATGTTCTACAAAAAACTAATGAATGAGTATGAGAAGGTTTTCAACTCTGCTATCTCAAAACCAAACTTTCCCCTCATTAATTCATAACGTTGACCTATTTTCAGACTGATTCACTCTGAGGAGAAATAAAAATCATCTGATTGCGAATCTTGGTTACAATTTAGTAATACCATCCATTTTTAATCTACTTTCACTTTGCATTGAAGGATGATTTTTATGTCTGTCAACCAAAAAATAGTTTTAAGAACAGTTAAAAAGTAGTTATGGAAAAGGATTAGGGCCACTGGGGAAAAAAAAGAGGGGCACTTTTTTTTTTTCTTCCTTTCCAGAATTCTGAGAAAAAAGTCAGAATTTAAAAAAATAAATAAATCTGAGAAAAAAGTCTGAATTCTGACCCTTTTTTTTTCCCTCGGAATTCTAATCTGAGATTAAAGTCAGAATTTAAAAAAATAAATAATTCTGAGAAAAAAGTCTGAATTCTGACTTTAATCTCAGAATTCAGATTTTTTTTCTCAGTATTCTGGAAAAGAAGAACAAAAAAGTCGAGCACACTCCCCCCCCCCCAAGTGGCCCTAATCTTCTTTCATAGGTAGCTGTGTTTACAAAACTTTGTTAGAATTTTCACCCAGTTTGCAAAATGAGAACTGAAAATATAAATATCGAAAATGTAATTAATTTTAAGTAAGATGTCTGCAAGATTAGGCTCTTACTTTTTCATCTACCACTACAGCTTCTGTCAACCACCCAGACACTGTCTGTAAAAATCACCAGTATAAACAAGTAAACAGCTCAACGCGGGATTCAGCAGAGGCCGTCCAGAGGGACACTATTTAAGCCAGATGTAGTTACAAACCCATTTAACTGAGCCCTGAGTATTTCACTGCTTCACAGCTCCCTTATCATAAGTAAGCAGCTATATTAGCAGCGTGTGTAAGGCAATACCCATCCTCAGCTTAAATGTTAGAATAGACTTCGCTTGACACCGCAGATCGACTTCTCTTAAAAAGTGTTCAGATTTCCATTTAATATCAGGTCAGGTTCTATTTAAGGTAGATGTTAAAGGAGCCGTTTGACTTGCTTTGATCCTTCCTTCTGTTTCAGAGACTACAGTGAGAAAGATGAGATAAAAGGCCTAATCCAGGAGCAGCTCAACTCATTATCAAAGTGAGTTACTGCACTGTTGCTTTGTCCTCTAATGCCAAGTTCGTGTGATAACTCGATATTAATGTAATGGCACAGACACTAACAACCAAATAACAGTGCATGTATGTGATTCCAGTTTGTGTTCATGTAGGGTTGTTTTACAGTTAGAAACTGTAAGTCCTTCCTTAGTGCTTAGACAGCGGGCCCAGAGAGCATGTAGTCTGTGGGTTGACAGATAAGACGAAACTCCTGGAACAGCCACACTGGGCCTGCTGTGTTAGAGAAGTGTAATTGGCCCTGGCTGTGTTTTGATTGTCTGTCTCTGATTGGCCCCCCAGTGATATGAAGAGTGTGCTACAGGACCCAGAGCTCAGTCTTCTGCAGCGCTGCCTCCTCGTCTCACGGTGAGTTCGAGCTCTGTGTGAAGTTGCCAGTGTTTGTCTCTGCGCAGATTGTACCGTGTTCGTGAGCGTTCGCTAGTACCCTGGGGCGGTTATTTTGTTAACATTCAGACAGTGTATCTATGTCAAAGACTCATAAAAGCCTTGGTTACAGAGTTCCAACAGAAGTATCAGAGTATAAGGGACAAGAAAAAAAGTTGTCTAATATAGAGAATAATACTAACTTAATGATATTCTCTAATAAAAATAATAATTCTGACTTTACATGAGTTGCACAGTGAATATTTGCCCTCATTGTGCAAGAAAAGCACCTTGGGCTTTTTTGGGGTGGATTTAATATTTTTTCATATCTATGTTCACATTTTTTGTATGACAGACTAAACATTCTCAGGATGGAGGATACCAATCTTAAAAGATATTGCAGCCATCTTTTAGAGAGCTTATTTCAGCTACTCGGTGATGAAGAGGGCGACTTTCTATCTTTGAAATAACACACAGGAGTTCCTTTCATTTTTTTCATAATTTTAAAATTACAGTACAATCTGGGCAGCTACCAGTACCGTTTCTGTAATTTTACATATTTATCATGTAGTTTTAGTGATCGTGCCCACTTAAGATCAGAGAGTGGCCCATGATGATACATTTGACCAGATCATAGCTTGTGTCTTCTTTCTAAACTCCTGCGTGACTTTTTGGTGGTATGCTTTGCATTGTTAGCATGCTAGAATATTCTTCTCCTGCCCAGTTTCTGCAGATGAAAAGTGATCTCATCAGCCAGTATTGTTCTCCATAATCTCCACAGTCATACATGGTGCCTCCTATAATTATCACCTCCCCGGTTCCTTCTGCACTCTTGAAGAGCCGTATTCTCTCACCTTGGTGCATCACTCTCAGGACTATGCATTCTCGGTTCACAGAGGTTTTTGCAGTGCTATTTGTGCTCTTGCCTCTTCATCTAATCTAACAAACTTGTCTTGGTCTCGTCTGACCAAATAACGCTCAGTATTCCGGCTTATCTTCATGGTTTCTAGAAAAGTCAAATAAATGCAGTCAGTTGCTAGAGAAACGTGAATTTCCATTGTGCCTAGTCTGAAACTCTTGTTTTTCAGCTCTAGATTGCGCAAGTAGCCATCTGTCATTTTAGCCAGGCGGCCACTGCAGCTCTGTATCTCGTTCAATACCTTCTGATTACTGCTGTAACTTTCTTTCAACTGATTTTTTTGGCCCGTCTCCCCATCATCCTGTGTCCTTTTCCATCTTTTTTTTTTTTATAATCTCACAATCAAATTTCATTTTCCCTGGCTTTTTCTTTTCCTCATGGAGCCATGCTGCAGAGTCAATTGTCAGTCTGGTTTCAGTGATCACAGGTTTTCTAACTTGACTGTCAGTGATGTATTGGCTTGTGCTACATTGAGTTTTTACCTTTTGCAGGAAGGTTTTTGTTTCCTTTCTCCTCCAAAAGCTGTTTTTTAAGAAAGTTTTTGCTTTTTTGTTGCTTTGAATAGTAGAGGAAATACTGTACTCGTCAACAGAGAAATGAGGCTGCTATTGAGAGCTTTGCTATTACACAAGGCTGGGCTCATTTTTCTACTATATTGTAAAGTGATGTTTTAGCAGGGATTTCTAGTTATTTGTGGAGGAAAATAATTATAAACATGTAACTACTTAATTTAGAACAAATTGGAAAGATGAGCCAGAAGGTGTAAAATTATCAAGCAAAGCAAATTATTTTGTTTTTGAAACATTTAAATTAACTGCCAAAGAGCATATACTTGCTGTAACTGTAAAGTGTAGTTCTGAAGCACCACAAAAAAAGTATGAGACTTGTGCTTGTGTCAGCAACTCTCATCTCATCTCTGCTTCAGCCTTCATTTCCCTCGAGCATCTGACAAATCTAGAGCAGCCAGTATGAAAAGAAAGGCAATATCATATCATCCCACCCCTGTTTGCATCCTGTTATTAATGCCATGATTTACCAGGAAAGTCTAAAAGATCATTTTTGTTCCTTGAACACCCTGGCTGCACTCTCAGTGAGAGCTCACGATTATGTCTCTACATCTGGCTGTCTCAAGTTTCCATGCCATTGTTAATGTCATAAGGTAACCTAGCAACAGCTATGTGTCTGTGCCGATATGTTAAAGGAGGCTGAGGAAAGTAAAGCAGGAGGAGGAGGAGGAGAGCTCACTTACAGACAAAGCGTAGGCTGGATGATGGAGGAACTGTGGTCATTAATGAGCAAACGAGTAGGGAAACCAGGTGCCATGATGATTCAGGCTGCAGAATCTGACTGGTCCAGAGACAAACACTGAACTCAGGTGATGCGTTTTTGTTCTTCTGTGGCAAACTGCAGGCTGTTCGGGGACGAGTCAGACCTTCACTTCTGGACGGTGGCATCCCACTACATCCAGTCATTTGCACAGGCTCGTCAGCTAACTGTGTCCGCCGCAGAGGGTCAGGCCCAAAGCGAAGGAGTCCAACCGTCACCTCAGAGCCACCTGGACATCTGCCACGATGTCTTGTGTGAAACCTCTTATTTCCAGGTCAGTATAATAAGAGAAAATGGAGAAAGTGTTTACCTGTGTTTGGTGCTGTCTCTTTGGTGAGCAGAGAAAGTAAAGACAGATAAGTTTCAGCCAACATTGGAAAAAAAAAAATCCCCCCAGGAGTCATCCCAAAGACAGTCGATGTCCTCAAGCCAGACTATGCACAAACAAACACAGACGGCCTGTCCCTTATCGTCCACGGTGTCAATATCACCTCGGTCAAACAGTGCATTCTGTTACTAATGACGCTGTGGATCTACTCTCGCCCACATTTTTAAGCCTTTAAGGTCAACTCCATGCCTTCCTCTCCTCTGAGTGATTCAAGCCCTTATTGATGCCCTCTTAAAAATGTCTAATTTGTTTGTGCAGTCTGATTGCGTAGCATCCTGCTGAAGACATTCTTGCATCAGCATCCAAGGTCTTTATAAATATGACTCTTCTCTTTTCATCTTCAGTTAACAGACTAGTTAGACGTGTTTCAGCACACTGAGCAACATTTTTCAAATGTCTCCATCATTTTCCTATTTTGTATCTGTGAACTGACTTAATTTCTAGTCTGCAAAAAAGAGACAGTTTGAAAAACATAAGATAATTAAAAATTGGCTTACTGTGCATGTGGAGATAGCATTTTCTGGATTTTTTTTTTTTTTGGCTGCTGTACCGTTTTTTTTCCCCCACTGTGCCAACCTCCGTGTACCCGAGAAAGTAAAATGAGGAAAAAACCTTTTCCATTTTTGATAAAAGACGATTTAGCCAGTTGAAAACAGTGCCCCAGACCTTTCAGTTCAAGGTTTTAAGTAGCAACAAGCAAATGTACTGTCTAATTTCACTCAGTATAGTTCCAATTAAAAAGTCTTAACATCTTTTTCTAATGGATTATGCACCATTCCGTTTTTGTGAAAGTTGTGCTGCTTGCTAATAAGGGGCCATGCAGTGATCACAAAGTTAGGACTTTCAAAGAGCTACCAAGACAGTGTGCAGCAGCATTTGGCTCCTGTTGTCATAAAACGACTTCAGTGGCAGCAGCCTGCATGTAATTACTAATATCCCGGACTCCAGTACAGAGCACACAGCTCTGAAGTTACTAAACTCATTTGGTATCTCCGCAAGGAAGTATACCCACAGCTATGAATTGCAGAAGAATTCATCAAAATAAAGCGAAGCCAAAAAAAGAAGCCTCTGTTGTAGATGTAGACGCAATAAATGTGTGCACGTAGCCATTCTTATAAAGAAATCTACTATGCTGCTATCTCTCCCGAAAATTGATGACTCAGTCTTTTGTCCATCAGCTGCTGTTTTTCTTTTTCTTGCCTATCTTTTGCTCATTGAACAGAGTGCAGTCAGTACATACAATCACACAATCTCGATGCCTGCAGTGAGTATAGCAGATTGAGCCCACGCGAAACCAACCTGAAGAATTTCTTTTAACATGCCTGTTGAGACATGCATGGGACGCCCTGCCCTCCTTAAAGAATATATCAGATCCAACGCCACCTTCACTGAACCCCCAGGGTAGTGAAGACCTGAACGTCTATCCTTCCCCCAGGGAGACAATTTTTGACTGAGTCGGGGAAGCCACGGAGACATTTTCACCAACACATCAGTGATTTTTCTCCATGTCCTCCAGCTCCCTTTGTGTCAGTACAGTCAGTATTACACATCATTATGGGGATATAGCATCACGCCCCAAGACTCCCACAGAGCTGACATGGCCTTGAAACAGCAGCTGCAGTGATGACAGCTGCATCATTTTCCCACTGACAGGACTGTTTGAGTGACTTTCTGAGCCATAGAGTGTAGGTAAAAATAAAAAAAAGTCACAAAGTCATGTTTGGCGAACCTAAGATAGCATGCTGTATCTCTTCCACAGAGATGACCCTTAAAGTCCCCAAGAAGTGACCACATACTGATGGATGCGTCCACACAAGGCAGTTAGAAAGACATCATTTTGTGGAAACCTTTTGTTTCTATCACTGCGTGATCAGTGAACAAAGAACTAGTCTTGTTTACTTCCCACATACAGTTAGCATGATGCATTAACTGGACGTGGGAAGCTGGCGTCTGGTGAAGACTGCTCATTCAGCCTTTGTTCCACAGATGGAAGAGGTGTCACCGTCCACTCAAAGACATGAAGAAGGCAGCTCTAAACTTCTCCATACATTACATGGTGGAGGTGCACATGAGAATAAAAATGTCAGACTTTGAGCAGGCTTTAACCTGCCTCATCCCGGTACAAAGTCGGCGTGATCTCACCCATGTGAGAATGGAGCAGGTCAAGTTGAATTCACAGTAGTGGGCGAGTGGATGGTGCGTTGTGTTTCCTGTGTGGTCTTGTCCAGGAGCACCTTAACCTAAACCAAACAGAGTATTTCTTCCACTGACTTCATCTTTGAAGTGAAGTATCTGACAGGGAAAAAATGAGATCTCCTGTCACCAAGAATTGGGAAACAGAGACTTAATAATGAAATACAGTACAGGGAGCACTGACACCCAAGAAACTTGTGAAGTTTTTAAAGACATTATAATTATACTCTCCATCTCTGGTATATGTATTCATGTAATCCATCACTTTCTCCCTATATTAATGCATGCGTACTAACTCATATCCTCTCTGTCTCTCTCTGACACAAAGTTTAATGGATTTCTGGAAGCACTTGTTACACAAAGCAAAAACTTATTCCTACTACTCCTTAAGTTGTTGCTCCTTGTGTTTTTCTTTTTAACAGAAGTTCCAGCTGGATCGAGTTCACCTGCAGGAAGTAAAGCGCTCCAGTTATGAACACACTAAGAAATGCGCTGACCAGCTCCTCCTTCTGGGTCAGGTAAGTATGACACCACCGCACCGCCTACACAGTTAAAGTGCATCTGCATGGAGACTATAGCTGTGAGTTGTCATGTGGCATAACTGGTAGACTATGCACCACACTTTCCATTGCAAACCACACAAATCTACACCTCCTTAGCTGTGCATACATGCAAGCTAAAATGTCATAGTCATAAATAGTTCATATCGCAGTGAAGAAAATCAGCGCTGCTCCTGTCCTCCCTAGCTTCACAGCCTGCGGGGACTGACATCACCTCTTTCACCTCTCAATGTCACCACTCTCCTTCTAATCACAAGCTGCAATCAGCCGGCTGTTTGCTGGAGGTGCAGTTATCCAGCAGGCAGACAGGCAGAGGCCGGTCGGTGCTGACCCCAGCACGAGCTCCAGCCTTCATCTACACCAGATGAAAAGCATGATAATAAACATAATTTCCCCTCGCAGCTCTGTCTTGTTCAGCTCGTGCACAGTGGTTACCTATCAGAGCCACTAATGCCTTGTTTCTCTCTGCTGCCACGGTAATTACGCTCTCATCTCTTTGTTGTTGCTCTCAGACGGACCGGGCGGTGCAATTACTGTTGGAGACGAGCGCAGACAACCCCAGCTACTACTGTGATTCACTCAAGGCCTGCCTAGTGACCACCATCACCTCTTCAGGCCCCTCGCAGTCTACAATCAAGCTAGTGGCCACCAATATGATAGCTAATGGCAAGCTTGCAGGTAGTGTTCCTCTATATCTGATACCAGAAAGAACATTTTTATTTGTATAGCATACACCTGGGATCTTTTTATTTTTAATTTAAATTGGAAAGATTTATATTGGAATCAATCAATAAATCAAATAATGCTTATCTTATCAATTTGGCTAATAGCAGCATTGTGTAATGAAACCATTCTGCTGCTTTCAGGGCCAAGTTGGCCACCTTTGGTACTGATAGCTATGATGTCTCACACGTGTGTATGACTTGTCAATCTTCTGCTGTTTATCAGAGGGAGTTCAGCTGTTGTGTTTGATTGACAAGGCAGCAGATGCTTGCCGCTACTTGCAGACCTACGGGGAGTGGAACCGAGCCGCATGGCTGGCTAAGGTAACTCAGCATGACGGGATCCATCAGCAGGATGAAGATCAGATACTGAGTAATGTTTGGATAGTGTAAATCTGTGGGCATGTGAGTTGTGGATGTGTGACGCTTATGGCGCCACGATTTATTCTCTGAAGTTTGTTTTCCTGTTAGCTGTTGCACATCAGGGAACTCTCGTAGTGGTCACATATTTATGCTCCCCTAGACTTTTATACAAACATAGACTGTGTGCACAGTTATTAGGCAAACATTTTGACCTTATCGTTGTTTTTATGCATATTTTCCAGCTATAAGCTTTATAAACTTGAATGACTTATTGGATTGAAGCATATCAGGTGATGTGTGTAATGAAGGAGGGTCTGGTCTAAGGAGATCAGCAATCTATATCAGCTTCTTTTCCTCGTGCAAAATGGGCACAAAAAGATATTTAACTGACTTTGAAGGGCAAAACTTATTTTTAAAATAATCTTTCAAGGAGATGCAGAAATTGTTACAATATTAGGGCATGATGACAGAACTAAACTTATTGTTGTAAATAGTCAACACGCAGACAAGATACGTGTTGAGGGGAAAAAAGAGTCAAATTAACTGCCAAAGATTTGAGAAGACTCAGACATAAAGCTGTTAGGAATCCCTTATTCTGCAGCGCTGCCATATTCTAGAAGGCAGCCTACCTGCAGTGCAAGGTGTTCAGTGCTCAGAGACACAGCCACAGGCTGAACCCGACCACCAATGAACAAGACACATAAATTAATACCTCAGTACTGTGCCAGAAAATATCTAAAGATCAGATGGAAGGGACTGTTGTCAGGCCACACAGACGGGCCTTTGGATGGATCGGTAACCGGCTCTAGGCAAGGCAAGTTTATTTATATAGCACAATTCAACAACAAAGTGCTTTACAGAGACATTAACAAAACAAAGACAATGAAAAGCATGATTTAAGTTTGATTAAAATTTGAAATTTGAAATTTAAGCTTAAAAGTGTGGATTTGGTGCTTTATTCAAATGCAGCTGAGAACAGGTGAGTCTTCAACCTGGATTTAAATAAGCTGAGTGTTTCAGCTGGTCTGAGGCTTTCTGGGAGTTTGTTCCAGATATATGGAGCATAAAAGCTGAATGCAGCTTCTCCGTGTCTGGTTCTGACTCTGGGAACTGATAAAATACCGGATCCAGATGACCTGAGGGATCTGGAAGGTTGATACTGGGTCAGGAGGTCACTGATGTATTTTGGTCCTAAACCATTCAGAGCTTTATAGACCAGCATCAGAACTTTAAAGTCTATCCTCTGACGGACAGGCAGCCAGTGTAAAGACCTCAGAGCTGGACTGATGTGGTCCACTTTTTTGGTCTTAGTGAGGACTCGAGCAGCAGAGTTCTGAATGAGCTGTAGTTGTCTGACTGATTTTTTTTAAAGATGCTGTTACAGTAATCAAGCCTACTAAAGATGAATGCATGGACTAGTTTTTCCAGGTCCTGTTGAGACATCAGATCTTTTATCCTTGATATATTCTTGAGGTGAAAGTAAGCTGATTTTGTTATTGTCTTAATGTGTTTTTCTAAGTTTAGGTCTGCATCCATCACTACACCCAAATTTCTCACCTGGTTTGTGGTTTTTAGGTGTATAGATTGAAGTTCTCTGGTGACCTGTAATCGTTTTCCTTTGGCACCAAAGACTATTATCTAGTTTTGTTTTTGTTTAGCTGGAGAAAATTGTGGCACAATGAGTCATTAATTTCCTCAGTGCATTTACCAAGAGCCTGTACAGGGCCACGGTCTCCTGGTGACATTGTGATATATATTTGTGTGTCATCTGCATAGCTATGATAGTTTATTTTGTTGTTCTTTATAATCTGTGCCAATGGGAGCATGTAAATGTTAAACAGAAGGGGTCCCAAGATGGAACCTTGGGGAACTCCACATGTGATGCTTGTCTGCTCAGATGTGAAGTTACCTATTGATACAAAGTATTTCCTGTTTTCTAAGTATGTTTTGAACCAGTTTAGTACAGTTCCTGAAAAACCTGCCCAGTTTTCCCGTGGTTTGAGTAATATGTTGTGGTCAACTGTATCAAATGCTGCACTGAGATCCAGCAAAACTAAGACTGACATTTTTCCACTGTCTGTATTCAGACATATGTCATTAAATACTCTAAACTCCACTTTGAAGCAGACATCAGGTGGGGCTGGAGGTAGGGTACTGATATGAGCTGGTATTATTAAAGATGAGCTAATGTATCGTTTCGGGTTGAAGATAGCCTCAAACTCAACTCCCAAACAGACTGCTAGTTTTTAGAAGACACTTTCTTGAAGCAGCATACAGGAAAAGGTCTGCGTCTTTTCAGAAGATCCTGATTTTTATACAGGACAATTCTCACATATATCATCAACATTTTGGATTTACCAAGAGTGCTGTAGTTGTTCACTACTAAAATTTATATTTTGTTGACTAATAATTGTGCACGCAGTGTGTTTTAGCAGAAGAGTGACAAACCTCCAACTAAGAACAATAATTCATGCCTTTGCGTATCGCGTTTGCTTCCAGGTGCGTCTGAACCCAGCAGAGAGCGCAGATGTGCTGAAGCGCTGGGCAGAACACCTCTGCTCCCCACAGGTCAACCATAAATCCAAAGCCATTCTGGTGCTGCTTTCACTGGGCTGCTTTTACAAAGTAGGAGAGATGCTCCACAGGTAGGAACAAGCTATAGATTCAGAAATGGGAAGATAAGACTCTTGTAATTATCCCCTGTAATAAAATACATGGATGTATAAATATATTAGCTCACTTTTTCTTCTCGAAAATGAGATTCCCTTTCTTGCACTAAAGTTTTTTGTTCTAAGACGTTGCACTTTCACAGTCCTTTTCGTCCTGATTACACTGAAGGACAAACCACAGTGTAGGGTGTGGGCTGTACCTGTGTCTCTTACCTCAGCATCGATCTCCTCTGAGAATACCGGTCCCCCCTCCTTAACAGCTCATGCTCCGAGATGCTTCTGGCAGCAAAAAGCTCTCAGAGAGAATTAGAGAGACATGAGGACGACAAGGTTGATGTATTCTGTAGGAACACAGGCATCAAGGCAGGGACGATGCTGGTTTCTGATGGTCCCTCTCACCTCCTTCTCTCTGTATCTTTCTTTTCTTCCTTCCATCTCCCGGACAGCATGAGACACTTTGATCGTGCCGCCCTCTTCATCGAAGCCTGTCTGAAGTATGGGGTGATGGAGGCCAACGACTCGTCCAATATCCTTTTTGAAAACCCATTATTGTTACACGTTACAAGTATGCACCTGATAGTAGCTTCACAGTGAAGGTCAATTTAGATGCTCTGCAGAGCACATCAAGCTCTATTTCACACTTTCCCATTAGCCAGTAACACACTGTGATCACAGAGAACAGTTGGAAAACTTTTTCAACCTAAACTTTGAAAGCTTATTGTATATCACCATCTATGGGCACAGTTTTGGCACATACTTCTTATCTGTAAGATTTAAATATATTTACCATCTAACTCAAGTAGTATGGTATCCTGTAGTGTTCCCCTGCTCCTCTGTGACTCAACTGAGATAACCTGTAACCCTTAACAAGAATTTATGTCTACATCTGTCCTACCAAACCCTTCTTTTTATCAGCCACATTTTTAATGCGCACAGTGCTGCACAATCTCTATTTTATCTAATACACGCTGAGTATGTTGTGAGAGAAGAAAAAGAATCTGACATTCACCTAAAAGCAATATTTCATCTAGAAATCTCTGCTGTGTAATAAGATATCTGTTTGTCTTGTCAAAGCTGTGTTTACTCTGTGTTTTAACCACAAAGCGAGTTATGATTCATGAGGACCAGATCAAGCCAGGCTCTCTTCGAGCGCAGGTTTTTTTGGAGAAGTGACAATAACGTCAAACAGCTTTTTAGTAAAAATATCTCTATTTTTCAGACTTTGTGAGTACATGAGCCAACACTGCCTAGAAGTTAGGCCCACACAAAAGAGCAAGTGTGTGTGTGTGTTTGAGAGAGACCAATTAATCTTTGTAAATTTAGTAATCACATAAGCCAAATGTACAATGTGCAAGAGGGCGAATGCAGTCATCCTACTGTAGCTGAAATCAGTGCAGTGCACCAACCAATCTTCCTTTCAAGAAGCTTAGATCTTATTTTTGGTCTAAAAAAACATTTTGAGCAGGGAAACACAAACGGTAGTAAAAAAGGTAACCATAGAAACCCTCAGCTCCATCCTTTCTATCACCCTGATGCTGGCAGGTCCTTAGGATGTCAGGAAACCACATAAGCAGCAGATGGACCACCCTGAGCCTTTTTCTGCGAGGGGTTAAAAGGGAGTTTTTCCTTCCCACTGTCGCCAAGTGCATGCTCACACAGGGTGGTCTGCTTTGGACTGGTTCTTATATATAGCTTTTGTACTCCACATGAGCACTCAAAGTGTCTTTAAATGTAATGCACACTTTGCACTGGCAGGAAGCTAACAGTATCACTGAGCTGAGCGCCTGCATTTATTGTGTTATTCTCTAGTTAAACGCTTTTGTTTTATTTGTTACCTTTTTGGATTTGGTTCAGTGATATAATTAGACCAACACTTGATTAATCTTTCTTGAACTTCTATAGATGAGATGCCAGTATGTAAAAGTTTCAAGTCGCTCTGCTGTGGCATCTCCTTAACTCACTATGCACATAAACTTATCGAAGCTGCATTTCTGGAATACGCGCGGCTGCTGCGCACGCTGGGCCTGCGGGAGGGTGCTGCTCTGTGGGCGTCGCGGGCTGGCAGCGCTGGGGAGCAGCTGATGGAGGAGCTTTTTCAAGGAGAGGGAGGTATACCGGAAGCCATTCTCTGCGAAGAGGTCGTCGAGCTGGGCCTGGAGAGCAAAGAGTGACCTCGAAGACGGAAGATTGAGAAGACGACGGACAGCCCGCTCTTTGGTGTTTATCGAGAGTTAGCCGTTCAGTCTAACTTCAGTTAGTTAACAGTTCAAAGCATCCAGGAGCATTATGATCGTCATCATGATCGTCATCTTCACATCAATATGAGGAGTTTAATTTGATGTTGAGTCAGTGGGTTTGTCTGTGACAGTAATCAGACTGAAATGTCGTCATGTTTGGTGAGACCATTGTGTCTGTGCTCTGTCTGTATGTATCAGCCCCAAAAGAAACACTTCCCTTGTTTACCTTTATCCCCCAAAAATCTGTATATGTTTTGGTAGATTGATTGATAAATTCAAAGGATTTTTTCTTTTTTACAGTTTACTTGTTAAGCCTTATTTTCCGTGCCTGTATTAATTTCCGAGAACTGCTGTAGCTCTGCATGTTCAATTTGCCTTTAGTTTGCTGAAATTGAAAGTGGCAGAATTCATTTATTCTCCAAGTTACAGGTTCTCTATTCCTGTTTGAAAAATGCAAATCATTTGAAAGTGTCATTAAAGTGACAGTCCATTTTCAAATGACGTGACACATTCCCAATTGTTTTGTTTGTTTTGCATTTGATATAACCAAAAAGCTGCATAATTTTGATTGAAAACTTGCCTGACTGTCTTGGAAATGTACAGTAATGTTGCTGTAGACAGGCACACAGCACACTGGGGGAGGGGTTTCTGCAGCAGGTGGTGGTGCTTTATAAGTAATTGACCAAAGCCTGCTGCTGCTCTTGCTGCACGCGCCTCTGCAGCTGTAATAGTTGGATGGCAGTAAAATTGCACAGCCAGCCCACCCTGCACTTATTAGACACTTATTAGTATATTATCTCCCTTGATGCCAAGGACAGAGGAGTCTGACCGCAGCCACCTGAGGGATTGAGCACCATTTAATTAGAGTGTGCAGAGGGTTGTTTGTTAATCCAATCCAATAATCCAAATGGATTTTTAAAATCTTTTCTATTTTTAACGGAGAATTGTGAGGATACGTTGCAACATGTGTACTTTGATGTTTGTGTAGTGAAGTTGTTCTCTAGTGTGTATGTGTGTCACAAGAAGAGCTGTCAAAACTCCTTTTATTCAGACCTCTGGATCATTTACACAAATACTCTGTGCTGCTTCTGCTGTTGCTCATCACAATCACAGAACCCGACACACTGGCTGAGACGCCGCCAGCTTTCCTTTGCTTTGCTTTCACCTCGTTACATGGTAAAAATGTCCTGATCATAAAAAAACAAAACGAAATGTGCGCAACAATGCAAAGATTTTAGTGACTGTGTGTTTAATTTGCTTTATGTTCAGCAACTTCATCCACGGGACCTTGTAGTGCGTTACTGTGTTTCATAAACACGTCAGTGCCGTTTTCTCTCCTGTGTTACAGTAAACCCCAGGCTGTGTCACTATGGCAACCCAGTCCTATTTTAGGGGGGGGGGACTGCATGTTTTTCCTGTATATCAATTTTCACACGGCCTCCCCATAACGTGCTGTAGGATCCCGTAGAGTCGCACAATCCAACAGACAACGTTATGATGTAGCTGACCCGAAGCTGTGTCATCTTCTTCCAGTCGTAAAGGTATTGTGGAAGCAGCGTGTACTGTACTGCCCATTTGTGATCGGGCACTGGTTTGATTAACACTTGCTGCTTTTCTTTATATGTAGATGAACTCAACAAAATAAAATAGTTGAAAATTGAGGCATGTAGATGGGAGACGTGCCTTTAGCAGTATATTTTGTAAGAAATGATTGTAATGGTGTCAAAGTTTAGTGGCCCCTCTCCTCTCCCTCATTGTTCTTTGATCACGGTTTACACGGTGACCCTAATGCTTTAAGTTATATAGATATTGCAAGAGAATAGAAATGTATGTGTATATATATATATATATGGATGGCAATAAAATCGATATTAACTTCCATGTTTTCTGTGTGTTGCTACAGATCTGAAGACACAAGAGGGCGCTTTAATCCCTCAGGAGGCAGGGTGACTGGTTTCTGTAGAGATCCATTATAGCCAGTGTTCCTTTTAATTTTCCTCGTTTAATTTCAACCCAGGTAGATTGAATTTGAGCGTTCGTTCATTCATCAAGCTGTCCTAAAAGTTAATTAGTTCCTGTTTCAGCCACTTCCGCGATTAATTACTCCCTTTCTGCTCACAAGGAGGGCCAACAGCTGGCTTCAGCTCTGTGTCCAGGTCTAACCGTTTTCACTCTTTTCTTCGTCGCAGATTTATTCATTGACGTGTATTCTGCTTTTTCTCTCTGTCCTGCACACAGCCCAGAACACAAAGGGAAGAAAAACAGTCTGGAACAGAGGGGCCACACAAGCGCCTTGGTTGTGCTCCTTTTAATGGCCTAATGAATAACTGCCGGAGAGCCGATCCAGCCGTTACAGCCAGGTCATCAGTATGCGGGGCCTCGCAGCAGCTTTTCTTTGCTGTTCCACTGCTTTCTACATAGGCTGCCACCCCAGCTTACCCCAAACTCCCAGTTTCCACTTTACATGCTCTCCCTCGCTCTTCTTTCACCAGAATAAACTCATGCCAACTCATGTGCTTGCTGCTCCCCATCTCCACTAATTTCCTGAAAGACTTGTTTCCGTCTGCTGCTTAGCTTTCACCTCTTGGATCCCCATTTTCCTCTAAATAAAATTCAAAGCCGTTTCAGCTGACACAATATTAAGGGGTTGTTAGCAACCGGAGCCGTGAGGAGCACTGGAAATTACCCGCCTCCACTGTTTTACGCACATACTGCAAGAATTAGCAGCCAGCTACAGATCAATCATATGCAGCACTCTTGCTGTTCCTCATTTTCAGTCATCTGTATAAGTAGCCACGGAACAGGGGCCTGTGTGTGCAGCAAGCAGAGAGGTAAAGCCAAGGCGGCACGGTGGGTGGATTGATATCGAAAGTATCGATAACAGCGCTATAGGATCGATACTTTGTTTTTATCTTCATTCCTCATTATGAAAGTTGTTACAATGTGACCCACTGGATTTCATTCAATCTCTGGCTCCAGTCTACATTCGTTTCCCTTCACTCCGTTGCTGGTGGGGGGTGTGGTTTAGGAGGTCCCCAACCCCTGGGCCATGGACCGGTATGGTCCACGAGAGTTGAGGCTCGGGTGAGAAATTCATGGTTTTCAGGATTTTTGTCGGTTTTTAGCTTTTTTTTTAAAAATCATTTTTATTGTTAACTCTGTTTTCCTCTGTCTTTTTTCCGTGTGTTATGGATAAATAATTTTTTTTTTTTTTTTTTTTTTTTACCGGTACTGGTTTCATTTTTGTTGTATTTATCCGCGACACCTTAAGGGCCGGTCCATGAAAAAATTGTCGGACATAAACTAGTCCGTGGTGCAAAAAAGGTTGGGGACCGCTGGTTTAGGATGATGAAGGGGGGGACGTTTACAGATGTGGACGCATGTTTATTTTTTTCTGCAGGAGAGCTAGGTGGATCGATCCAAATATCGCTAGTATCACATCGATACTAGTGATATGATCAATACTTAGTTATTCATACTGAGAATAGCAACAATGTGAATTTTTTTGTAATGACAAAATACATCTCAAACATACAAAATATCTGAATCTTTCTGTGTTTTTGTCACGTCTATTTTAACAGCCTATTGCTCATTTAAACATCAGAAGCTGACCCAAAGTGTCCAATTTCAAAATACAGGAAAAGCTGAAAGGTGTGTTTTGTTGTGTTACCCAAGTATTGTGGAAAGAAAAAAATCACAGTGACTTAAAGTGTGTTCAGGATTTGCAAGCTGATGATGCAGCTCATAAATCATGACACGCTGCTCTCCCTTAATTAAGATGTCTTTACAGGTTAAAAGGATCGGTATCTGTGATACTGACCCTGTGATTATTTGGTGTTGGATCAATACCAGAATTCGCAGTATAGCACAGCACTGCTGCACGGTCTGTGAGCTGCAGACAGTGACATACACCAGGGTCATCCAGTTCCCATGAGTATGTTCCTCCTGTGGTGCTCCTGACAGATAGCTTTATCTAGGATGGGCAAGTCCAAGCTCGCTTGTATCCCTTACTCCTTCATTTGTGTGAGATGTTTTGAGATTTTCCCCTCACTCTCCCTCATCCCCGTTCCTCGCTGAGGGTTACCACTGAGTTCATTCCTCATTTTCTGTGTAATTATCCTTTCTTCCATTGTTTTCTTAACCTCCCCCAGACATTTCTGAGCATTCTTCAGGCAGCTCACACCCCAGGTAGTGGAATAATTTGGGGTTTGAGTGGCTGCCGCATTTATGAGGATAATTATTTTTATGGGCATGATTATTTCTTTTTCAGTGATGTCCTTTTAACCTTTCCACAAAATGCCAGCTTTCCGGGACGCTGACTTGAATACTAAAGCCCACTCTACATCAATGCCCACTTTTCTTGCCTTTCGCCTCACTGTTTTTTTGTGATCCCACTCCACTCCTTGGGAAACCCGAGCTATACATGTAAAGGTCATATCTGTTTCTCTCAAACAATCTGCCTCCCCTCCCTCTCACATCACCTCTCATCGCCCACATCTGGGGGTATCACCTGGCGTGGAATGAACCCACAGGCTCGATCTCATCTGAGTTTCTTTCCTGGTAAGGAGGCGGCTTCCCTCCCTCCCTCCTTTCAGTCGCTGCTATTGGTCGAGTTCACTGTTCACCCTCTGTTTGCGGGCTCTGACTGGCTTTGGAGCAGTGCTGGGGGCTCTGCTTAGGAGGCTCCAGGTGATGTTTATGTTGCAAGTCTTCAGGCCCCATGCTTTATCTGATTCCATTTGAATGAATCCCACAGTGCTCAGCAGACCATGTACTCACCTCAACACAGCACCACACTCTCCCATTTAAGAAAAAGGGCATGAATGAGACAGTAAAAGAAAAAAAAAGTGGGGACAAGGGGGCCAGGCAGGAGCAGCAGAGGGGAACCACAGGAACTCTGGAGCATTACCACATGATGACAAACTCTTATCGCATCCCGGTAATGACTTGTGGACGGGGTAATCTTTTTTAAAAAGCTCCCCTTATCTCTAAAGCAGCTCTTTTGTGGCTTCCATGTGTGCAGGTTGTGGTCGGGGACTGTTATTTACAAAAAAAAAGAAGAAAGCGGTCTCTGAGCGCATGGTGTCGGGAGCGTGAAGCCACTTCTGCGATCTGCATCCGCCAAAGATACTTTTGAATAATCGGGATTAGTAGTTTCAGAAAGAGGTGCGTGATTTCAACTTGCATTGACGTACCTATTGTGCCAGGGTGGGGAAATTTCCAAACTGGGAATAGCAGGTTCATGTAATGATATTAATACCAAATATAATAGGAAATCCACACTGCTCTGTCAACAAGCCAGACAGACACAGTTGAAAGATCTCTTCCCCCACTGTTGTTGACAAAGCTTAAACCACATCCAGACCCTTTGTGACTGCATTTCTGTGTTTTTATGAGAGAAAAAAGGGCAAATAGACACTGGCTGCGGAGTAAATTCCTGGCAAGTGAACAATAAGGTGGTGAGACATCAAGAAAGAAGAGGCTTAAAGGAACAATTAACCAAACTGTATGTATATAAGGACGAGACAAAGTTAAGCCTGGACTATTGTATGCATTTAAATGTCTCGAAGAACACTATAAATCCACACTACCCCTCTGCTTGACCCCAAAATGTGCGTGTAGGTGCTCTTAATGTGTTTATTTGAGGGTCATGGGGTAAAAGAGATGCCGCAGATGCCCTAGCTACAGTGAGGCCCTCGCTGGGCTAATTGCCACTGTCGTTTGAGAGATTAGAGCTGGAGAAGGCAGGGACGATTATGAAGGAAATGGCCTCTTATAAGCTGCTGTGCACGAGGCCAGCCCGACTCAGGAGTGGGGAGTATTCCCTTTCACCGGCTTACAGTGGGAGCCAGGAGAGGATGTAAAGGATACCTGCGCCGCACTCGACCCATTTCCTAGTTGCATATGTGCATGTATGTGTGTTTATATGAGCATGAACTTGTGCTCAGTTTAAGAAAGTACAAGAGTGCTCCCTATTTAGCCCGCGTGGCCTCTTTCCTGTGAGTGCACAGGGGCAATGCTGCTGTGTTTGGGTCTCTTGCTGAGCTGCGTGTTTTTATTTCTACCCAAGCGTAGTATATGCGTTTCCTCTTCGTGTAGTCTAAGCAGACACACTGGGCCCTGTGTCTGCCAGAGTGGAACTGTGGGGGTCGCTGGAGGGGTGGGCTGTTTTGCTGCGACCCGTGCAGTCTTTCACTCCTGGGGATAAGCACGTGCTACGCTGCCAAAAGAGAACCAGGTCCAGGCTCGATTTTTCGCCCCCATGGATTTAAAAGGAAAACATCCGCCGTTCCTTTAAGTTGGGCTGGTAATCAAAAATGGAAAAGTCATATCTACAGTGTGGAGCGCAAAGCCTTTGTTTTAAAGCTGCAGTTCCTGACTTTACTCAGATGGGGATAAGTACTCTTGACCCCTTATAGTCTACAACTGTCTGGTGTATGTAGTAGATTCAGCAAAGATAAGAGGATTAATAAGTCTGGTGATGGTCTCACAGTGTAATAAGTCACTTTCACCCTCATCATCAACACATGTCTAACTGTTTCAGGCTGTAGTTGAAGTAAAGTCACTCCCTGAGCATGTTACAGTTCATTCATGTTTTGAGCTAAGTGCTAAAGTAGTGTTGTTTGTCCATTAGATTGTGCCATAGTGTGCACATAACTTAATCCACTCCTGACACATCCACCCCACCCCAGGGACCCCTGAAATGGATAAGTGGAAGAAAACTGATGGATGGATGTTTACCATAATTCCACTAGGAGGCAGCAGAGGTCTGTGAAAAGTGAGCATCAGTGAGGCCCTTGTGCAATCTAAGTCCAGTTTTAGATTAGATGGATTTGATTCCCCAAATGCAGTTACCAAAAGTACTCTACATAAACAAGAAATGAGAAAAGCTTGGAGTTTAGAGGCCAAATGCATATATTCACTGTTATGTATTTGCCAGCAAGTTATTCCACAGCATCATCCCCTTTAATTAAAATGCACCAGTGTTTATTTCAACACATTATTTAGTCCTTCAAGTGTCGTCCACATATGTGATATAGTTTTCTGTTTTTGAAAGGAAAAAAATAGTCCCTTCACGGCATCTGAAGCAGCAGGATGAGGTGCGGGTTAATAAGTTGTGCAAGTAGAACGAGGCAAAGAAAAGTTGCAGGTCCGTTTCATAACAACCCACTGTGTTTGTGCATCGTGGCGCCATGCCCCCCCCACCCCCCCATATCAACAGAGAATCTAACACTAGTGCTGCTGCATGTTCGCTTATCTGGGAATGAACACAGCAGCTATTCCATGCAGAAATCCCTCTCAGGTCTTGTGATGAATATTTAGAGGTCACTGTTCACTGGCACTCAAGCTCAATCTTGGCTGGACTTTGAGTGATATTCGATTCAGCACAGCTGGGAGAAATGTTAGCGTTCTGATAATGTATTACATCATACTGGACAAAAGTCTAACAGACAAGGAGAAGAAAGAGAGGCGGGAGAGGAGGTCTGCAAGTTGAAAAAGCGATGAGGAGACCGAGCGGGGAGAAAGGCAGATGACAGGAGAGGTGAAAGGATGGGTGGATGAGGGAGGGGCAGGGTGCTGACAGTGTTTTGTAGGAGTTATGTAGATGTAATCCCTTCTGATGGGTAGGTCAAACTGCCTGCTGAATTCTGAGGCACCAGCCAGCCTTGGAAGCGCAAATGCTGGCACTCAGTACACATCGGAGCATGTACAGCTAGCATGTCAAATGTGTGTGTCTGTGTTTGTGCTGGTCTTTGTGCGTGCGTGTCTACTATGCCCCTTGATGCAGTCTGGCAAAAGTTCCTGAAAGGGGGACTGAAGGGTAGATTTTCTCTTTCTTTAAGCGTCGAGGGCTGGCCTGCTGAGGAAAGAGAGATGGATCTTCTCCAAATGCCACCGTGGGCGCACTAATGCCTGCTTTGTTCGCCACGGTAATTCTATTATGGTAATGTCGGATGAATCCCAGCTTTCGTCTCCTCCTTGCTCCATCCCAGTTCCGAGTCGCCTGTCCTCCTCACACCAGCACCAATGAGCTTCCAGCACAAAAAAACAGGAGTTAAAGGGCCTCAAGAGTTCTAAGAAATCAGAAGCAAGGTCTTGCTGTAGATGTACATTGTAGTAAAATGTTCTTTACAGTGCATGATATTTGTCTGCATCCCAAACAGTTTCAATTCATCACAATAGTTTAGTGAGCTCACTTTTTTGTGTGTTTCTGATAGCAAATTAAATAATGATACACTAATGATGTTCGTCCTCGATATCTGAGATCTAAAAAACATTCACGGCACTACTTTGTTCATTAAGCCATTCTCTGGTCTGCTGTTGTGAGCGTCATCAGATCCAGGCTCAGTACGTATCCAGCATTGTTTTCTCCACTGGCCTTTCTCTCCTCTGAGGAAAACTTCACCACTTTACCCAGCAGCCCCTAGAGCCCCTAATCCCTACAGCCTGGGAACAAGTCCAGCTTGCAGTCCCTTAAAATGTCTTGGGTTTGTGCATTATTAGATGCTATGAATTACACTAGGACCATATGGAAGGAAAACATAGCAACTGGCAAACAGGGCAGTGATAAATCTGAAATAATGAAACAGGGCTCTAAGTGAAACCAGGAGAGCTCTGCTGACCCACAATCAGGGAAACCCAATAGGCCTGCAAAACTGCTGGAGGCATGGCTGTGGGTGAAGCCCGGCTGGAGCTGCGAGTACCTCAGAATAACATGGAGCTCTTTGGATCTTTGGAAGATCTGCAATGTGTTCCAGTCCTGGTATGTCGGCGAAGGTGTTACCGAGAATGACGTTTTTTATTTTTTAACGGCAGTTTATCTTCCTCGACTTTGAGCTTTTCATGAAGAGTTATGATTATGTGCCTAAGTGATGGCAAGTTCGAGGTAGAGCTAACAAATGACGGGATGTTTGGCTTTGAACCAGCAATAATTTACTCCTTCAAAAGGATAAAAATAAATTACTTAACCAAGATAAATGTCCTGCCGTCATGCCCAGAATGCTCATTTTTCTGTCTATTCGTGGAGACACGGGAATGCTCGATAAAGAGCCTTTTGATTTTTTCTTTCCTTGCGCACGTGTGTACAGATGATGTGGGATAGTCAGGACTTTCCTGCTCTAATTTCCTGCATGTGTCGCAGCTTTGGCCGCATTCTGGTTATACGAGGGGCCTTGCCATGAAAGACTGTGCCTGTGCAGACGAGGGCTGGAGACCTGTGCCCCGACTGAGTCGTATTATTGTTTTGTTTTTTTCACTGTAATTCTGAAACGGTAATATAACATGTTTTGGTTGGTTTGTGTGCGAGAATGAAAGAGCCATGTGCATAGTGTGTGTCAGAGAGAAAGGGTAGAGTAGGGCAGAGAATGAATAGCTCTGTCACAGAGGGGCCAGCTAATAAAGTAGGCAGCTGAGGGAGGAGGGTAAAAAAAAAGAATGTGTCTCGCCTTTCGCCCATTCGCTCTGGGTTGTCATCGAGGGTGAATTAGTTTTATGCCAAGTCGAATGCATCCAATAAAGCTCCATCCACTGGTCAGGTCCTTCCCACCGTAACACACACACCCGCCTGCCTGCCAGTGAAAATTGCATTGGCCATGGTTTAGTGGACGCACGCAGCTCAAGTTTCAGCCCTTTTGAAGTTTTTCTCGTCAATAAATTGCTAGATCAAGAAGATTAGTTAAGTGTATGTTGGCTTCTTTTCACAGCTGGGTGACCTTTGTGTGTGTCTGTGTGCATGTGTGTTGAGCAATCTGACCAAAAAAAAACCTAAGGCATTTAAATGCTATCGTTTTAAACTAATAGCATTGTTGCATTTTAGGTTTTCTCTGAGGTCACCAGCTATTTGTCTTCTTTTCTTTTTCTCTCCAGTATGAGAAAAAAGGATTTTAGCTTAAAATGTATAGCACTTTAGAGTGTACTCTAAAGCTACTGTAGAAACCTGCTTATGCCATACTGAACAAATATGATGGATCACTGTAAAGGAGCCTCTTGTTTAGCCTTCATCTGACTGATATCAGTGTTCCACGTTGTCTCAGGCTAACATTTTGCCAGAGAACAGGAAGAAAAAAACTCCATCAGACTAAATGTTCCCTCCAGCCTCGCTCTTTTTCTTTCCCAGGCCTTTTTCTTTGCAAAGGGGAAGAAAAAGGAGGTGTTTGGGCTGATAACCCCTCTCCATCACCCTGACACTGGCAAGAGAGCAGTGTAAAGTCGGGCCTCAGGATAGAGCTGCAGCACAGCAGTCACCCCTAGCTATGAGTCGGAGGAGGACAGAGATGGAGATCCTTTGGGGGGAGGGGGTTAACAGGCAAGGGGGGTTGGGGTTGATAAAGAGTCAGAGTGAATGATGGAGGTCTAACTGAACGGTGGAGTTATCTGTCTGGTCATATGCTTGACAGACGCTTTTCTTTCTCTTCCAATCATTCACTCTGTCATTTGATATCATTTTTTTTTTTGCTGCGGCGCCAACTTGTTATCAGGCCCATGGAGGCCAATAGGCTTGTGTACATGTGGGTTATCATAAATGTGCAATACTACATACCTACTGTATGACTCTACCAATCACAACAGATAAGATTAGGCTATATCCTGGAACACTCTGAATTGATTTGATCAGCTTTTCGCTCAGCATTGCTAAAGATACAGACACACAGTACATTCATACAAGTGTGAGGTATGCAGGTTCTCATGGGGAGCAGGGCAGGGACTGAAGAGGCACAGTAGTGCTGTGCAATATTGCAAACTTTAGTGTCAATCCAATATCAAGTACACACATGCTAGTATCACCTAAATGCCGATACTTTTAACCTATAAAGGCAGCCAGATTTTTATTTTTGCATTAATTAGTTAACGGGGGTTGACATTGTGGGTCAGCTCCTGTTATTTAGCTATATACAGCAATGGGCTATAAATAATAGAACAGGATAGAAACAAAGTATTGAGGTCATAGTGGTAGTATCAATATTCGATAGGATATCAATACTCTATATTTGGCTTGATCAGTCCACTTCTAGATAGCAGGCAACCTCCTGCAGAGACAAAAGAATGTGCTTCCAGATCTGCAAATGTGGAGGAAAAAACACCATCTTTCAGCATCCTAAATCACCACCCCCATCAGCAACAGAGTTGGAGAAGAAGGGGAAAGGAGGAAAGATGGAGTGAAGTGAGAGCTTTAATAGAATCCAGGCAGTCACATGATAGATAACAAATTTCACAATGGGGAATGAGGGAATACCGTAATGTGAAGCAGCCATAAGGAGGCCCGGAAAACGGCATGCAGCTGCACTGACCACTCCAGCCCCACTCTGCAGCATGCTCCGACTCTGCAGCTGCAGGACCTGGGGAGCGTCTTATGCAACAGCGTGTTGGAAGATTTCACTCTTTAAACTGTCGAGGCACAGATGTATGCCCCACAGTGTTCACTCTACCCAGCAATTATTTTTACTGTATGCTTCTGGTACTTGCTCCGAGCCCTGGTAACGCAGTGTATTGGTAACACATTTATAGCAACCCAAAGCCAGATAACAAAAAAACAAAGGGCGCATCATTTAGTGGCGCGCGCTGTCGTCAGCACAACTCCTGCCAGGACAGGTGAGCCCAGCCACCACAGCTCAACTGTGGGAATGTTGAGTTTACATAAGGGATTGAGCAAGGCTTCTGAACAGAAGGGGGCTCTTGTTGAAACGAGTTGTTATGATTTCACACTTGGCTTAACAATGCCAATAAAAATCACTTTTTACAGATGTCTTTCTGGTTGCTTGTTTTTAAGTGTCTACTGGACACACACACTAGAAAAGGGGGAGAGGATGGGTGATCATAAATAAATATAAATGGATCATATTAAGTTATAACATTTCTAATCTCCAGGGTGCTCATACAAATAGAAAAATCAAATTATGAAAAATAGACACACACAAGGCTTCCTCTATCTTGGTCCAAGTGTTCACAATCACATTTTCCAAAAAATGCGCTTCCAATCTGTTTTTTATGTACATTTTAATAAAAGAAAAGAGATGCGAGGGTTTCGACAGTATTAGCATCCATGCACTTCACAGCCGGTTGAGCTTGTTTGCAGATGTTGGCATGCAAACCCTTGGCCTCCCCTTGTGCTCATGTGGCGCACAACTGGCATGTCACAAGAGGAGTGGGGGGGGATAAAGCTCCCTTTTGCAATTAAAACAAGTCACCCCTTTTCCACTTCTCAATCAATGTGTGAGTCCTGTTGTAACTGCAGAGACTATTAATCAAAGCTAACATAAATAGGTTGTGAAGGGGAGGGGGGCAGTAATGGTCTTTCTGACTGCTTGCAGGGCTCCAAGAGCCAGATAAACAAAAGATAAGAAGGGGGAACCAGACAAACACAGCAGCAGCCCCAGACGTGACCACTTCTTCTGGGTACAGACCAAACTAATATGTCGTATCTGGACACTGCTCTTGCTTTTGCAGCTGTAATGCATCATGCCATTTAGAAAAAAAACAAAAAAAACCAAATCCCTGTCGTGTCAAGACGGCGCTGACATACAAAGACTGATGTATTTTTGTGCGCTCGTATACCGCCCCTCAACCCCTCCCACTCACCCAAACTCCAAGAACATGTTTTGGTAGAGGTAAACTAGTCAGCATGTGTGTGTGTTTTCGAAACCCACACCAGTGTGAAAAGACTGAGAGGTTTTGTTCCGAGGATTGAATAAATATTTAATATTTCAAAGCCAGACCACACCAAAAAAAAAAAAAAAGGATGGTGAAAGATCGCAATGAAACAGAAAACGCACGCAAAGTATAAATATGGGGAATAAAAATGTGTGCATTTGTTTAATTAGGGCCACATTTTCTTTAAGTCTTTGGTTTGGACGCATCAGCTGTCAGCTTCAAAGCTTTGGCATCTCAACCAACCACTTAGAGAACAAAAGAGTCTCTGCATGTTGTCATTGTGGAGCTGAGTTCGCTGCCCAGTTCTTGTGTTTGCAAAGACATTATTATTTCATTTGCAGGCCTGCACGCCTGTATATTTTCTTTCTTTCTTTCTGGGTTTCAAACTTTGCCGTCATTTATTTGCTGTTTGCTCATTGCAGTTTCTCACGTCATGAGCCATCGATGCTCTCGCGTGGTCCCACACACTCGCTTCTGCTCTTTTTTAGCTCCTCTCTTGATTCTCGAGCGCTTGTTTGTTATCATCTGCTGCTCTTCCAAACAGAAGGCCGCGATGTGACCTGTGTACAATCGGCGTGTACAGAAAGATGGAGGTCTGAGCCGCTCTGTGAGGAGCATATTACAGTGACTCGTTTAGCTGCATTTCATCCCTCGTCGTTGTCAATTTTAAGCTCATTATGAGCGGTTGTAACGTTATAGATGTACAAAACCCAGATTTTAAGACCTCACCCGTGAATGTCCCCCACCGCCACCTATATTATTTCCAAATGTTAGTCGACAAAAGTGTGTGTTTGTGTGTTGCAATGCGTGTGCATTTGTGTGCACGTCTTTGCTTCTCTCTTGCGTTTGTGTGTCTGCTGCGGTTTGTCTGTCATAACTTGGGAATCGGGGGTCAGCACATGCTTTTAATCAGTCGATCTCTGTTCCTCTCTGCCTGTCTCGGTCCTTCCCTCTTTATTTTCTCTGTCTGCAGGGGAAGTTACTCACTGGCTCCACGCTGTGGAACGACTGGAGTTTATACAAAGCCAAGGAGCTTAATGTATCCTTATATACATTTATTTTATACTTTTCAGATCAATGTGGTAACAAGTGTCTAAAAAAGCATTGGTGAAGAATCCTTTAACCTCGTCACCTTTTTTTCAACCCAGTTAATTGCATTCTGGCTATAGACTGTATACAAAAGATGGCAACTGCCCTGTTTGCAATTTTACAGAAGCCTGTGGGAAAGATGACTGGAAATAATCTGGAAATATGACTAGTTTTGAGTCTTGTTAAATACCATTTTCTACAAAATTATTCTCCTTTGATTGAAAAAGGCAGATATGCTTTAGAGCGTCTCTGCATTGTGACTGACAAGTTTCTACCATTCCAGACTACCTTCTCGCTTTCAAAAGGTTAAGATGAAGATGATTGAAATGTGCAGCTGGCACCTTAATCATAAGACTTAACCAGGACCTGGGTGACAGGGTAGTAGCTACGTCCATCTCTTATCCACAGTCTAGATGAAGTCTCCAAATTTACCTTGGGATTGTTGAGACAGATTAAGACTAGTTTTATTTAGTGAAGTCATGAAGCAGTCAAAATTAGCTACTCGTCAGCAAGCTACATGAAGAACTATTGGTCCTTATTAATAACAATCTAAGTGATGATATCCTGTACAGTTAAATGGCAGTTGCAGAGGACATGTTTCCTAGGGATGATACTCACATGGATTTCTGTCAGTCAGATTTAAGATGGTTTCACTTCTAAAGGAGTAAAATGAAATTAATTGTTGTGCTGCCACAGCTCGTTTGCTTAACATAAAACTTTATTTGATCTTTAATTTACTTTGAAAATATGTTGGAAGCAGTGTTCAGACTTACAGCTGAGGTCGAAACCGAATGGAAAATCCCCTTCCAGTTTTTTTTGTTATAGTTATAAACTATATCATGTTATAACCTTTGTAAAGGAAACCAGTCATCGGAGATATAAAGTATTAGTTTAAAGTGTGTCTCTCACAAATTGTTATTTTTGTCTCCCTGTTTTTCTGTTCTTAGATGTCCTTTCTTACCTGTTTCTTTCTGTCCATTGTTGTGTACCCAGGTGAGAATAAGTGACAGTTGGAGTGACGGGCTCATTAGGGTTTCATTACATGGTTGCTTGGACAGAAGGAGGAGAAAAGCCCATGAGATGAGCTATAAAGTAAATAGAACTTGCTGGGTAACTGCTGCACATCCAGAGCATTTTCACTGATGGCCTCTGGGAGGAAAAGCACACCTGAGATACACACCTGGTTTTTGCCACAAAGGAGAGCGAGTTTAGAGTGAAAGCAGGGGTGGATTCATCACAATTAGCCCAGGAGGTAACCCCGAGGCAGTGCCTCATGCACAAGGCAGACAAACGCACTATCCAAGAGTATCGTAACAAGTTTAGACTTTTCGACACAGCTCCTCACCTGGAAGAAAACAGAGCAAACGGTGAAAGTCTGAGTAATGAGATTAAGACAAGAAACAAGTTGTGACACGAGTTCCTCACATTAGATGTTTTAGGCCGCTCCTCCTTGAAGTGTACCACACCTGTCCCGTCATTCGCCGACACAATTGCTGTGCTGTTGGATTTGAGTTCAACGGCAGGCAACAAACTCAAAGGTTTGTTTTCTTAGTGAGAAACTGAAGCATATCTCGAGCTGCAGTGATTAAGGCGTTCAGGAACCATTAAGCAGTTAAAGTAAGTGGTCAAATGGAAACCAGGTTGCTTGTCAATTTTGAAAGATTTAAGGATTGGGTAGCAACTTCCAGTTGAGTGAAAAGCTCGATCAGATAACATTTAAACAAATTAGATTTGTGGAATTCAAATAGAGTTTTAAGCTACTATCAAAGCTACTATTGAAATATTTCTCAATAGTCTAATGTTTGGGGTACAAATAGAGTTTAACGATCTGCAGCAAAGCGAAGCAAATCGAATCAGAAACTGGTGGTTCTGTGCTGCATCATAAGCTCCTTTAAGCATCATAAATACTTCAGCGAAGTAGTGATCATGTTATGAGTCAAAATACAAGTAATTTTCCACTAACAGGTTTCAGCACCTGTCCCAGGTTCCTCGCACATCTTTAATGGTTATAAATTAGCCAGACAGAGCCTGCTGGGTCTTCTTGAAACAGGCTGCACCTATAGTGTTGTGTGTCAGTGAAATATGTCTTAATGAAGGAAAGGTGGCTTCACTGGGACTTACAGCTGCCGCAGGTATTCAAGAGTGCTCTGTTAAATGTGTGTATGATAAAAGGTTGTGATCAGGACAGTAGATTTGTGTAGAAGTTTCTTGTATACCGATCCACCACAACATTAAAACCACATGCATAATACTGTTTAGGTCTCCCACGTGGCCCTAAAACAGTTCTAGTCTGTTATATATTGCAAAAGTTCTCTGTGGGAGTGTGTCCAGTTGGCTGCAGGGTGGGACCTCCTTGGATTGAACTCATTCCAGCCAATCCCATTTGTATGGAGGCCCACAAGAATTTGGATCTAGGGAATTTCTAGGATGGGTCAGTGCTTTGGGAACTTCATTTGATTCTTCAGTGTTTGTAGCAAGGGAGGGGGTACTATCGTGGCTCAAGAGTTGGGAGTTTGCCTTGTAATCGGAAGGTTGCCAGTTCGAGCCCTGGCTCGGACAGTCTCGGTTGTTGTGTCCTTGGGCAAGACACTTCACCTACCGCTTACTGGTGTTGGCCAGAAGGGCCGATGGCGCGATATGGCGGCCTCGCTTCTGTCAGTCTGCCCCAGGGCAGCTGTGGCTACAACTGTAGCTTGCCTCCACCAGTGTGTGAATGGGTGGATGACTGGGTGTGTAAAGCGCTTTGGGGTCCCTAGGAGGGACTAGTAAAAGCGCTATACAAATACAGGCCATTTACCATTTACTACTATTACCCTGTCAAGGGATACTTCGTCGTTAAAGGTGCAGTAAGTAAAACAATTTTGGGATCTAATACAAAAATATGCTGAACTCATCAGTATAGTGTATAGTATTAGTGTATAATTATATCTTCCAAAAACTGATTTATTGTCATAAACTTAGATTTAATCTATTAAAAGTATAGTCACAATAACTTATCGTGCAAACCTCCCATCTCTGGACAGCTGACAACGAGCTGCTAAACAACAACAACAGCTGGTTATAAGCTAATGTTATACCAGCTAATGTTAAGCTAATTTTAGGCCTCCTCTAATAAACAGTTTGATTACATTCTCACATCACAAGAGATGAAAACAATGTTAGAGACACTTCAAAAAATGTTTCTCTGATGCTAGCTAACAGCAGCTAATAGCAGCAAAAACAGAAAAGTTCAGATATCCTCAACAACTCACCTCAGTAGACTCCTCTCCCAAAGCTTTACAGCCACCTCCAGAGCAAACAGACATGGACACCCAGGTAAACAGCAGACTGACAGCTTGGTGGCCACCAAACTAGGCCTTTTATTATTGGCAGGAGTAAGAAAACAGAATTCAGTTGACTGGAATCTGAAATCTATTGACATCTAGTGGTGAGATTCACACACTTTACCTTTAAAAGTGTTCAGGTAGGGCGGTGGTACATGTGGTATATGTAAAAGTCACATCCATATAAATGTTCTCACATAAAGTGAGCCTAAAATCATTTGATATGATAATCTACTGTTATTTGTATATTTGAAATATTTTAGACTGAGTTGATAACCCTAGTAACTGCTTAGTGCAATGATCCAAAAACAAAAATTATCTACTAATCCAATAATTATCCCAGCAGCTTGAATGCTAGAGTATTAGCTTGTTTACTGAGCTGGCAGCCTTATGACAGGCTGTAAAGCGGTGAAAATGAAAGCGACTGGTTCAGACTGTTTGCTGAAAGAGTAGGTAGGGACAGTACAGCATGACAGGTGTGACTATAAAGTTGCATCACCATTGTTTTGCTCATTGCATTCACAGTTAGCACTAGTTTTTCTGCTGTCCATCATGCGTTAGTTAGGTAGCACTAAGACACGGCAGGAGCATGAAAAAGGATCCGTTTGTTTATTCATTTTTTATTGATTTCAATTTCTTCAGAGATTTTTTTTCTTTGTGAGTTTGTCTTACATTTAAGGTTCAGATATCAAATTAACAGACTTGAGCTTTCAATTCAATTCATGTGGTTTTTAGTGTTTACATTATACCAAGCTTTATTCAAACTCAAACCGGAGAGGAAGTGGGAACATGCACAAAGTCTAAACCTCTATTTAAAAATTTCATCCCTACTTTTCTCTCAAACGGTTTTGCCAGTGACTACATAACCACTCTGCATTGATCTTTCCTGTGTCCTCCTTCCTTTGCCTCTAGTTGTCTCGCATCCCCATCTTCAGATGTGACCTCCCACCCCTGCTGGCTCCGTTGCTGACATGCTGATGTCTGATGCGCAGCGCTCTGGATGTTGGTTAAGTCACGGTCATTTCTGTCTGTCCCTGTGGTGAGGCGAAAAGAGGAGCTGGATAGAGATGGAGGATGGATGCAGCCATTGTCTTGGCAGACTATAAACTATTTTTGACTTCAATTTTTCCTTGTTCTTGCACCATTTGGGAGACAAGCAGACGCCTCATCTCTTCCTGCTCTCTTCTCCTACCCATCACTCTCCTGTTCTTTATTTTTCTCTATCCACGGGTTGGCTTTGGTCACCCTGTCCACTGCCAGATGTGCGGAGGGAATAGGAACAAAAAGAGACTGGCACTTGGCAGCTCAAATGTACCAGTCTGGTTTTATTTGATGTTTTTCATTACGCTTTTCGGTGTCAGAGTGTAGAAAGTGGTCGGTTTATAAATTTCACATAGTGGCCATGCATCCGGTGACAGTCTCCTTTCTGAGAATAGTCGTGTCACTAACACGAAGTAAATCAAGAACAGACAGCAAAATCCAAACACATCAGGGAAGTTAAGCTGACATTCAAAACCCATGGCAGCCGCATCACTGGATATCATAGTTCTGTTTGGTGAAATGATGATTATCATAATTGTTCTGTGAACTGCAGCAGTATGGGGTTGTAATAGGCCCTCTGCCCTCAACAGGAACTACTGGGAATGGTGCACGAGCTTGCCAAAACCACAGAACGTACTACTCTGCCCTGTGGTTGACAATACAGGGAGAACATAGGAAAAGGCCGAATGAAATAAAGAATGAGGCACAATATAGGGTCCCATAAAGACTTTCACATGTACAGTGCCCTGTAAGTTTCAGGCACAGCAGCATGACTTGGCTGCGACTCAAGGCAATCAATAAATACCTTTCATGAGTAGATCTGACTCCACAGATCATAGCGCTGTTAGTCATGTGTGCCTCACTCCTCCAGACTTTTCTTCCCCGTCATTTGGCTGTTTCAGAGATAGCTTTGCTATAATGACTGTAAGTTATACTATGAAAAATCTGCCATCTTTTTTTTGTCTATGATGTAAAGAGAACATGAAATTGGGGTTGATTAGCTGTAAAATACAAGAAGCTTTGGGCCAATTTTGTTTGAGCCACTAGATTTACTTTGAAAAGAACAACTTCTAGAGCATTTTAACTAGACATAAGCATAAGTGTATAGGTCCACGATGGACAAAAATGTACAGGTCTTTTAGGAAATGTATTTAAAAAAGAAAAATGGATTAAAGTTGTGTTGAGATCCACTATCAACAGTCCCATCAACGGACAGAAGATTCTTAATCTGTTGTTTGTTTTTTGTTTTTTTTCTATATCAAGTTGTTGCATAAAACATTTCTGCACAATTCTGAGTATGCCTGAGTCTTTCTTGATAAAGTGAACCTTGGTATCACTTTAATGTGAAAATATCACTAGCAGTCAGATTGATTTCTTCTGTCTTCACAAATAAGTTACAATGATCCAACTAAATACACTTACTTGATTTCTTTCCAAAACTCTGATGAGAAAATTATACTTAATAGAGACATAAGAGTTTGCGGGTTAAACATGGAGCCATATTTTGAAATTATGAACAGTACCAGTGTCCATGTGTTGAAAATAATGTGAGAAAAATGCTCTGAAAAGGCAGTATTAGGCAAGATTCTAGGAGTTAGAAGGAGTTTGATAGTTCTGTCTTCGTTCTTTCAAAATCCCCTCCTCATATCCACTGTCCTCTCATACTCTGGCTGGCCCTTTTTCCAGAACTCTCTATTGGCACTCTGAACTGTCAAGGAATGATACTGCACAGTTCTGCCAGGCAGAGGTGAGGCGTAGGGTGACAGACTCACAAGTGAGAAAAACCTTCCTGCTCTTTGTCTGCACTTCTGGAATTTCTAAAGTGCTTCATGTCCAACTAGTGTGCAGGCTTTCTTCCTTGCACCCACATACCATCTTTCTTGATACTTTTAAAAATCTTTTTCATCAGGCTAACTGACAATCAGAGCAAGCTGGCCTTTCCAGGAAAGAGGGAAGAGAGTTTCTGAAACAGAGCCTTTCAGACAGAGTATGAAAAGATAATGGAAATGGATAATGCACGCTGCAGCAATGTACAGCGTGCATTATTTTCAATTCAGTTTTATTCATATAGCACCAAATCACAACAACAGGCACCTTGTATGTGAGGAGCAGGATTTTGAATTCAATTCTGGATTTAACATTAAGCCAATGAAGGGAAGCCAAAACAGGAGAAATATGCTCTCTCTTTCTAGTCCCTGTCAGGACTCTTGCTGCAGCATTTTGGATTAGCTGAAGGCTTTTCAGCGAGTTTTTAGGACATTCTGATAATAATGAATTACAGTAGTCCAGCCTGGAAGTAATAAATGCATGAACTAGTTTTCCAGCGTCACTAAGAGACAGGATATTTCTAACTTTAGAGATGTTGCGCAAATGGAAGAACGCAGTCTTACATATTTGTTTAATATGTGCGTTGAAGGACGTGTCCTGGTCAAAAATGACTCCAAGGTTCCTCACAGCGTTACTGGAGGCCAAGGTAATGCCATCCAGGGTAAGAATCTGGTTAGATACCATATTTCTAAGCTTTTCAGGGCCGACCTCAGTTTTATCTGAATTAAGAAGCAGAAAGTTAGCGGCCATCCAGCTCTTTATGTCTTTAAGGCATTCCTGCAGTTTAACTAATTGGTGTGTGTTATCTGGCTTCATGGACAGATAGAGCTGGGTGTCATCTGCATAGCAGTGAAAATGTATGCTATGTCTTCTAATGATGCTGCCTAAGGGAAGCGTGTATAATGTAAACAGAATTGGTCCTAGCACTGAACCCTGTGGAACTCCATAATTAACCTCAGTGTGTGAAGAGGACTCTCCATTTACATGTACAAATTGGAGTCTATTAGATAGATATGATACAAACCACTGCAGCGCAGTACCTGTAATACCTACAGCATGTTCTAATCGCTCTAATAGGATATTATGGTCGACAGTATCGAATGCTGCACTGAGGTCTAGCAGGACAAGCACAGAGATGAGTCCACTGTCAGAGGCCATAAGAAGATCATTTGTAACCTTCACTAAAGCTGTTTCTGCGCTGTGATGAACTCTGAAACCTGACTGAAACTCTTCAAATAAACCATTCCTCTGCAGATGATCTGTTAGCTGTTTGACAACTACTCTTTCAAGGATTTTTGATATGAAAGGAAAGTTGGAGATTGGCCTATAATCAGCTAAGACTGCTGGGTCTAGAGATGCTTTTTGAGTAAAGGTTTAACTACAGCCAGCTTGAAGGCCTGTGGTACATAGCCCATTATTAGAGATAGGTTGATCATATTTAAGATCAAAGAATTAATTAATGGCAGGACTTCTTTGAGCAGTTTTGTAGGAATGGGGTTTAAAAGACACGTTGATGGTTTGGAGGAAGTAATTATTGAAGTTAACTCAAAAAGATCAATTGGAGAAAAAGAGTCTAACTTAACATCAATGGTACTAAGAGTAGCTGTAGATAATATTACATCTGTAGGATGATTATTGGTAATTTTTTCTCTAATGATAAAAATTTTATTTGTGAAGAAGTTCAGGAAGTCATTACTAGTTAACGTTAAAGGGATGGTTGGCTCAAAAGAGCTCTGACTTTTTGTCAGCCTGGCTACAGTGCTGAAGAGAAACCTGGGGTTGTTCCTATTTTCTTAAATGTGGAAGAAACCTCCAATCAGGCTCAGGGAAGGTTAGCCATCTTTTGTGGGTTGGGGGTGGAAGTGACATTAAAGACCATAAATCTATTTAATATCCAAATCAGGATTGCCAAAATAAAAGAGTACTCTTGAATCTGTGCATATGAAGGGTCATCTAAACAGTCAAAGCTAGCTTAGCCTCTGCTAGCACCCCTTCTTCCCCCATCTTACGCCAACTATTAGAAGTTGTTGTTAGTTTAGCCAGCTAAAGTGTATTGGATGTGTCAGCAGACCATACCCACTGTGCAAAGATTACACATCTATTTGACCAAAAAAAAAAAGAATCATTAACCTGACTCTGTGAACAGCTTGGTTATTTTCAGATACTGGGGCTGATTCGCACATTCTCACCCGCCCACACAGTCACACACTGAGCAGGCATCATATGCTGGTAGAGTCTCACTTGGGCATGAAAAGATCGATCCTATTTTCTGCATCTACTTTAGTGTTTTCACATGGTGCATGTGCGTGGACAATATGTTGCCAGGTTTGTGTCAACATTTCCACTGGGTCCACGGTGTTA
Source organism: Aulonocara stuartgranti (assembly GCF_965226115.1). Taxonomy (NCBI): domain Eukaryota; kingdom Metazoa; phylum Chordata; class Actinopteri; order Cichliformes; family Cichlidae; genus Aulonocara; species Aulonocara stuartgranti. The sequence goes on from NC_138949.1 coordinate 10,750,933, forward strand.
ATGGCTAGACTGTGAATCGTCGCCACGGCAATGGCCAAATGTGGCCAAACCGGTGATGTACACCAAGGACTCCTTCCAAGAGAAACAGCCAGTGTGTGTGCATGTATTTTGAGGTGTGTTCAAAGTCCTCCGCCCTCCCTTCCTACTGCTTCCTGAGAAGTGAGCAGAAGCATGAGCAGGGCCACTGCCAGATCCTGCTTTCTTTTCTTCACAACGGAGGGCTTTGGCATCACCCAGCACCCTGTTTTCACTGAATCTCACCAGCACAGCCTCATTTAGCAGAACTGATCCTCACCAGGGCAGCTCCGGAGCTTAATTTAATAATTGTGTAGCTGGTTCTGTGTGGATAGAGAACATACATCACAGTCCACATAATGTTGTCGAGGCAGGGTGGCCTGCAAGACAGGTCTGTCACTGAAAGGTTGCAAGTTCAGTCCAAACCAAAATCCCCCCTTTTTTGCCCCAGAGCAAAGTGAAGTGAAACCAATCATCCATGAAAAAGTGCAAACCACTCAGCAGGAACTTTATTTTTGTGAAAACAGTTTTACTTAATTGCTTTGACAAGGTTTTCACTGTTGTAGCAGCCACTGCTCCACCTACATTTTCCTTTCTTGCAAACATATCCATATGTGGGAATTGACATCCACTGATGTTTGCTTAAATCTTAATTCCCTCAGTGGCCCCAGCTGGCTCGGCCCACTCCAGGAACTAGAGCAGCCGTGCAGCGGGCGACGCTGCTGGAGGGCAGGATCTCGGTGAACAGGAGGGAAAGCTCCTAATTGGCCTGAATGGCTGCAATCAGAGCCAATAAGTGATAAGCACTGGATTGCTCTCCAGATCGGCAGCGATAGCATTGTGCTGTGTGACCCAGCTACGACTGCGATGTTGACCAAACAGAGAACAGGTGTGCAAGCTCTCTTGTGCTAAGGTGGCCTTCCCAGCAACCCCGAGCAAGCTCCGCCACGGAGGGCCTCACACACCCTGAGCAAACACGCTGAACGCTTGGATTGCTTTGCACTATATTCTTTTATGCTTTGAGGGAAGAAAATCCATCTCTATGTGACAGGCTCGCTCCTGTGTTCTAACTGGATAATTTACAGTATAAAGGAACGCTTTCATAAATGTTGGAACAAAGACACTTTTAACCTGCTTCCTTCACGCCTAATCAAACTGTATTGACTTTAGTGATAGGGGGCTGGTTACAATACTGAACGGAGTCAAGAGTAATCCATTACTGCTCCGATTGTTTATGGATCAAACAACTGAGTGGCGGCTATCACGTTTTCATCTTTCCTGCGACTTCTCTCAGTACTGATTGCAAATCCCTTCCACCCGCACAACCCTTGAAGCAAATGATTCTATTTCACAAATATATACTGTAAATGTCTGGCTCAGACGGCTGATCTTTGTTTTGATTAGGGGCCATAAGTGTATAAATATGCCTATAACTTTCTTGGCATGCAAAATCTCTGACATTAATGACTTCCAGATGGCAAAGGACCAACGGAGGAATGTTAATATATTCGAATTTAGTATTATAAACAAAGGAAGGGAAATAGGGAAAAGAATAAGCACTGCTTTCAAAACAAGCTATTTTTCAGTGGTTTTTCCTTTTGGGCTCCATATTCTTTGTTTGCTTAAACACATAGCATCTTTCCTCATAAGTCTCTGTGTTTGGTATTAGTGATTTTAATGCTGTGTTTAATAAAGATTTATTCATATAAATAGATATTCCTTATAAAAGCTGTTGTAACTCGACAGCATTAAATTTGTTTTGTGTACATGCCATGTGCGCTGTAATCTCAGAATGTGCTGTTTACATCTGAATTTGACTAAGAGGAACTTATTCAATGGGAGAGGAAAGGGGTTCTGGAAGAGGGGAATCGCATCCTGTGCCGGAGCCCTGCACTCTGTTTCCAAACCCTGCCAAAGTGATGGGTGTGCTGGGATAATGAGGGGGGTTAGTATCAGAGGGTGAAAGCATTTGGGGATAAGCCATTGCTAATGACAAGGAAGTCCGAGGTGACTTTGATCTGCACGGGTTCTTTGGCACATCGAGGAAAAGCTGTATGCTATACCAAGGAGACCCTTAATCTCCTTAAAGATGCGCTTAACATTTCTCCATTCTGGGGACTGAAAAGGAGCGCTCCACCTCTGCATCTATCTGTTTTAATGTGTGCCTGCAGGCCTGCGTCCTATTTCGTTGTTGGTTTTTAGGGAAAACCAGAGAGAATATGAGGTCAGCAGAGACTTGTGGGCTTGGTAAATTGGCTACTCAGTTAAATGAAGGCCTCTTGTTGGTCACAGAGTGGAATGGTTTCCTCGGAGCTCAAACAGGTCTTTTAGGTGGTTTTGGGAAGATTTCCGCATCAATCACAAGCATTCCAAAACTGAAGCTAATCTTAAAGAGGAAATTTTGATTTTATTTTGGATGTTGAAATGTTTTCTTTTTTTTCTCTTTTATCATTACTTTTGGCTTTTTCGAGAAAAAAAAAAGAAATCTATTGTGGTTGGAAGGTATTTAAAGATGCAATATTTCCAATCAGACCGAACTGGCCTGAGAGTGACATAAAGCACTGTTCTTTGAGGCGTTTTTGAGAAAGGACAGAGCTGGAAATTACAGCGTCTATGCCAGTCTGCTGACTGCCCGTACCAGCCAAGGAGAAAATCCCAAAACGCAGCAATAAGGACGGAAAATATGGAACGGTCGTTTTCTACCCTGGCTGGACTGGCGCTGTGACGCACCAAACAACTGGAATGAGTTCAGCTCAGTTCGCAGCGGGACATGTTTTCTATCAACACTTTCCCCCTTGTTGTTTTCATGCCTTTCTTCCAATAACACTTTTATTCTCACACTGAGAACGGTTTGGTACAGTACATCCGTGCGTAATAACAGAGACACATCAGAGGGCTCCTTCGGTCTTTCAAACCGGTGGACCCTTCTGTCTCCAGCCAGCCGAGGCCTGCGTGTCTGCAGGGGCTTACGCCTGCCTTCATTCCCCCATTCTGCAGCCAAAGCTGACACCCCTCCAGGGCTCGAGGAGAGAGGAATGCACTCCGACCGTCCACCCTCCTCTCCTCTTTCCCTCCAGAGGAGCTGGGATGGAGGCCCCTTTATGGAAAGCGACCAAACCCCAGGCATCAGAACCCTCTGTTTTTTATCCATCTCTTTACCTCCTCACCCTTCACTCTTTTTTTTCTCTCTGTCTCTTCATGCGAGGTCTGTTTGCAGCAGTAGAATACACAGCAGAGTGTAGCTGCAGTCAGGTCCACGGCGAGCTCGGCCGGGGCCCCCGATAAGGGCCGTGTTGGCTGTGAGGGCATGAGAGCACAAACATTACGCCACTGAGTAAACGGACCCTGGGGCCCCACTGCTGAGTGCCTTTGTTATTATGGCTCACATGCAGCCGGGTCAGAGCAGATCGAGAATGCAGCTCATATGGCTGGCTTATCACAAAATCCAATCCGGGTCTTTGTGGTACAGCCTATTCTTGGAAGTGGGAGCATGTTAACTCTCAGGTTGTTTTTCCTTGCCTTTTTTTTCGGGTCTCTTTCAGGAATTTGAGTTAAAGCTATTTATAAGGGCAGTTTTGGAAGGGCATTTTAGGATAGCCTCTGTTCCAGATGCCTATCCGACTTGTTTGCTTGACTGCGATAAATGCAATCAATCATTTATGTTGAATATTTGCCTTTGATATTAATGTTTAATTAACAACAAACCTCCATTAATCTTACTGAAAGTAATGTTATCTTCTGCTGCACTGGGGTAAAAAAAACAAACCATCCCATTGCTTCTGGTATTCTGTTGATATCCTTGACTTTTCTCCTTGAAAAGCACAATAAGTGATATGAAACTTCCTCCTTATGTCACCTCAAATGCCATTTTCTTCCACTTTTCACTTGCAAAATGTTGCTGGAGATTCCAGCACCATCTAGTGACAGAATTAAATCTCTTTTCATTTCTTTAATGTTTGCTGCTTCTTCAGTCTCCGACTCATCGCTGATTCTCCCTTCTGGTTTCCTGGAGGTGCGGGATGGAAGAGAAAAGAGGAGATGGCTTGAGTTATAGCGGGAAGCAGAGACTTAAGCAGTTGTCTAAACACTGTCAGCAGTGTTCCTGAGCTTTAGAAAGCGAGCTCTTCAAGTTGCTGTGTGTTCTGTCTGAGGTGACACACTGGAGGTTCTGGTTCCTGTCCTGGACCCGGTCTTTGGCTTGTAGCTGATGCCTTACTAAGAGTAAGATAGATTCTGATTTACCATCAAAATAAGCAGCTCATTTGAGAAACAAAGCATGAGATTGCCCAAGCAACACTACTCTGGAATTCATGAAGCATGCTCTGTTTCTTCCAAATGATGACTTTGCTGGAATTTGCCTTTAAGGATGCAGCGCCAGCGACCCAAGTCATGGGCTCTGTATGCACACGCCAAACACGCAACAGCAGTTTCTTTTCTGCTTCCAGTATTTTACTGGAAGTTCAGATCACTCTGCTGTTCTAGCTTTCTCTCCCCCCCCCCTCCCCCCCCCCCACCCCCACCCCTCAGCTCAGTGGCTCGATCCAAACTGACAGAACTGTCTCACCTTGGTAAAAACCAGTGTGCTTAATGAAAGCTGATGACAGATCAGTCATTAGAGCTGCACACAGCAGCTATTTAGTCTCTTAATCTTTCATACACAAGTGACCTTGGGATTCACGTGTATGCAGGTGTGTTTGGACAGTAGGGCTACTGACAGAAGAAATATAAATATGTAAACTTTTCCTTTCCTTTTTTTGCTTTATTCAAACAAAGTGGGCGTTTTATTTGAACTGTAACACTGTTGTACATATTGGGTTGGGGTTTTTTTCTGAACTATGTATTAAAAATAATGATGATGGTGACGATGAACGCATAAACCCTTATATGACCGGACTATGAAGCATGCCTGTTCTCAGTGGGTCACAATTTGTTAACAAACTCATGCTTGTGTGGGTATAAGAAAGTTAACTGGCCGGCGCAATAAGCTACTTCTGGTTTGCAGTGCACAGAGCACCACACTGTTGACTTTCTGTCACTTTAGATGATCATAGGGCAAGTTTTTTTTTATTTTTTACTTTTTTTAAGCTGCAGCTTGCTCTCTGGGGAAATCTTGGAGAGTTTGTGCTTTGGCCCAGCGCTGCCTCTTTACCTCTGTCAAGCTGCAGTTTTTTATTGTTCCTCTTTGTACATTACTCAAATGTCTTCAAGTTAAACACTCCACAGCAAGTGTGAAGTAGACTGGATTAACAGTTGTCACATTCACAAACACACAGAACACACACACACACACACATATTATCCATATGCAATAGTCAGGCAAATGTTCTTTCTGCAGCATCTGTTTTGTCCTGACAAGGCAGAGATAGGTCATCATGGCAACCAAGAAAAAAGATAGCGATAGTTGTTCTATTTTGACACAAATCACATCCTTTGACATTAAAAAAAAGAAGTAATTACAATTAAAGCAATTAAAAATCTGATGACAGGTGGTGTCTGATACAACTGCTCTTCCAAATGTTGATATATATTTTTTTCACCTTTTAAAGATGGAAAATGTTTATTTGATGTGATGGATGGACGGATGGACACAAGTCTGTACATATGAGACCAGACAAGTGAAAATTTCTGTTCAGCTGATCATTAATGATTTGTGTCAAATATAAAATGCTAGTGCAAATACTGCTGCATGACATTTCCTGTATTGAGTTCAGTTTGGCATCATATATACAATAAAACTACAAATGATCGATTTTTTTGTTGTGTTGACTTATTATTATTATTAGTAGTAGTAGTTTTGACAAAATACATAAACCCCATACTCTGCTTCTGGCTACACATTTAAGTATTGTGTGTTGACTTTGTGTTTCTCAGCATCATGCAGATGACAGTATAAGTTCTTGGAGAAGTCTTTTTCCATTTGTTGAGCTATTCTCATCTTATGTTATTGTGACTGGCAAAGTTGGCTTAAAGTGTGACTGGCCAAAAAAGAAATTACTGGGCGCCACACCCAATGATTTATACTCAAATTCTTTCAGCACTTTTTCACATTCAGGACATGATCCAAAGTACTTGGAGATGGCTGCAAGAGCCACGCACCTGAGACCTGCTGCTTTGTGCCTGTCATTGCAATTGTTTGGATTTTAACTGTGTCCACTGACACAGTTAACCTTTTTTTGAGTCTGAAAAGCACACTCAGTGCCTCTTTCTGCCATTTCTTATTGATTGAATGTTGGAAATAATGCCCAGCAGCCTACAGTAGATGAGGCACGGCAAAGAAACACTTGAAAAGAACAGTGCGACAGTGTTGCACTGTACAGAGCAAAAGAGTAATCACTTGAGAACTCAAGGATGGAATTTTCCTTTTAGGTGTGTGTCCCTATGCACGTCTGTGTAAACACTCATATATCCAGGTACGTATAAAAGTTAAAGCCTACTTGTCCCAACAAGCACATGAGTAAGATGAAAGACAAATTAATACAATCTCTGAATTTATTTAAGCATCCGGGACACTTGAGCTCATCCTGCCTGCTTTGACTACACCTTGTAAAAAGAAAAGACTTTAAGTTGGAACAGTTTTATTTGTCATAAACTGACGCTTTAACAAGACACACTGGGAAGACATCCAGTCTACATACATTCACTTGTAGACCTTCGAAACAATTGTGGCCAAGTTTGCAGTGTCAACATGATACAGATCGAGTCAACTAGATACACTTGTTATTGTTTCCTGGTAAGAGCGGCGCTGGAGACCGGCCAGTGCTCTTTACAACCTGCACCCAGCATTTGCAAAACAATGTCTCAGCGATCTCTTGTTTTTGCCGCTGACTCCTTCAGGCTCATTAACATGATTAATGGATATCTGAAAAGCTAATGGAAATGCAGTCGGATCCAAGCATAGCATTGGATTTCCACGGCTTTTTAATTTCTCATCACTCATTCTTGTAATGGCTCCGACTGTCCTTCAGGGAACAATAGGAAGTTAAAGGTTTTCTCAATGAGTCTTCTTTACTTTTTAAGGAATGCAAAACTCTCTCCAAAAACACCTGAGTCTGGGCGTATCTGTGCTGCTTTACTTCTGGGAAAGGGGCAGTGGGGCATTCAGTTTGCACTCTCTTGTCTCATACCAGAGAAAATACCAGGGAAAGTATTACTGACCTTATCGCCCCTGCCCCCATGTTTCTTTTTCTCAATGGGGAATTTCATTTACCGGGGAAGTGATCCGTTTTGTCTGAGCATAAATTGCAGATAATTGTGCCATTTGGACGCCAAACAGTGGGGTCGCTAGACGAACAGGCCGGGTGAAAGTGGATGCCTGGGAGTTCACGGTTGGCTGAAGCTAAATGCATGGATACATGTGCATGTGTGGCTGCATGTTTTCACTTCTTGTATGCAATATATGTGTGTGTGTGTGTGTCAGAGAAAGCGCTCCTCCAAGTTATTGCTTCCTCCATTCACAGTGGCTTTAAAAGCAGGCTCGTTGGGAAGTATAATTTCAACTGCATGTACATGTCCTCTACAATAACAGCCACCATGTTTGCTCTGGCAGCACTCGGCAAGCAGACTGTGTGAAAGGGGCTCGGGTCCAGCGCTGCGGGGCCCGTGTTTTATTTTCTTACCGTATCTCACTTCACCTCACCCTGCCAAGAGATATGAGAAAAAATCTGAATGCACTGAGATATCTGCAAGGTGTGGCAATATCGAAGCATTTTTCCCACCCCAGCGTCCAACTCCTTCTCTCACAAATCCCTGGCAACGACAAAAAGCAAACTCTGCTCTCACCCTTCTCCACGTCTCGCTCCTTCTCTCATTCTGCGACGCAGCCGCTGACACAAGTACGCCATTGGGTAAAGGATGAACCAGTGCAATGTTGTTTCACCTAAGGTGAGATCTCGTCCCTGCACAAGCTCAGTCAGGTGCAGTTGTTGGAGGTTGGGGCTGGTGGAGGGGGGGTGAGGATAAGGGGTGCCCTAAGTCAGCACAAAGGAGCCTAAGCTTTTGACTGACAGCTTTTTAAAGCATGGCTCCTGGAGCTGGTCCAGGTGTTAGAGAGCTACACACACACACACACACACACACACACACACACACACACACACACACACACACACACACACACACACACACACACAAGCAGCCCAGCCAGGTTCTTTGGAATGATTTACTACTCATAATATAGTCGTCTGTAGTAAGACAGCTTCCCATGAAAATACCTCAAACTGTGAATTATGTTCAGCTCCATCGGTGATTGTTGTCCAGAAAATATTTAAAAACAAGACTGAGTCAGTCTTATAATCCACTATATCAGCCACACATAATCCTCTTGCTGCCATAAACTACTGTTCCAAATGGCAGGTAAACAGTTAGCTTTGTTGTTTTCTCAGCAAAGGTACACACTATTACTGAAGAAGGTGGAATTAATACAACTACGAAGATAAGCTGTAACAATGGGACTGTCTTTAGTCCTTGCTGATTGCCTCCCAAATGAGAGCCAGGACCATCTTTCTTCCTGAATACATCAGAATCAGTTGCAGGCCCTCCGCTCTGTCCTGGAGCAGCTTCGGCAGATCACTTCCTGTCAGCGCTGGCAACAGGAAATCAACGCAGGCACGGAGGCATGCATCAGCCCAGGCAGACATCTGCTTAGCCACCACAGATGAGTGTGTTTTGGTCCAGTCAGAAGGTCTGAGAAACAATCCCCGAGAGGCAAACTACATACCCTCTGTCTCCTCCACTCATGTCAACTTTTTGCATGTGAGCTAAACCTGCAGGGAACCCTGTAACGTAGCACTGATTCATAGCTCTGGTAGTTTTCATCGACACTTTTTGGCATCGTGCATCTAATCAGATAACAGAGGTGAGCTAGTCCCTCTCTCACAAGCCGAGCCTCTTGCTACTGGATGCTCCACCACATCTCACAATGAATTTTCTGACGGAGCACCACGGAGCAAAGTTGCAGTTTTGCTCTTAGCTCTTGGAGAAGAAATACTCTAACAAGTCTGGGGTGTTTTCCTAATAAATATCTGATTAAATCAAAAGAAGTGCAACCTGCATTTTTTCCGGAATTTCCACCTGCCTCTGTTTTCACTCCTGAACAAATATATTAAACCATCGACACAACGAGGGCCGTGGATGCGGTGAAATGATGAATTGTGGTTGACACATGACATACGACTAACGGGAGACTTCGGCTTGTGTTTCCTTTCCAGACCAAGAGTCCTTACATGCATGTATCTAATTACTGTAAATATTTATGTCCCCGCTTTTTTGAATGGATGCCCACTCTACCGGAAGAGAGGAAACAGAGACAGGAGGGGCCCTGCAAATGGATTGTTGCATTCTTTGGAATTAATCTCACCTCTCCCGTGTGTTTCCCATCACAAAGGATTCTGTCTGGATTCTCATGAGAGAATCAGAGAGTTAATCTTTACGGTTTAGCGGCGCTCCATATGGAAAAATTATCTGCTGATCTCGACCTGTGCTGACAGGCAGCGTTATAAAACATTTCGACTTGACGCTCGCCTCCCACTCTCCGGCGGTTTATCCGGTTGGTTGCCTAGCTGGCCGGTACCCCTTTGCCAGACCCTTTTGCTCTTTGGTGTTTGACTTTAGCCATGATGTTTGGATTTGGAGCTTCGCTTTAGTGTGGGTTTTGAGGGGGGCTCTGCTCTGAACAACAATACCACTAAAACAACAACACAGCTCTGGGGATTCTGACACTGCCGGTTCCACAGTAATCCCCCAAAAAAGCAACAACAGAAAAACCCAACAGGAATCAAACAGATTTTTCCACTGTTTGGTCCCCCCCTCCCTCCACTACAATTTTCCCCTGAAAAGGTTTGTTTAGTGCTTCGGGTTTTTATTAGCATTAACCAGCACTGTGGGGTAGCAGATTTGGCAAGGAGCGCCAAGTGCCAACAAGCTTGTCAGATGGGCCGTGTTCTGCAGGGGGTAAAGAGTTTCTAGTATAAACCACGAGGGCTTCGCAGACGCATAAATACACAAAAGCATGCCTGAGTCTATAAACACGCACTTTCTCAGCCTTCTCTCTCACACACAGGCGCACATACACAGCCTCAGTGTCTCTTCTGCTTGTTGGGGGTGGATGTCATGAGCGCTCTGGCTGCCAAAGGAAATCACTCTTGTATTTATATATGTGAGCACAACTATTATTACAGGGGATGTTTTAAACAGAAGAAAATAGGGGTAATGAATGAGACTCATACATTCCTCAATTCCAGTGTTTTGTTTTGTTTTTTCGCTCCCCGCCTGCTCACCCCTCCTCTTTAAAACAATGAGACATTGTCGCTAGAGAGATGAAATCCATTTTCAACAGCCTGCTGCTGGTGCTGCCGCATTTTTCCCTTCTTCACCCGGCTCTCCCTGTGTTATTTCTGCACTCACTTTTTCCTTATTTGTCGTGTTATTTAGGTGAGCTCACCCTGGACACGCTGGGCAGCTTCAGAATGGAAGGTTCCCCTTACCGGGGGGGGGGGGTTCATTGCGGCAGGTCGAAGAAGGCGTACGCGCACGACCCACAGTCCTGCACAGAGGGCCCTTTGTGCACATCCCCAAGTTTGTAACACCTCCACTCTTCTCTCTTTACGCCATTCCCTTTCTTTGGAGCTGCTGCCAATCCTGCCCACTGACACTTTCATGTACATACACACACACACACACACACACACACATATAAACACACATCTAACTGTTGCCCCCCTTTTTTTTATTGTAGGCAGGGATCGCTCATTTTTTCCAGGGAGGAGAAACATGTCGTGAACTCTGCGGCTCTAAACCCAGGGCTCTGGCAGGGGCTGTCTGTGATGGAGCCACAAATTCAAACCGGGTCCCCCAGGTCTGGAACATCTTGCTGCTGTGTCTCTTGCCTATGTGGGAATAGTGCACAGATGTTCGGATGTATTTTAATGCTTTGGTGTTCTTGCGAGTCGTGGTATCGATTTTCTCCCTTTGCCCGCTGATGTATTAAAGTCTAAGGTAAATTAAATGTACCTTTAGGCCTCCATTAGGTATCTCTTCCTGTGTCTTCTGGTTCTACTTTCATACTTCTGTTTCAGTTTTTTCACTTCATTGCGAAGATGTCATAGTCCTGGGTCTTTGACTCAGTTTTTTGATTTTTTTTGTGCTTCAGTCTGATTTGGGAGATGTTCGAATTTCATTTCTGTTTTTGTTGTCTTGAGTTTTGTACTTTCTTTTGAACCTCAGTCTGGTTATTCCCAGCCCCTGTGTCAAGCCCACAAACTCAGTCTGTCTCTCTGTGTGTGTTTCCTGTTTTATTTTGTTAGTCTAATGCATCATGTGTTGCATGTTCAGTTTTGGATTCTGTCCAGCGAGTCCTGCATTGGGTCCACTCTCTGTCTTCCACATGCCAGTTTCCTCACAGATGCTTCATTTATATGAATGATGTTGGCAAAGAAGCCAAAGAAATATTATCTGCTGCACTGAGATAATGTGTTTCTTTTTCTTTTTCCCAAGCAGCTTAACGCGGTTTGATTCAACAATCTATTTTAGTGTATAATGGGCATAAATAGCATTTCACTAGCTTGGACCGCATCTTAAGTTAGAGTTTATGATGGTAGATGAGGGATTGTGAACTGGTACTACAGTTTGGGGAAGGCCTCAGAGGGGACTGGTAGTGGCTCCCAGGCTGTGCAGATCCCCAAAGAAGGCATCTCCTAGAAGAAGTGATGATTGAGCATGATGGAGGTCTTGGAAATTGTTGGAGCACAGAGAGGAATTCAGAGGAATGGATAGGGTAGACCAGATTGTCAAGCAGCGAGAACGGCTGCTGGAAGGTTCCCCAGGGGGGCCAGCGGCATTCGGTCTGTCTGGATGTTGGGATTCTTGGACTGCCTGTAAGTGATCCAATGAAGATAGGCTGAGATCTTGGTCTGATGGCCTGATGGACAAATGGCCCATGATGAACCAGCTAGACAGGTAAGTAGTAACTTTGCTCTTTTAGGAAACACAGACTTGTTTAATGTCGTTGAGTGTCTGTAGTGCAGAAGGTATATATAGACAAGGAGTGTATGAGGTGTGGTCCCGCTCCTGAAATTCAGATAAATTATATCCACTAAAGGATCTTGTGGCACTCGCTGGCTCAACTAGAATTTTCTTTTCTAATTGTGAAATCATTCCTTTTGTCATCACGTTTTGATCCACTCAGTGCAATAAGATTCATGGAGTCTATTTTTATAGCATTCAGCTGGCAGTCAAAAGATCCAGGAGGAGGCTATTTGGAACTAATATGCTTTCAGCGTGCTTGGCTGGAGAAGGACTTCAGTGTAAATGCTCTAAGAGGCCAACAGCCTGCGGCCAGTGAGCAACCTCCATAGGTAGGAATGTGGTAGCTGTTTGTGGTACCACCATCTTTTAATACATCCGTGGTTTGTCTTGATTACTGTTTATGTTTAGTCGATCTCCAAATACATACAGCATTCCTGTTTACATCTTGCTTCTGCTCTGGTTTATCCTTTTTTTTCTGTAGAAGAAGCATCAGATAAAAGCAGCCTCTTTTTGCTTTTGGAGGCTGTTGGAGGAGAGTTACAGCAGCAACAACATGCAACCCTGTTGCAATTACCATTTTTTGGTTTTCACCAATGTCACAAAAATGCACACTGGTTCAAACGTCCTTTTTACGCCCATATTTTATGTCACCACACACAAAATGTTTCATTTCCTGCTCAGAATTGCTTGTGGTTACATTAAATATAACAAACACAGGGCTAAAGGCTGGTGGAGGTTATATTTATATCCAGCTGATAATACAGTACTCCAACTGGGTTTCCTTACTTTTTCCCTTTATTTTTTTAATGATTGCATTTACTTTCTTTGTAATTCCTTCCTGTTCCTTTTTAGATTTTTTTTTTTTTTTTTTTTTTACAATTTAAACACCTTCTTTTCTTTTTTTGCAAACTTTGATAATACACCCGGAAACAGCTATGTTTGTAAGTAACAACACACATGTGCACAGTAAGACATTTCCATTATAAATAACAGTAAAGTACTTTGATAGACTGATGATCTGTCCAGGATGTATCCTGCCTCTTGTTCTGTGTCAGCAGGGATAATCTCCAGCATCCTTGCAACCCTGAACTGGATAACTTCATCCATCTATCCATTCATGGATAAAAGTAAAGTACTGACAGCTAATTGATTGTCATTTTATGCTCTACCTGATGGATGCTCCGTCAACAGTATTTTGATGGAAAAATGTTCATGGTACTGTGATGTACAGAATCCAGGCTTCACAGTAAAACACTATTAGCTGTTTATTTTTAATTACATGCAATATGGATGGTGTACACTGAACTCTATGTACTCCACATAAACTTTTTATTAGTTTAAAACGACACAGTTCCATATCTTTGTTCATGTATCATTAATTAATATATTTTGGGGCTCAAGCCTCCACCTCCTTGCATCTAAGGTTATGAGAATGTGTGCAACATCTTTAACAGACGTCCTTAATGATTGCGGACCAGACCTGATTAATTGCCCCAGGACTCCACATCATGGTGGTTTATTGTTCACCCTGACTGTTCTCAGTCACGCAAACACTGGAAACTGCATTACACATTCACAACAATCAAAGTATAAACACAGAAACCCAAATAAGCATCAACATCAACATGTCTAAATTAGTGATTTGAATGTTAAAAATGATTTCCCTCTGAATCGTACTGCTTCAAAAAGGAAAAAATATATAAATGCTGTAAAAAAATATACAGTAAATTACTGCTAATGAACATTAATCATACAGAATGATACAAAACCGTAAAAATGTCGTTATTTTTACAGCAATTGTCATCACACTTTAAAGTAGTTTCAGTTTTAAGATCCCTTTTCCTTTACGATAAAAAAATACACATTCTTTAAACTTTAAACTAAACAGCTTCGCATTTTCCCCACATGCCTAGTCATAATACCACTCAGTTTTAATGAAAGCAGATTCAATTTCACCACCACAAAAATCAATATTTACACCTTTCATCCAAGTCTCTCCTAGTGTGCCCCGTTTGTTTAGTAACTGAAAAGTTAAAAAAAAAAAAATTGCTAAAAGCCGATTGGCAAATGTTTTCAAAGTTGTGCAACATATATGAGAAATGTTGATTTGAGGAAGGAGAGAAAAAAAAGATTTATGAAGCGCTCCCTAAATGTCAGTGTGGGTTTCAAGTTACTTCTATGGTGCAGTGTAGATTTATGTTTAATAACCTTCAGGTGTTGGCTGCCTTGGATTTGGGTTGAGGATGGCAGGAGGGGGGTTGAGGTGCTTGCGGGGAGTTGAGTGGGTGACTATTTCACACACACACATGCTCACTTAGACATGCACATACGCGCACTCGCACTCACATATTCTGCTCTCAGCTCATTTTTGCTGTCAGGGTCTATACTGACGCTTCAATTTGCACGGCTGCCTTGCGTCTGGAAAAACAGAGCTACCTTTGTACCCACGTTTCAAATGGTTTCATGTGGCCGCCTGCAATGCCCATATGACTGCACAGTCTGTCGGGGGTAAGCAGAGACAAATGGAAAAGCTAATGTACGACTAATAAGCAAAGGAGGGGAGGAATGTGCAGGAGAGGTCAGAGGGGAGATTGACAGCAGCTATTAACAGCACTCCCTACGTCTCCTTCCATCATGTGTTTTATGTGAGTGACGGGCACTTGCATACATAGGACTATGAAACAAAGGTCACAGTGTATATATAAGGTGTGTGCCGCCCCCCACCCCTCGACTCACCCTACCATGTTTGTATGGGAAGCCAGGAGTATAGAGAGGGAGTTGAGTTGATCTTAAGACCATTATAAGCTACATGACAGCAGCATCACTGGGGTGTTTGGCACCTATACACAGATGTATTTTTCCACCAGTCATTTTCCACATCCAGTGGTATCTGTCTAGTCTTGTTCTTGTACTAGACACCCCCATCACACACACCTTTTTTCTGCCTCAAACCCCTCGTAGAGCCTCTCACTTGTAAGCTGATTGTAAATCAACATAGCGAGCGTTTTCCCCCAATGCCTGAAACCCGTTGACAGGGTGGACTAAACATGCAACTGTGGCATGTCTGTAGAGTATGCATAAGAGTGAAATGAATACATGTGAAATTCAAGAGCAAAGAACGTGCACGCCTATGGCTGTACAGGCTCCTGGCTTCTCAGTTGAATAAGAGGCTCTGTTCATGAGAAGATCCACCTGTACTTACACAGAAAGTCTCTCGCTTAAGCAAAATGTCTCTCATTCTAGTTTTCTCACACTTCTGTCTTTTGTCTGTGTTTCAAGCTAAACATCAGTTTACTTAAAGCCATGAGGCCTGAAGTGGGCCACCCAAGCAGGAGGTCTTTAAGTTTCCAAAGCTCCAAGTGAGACAAATTAAATGTAGTCTCTACTGTTAAAACACTAAATTGAAGAAAACAACTTAATTGTGTCTCTGCTGTGTTTGCAAAGCATAATCTCGGTAGCTTCTGTATTCAAGGAAGGGCACAAGAATCTGTTTTGTCGCTATTACAGTGCAGAGGTTGAATGTAGATTTTTAAAGACTGCACGTTTTTGCTGAGAGGAACAGGGAGGCACGGTGCTCATTTACTTTCTAGGTTTCTATTAGCAGTGAGGTAACGATAGGTTGGGTAGTGACAGTTGCAGGTGTTTGTACACAAGGTCACACCACAGGGGTGAAAGAATAGGCTGTTGATTCGATTGGTTCATCCTGTGGTGGTGTTATTGTATGTTGTGTAAAATGGCACAAGTGGCTCTCTTTCAGCAGACACACGCTGGAGGGCCCTGGCTTTCTCCTCAGCACAATGGCCAACAATTCCCTGGGCATTTCTCAGGTGGATCACCTTACCCATACAGCCAGTCACTCAGCTGAGGACTCAGCTAGCAGATTTAACCTGCTCCAGTCGCACTGAGATACTAGTCTTCAAAAAAAACAAAAGCCCATTTTGAAAACACGTCTGAGTGATGCTGCACTACTTGTAAATTGGTGTTTAAGTTGATATAAAGACTGGAAAACCCCAATCTGGAATACGTGCATCTACATGCTAGCAATTAGGAAACACAAATCCACCCGTATCCATGGAAGCTGAGCATCCAAAGGAAAACTGTACACTGTCACCCAAGAGGTGTTTTGCGCTCCACCATCCAATTGTGGGCTTTCCCTCCCGGCCAGCTCACTGAATGACTGCTGAGCTGAAATCTCGAATTCCTACAGAAGATTGAAACATGATGCTTTCCCAAGACAACGGCAATCTAACACTACACATACCTCTTACATACACTCCTTATCAGGTTACTCCGCTGGTTTCTGCAAACAGTTGCACAAACAAACACCTAAATGGGACAGTCTCACACGCGCATGCTCTTGACAATTAGGTCGGAATGTGGCCTTTTGACCCGGTGGCAGACAAATGCATTCGATACAAGCGCTGCTTTTTTCATCACATCAACCTAGAAAATGTTTGGAGTAATTATGCTTGATTCTGACAGACCATGCCTATTTAAGCGCTTAGCCTCTGCCTTACCTTTATTGGTTTAACATCAGGTCCAGCCAAGCACATGGACTTGTATCCTATAATAAACGTCATTTTTAGAGGATTTTATTGGCCTAGTGTGTCTAGTTTGGACTGATTCATGTCACTTCTTCAAAGCTCACAGATGTATTCCCCATGGACAGACAAAGATAATTATCTGCAGATCCGTACGAGCTGAAGTGTCAGAGGCTCTGCCAGCTGGGATTTAAAGCTCACTGGCACTGATAAAAGATAGAGTTAGAAATAAAAGGAACAAAAAATATGGTGGGTCTCTGAAAAACAAAACTAAAAAAGACTTTCTAGCTAATTTTTTAAGCCACTGAACAGAATTACATCGAGAGTTCAACCCCGCTTCATGTCTTTCTGTTAAGCAACTAGCCTGTTTGCTCTACCAATATATTCAACAGAGTGTGATCTATAACAGTGGGATCAATGCTCCTATTTCATTCTCAGTTCTTGCACATATGCTAGCAGCTCTGAGATACAGCACCAAACTCTCGGCCTCTGGAAGCACAGCCACCTCGAGGCGCTTTATATTGTAAGGAAAAACCCAGCAATAACACAGAAAAACCCCAATAATCACATGATCCCCTATGACAGTGGGAAGGAAAAAAGTCCCTTCTAATGGCAAAAACAACTCCAGCAGAATCAGGCTGCCATATTCCATGACTGGTTAGAGGTGAGGCGAAGACAGAATAAAAGACACACTGTGGAGGAGAGCCTGAGATTAATAATAACTAATGGTTAAATGCAGAGTAGTGTATAAACACAAAGAGTGAAAAGAGGTAAGTGAAGAAGAAACACTGAGTGCATCATGGGAAGCTCCCTACAGCCTAGGCCTACTGTAGCATAACTAAAGGAGGGTTCAGGAACATTTACATAAACAAACTGATGTTTGTTTATGTAAATGTTTATTAGACAGATAAGATTTAAACCACCTCTAATACCTACCGTGTGTTCTAATCTCTGTATTGTGGTCAGCGGTATTGAATGCTGCACTGAGGTCTGGCAGGAACTTCAGTGCAGGGTTACTTCCATTTCATTCCCCAATAAAAGCATCCTACTAGCATATCTGCACCTTAGTTTAAAACACTGGTGACTCAGTCAAAATCATTTATAAAATAAATGTTTACAGAGTCACTTTACTGCTTAACACTTTCACAGTCTGTGATTCTAATCAACATCTATGAACATTTGTCCAAATTGTATATTCAGTATTATAATATTTATTACACTATATCGCTGAAAAAAGGGCTGAGTATTTTAAAGTGAAAACAACTGGTATACCAATGGAAAGAAAGAGGATTAAAGTTCAGATACCCCACCATGTGGACTAGTTTAGAGAAAAGAGGAGGTATTTCCTTCGAAGTCACACATCACATCATCCAGCACAGCTGATTTATTAGCAGCCTGAACTGGCATAAAAACCTCAAAGACAATGCGATTAATCACACTGTATGTGTTGCTTGATGTGACTCAACATAAGTGAATGGGCAATATGTGTATGTGCAAATGTCATAGTATTAGTGAAAAGCAGAATAAGGTTGTTTCTGTAAAGTGCAGTCAATTTATTGTACTGTTAAACCTTAAGCTCAGTTTGAGTATAAAAGAAAATATTTATATCTATTTAAAAATAAAAGAAGCTGTAAAAAGTTGCTCTTAATCCCTAAAAACTTTGTGTTTTCAGCAGAAAACTGGCAACAAAGCCTGAATGCCCCTACCTATGTCTGTCTATGTTTGTTTTTAATTAATATTTCACTGAACAGCTCTGATGAAACGTCTGCCTCTGCCACGTGTGTGTCTCCTCTGCTGACAGAACATCCACAGAGGCTGGCAGGTTTGGGTTTTTTTAGACTCACACAGATGTGTGAGCTATCTCATCAAATTATTTTCCAACCCTTTGTATTTCCCAGTAACAGACCAGGGTGGATGCAGGCACAAATAACCATTACATCCAGGTAACAACGTAGTTGGATGAAGTCAGAGTTTTAGTAAGTGTGTAACAGTGAGTGGTCCTCATATACGTGAGTGTGTGTGTGTTGTTTGTCGGTGAGACAGACAAAACTGATGAGACAGGGGAAAGAAGAGATTACAGCACATCAGCGAGATTTACAGTTCCTAAATGTTTTGGATGTCTCCAAACACTCCTGAGCTGATGTATTTGAACAAGCAGGGATTTGGACTGATACCTGATTCTGTCTGGAGTCTGCTTGAGCACTCCAATTCACCTCATCACTCCATCCCACAGGGCACAGAGCCCATTTACCTTTGAACTCCAGAGAACCCCTCCAGCCCCCCTAGAGTGACTCCTGACAGCCTTGCAGCCTATCGTTGCCAACCAGGTGCAACCCCCCCCCTCACCTCGTATTTAAATGTGCAGCTGAGGCCAAATGCAACTTTGGTGTCTGCTTGAATCTAGCCAGAAGGTGGACGGAGATAAGATAGAGCTCTCCGAGGTGATAGACCACTAGTAGAGGCAAAGATTCAAGCAAAGGGAAGGGCGCATTAGACAGAAAATAAATGAAACAGGAGGAAGTGAAGGAGGCTGGAAAAGGTGTAGGGAATAAAAAGGACAGAGCATTAGTCACAGGGTAACTTTAGCTCCCTTTGTGGCTGAGGGAAGAGAAGATTTCTCATCAGCAGCTGACTGATTTAGTTGGAGCAGACTACAGAAACACTATACATGCCAGACAAGCCATTTGTCCATCTCCTTTCCTTTCCTTTTCTAAAACAGCCTCCACCCAAAAGATCAGCACAGGGCAACGGACATGTTTATTCCTCCGCTGCGCTGACAGCATGAGACATCATGCTTTTTTTTTTTGTATAAAACAACCGTTTACTTGAACTTGAAGGATGAACTGATTTGATTTGGGAGGTCAAAGCTCAAGGTCATGGTCACATAAAGCCTCTTATTCTTGTGACTCAGGCAAGTATTTCGTTACACTTGGCACAAACGTACAGTTACAGCAGAAATTGACCAGGATTTGGTCAAATGTCAAGGTCACCTGACACAAGACATTTTTGGCTATAACTTAAGAATTCTTCTGGTAATCACAAGACAATTTCAAGTGCTTCACCCAAAGCTGAACTCTAGAAAATGTTGAAGATAAAATCAGGTCCAGCCATTTCTCAAAGTTACAGAAGAAGAGAAGTTTCTCCGTGTGAGGCGTGTTGTCCCTGCTGGAAGTAGGTATAAGACACATGATGTCCACCTGTGTTCTCTGGACAGTTTTATCAGAGCTAAAATTATATTACACTTAAAGCAACGTTCATCAGTTTGCACACTAATGCAAGCTTTTGGGGCTCAGCGACTTGCCCAAGAACATCTCCACATGGTGACTGGAGGACGCAGTAACTGACAACCTCTTCAGCCACAGTCACGCTTCGTATTTAGGTCTGCAGGGCATGTGTGAAAATGGCTGAGAGCACGATCATGGTCTGTGGCTGTTTAAATAAACAGTAATTTTACTATTTAACTAATTATGCCGGCCTTAAACTGTGTCAGACGTTCACAGGTGGATCAGTTATACTGTCTATTTATGTCTTCATATAGTGCTTATGTTTTATTTACAGACTCGCCCCACTGGGTTTCTTTGCTCTTCTATTTTGCTTACCTATTGTGTAATAGTGACATAAATGCAAGGATGTGCTGCATTTGTGTTTGTTTGAACAGAATTCTTTAATTTATGGGCATTAATGTTCAAATTGAGTGCCGCCTTTTCTCTCACACTCGCTCTCTGTCCTCTTTAGGCTGTCTGAAACACCTCGTCACAGTCTCTCACAATCTCAGGGTGCTAGATTGGTGTGAAATGTGAATCTTGTGCCGTGCGCGATTTTCCCCTTGAGCTTCATCACTTGACCATAAAGGCCACTCCTGTTACCGCAGAGTGACACACACGGATTTAGCCTTCAAGACTCGCGCGTTACGACCAGATTTTCATCAGTTTGTTACAAGTATGTTTGACAAAGACGATCATAATCCGATAATGTCGGCTGTAGTGTGTACTGTAGGTTACATCTGCAGCTATTTACCTCCCCTCATAGTGAATAACTGCTAATAATTTTTGATTCCTTTCATAACACAATTGGGAGTGTGTGAAAAAGATTGAAAAAAATCTCTCTTTGAAGTGATAATAGCTTTGCAGCATGCAGGTTATGACAGAGTGCATTTTTTGATGTGGCATCACTGTGTATTCTGTGGTTTTCTTGTCTGATACAGTGTCAAGTTTGCTTGTGAGAACAGCATCCCCTGTCATGAATCGCTGTGCGGCAGGCGGGAGTTGGACCCAAAATGCAGGACTCACAGACTCGAGGGAATGAACTCAAAACACAGCTTTATTTGCCGGTAGAACAAACATACAAACTAAACTGGGAAGCCACAAACTAAGAACTCACAGGGAGATCCACACACAGCATGAGGGACGACATCACACTGACTCAGAGAAACACAGGGTTTAAATACACTGGGGAGTAACGAGGGGAATGAGACACAGAAGGAGGGCACAGCTGGGAGAAATCAGGACTGACGAGACAAGCAAAGCAGGACACATTCACATAAGAAACGGACCTTCAAAGTAAAACAGGAAGGATCACACAGAGACGCGAACTTGACAGTGGAGACGGCAACTAAGAAACACAGAGACATAACCTATAAGGCAGAGGACTCTAAGAACCGAGAGACACAGAGGGGAACACAGGTGACACTGATAATCATAACGAGACAGGGCGGGGTGAACTGAACATGACATGTACAGGCGTGAGAGTCACAAAGTAAACAGGAAGTGCACAGAGGTTCAGACAGGAGGAGAGAGAGCACGGGGAAAACACAGACATAACGGGCTGGGGAAACATGAAACAACCACAAAGGGAGACGAGGGCTCATAAATACACAGAGGGCACACAGGGGGTAAAAGCCATGAAGGGAAAACACTTAGGGAACAACACAACAGGGCAACTCAGAAAACATGGCCTAAATAAGGAATAAAATACAAACATACAAGAAAACCAAGAACACTGGGCCAACATGGCCCAGGACCATGACATCCCCGTGATTATTATCTGCAATTGAAATAAGCTGACACTTAAACAAGCCAGAGGTCAAGTACAGTGCATCATTAATATTATGCCATGTATAATCGCACTGGTTGATTTTTGTGCTTTTTAAAAATGAAATCTGTTTTTAACTTTTACACCTAAGCTGTTTTTTTACAAAGTGTTAGGAGGATGAGGCTGGGATGTTGTTCTGTCTGAAGCAAGATGATAACATGAACAATAACATGACACAAAATATATAAAATCAAATGTTTATGTGTTCAAACACTTCATCTTTAAGCAACATGTCCTCAGTATAAGCTGAATATGTATCAATCAAGTAAGATTTCATTCACTTTAACTTTTACATTGTATATATGTAACGAAAATTAGCAAATAAATCAGTTAAAGTCAGTATTTTTGGGCTGTTTTTGTTTGGGGGTTTTTTTGTTATTGCTTCAGTTGGCTATAATCTGTACTATTCTCACAAATGGGCATCACACAGACCTTTTTTTTTACAATTTAAAAATTCCTTGTCAGCTTCATTTATGCTCTCACATGCACCGTGCAACCGTATACAAGCTGTAATCAACAGATGGGTGATTAAAGGATCGGACAAACGATCTGGATGGCTCCACCTATTTAAAAACTAATCTACCTGTTGGAATCTGGGTGGTATACAGAGGATTAAAAATGCCAATTTATCTTATCCAAAACACTCAAAAACCCCACACATAGACACACAGAACAAAAAAGGGGTGTTTATGCTAAGCTAATATAACCAGCTGCTTGGGTAAGCTTCATAGCTCACTTACAGACGTGAGAGTTAAAGAGCTATTTTGCTAAAGCCTGCAGTCAGGAAAGCAAGCAAGTGGATAGACTGTATGTACTCATGACTTTGGTAACAGGACCCTATATGTTACCCACACAACATTTCAGTGACAATTAAATGGATTCTGCCTTCAATTCTTCTAAATGTGTCTCACCCCCTTAAACACTTTTAATCAGTGGGAAAGAGCCAGCGCTGCTGTTCTAGGTGAGTGTTTGCTGCCGACTGCATGTATAGTCTTGCAGGATGACTTCATGCCATCGCTGGGTGTTTTCATTAAGCCTGGGCGCTGGCAAGCCTCGTGGGCTTTTTCAGATTGTCTCTGCTTTTAAACTTGCTGGCAGATCTTAAACTGCCAAGAGCGAAAAAGAGAGGCGCTCTCAGGAAGACACACTAGCTGCGGGCAGAATTATAGATAACAAATAAACCACTTGGAGGAGCTTCAGTCAAGTTGTTCTTTTTTTAGCAGTGTCCCAGCCTGTCAGACTTATTATCCCACCCTGTAGTAGATGTGTGCAGCAACTGTTCAGTGTTAAGCTTTTCTGTTTGTCCTCCAACAAGTTGGAACACCTCAGTGTGATGAGTGTGTGTGTGTCTTTTGGGTGCTAACCGTGGTTATTCAGAGGAGTCGAGTAAGTGAGTTTCTCCTAAGCTGTGGCAATGAGCAGGTGTGAAGCTGAATACTTTACACTGACTATTTGGCTAATCCTCTACTCTACCCAGGGGCTGAAGAAGCGCTTTTATAGTGACAAATAAATCCAACCGTTTAAGAAGGTGTTATAATGTCATGACTCATGCTAATGCTAGGCCAGAAGTTATCTTTTATTAGTTTTCCAGAATTTAAAATAGAGAACATACTCCAACACTACATTTTTTGTTTTGCAGCATTTTTTTTTTTTTTTTTAGATTTCTATTTGGAGAGTAATTGGTGGTTTAAAAAAAAGCCCTGTAACCCCGAGCTAACTAATAAAGGAAAACTGGAAAGATCACCATGCTCTGACATTATCATTTCTGCCCCGGTAGCTGGAAAAATATTAAACACTGCATCTTAAATTCAACTTTTAAAGGTTTGTTTTGATGAAGTGACACTTTTTCATGTAAGGCCACAGAGGCAGGAGTCTTTGCTGGTTTAAGTGGCCCATATGATCTTCCTTCCCTTTCTTCCTCACACAGCTACACAGTGAAGTAACCCAACTTTTCCTGGCTTCTTCCCCAGGTGACAGTGGTCTGCTTTTTCTGTATCCATGCCTTTCCTTCCCTCGTCTGTTATTAACATCATCCACTTACCTTTAACTGACATCGAGTGGCATACATATCATTTAGATCACCTGGCATAAGTGTACGTGTGACATGTCTGGGTGACTGACATCAGCAGTGTGTACGGATGTGGACATGGCCAAGCTGTAAGTGCAGTTTGGCACAGCCCTGCCAAAAATCAGTCTTCTAGTTCTGCTATTTTCCATCATGTTAAATAAGCACGGGTAATCACCACCTCATCCATGTCCACTGCAGCACAGCTTAGACTGCCACAGGTTTCTGTGTTTTTTTATTGGAGATTTCTGACTTATCCTAAAGCTAAATAATAAACATTGCGAAACCCCTGGGCCTCTGTGTTAAAGTCAATAACCCAGCGGAGAGAATCTAGACTACTTTCAGGAGTGCGAGTGATGATTTAAATTCACACACAACGCTGTTCTCAATTATCGCAGCTTGTTAGGAGCATCCTCACATCGCAGGCAGACATAAATCATGTCCCATATAAGAAAGTCTGCATGTATTTTGCGGGATCAGTAAAAGTTTCATTTACCAGCTTTGGTCTTCATGTGGATAGGCCCTCCTCTTGGTATATCAAAGCTCCTGCGGCAGATCTGCTGCTTGCAAATGAAAGACTTCCAATGTGGGTTAACTAGAAACATCAGGGTTCTGGTCAAGAAGCATGAAGAGGCTGCTTTCTGGGAGACAAAACAACAACGTGTCCAAAGAGTGAAAGTGTGTTAACTGAAGCAGGATATCTTAAAAGTCTTTTAAGCATCTTACCAATCGGGCAGCTGTTGTTTTAACTCAAATAAGTCTAACAGTCACTTTTCTATCAAGATTGAAGACCAAATTTCCATGTTCATTGGATGCTTGACCTCTTTGTTTTATGTAGCTAAGAATGTCTCAGTATGCAAACCCCTCCTACAAAGTTATGGTGAACTGACACTCAGAAGAGGGCAGCCTGTGTGAACATTACTTGGCAACTACCTGGAACATTATGAAATCCGTTGTTGTTCTTTTGTGTGTCAGTGACCATGGAGATGTTTGCATTGCACCTGAAAGGACATAATAAGAAGGAATGCAAAGGAAGTGAGGCCTTGCCATGACACACGTTACTGTTTTCTTATAAAACCAGTGGACCTAAGTATCATTTGGTTTGGTTGTTGTTGTTTTTTTTAATCAAGGGTTCCTGATTATACACGTAAAAAAAATGAAGAGGATATGTTGATATGTAGCTTGTGTGCATGTGGTAGGATTTTCACACACGCACCGGCAGAAAGATGGGCATCTATTTACCACATCTGCATATACAGAAACAGAAATACAACAGCCCCATTCATGCTGCTTACTGAGGTCCATCTTGCTGCATCTTTGCTGTGTTTTGTACTGTTTTAGCATGCTAATGTGAACAAACTAGAAAACATATCACATAGCAGCATGCAATGTTAGCATAGCATGCAGATGTTAGTATGTACCATAAAATATGTACACAGCCATTGTGGCATCAGTCCTGTGGTAAGCCCAGAGCTAGTGTTTTCACTGTCGCCATCATGGCATTTTTAACAGGACGTGATGAGTTAGAGTGCGAGCTGACTGTGAACCAATGCATGGTCATCATCACAACTTGACAAGTCATTAGCCAATGAGCATATCCTGAATATCCACCTTTTCTGATCCATTAATGACCATAATTTACAAAGGGAACTTTATTACAAGTAGCACATCTTGTACCTTACTGTGACTCAGGAGGTAGAGCAGTTCATCTACTAATCAGAAGGTTGGTAGTTTAATCCCTGGCTGTTCCAGTCTGCATGCTAAAGCATCTTTGGGCAGGAAAATGACCCCAAATTGCTCCTGGTACATTTTATTGGAGTGTGATTATTAGATAGAAACCACTTAGATATAGAAAAAAAGTTCTTGTTGCGAATGAGATAAAATAAAATAAAAAAGCACTATTTAAGAACCAGTCCATTTATTCATAGTCATCAGAAAATTGTTTACGAGGGAGCCAAGCTTCATTTTCCCAAAGACTTGTATGTAACTGAGAGTCCTTTTTAAACCAGAGTAATCACCTCCTGCTGTTTATTACAAAGACTGCAGATTTAAAGCACTGGCCTAATGTTTAGGACCTAGAAGCTACACTCATACTGCAACATTTGTTCATATGAAAATTTGAATTTCAGGCACTGCTGAGAAGTTTGTAATCTGAACGAGTGTCTTGGTTTCGTAAGTCAGTGCCCCAATTGAACCACATTAATCTGAAATAAGGCCAGAGTGATTCTTTAATCGCGTGTTTATCAGAGTCAACTTCCATTCCCACAGGAAAGTGTATCATCAAATATAAAATGTTTGATATAAACGAGCAACGTTCTGTGATGGATAAAAGCTTCTCACGTTTCTCTTTCACTTTATTATATGGACTAAAAAAAAGATCCAATCAATTGTAGCACAGCCTCTTCATTTGTCATGTCAGCTCAGTCACATTCATATCTGTAATCGATGCCATTTTAATGAGAGTTTTATTGTTTAATAGCAGCCAGCTTAGCAGATGTTTAGCACAACTATCCTCATCTTCTCTTTCTGCAGCTACATATCAATGTGAAACAGAGACAGCCAGCTCTGAACAGGTGTTCCTGCTCAGGAGTATGAGATCATGGCTTGTGAAAGAGACATTACACTGCTGTGTAGCTAAGATAGTGTCTTTTTTGCACTCTTTCTCTTCATGCTTCATTCCTTGCATTGTTCATCGGGACTTCAGTCTGTAACACATCTTCTATCCCTTACTACTTCCCTTACATCAAGAGTAATGCCAAACCGTGACTGTCTCTTCCTTCGTAATGCAAGCCAAGCAATACTACTCCTCTTGCGTTCTCATGCACGCACACTGAAAGATGCACATTGATTCGATCACTGTCGCCAAATCCTTCAACTGAGTTATTTTCATGTTAATAGCATAGCCTTTATTGCCTCTGCTTCCCTCCAAACCCAGGACCAACCTGTCCACTCACCTCACTGCCCACTCTGAAAAGCTGCAATTGTCCTTTAATTTTCAAGTGCCTCCAGGTGACCCCAGGACTGCATTGTTTGCCCTCAGCTTCGAGAGGGGACCCAACCAGCCACCCAGTCAGGTGCTTATCTGATGCAATGGACCATTGATCACCTTTTACCCCTGCAGTGAATCAGCTCTCTGTTAGCTGAGCAGAGAATCATCTACTTGGTAACCTAAAACTAAGCTAATATATTGCTACTTTAGCGTTACTAGACCTTCACATGTTAGCTTGCTCCTGTTTTAGGCAGCACGTAGAGGTGGACCAGGTTCAGCTGCAAACAAAATGGGATGCAGCATCTTATTTAACTTGCACTGATGCGTGTCCTGAGTTCACAAGTGCGCCAGCATGTGCTGTTTCAGTACTTTGGGTCTTCCAAGCAAAAAAGACGCAGCGACTTCAAGCAAAAATAAACAGTTAATAGAATAACAATTTCATCTAGATAAACTATACAGGCCTGCTTTGAGAAATCCCACTAGCCATTCTGATGCAACCGTCCTCACCCCAAGAAGCCATCATAAACTTGATAAATCGCTCTTCATCTGGACTGCAAATATTTATCCGTTGCACAAATCCAGATTCCATTAAAGAAGTAAACATAAACATATTTCTTTCTTAAGGAGGCATATATGAGATTAAACAATGTAATTCTGACAAAGGGTTCAGCTAAGTGCCACCATATGGTCAATGGTGGTTCTCAGAGCTCCATTGTTAGCTGTGTGTACCACATGTTTATGACAACAGCTTGGCAATCATCAGCTCTTCATTTCCAAATACACTGGATTTGGCTCTCCCGCCGACGCGGCCCGGCAAAACCCCTTACATTAGAACGGTTTGTAATTTGTCACAAGTGTGTCAGAAGTGAACTGATGTGTTTGGCTTTGTGGAAAACATCCACTGAAGGGGGATGGAGGGAGGGGGGGAACTGGTTTGTTGTGGGTGTCAGTGATACAACAAATGGATAGCATACGCTTAGATGACGTCCATATTCCTTTGTAACTCAGTTTGTCGCAGCACTAACAGCCACATGCCTGTAGGGTGCCAGAAAGTGGGAGAGCTTTTTTTTTCTTTTTTTGCATTTGGCAAGGAAAGGGATTCTCAATGATTTGCAACATTTTCAACTAAATAAATAAACAGTTCAGTGACCAATTTATGCAACACAGCTGTGGTTTTAGCTGTACCCTCCTCATCTGACATCGTCCAGTTTGCCTGCCTAATCTGGTAAGCAGGAAATGAATCATGTGTTTCCTTGTTTCTGCAACAGCAAAAATACACGTAAACATCAAAGGAAGACCCGAGAAAATACTGTTGCAGTTACATTGTAGCAAGCTATTTAAGGATTTTGGCAAGTTTGAGTACCAAGTCTTACATCACACTCTGATCTTAAGAGACTATCGTAGCCCCTTATGTATATAAGTATACCTCAGTAAGCACTGCAGCAGTGCAGGGGGAGTGGAGGAGTCACACACCACTTGCTCTTATTTGTGTGTTAGGAAGCTCATTACACGTGGCTCGGTCCATTACTGGTTCCGGACTTCGTGGCACCAAACTGTCTGCTAAAAAGGGAAGGGGGTGAAGGCTATATCTTGGTCCCCTGTGCTCCTCTGAGCTGCAGCAGATAGCATCATGCCAAAAGCAGCAGCAGCAGCAGTTAGACCCTGAAATGAAACCACTGGCACCCTCCCCCCTCTGCGTTCACCCCTGACTTAATTGGGCCATAATTTTACTGTATGCCACAATCTGGAGACATCCACCATGTGGGAAGAGAGAGGTGGGGGCGAACATGGGATCAGCAGTGGTTCCAAAAGTCCCATTAAAGGATTTCAGCAGCTTTCCAGGGTTCACCTTTTCATTCATTCACCCACAAATGTGGTGCCTTAAATCTATGTCAGCACTCTTCAATGTGATCAGAGGTTTTAGATTAATAACCTTCACAAAACCAACAACTGAAGTTCTTAAGTGAAAATATGGTTTTAACATCAACCTGGAAAATGGCATTTAAACGGTGTCCCCAAGATCAGCGCACAAAGGTGAGCCCTACCGCTTTAAGAATGTGAAAATGGGTAAATAGATTACCATCTCGTCCGTCGTTGTGTTTTCACTGGAGTCCATCCAGTTGGCTTATTATCGAAAGAATGTGTGTAAACATTACCTCGTGAACTTTCGGGCAGCGGGGAGATACATTTTCGAGCATACATATATGCACTACTTTCGCACTTGCACACGTCAGGCAACATTGTCAAATTGTCAGATCACACTCACGGCTGAAAATACACAACTACGCGTGTGGGTTTGTGGACACACTGCCAGACCTGACATTTGTCATGTCATGTGAGTGTTACTCACTAATTTATTTCTCCAGCTCTTCCTCGATTTGGAAAAACATGAATGACAAGTAAAGAAACCCAAACCTCACACCTAAAAAAGGAATGCGCTGGTGACCAGTGGGGGAAAAAGCTGCTCCTTAATAGCTGTTTTGCACTATAATTCTTTTATACGTGGTTAAAACCACAGTCAGATGCTCCAGACCAAATTTTGGTTAAATTGGTGCATTTTAATGCAGCCAGATAATTAACAAGGCAGTAAATTATAGTACAGTAAATGGGGTAGGCTGTTTCTGGACAACCTCTGTAGTTAATGGGTTTTTATACTATGCATTCTTTCATGGAAGGAATGTAACAGGGTCCAAATACAAGGCCAAGAAATACACACACAATCTCCTAATGCCACTTTCTCTCCTTTACCTCTACTACAGAGTAGCATGAATACTCTCGCTTTCACCACAAATTTGAGTCAATCCATCTTTATCTACAACTTGCAGATGTGCGCTTGTGTGTCAGTGCAGCCCATGCACATGTTGCTATTTGTGCTGCTTACACACAACACGCTGTTTTCTTTTATTGCTTACACATATTTCACAACTTTTCCTGCCTTGGAGCTATAGGAAGACCAAACATCCTCCATCGTAAATTTTCTTCCACAGCACAACCTGGAGAGTTTGCCACACAGGAAACCATACGCAGACACACACACACACAGATTGGCACGCACAAACACCGACACGCACAGGGCGGGATGAAAAAGGAAGAGCGAGACAGAGTCATATATCTCAAGCGCAAATGAAAATTTCCATTTTAACACCTTCTCCAATAAAAGCCACAGTCACAGTGTTGTGTGGGTTTTTTTTATTTATTTATTTAATTATTTCTTGCCAAAACATATAAGGCATTTATTTTATCACCCCTCATCATACAAATCATCATCTTATCAATCTCCATGGATGGCGCTGTGTTTGTGACCGCTTCACCGAGCTAATGGGAAATCAAATTTTGCGAAACGTCTTAAACTCATTGCTCATCTTCGGGACGCCTGCCCAATTAAATGGATTCAATTCATCAGGGGTGATTTATCCCTCCTGCACAAATTCATATTTACCTCAGCGGTGATTGATGAAGATCGTTATGATTATTCAATTTGCTCTAAATGTGCTCGTCTGACAGCTGTCTTTGTCTTCACGAAGGGTCTCTGTCTCCCTCGTTCTCTCTCTGTGGCTCTTGCGCTGTGAATTAATTGACATGTCTGTGAGTGGGAGTGAAGACATAACAGGGATTTATTAGTGTTCGTTTGTAGGCAGGTAGTGTGTGTGTGTGTAGTATCAGTTTCTTGGGTCCCGTTGTCTTGAAGAATTTTCTGTGGTCTTGAATATTTAGTGGTTTTGGTTTTGGACTTGAGGCAGTGGCAGACGACTGGACAGCCTCAGGAATTTGCGGTTGGCTCTTTTTGTTACAAATGCATGTTTCTGGAGCTTTCTCACACCAAGAAACTGGTGAGGAACCAGGGTTTGTATTATTCAGTGTTTACTTGGTTTCTGTTTTGAGTGTCAATATAGACATCCGTGATTAAAATGTGAGAGTTGTGGGGGAGAGAGAAAAAACAGCATTTCTTTCCAAAGTTGAGTTAAAGAGTATTTGCTTTTGTGACGACATCCATGTCAGGAAGGGAGGTTTTAGCTGTGGACTCATTGCTCTCTGTTCATTATGTCCATTTTAGCCAGCTTATTTGTCTGGGATAAATTATAAAACTAGTCAGACTGGTGCCTGAGGCAGGAGGTTAAGAATAGGGGTAGGCAAAAGAAAATCCAAAATACCCAAAACACAATGAAACATCTGCGTATTCTCTGCACCTGCATTAAAATCTCTAAAACATATACAAGTTACACAAAGAACACCCTCATATAAAATTTGCTAGATGCAAAAATGAATGCAAAACGTTTCCATGCACCAACTATTGCCCACTTTTATAACTCCTCATATCCATCCATGCATATAAGAAGTTATAAAAGCATTCATGCAAAAATAGAAAGAATGAACTGTTTGAACAATGTATGCATTCTGAAATAAAATGTGATTCCCTGGATCTTTTGACTTTTGCATTCCTTTCATAAGAATGTCTCCCCACGGCTATATATAAACTGAGGAAATGCTGTTGCCACGAAGTATAAATCCCCGAGCTGAGCATTAATTGCATGATTTAAAGCGAAGCGTTGAGGTCCCACACTGGCTCTGAGTGTACATTATACAGGCAGACCTGCACAGAGACTGGAAGACAGAAAATGTTGAGGAATGAAGGAAAGAGGTGTAAGTGAAGGTGGTGGTATAAGAGATGTGACTGATATGAGACCTCAGTGTTAATGGGTAACATATACCTGATTAGATTAACATGCATCCAGAACCACTCCAGTCCCTTTTCCTCCTTTCTGTCGTGTGGAATTCCCATTTAGTCCCTCTTTTGACAGTTATATTATATTGCACATTTTATATATGACTGCAGTAGCACATGGTGTCCTGCGTCGTGTGACCTGGGGTGTGAGTGGAAACAATTTTAGGGCCACAGGTGAATTCAATAAATAATAAAAGTAATAAGACTTGCGCTTTTCCCATTGTCTGACCTGGCAAGTGTACAGCTTGTGTGACAAACACTTTAAGGTAGTTTTGTTAGGTGATGTGTCAGTTTTATGGGAGTAAGGCATGCCTGATAGAGACTGTTAATGTCTGAGGTCAACAGAGAATATATCAGCCTCTTCCCTTTAATGCTCCCTCATTTGCCTGCATGTGCATTAATGGGTTGGTATTTAAATAACACTTTTCTACTCTTGAAAGTAGCTGCTTTCACCAATTTACATGGTGCTTTATTCTGGGAACTTTATGCAGCTTCTTCCCCTCATCCACAATCACATAACAATGGGAGAATCTGGGACAGTTTGGGGTTGAGGGGCACTTTGACACGTGGGCTGGAGAAGCTGATCCTTCATCTGAACCTGAACTTTGTCATTGTGGTTATGAAACGCTTTGCAAAGACATGGATAAATATAACATACGTTACAATAGGTAGGCAAACTGAGATCATCTCTTTGTTTTTGACTACTGTTTCGAAATCATGTGTTCAGTGTCTTATTTCACCCTAAAGGGGCCACAATTTCCAAACTTAAAACAGTGCTGTGTTGAAAAGTAACTGAGACCATACACTTATAAATTAGTTGTTTTTAAAATAAAAAATAAAAAAAATCCTGAAACCAGAACAGCTCACACATCATTAGGATATTAGTTGAATTGGATCAAAGACATATTGAATGCTTAGCCTGGATTTACTTGGAATCACTAACAGGCAGGGTCACTTTTAACATGTACTTCTTCCCAAATTTATGATCTCATACATATAAAATTTAATGTGAATAATGCATCTTTCTCTTTTTACTCCACTGGCTCTACTTTGTAATTCCGGTAACCTATTTCTTTTTCTTTGCTTTGCTGTAAATCTGTACTTAACCAAAGAGATAAATGGAAAAAAAAAATAAGAGTAAAACTTTCCCAGTGTGCTTGCTAAAGCTCTCTGGAGATGCTCTCTTGTCACTCGCACTAAGTGCAGGTCCTGGAAGGGTTCTAAAGCCCCAACAATCCACCATAGCCATGAGGTCTGGGAAGACCATAAAGTCTCTTTACAAGGTGACATGACATAAAAAATGCAGGGAGAGCAGAAAAAGAACTGGATAGTGACGGGACAAAAACATGAAAAGTTTTCTCATTTACTCGGTTTCATTCTCTGTCGTTTGTGCTAGTGCTCATATAAATATATATGCACACACATAGTGTATGTGTGTGTGTCTAAGAATGAATATGTTTTTCCGTGTCTGTTTGAAGCTGCGTGGCTGGCTTGAATGGGTGGGCTGGTGGGCCGGTCCCTGTCTGCCATCACCCATGTCCACTTACACACACTCTGGGCCTCAGTGGGAATGAAGAGGGGATTATGGCTCTGACTGATCCTGGAGGGGTATGCACTTAACACTACTGTAAACAACAGAGCCATTTGAGTGGTTCACAACCAAGTTGAACTTTAGATAGAGGACAGGATCTGAGTCCATACAGAGATTTGCGGGCTCCTATGAAGACACTTGGACCAGAGATGGTGAGGAAGTAACTTCGTTTTGCTTTAAAGGTTTCCTGCAGTTTATTCCAACTCAGGTCTTATTTAGTTCTTCTGTTTTTGGCCTGTTTTGTTTTCTCTCAAATACTGTAATCAACAACATAACAGTGACATGACAAAATTAGATGAAACACTCATACACTTGCTCATATCATTATTACCATTGCTGATGTTGTATTTGTAGGAAAATGGTCCAAACCATACCAATATCGCCCGAGCTGAATTACTGCTGGGTGGGTTGCGACTGTAAAGCCTTAAGGAAGCGATGATGAGTTTTGATGAATTGATCTTTAATTGTGTTAGATTAAGTCTAAGAAACTTGTTTTTTTGTTTTGCATCCAGTTCTCTGAAGTGGTCTCTGCTGGGCCCAGGCTTTTCCTCCTTGTGTTTGTTTTCTCTCCCTTTCGATTAGAGAGGCCTTGAGGATTCAACATAATGGCATTGCTCAGAGGAATTGGACGAAGCAAGGCTCTTTCCAGGGGATGGAAGAGCTTGAGATGGGGCTTAGTGATATTTTTTTGCGTGACAGAGGTTCATATAAAAAGATTTCGGCCCATAATTTGCTTGGCTTGGGCCATCTCCAGAAGGGCTAAGGAATTTTATTCTATTTGCAGGAGTTAGGGGATGGGGAAACACAGAAACTTACCCCACTGAAAACACCCGGCACAATGTGGTTCACATTTTTCTCCCTCGTACTTAATGTACCATGAATTATCTTGCTTTTTCAGATGAAGGGGAAAACTGATTCCTTTTCATGTGTAGCAGTGTGGCTGAAACACAGCAGTGCGTGGAGGAGCATATGCACTGCACAGACCTAATCGGAGCCTATATGAGTCTTGACTGCCAAGCACACGGGCTTTGTCGATCTCCCTCCTTCACCAGACTCCGTAGTCTTAGAATATATTGTTCTGGATCAGAAAAGGTAAACAAAGCCAATGAATGGGTGAGTCAAGAAGCCTCCTGTCTCTGACATGCTCCTTAAATGTGTTTGCAGCAACACGTAGTGCACTGATCATTCCCACTTGCCTCTGCTGATGACAGCCAGGGCACAGACTTCCATAAACATGATAAATCGCTTCTGATGATAGTGTCTCATCTCACACAATTGACTCCCCCCGCCCCCCTCTTTTCTTTTCATTATTTTGTCAAGACATTTTACATAGGCCAAATGCAACCTGAGCAGGTTTCTGAGTGCAGTTCAAACATCATTATCCTCTTCTTAATACGCCAATACAATCATCAACAAGCCAGATCACATTCGTGGATTTGTTTTAGGAGACTAAAGTTATTTTGTTCAGTGCTCTGTTTGTGTAGCTCAGTGTGAGGCCTTTCTCCTGTTCTCCCATGGGAATGATCCTCTGACTCTGGAGCCAAAGAATTTTTAGCAAAGTACCAATAGTTTATTTTCGCAGCCCTCTCTGGTGTGTCTCAGCCTAGCGCCTAACCAGCTCAACCCAGCCTGGCTCCGTGCAGCTCACGGAGCAGTTCAGGAAGGGCTCGTCACACCAGATGGTAGCTCATTGTCTGCCAGCAAGAGGGTCTGAAGGCCTGGCTGCTGGCCTACAACCACAACCTCTGACAGGCGAAAGCCTCGGGCCCTTCTAAACCAGCACAAAGCACCTTTTCAGGGGCCCTCTCTCCTTTTTCTCCCCCTTCTCAATGCTCAGCCAGGGGCCGGCTACCTCATGGAGCCTGGGAGGGAATGTATTCACTGTAAAAACAGGCTGAAGTTCAATCTTCAGATTCATATGTTCCCAACTGTAGCAAAAGGACAAGGCTGGACAGTAATATCACTGACGCACACACAGGTTAAGCATGTAGAAGAGGTAGAAGCAGAGCACTAGTGTATTATTGATCAGCGCTTCATTGATCTGTAGTGTAGAGAAAGACTTGCTGTAGCAGATCTGACTCTCTAAGAAACCCAAGTTCTTTCTCTGAAAATGTGAGAAATGGATGAATGTGTCATGCCTAGAGGAGATGGATTCTGACCTGCAAATGAACTCACAACACACATTGTGTCTAAGTTTAAGCCAAAGACACACCTTGAACCATTTGCCCTTCTGTGTGCGTTTGCAAACCAACGTCAATGGCAAAGCTGCGCCTACACCCATCATTGTTTCTGTATAAAATTAAAAAAACAGCGATTCATAATGTTGCAACACTGCACAATTGGCAGGTGGCAGCAAACGCAAAAAGAAAGAAGCAAGAAGCTGCAGACCCAAAAGCCTTTGAGGTAAGTGATTAAGTCAGTAGCTATAATTATCTCGTCTTGCCTGGGCAGGACAGAGTAGGCTCTTGTTGTTTCTAAGCAGACAGGCAGGTAGAAAGGCATATCACTCACTGTACACTTTTATTTAATGACCTCCTTACTGTAAAGAATGAGAACAAGAGAGGGAGAGGTTTCCCTGTACCTGCCCCCAAACTTTCAGCAGTATGCAATCACGCAAGCCATACAAGTCAGAGAGACAGAGAGGGAGGGGGCGTGGGGGTAATTCGCCGGGAAAGAAAGAGCAAAGGAAGGGAAATAAGGAGGGAGACACAAACACAGGCAGCAAAAAGAACCAACAAACCATTGAAAGCATATCTGAAATTGACAAATTGAGTAGAGGGGGGTGAAAGGAAATGAACTGTGCTAGCATTCAGAGAAACAGTCGACTTGTTGTTAGCTAGGAAAGAGCGATGCAGGTGAAAAGGGGGTGGAGGGTCTTCGGGTGATTTATTTCCCTTGTGATTTATACCCCGTCCGTCACCATGGCATTGTCATGGTGATCATTTGTTATTTAGATTGCAAAAACAGTCCACCTTACAAAGGTAGGCGCCAACTTTTGCAGCTGACTATGTGCAAACTTGGTTGGAAATTTTATGCACTACACAGTGTTGCTTAGAGCTTATTGTATATAAATGCTTTGCAAGAAGAAATATATCCATTTTGTTCTGAATGACAAAAAGTTGAATGTTGAAATCTTAATTCCTCCTTAGGAAGTACTTTTGGCTCTTAATCATGCATGTGACAATTCTCTCTTTCACTCTTACCTTTTTGGAGAGTAAAACGATTCGAACCTCCCAGTTCTATCAATCCTGTCCTCCCTTCACTCACTTCCTGCTTTTCCTCCCCGTCTCCCCCTCGTCGTCTTCCTCCTCATGCGTAAAAGTGTGTGTCTGGAGTCTTGGGAGTCATCGCTCTGACGAACTGCCCTCCTGAACAGTTTTCAATTAAACATCGTTTATGGGCACTTTTTTTTTTATTGGCATGGGTCTGTGTTTACTCATGACAGCAGCAGCTCTGGAGTGGTTAACAACCCTGCTTACACACTTCCATTTATCTCCATCCAGTCTGTCTCCTGTCACGGAGACCAGAGGAGGCAAAACACTCTTTACAATGTACAGCCTTTTTTTTTTTTTTAGTATGTCTTCCTGTCAGTAATATACTGCATTTTCTGTTCAGCTGACATTATACAAGGAAAGAACAGGAGTTTAACTCTAAACCTGCTCATGCATATTTCTTTGAATTTTGCTGTTTCTTCTTTTTTTGTTTTAACTTTTCCACATTACAGTAACTCAAAAGAACAAGACACTTCTCCACTGTGACTCTAGATTGACCTCGTGTCCCTACATACCCAGAAGTCAGCAATGCAGAAAGAAAACAGAATAAAATGATGAATATACAGTAAACAGCTCTACAGAATGAACCACAGTTATAGGGGACAAATAATAATAAGCCATTAAAATAACAGTAACAGGCCAGTAGAGGTGGGTGGATCAGTCCAAATATTGCCAGTAGATAGATTTGTTTTTACTCTCTATCCTGTCATTTCAGTACGTAGCCAACTGAATTGTGTTGAATAAATGTATTTCATGCACCATGACAAACATTTGAACTTTTTTCTGTTGACTGTCACGTCTATTTGATTTATAGCCTATAACACATTTAAACCACAAAGGTTGACCCAGACTGCTTTAGAGACCAGCACAAGTCTCCAAAAACCCAGATTCAAAATACATGAAAAGCTTTTGAAAGGTGTTTTGTTATGTTAACTAACTATTGTGGAATAAGTAAAAAATAATCATAAAAATGTGTTCAGAATTTGCAGATTGATGATGATTTATTTAGTTATGACACACTGATCTACCTTTATAAGCTGCCTTTATAGGGTAGAAGTATCTGTATGGCCCTGTAGTTTCTTGGTATCGACTCAACTATCAAATTTTATAGGATTGCACAGCATTATAAGCCATTTTAAATCCTCATTTGTAATGTCTCCACTAACAAGTTTGCAGTCTGCCCAGACCTCTGATCTTTTGGATATTTCTTTATGGGAGAAGTATAGAACAACTGTAAGTAAGAGTTACACTGTACAGACTAATAGTCGGGAACTGGGTATTTTAAATTGTTGCAAATCGAAAGTGCAATTGTAGTTATAATTCTCCCCCCCCCCAAAAAAAAAACAAAACATCTTTGCCTTAGTCACAGTGCACAGAATGAAAAATCCTGCCACTGGAAAACCCACGTTTGACACCTTGGCAGGTAATCATCAGAGTACGTCAGGGTTTAAGGCTTTTGATGTCACTGCTGACTTCATGACTGTAAGACAAGACACAGGGGGATTTGTCTGACTGATGGGGTGAGTGTGATTGCCATCACTAGGCAGGGAACATTATGACTAAGCCCATTTATAGAACACACCCAGAGCTGTAAAATATGCCATATTATCCCAGTGTAACAAACTTCACTGTTTTGGATTCCAATATAATTTTGCAAGTGCGTGTGAAACAAAACTAGCTCTATTTTCTGTAGTGGGCAATAATTAACCCTCTTACAACACACATTGTTACTCTCCTGACTCCTGCTTAGTCAACAAACACAAGTAATCTAAACTCTTCTGCAAGATGTTAGTTTTGGAGTTCTATCCCATTATCTTCCTCTAAACAATTTAGTTTCAACTCTTCTTTTTGCTATGATTACACTCCAAGAGCCGTTACCTCAGACCTTCAGACGTAGCAGAGTCAGCATATAAACTAACTGGAAGTGGAATTTGTGAATTACAGATGCTCTGACACAACCGTGCCGTTAGCGAATGTTTAGAAGATCCCACGGGGCAACAAAACACACACATCCCACATCCACACGTACATGCAGGCACATACTCGACTTGTTTATCCTTCCATGCAGAACTAGACACGGTGCCTTGCAAGCCCTTAATCAAACACAAGTAGACCCCTCCCTCTCGTGAGCACTGACCTAGCAATGAACCATTCATCTGCTACACAGTGCAAATGGTAGGTTGAGAACTTCAGCCTTGTCAGCTAACTGGTCAATGGGAAGAACTTTACTAAAATATCTGCTTCAAAGGTTGGGTATAAAATAATAAGATTAAGTTGGCGGTGGAGAGCGGATGGATGCCTTCTACTCAAAAATAGGATTTTGCCACTGATGAGGCAAAGCTGGATTCTGATGAGTGGTGAGAGTGTCTCTCAGGATTAAGTCGCGGATATGGAGGTCACCCGCCCACTTTGTTAAACTTTAAGTCAGCCACCGCCATCCTGGTAGCTGACCCTTTCTCCTCAATCCGGGTCGTTGGGGTCTTATCTCTTGTGGATGTGGGCTCCTCTGGCTTCACACAAAGCCTTATGTTGACATTCCAGAGGACCGAGCCTTGTGCAAACACAACGGGCCTCGCCAGATGGCTAGGCAAGGGAGAGCAGAGCAAGATGAAGGACGCAGAGAATGAAGTACAAGGTGGAAAGGCAGAATCAAAGTGAAAACCACTTTTACCACCAAAATGTTAGGCAACACTAGTAAATCATCCGCCTGTCACACTGCCAGATGGCCTCAATTTCAACCTTGTAGCAAATGAAGTGTCCTGTCCTGCAAAAAAACACCCACTTTCACTTTTGAACATAAAGGGGTCAGCTTGTGTCCACTGGCAGCGGCCCCATCTCCCTAAAATTGGTAAAAGCTAATATTTGAGGGTCAGTGGGTTAAGGTTCAAGACATTAGGCACCCAAACTCCTTCAGGGCTTTGGCCAGGGGTGATGGCTTGTTTTTATTGATGGAGGGCAAGAAAACACCAATGCTAGTTGAGTCCTTGGTACGTTTTCACTGGATGAGGGCAGTGTGGAGTTTATAAACCATAAACATCCATAGACAATGAAATATCAGTACGACTCTAAATACAGATAATCTTGTTGGTTGTCATATAATTAATCTAGGATTGCCAGACAAATGCATAGTTCATTTCTGATTACTCAAAATGCCTCTGAATACAGCTAAATAAATTCAAAATCAATCAGGGCAAAGAATTTTTTTTAAACATACCTGATATTTGATAAGTGCAAATTAAACACGAGCTCCAAGATTCATTTGGTTCCCAGGCTCTCGCATCACCGAGTTATTGGTAACCAAAATACTTATTTCTACCTACGTCACTGACAATGCATAAGCAGACCTGATAATGTATTTCTTGATAGAACATGCCCTATAGAAAATCAGATGACGTGTATTTGTTTCACATTAATGCTGTGACATCTCAGAGGGCATTTTGTCAAGTTGGAACAATCTAATCCTCTATTTGGTCTCCATGGAGTCCCCCCCGCCTCCCTGCCTCTGCAGCACAATAGGCAGTCATTCTGATAAAAGTCTGCAAAAGCCAGTGTGGATATCCGGCTGCCTTTCTCTTCTCTCTACCCCTTTAATGAGAGTGTATGTTGCTAAGGTTTATCCTGCCACTCTTTCTTTCCAAACCCCCTCCAGTCCTCTGTAGCTGCTTTCATCCCCGTTATTCTATGGAAAAAGAGGAATGTTTTCTGACTGACTATCTGACTTTTTCCTCCAAGCCCTTTTCAGGTTCCGGAGACATGAGGGGACACGTTTGTTAGAGGAAGGCTTGGAACTAAAGTTTGTATTTTTATTCACAACAAGTTGAAGCTTGGTAACAGAGGGGGTGGATTCCTGGTTTATGTAAAAAAAAAAATGCTTTAGTGTGTATGATGGAGGTTTTAGTCAATCTTCTTCTTCTTCTTTTTTTTTAAATGTTCATCCATCCACAAAATGAACTGTAGCAACTAGAGTTGGGTATCTTTCACATTTGAACTGTTACCAGTACCTACAATTTAGTACATTCATATTCTCTAAAATAATACATTTTACACATAACACCAGCTGCCTTGGTCACTGTTTGACAGTGTGTCTAATGTTGACATCAGTCCCTGTTCGCATACTGCAATATTAAATAGAAATGTTAGAGTCTTTGCCTTTGAAAGTTTGCTAATATACTGCCTGTTTACGATAAATAGCATTGTTATAAGAAATTTCTGTGCCGCTAGTCAAAAGACATCAACCTATTTCTCAGACAACAACTTATCCAACTACTGGTACCTAACGGCCAGATGTGGATAGGGTGGCCGCACTTACAGTTTCATCTTTATCATCATTAACCATGGGTTAAGCTTCCTCTACGATGACACACATGTGCTAACATTAGCTGTAGGTCTGTATCCAACATGGTAGACTCTTCACATTGTATATTTTGTATTTGACCAGTATTTCTTCAGATTGAATGTGTTGCCATGGTCGGCTTTGCGTTGTGTAAGATAAATGTGTTGAATTGTAAAAAGTTAAACCACACTTAGACTTTCAGGATGCCACCATTGCTCTTTGAGTTTGTCTGGTTTCTTGCAAACATTGTCTTTACCTTTCAAAGCTGTAAGGTGACTGGTGTTGTGAATAAAACTCAATTGAACTAAATTCAGTTTCAGCATGCGTGCTATTACATGGGCTTCCTCTTTTTCTTCCTCTGACCCAGGTCTACTCTGTACCCAAAAACTTAGTAGGTTTAAATAGGTGTTTAGTAGAACCGACATAATTCAGTCAGTAGACTAAAAAGTAAAAGTTAGGTACACAGTCCTGCAAGTAACTTTGGTCAGTAATGTTTCATATAGCTAACAAGTTCATATTTAGCAGTTAATTTTTCATTAAATAATTCTCTGAATCATTATCGTAAGCTACTTTATGGTTATTGTTAATAAGAAAAAGTTAACACAGCATGCTAACAATATTCTTTTTAGCTGGCACAACAGCTGTTAGCATAGTTGACTGTTGTTGCCTCACTGGGTTTTTCTATAACCCATCGGCTGTGTGTGTGCATGCAAGCTAACCACTATTAGCCAAATGCAACCAAATCCACATCTGCCACTAACAATCACACTTGCTAATAGATCAGCTTTGATTATCTTACATCAAATAAGGTCAGACAACTGAATCCGTTGATTTAAATCTATACTGATAAGAATAAAATGGAAATCAATTAGCTAATCAGAACATTAGAAGGCTAACAGACTCTTCGGCTGATCAGAGTCAGACGGATAGAGACGCAGAGGAAAGCTATCAAGAGAATGAGGAGTCCCCTATTCATTAACAAAACTGCCGGTATAACCACTGGCACAAATCCAATATCTAATTTGATCAGGTTTACTCCGAGTTTGTGATGAGCTCAGAGGTTTTGCATCTGGACAGCTTCTATCAGAAATGAAACAGAAAAACGTCATCTGCCTGTTCATAGAGCCCCTGTACATTTGTGCAGTTTGTGTGATTTAATGGCTGACAGAGTAACAAATTCCTCTCTTTACATAGTAAGCAAAGAATCCAAGCATACCAGTAGTAACAGCTAAATCAACTCTACCCTTATCAGATACAAAGCGAAAAGATATTTAGGTCAGAGGAGAGTGCAGCTGTACAACACAATGTGCAGTGTTAGGAAAACCAAACAAAGTGCCACTTGCTGCAAAACTAATCAACTTCACACTGAAAACATTTCAAAAAGCCAAACATTGGGTCGTGATATCTTTTTTTCCATCATTTATTTCGCAAATGTGGCATAAACACTTGCAAAACAACATTTTAAAGTTGGTCCAGTAAAAAAAAAAAAAAAACGACAACAAAAATAAAATAAAATAAACCACTTTTATGATTTAACACTTTGTTTTTCAGCTTTCAATTCTGTCACGGAAATTTAAAACCTATATCTAGTCAAACTGAGGGAGCAGACTGCTGGTATGCGTTTCCAAATTCTTATGTATTTTAATCATATATAAATATCCAGTCTTCTTATTTCCTAAAGCATTGCTAAGAACGACTGGATAAAAATGCCATTAAGATCTACATAAGAAAGGGATTAGCTGACTATAAAATGTACAGTTTTTCGAAAAATTTAACTTAATATTCACATTCATATATAAAACTTACAAAACCTGGATCTTTCAAACCCACTAAAAATAGTTTTCCTGTTACTGTTGAAAGATCATTTTAAATTACCATACATTTTTAATGGATTATTTATGTATTATCAGCATCATTAATGTCATAATTTCTTCCATATTATTTTTTATATTTTTTGATTCATTAAAAAAAAAAAAAAAAAAAAAAAAGTCAATAAATTAACATGGTACCTCGGTCCCTGAAAGCCAATACTCGACTGTGTTACTGGGTGAGTGTGAGACAGGTGTTTGTGTGTATTAAAGTGTGTATTCGTGTGTGCGTGTGTGTGGCGAGAAACATAGAACACATAACCTGTTAGCACACCTGCTTTCAACTCATATAGGGGGCGGTCGGGGTGAGGGTGGGGGTTATATCCAAGTCCATACAAAAAATAATTCATTGTAAATATATAATATATTTTTATACATATTTGAATATATTTACAAATATACCCAGCACTATACATTATACTGTGTATTTTTTCCTCCAGGATAGTTGGGAAGGTTTATCAATAAAACTGAAAAAGAAATGCATTAATATTACAAAATAAACAGAAGTTTTGCTTTTTTTTAATATTTGCTCTCCACCTATTCTTCTGTTTTGTTAGTCGCAGCTCTGTCTCTTAGTCCATTTCCTATTTGCCGTCCTCTTCTGGTCCCTTGTTTTTTCCACAAGTTCACATGAACCCATACATTCTTCCAGGAGTACACAACAGTCTTGGGATGCCAGCCACTGGAATTGGACCACCAAACATTGTTGATTGCAAAAAAGGAGAAAAAAAACAAAACACTCTGGGTATAAACATGAGAACCAAAATGAAAAATCTCTGTTTATATCAAGAGAGGAAGAGGAGAAGAGTCCCTTGGGAACATCACTTCATTCAGTCAGTACAAAAAGGCTTCTTTAAGGTCCCTATCCTCTCCTTTAAGACCTCATGTGAGCATGTCCTATATTTATATATAAAGTGTGAGCGTATGGCAGTATGAGAGTGTGACAGCAGCGCTGCCACCACCCAGTCCTGTCTGGGCCCATTAGTCCACCGGGAGCCACAGGAGGTGATGGGGAGGGCGGGTGGAGGAAATTTGGAGCGTGTTTTAAGACTCCGACAGGTAGGATTAGGGTAGGTCAAACTAGGTGGACGAGGGTGGATGAGGGCTCATGTTTTGACATTCCCGTTGATGTGCTGGTACTTGGGGAGGCAGGGCTCGTCCGGTAATGGGTCGTGGGAAAACACGGAGTCGTCGCCGGAGGAGCAGGAGCTCCGAGTGTCGGGGAAGCTGGGGGAATACTGCTCTGTTGGGGCGCACAGGTCCAGATACTCCTGCAGACACAGAGAGAGGAAAGGGAGGGTTGGGTGAGATCGCTTACATGCAGAACAAAGGGAAGGAACGTTTCGAAGACGTAAGAGGAAGAAGATCTAGAACAAACACAAGAACGCAAATTTCGTGCTGAAATCCAGTCGACGGGATTAGGGACTTTCCAGAGCATTGGGAGAGCAGTGGAGTAGAAGAGTATCACCTTTATTATGGTATTTATCCAAACTCTGGGAGGACTTATGAAATGAAACAGAAAAAATGCAATCTTAAACTGGATACTGTATGAAAATATTTGCAGGAATAATAGGTAATAAAGTGAACGTTGGACTGCTGACTGAGCTTGAAGCTAGCAGGGCCGACCTGGACGCATTTTTCGTCCACCACAGAGTGGTTTGAGATGGATAGGATTTGGGGACAAGAGGATACATTTAGAGAAGGAAACTTGGGTAGGGATGTGGCATAAACCTCAATCTCACTTCACTCCAAACAGATCTGATATCTGACACTGAAGCGCCAGACATAAGTACTACAAGATTGTTGGGAAAGAAAAATAAAGAAACTGGCAGAGCACAGCTAAATGAAAACGAAATAAGATGGAAAGCTGTTATTAATTTTTGACTTTAGCCAGCATTGGGAAGTTGTTTTGGTCTTTTCTGTCGGCCGAGGCAGCCTTCTTCCCCCCCTTTTTTTTCCTCCCAGTCTTTCATGGCTGTTATTGGGACAAGTTGTGAGGAGGAAGAGTTCTTGGGGTTTTGTAGAAAATGAGCACTGGCTTCCATTTTCCCAGCTCAACACGAAAAGGCTCATATTACTAAAGATCTCCACATCTGCCAGCGGTTTGGGGTAAAAGGGAAAGGATGGAGAGGGGGGGAAAAAAAGCAAGAAAAAGACGCTTTATTACATTTCAAAAGTTCAAACTCAAAGTGGGGCTTTGCTGGCATAAATTCCTGAAGCTCGAGCTCCAGAGAAGACGAGTCCTGACAGCTTTCCATCGACGGCCTCTTTTCAGGTCGGCACTCGGATATCACACGAGACAGGAAGGGGAATGGAAAAAATAGTGGGCCGTCATAAGGAGCAAAGTATGGATTTGATGATTGGGCAACTTTACTTGGCCGTAGCAACTATGTTA
Source organism: Aulonocara stuartgranti (assembly GCF_965226115.1). NCBI lineage: Eukaryota > Metazoa > Chordata > Actinopteri > Cichliformes > Cichlidae > Aulonocara > Aulonocara stuartgranti. The sequence goes on from NC_138949.1 coordinate 10,795,837, forward strand.
GGCCTGGATCAAATCATCTGGCCCCTTTTTTTCAGTCACTATTTAGGCCTTATTTCAATAATGTCACGGCTAATGCACAAAAATCCTTATGCAACATTTTTCTGACACATGCATGCATTGGCAAGAGCGTAATTTGGTTTGGATGGAGAAGCTTTTGTATCATTATTATTTTATTGCTATGGAATGCTCAACTCCCATTTGCCAGCAAGGTTTATGTAGTGTGAATTCTGACCACCCAGAAATCAAGAAGACAAGCCTGCGCTCACCTCATTGGTGCTCAGGGTTAGGATGCGATCCAGATCCTCTACTAGCTGCTTGAAGGTGGGTCTCTGGGATGAGATGGCATGCCAGCAATCTTTCATCATCATGTACCTGAAAAAGAGATAATTATGGTCAATTTATTAAAAGAAAAACTCTGGGGATGAAGGGAAGGACCGCAAATTGTTTAGGGAAGTATACAGTAAGCTGCTCACTCAGATTTCTCCATTATCAAAGAAAAAAAAAACAAAAACTGCAGACTCTGACTTTTTTTTTTTCCCCACATTGTGAAGCCCTGCTGTTGATTAGAAACATGTCTCTCAGTGTTTTGGATTTATTTTAATATTATAATGTGTACTCTCTGTTTATCCGCCTCTGCTATTCCCCCATCAGCCCTCTCGCTGTGGCACCGCCGCAGAAACTGTGCCATTGTCTGCTGACTGCAGAGGTCTCATTGTGAATGAGGACACTGATAGCAGACAGGCACAGCTGTGCAGAAGCCCGACTGAGTGGACACAGAGCCGCGTAGTCATGGATCTGATGGGAGACTGGGCTGGCATTCAGTCTCGATGCACGACGTGATGTGTATTTTGGTAGCAGCTCAGTTAGAGAATATGTGCTTTTCGCAGAAAAAAAAAAAGCTAAACTTACAGCTCGTTGGTGCAGTTTCCGGGCTTGTCCATGCGATGGCCCTCTTTAAGCAACTTGAAGAGCTCCTCAACGGGGATGCCAGGGTAGGGTGAGCCCCCTAGGGTGAAGATCTCCCACATCAGCACCCCAAATGACCAGCTGGCAACACAAGAATGAACATATATACACATTAACATGTTAACCAGGGTGTTTAAGAATGACTAGAGCAGGAAATATATATCTGTGTAAATAGTGCTCTAGAATTTGCAAACCAGTACAAATGTCCTTAAGCTTCTAATCATTTACATACATAACATTTACTTGGCTATGGGTTAGAAAATTACAACAGTGTGACAGCCGTGGTGTCAATGCCCTCTTTCTGTTGTCCAATGACTCGTGGTTCAAACGCACTGCCAGTGCTACTCTGGCCCCGATCTCAATGATGGCTTTTGTTCCCGGCTGGCCAGTTGCACAGACTCGCATTGTCTGATCGCACCACACCAAAACAAACGCTGGACCACCCACTATTGACAAAAGAGCCAGAAAAGACAAAAGAACTCCAGAGATGGCTGGTGACTATTAATTTTTAACTACTTCCTCATTGCAGCATCCGGTTGTTTAACATCATCGGCTTTCATGCTGCTGACGTCATCATCGCGTACCGAGCGTTTCAAATGAATCATTCGAGCAATGACAGCACGCTTGATTCATGTTCACCCAATGGCTGCAGCTATTGTAACGTGCAGACACATTTGACAAAACGCAGTGTGTGCACATGCATTCAGGCAACCACAATCTGTGTTAGTGGTCTAACTAGGCAAGTATGCACAGAGGCAGGTTGGGCATTTATCAGGATCTTCCATCTGTTTACACAACCAGCCAGCCAGGTTTCTTCTCTGCTCTATCACTGCACTTGTTGACACACTCATTTCTCCTTTCTGAGATTGTAACCATCGCTCAGCGCTTGTTGGGGAGAACAAGTTTGTGTCTACTTGCAGTCAGCCATGACGTACCAAACAAAGCAACACGCTTGGGGTCAATTTACCTGACCTGGAATGCGGCCAGGTGGATCTGTATGTACTCCAGCCAACTAGATGCAGAATCTATACTTAAAAAACAACCAGTCAATAAACATTCAGTTGGGTTTTTTTGTTCTCTATTGTTGAAATTTCTGATGACAGAATGCAGCACAAAAACCAGAGAATAAATGAATATGCGATTCGTATGCAAATATGAATACTCGAGGCCCTGACAGCTGGACTGTAAAGTCAAAACAACAGCACACGAGTTCAATTGGAATTCATGTATTCATTTAATCTGATGTCACGTATGGATCGCTTGTCATTCTGGCGACCAGCGTAAGCGCCGCTCCAACTGCACCTCTGAGAAAAAGCCAATTACTAAAAGTGAGTGATGAATCGTAATTAGCGGTGAGCTAATAAGCAGAACTACAGTGGCCACTTCATGACTGCACCCCACCCCCCATTCAGCTCCTCCCCCTTGTACTTCCTAGGGTTATTGATTGCTGCTGTGGAACACGAAGGGCATCATGTGTACTTACACATCCTTATGTGCACAAACAATACACAGAGGCACGGACAGGAAAGAAATTCTCTATCAAAGGGCTTAGACGGATAAGTGCTATATTTAGTGTGCTACTGCTGTATGACTGAAACACACACACACACACACACACACACACACACATAAAGCCTCCCTTCCCAGGGGTCAGCATGCAAGGCATTTATCTAATTGCCACATACACTTTCTGCCGCCAGTGTCTGGAGCAGAAGCTTCAAAGAATGCTGTCAGAACACATAAGACTCAAACACCAAAAAGAGAGGGACGCGCTCCCTTTGTTCTGTTTTTAGAATGAGTACTCTTGATCTTAAAAAGAAAGAGAGACAGAGACGGGTCAGCAATTCACATACCAGATGAATGAAAATAAGAAGAGTAGGGGAAAAGGGGGGGGGGGGGGGGGTATTTTGATCGTGGAACTGCTCCAAAATGATGATCCACATGTTCAAAGTGTTGCTGAATAAGGAGAGGAGAGTGAAGAGGGGATGGCAGGGAGTTAAAAGAGGCTGGATGCAGGGAGGATGAGGCCTGCACAGGGAGGCTGCAGCATTGTTGCGTTTAGAGGTGCATGGGGGGCCCAAACAAGATGGGAAACTTCCGAGCAGGGCCGGAGGAGCAGGGGTGAATCAGAGGGGGAAAAGAGGAGGTGCTGGTGGGCTCCGGGTTCCTTCTAGGCCCTTTGAAGCCGGCCAGATTAGTAACACGGCATTGGCTCCAAGTCTAGCGTGAAATCCTCACTTTTGCCACAGACTGGCCACTACTGGCCCCCTACAGCCAGTCATCCCCCTCAACCTAACACTCACCAACACTGCACCAAAAAAAACCCCAAAAAAACCCCAAACCATCACCTACCCTCTGTTCCTGTACCCCATGAAAAACAATCACTCTGACTGCAGGCTATAGAAACTAGCTGTGACAGCATCTTTTACTTTATGATAAAGCTTAATGTACCACTGATGTGAGTAAATGGATTTTGGATTATTTACAGTGGTGGGACACAGAAACACTTTGTTATATACTTACACATCACTCTGGTGTGTGTAGACCCGGTCGAAGAGTGCCTCTGGAGCCATCCACTTCACCGGGAGACGACCCTGAGGACGGACACACATACACACACACACACTCAGGTGAGAGGTCAAATAAAATGTACCCCTTAAAAGACTGCCGAGCTCTAAATTTCTTGCTTCATCAGCAAGAAATTCAAATCCCTCATGACCAGGAGATCTCATTACTCCTGGAAAAGCTGATATGTGGAAGTAGTCAAGGGAATAAGGCACTAGAGGAGCGACTGTCTAGGGGAGAATGGATTTCCCTGAGGAACGTTTACATTGTTAGGGCAATAGAGCTGATAAACAGGGTCACGGATAAAGAAGAGTCTATCACTGTAGCATTGAAACACTTGCCGGGAAGCTAAGCGTAGCTGACAAGGCGACCTTGGTGAGTATATATTATCATTCAGACACTAAATAGGTATTCTTTAGTTACAGATGCTGTGGTGGGCAGCAAGTTAAATACACAAAATCTGAATTTGCTGTAGTTTTCATTCATTCCATAAAGAATTATGAAGCAATTCAATAAAAGGCTGATGTAAAGTGTCCCATTCCTGTCAGACCAATGAAGATTAACAGAAATATTAAAAAAATGCAGCACTACAATGATGCCTCTGTCTTTATTGGTCCCGTTTCAATCATTGTCGCATTTGCTTGCCCTAATCTTCGTCACCGTCAGCATCATCGAATATTGTTGTTGTTGTCAGCTAGTTCTCAGCGTGATTGTGCATGCGATGAAAAGGCAATCATGCATATGAAATGAGGATGCGCAGGCAACAACGTTCTGCGGTGGGAAAGAAAGACACCACTGGGCCGCTATGGAGATGTCAATTACGGCTAAGCTGCTGCTCCCTCCCCTCTCGCTCGGTCTCTTTTCTGGGCTAATTGTATAAGTGTCGATGAAACCAAAAGAACAAGAGACTGAGGGGTAAACAGGCAGAATCTCCAGAAGCACTAGATTCACAGGCCGCCTGGGAACCTGCAGCTTTTGCCAAGACACCAGCGGAGGAAACGGAGTGAAACAGAAAGATGAGGGAAGGGAAGGAACTGGAGCAAAAGGAGAGGAGGGTGAACTCATCCCCCGCTGAAGCTCTCCAAAAAGCATCCGCTGACACGCAGAGTACTTACATTGGTCGTCTTTTTATAGTAGTCGATGTTGTGGACATCCCTGGCCAGGCCGAAGTCGGCGATCTTCATGATGTTGCTCTCTGTGACCAGGACGTTCCTCGCTGCCAGGTCTCTGTGTATACACTGAGATGTGGATTGAGAAAAGAGGGGGGAGGGAGAAGATGAGAATAAGACAATTACCTCATTCTGTAAATAAATCAACTTGGAAACAGGTGCATGCTTTATTTGGGATGGTGTTAAAGTGTCTGTGGTGCATGAAATCATCCAGAAATCTCCTGCACAAAGGGAGTGCTGGACTGAATAACACGACGCCACATCGACTACACAGTCTTCAACAAGCCTGGATCAGTAAAGATTCCTCGCATACCTTGACACATGTATGGTTGTACATATGCACTTTAGCGTGTGCGTGCGTGTGAGGCAGCGTGCTCTGTCACATTCCAACAGTTAGAGGGAGCGTAATGCTGCTTTCGGCCAACATGGCTGCACCCCTATTGTGAAAACTTAATTCTTCTACACAGAGGGGCTTTTGTAGTGGAATGAGAGACAATGTAGGGATTTGGGCAGAGAGGCGGGGTAAGAGTTGTGTTTTTAGGAGACAGTATTCCCACAGTGAAGCACATACAAGCTTCTACGTAAAACCTTTGTGGATACAGCACATCAAACCCTCTGTGTGCTGGCACCGAGATCTGTTTTGGCAACCAGCAAGCGTGCGATCGATATGAGAACAGGGCATTGTCTGTGTCTGTGCGTGTCCTCTCCTTACCTTCTGCGATGCTAGGTACTCCATGCCCCGCGCCACCTGATAAGTGCAGGAGACCAGATCTTTGAACGTGAGCTGTTCGTCTGAGACACGGGCGATGTCGTAGGAGTATTCCATGCCGGGTGGCCGGCGGGCTCGGAGGTACTCCCTGAGGTTACCTTTGGAGGCGTACTCGACTATGACATAGAGGGGGCCTGCACAAGAGACGGAGCCAAACAAGTGTTTGAACTTGAATTATTCCCTTTGAAACAAAGTGACAAAATTCAGAGTGAATTTTAATGAAAAACAGAACATTCAGATCATAAAACCAGCGCTTGCTTCATGGAAATTTCTGCTCAAAAACAGTTGAGAAGGGCTGTGTGAGAAACGGCATTAAAGCAGCCAGTCTGTGCAGAGCTGCATTTCAACAGTTATGTGCATTTCCAAAACTCAGAATAGCCAATTCTTTTTCTTCTTTTCCTTTTCACAGTAATTGCTCCAAACACAAATCTGCATATGAATAGACGATTCCTGTTGCTTTGCATGCAGCTGAACAGCCCGTGTGCACAGAAAGAGACTACGCTCACTGAAGAGCAAACCACTGACTATCATGTGATGACAATGTAGCTTTTTATCATCTTTTTTAGTGACAGCTATACTGGAAACCTCAAAGACTTTAACATTGTCCCCTGAGACTAACTAAGCAGAGTAAGCCAGTGGGTTTTTAGTATTGTTTTCATGGGGACTCAACAAGTGTGCTTAAGGACACTAAAGGGTCCTGTGGCAAACCTTTATGGCATTGTACAGAAAATCAGCAAACTCATCTGCATATGCATGCACACTGATTCTCACAATCAATGCACTCACCATCTTGTGTACAGGCCCCCAAAAGGTTAATGATGTTCTTATGTTTGCCGATCATCTTCATCATCTCCATCTCTGACACCAGGTCAGACAGGTCTTTCTCGGTGGCGTCATCTAACAGCAGAAGAAGTCACATATTAAAGGTTGCCAAGAGAAGGTCTGAAAAACACACACCCCATGTTCCAAACGCCCCTTTAACCCTTTGGCTCAGGACTAAGGAGCTGTCCCTTTAGACAGCACCCTGTTTTTTAGGTGCGTCTGATTAAGTGCGGATGACAGACAATGTCGGCTCGAGTTACAGCAGCGAGGGAAGCTCCCCACAATGACTACAGAGGCATCCTTTCAGCACCAGGGCAAGGGAGGAGAAGGAATTAAAGACGTTCAATCTGGATTCATTATCTGCTGCACAGGCTCCTTTTGTCATGGAACTGATTGAGCAAGTGGAGATATCCCAATAGCCAGACTGGCATTGCCTGCATTCCACTGCACCATTACCGTATCTGGAGTCGTTTTAAAAAAGCAGACGTATACTGTCGAGGTCGGCTCAATAGCCTGCTGCCATGTCTGATCTCACCGTACCCCGCAACCTCAAACCAACCCAGTGCCCCCTCCTCCTGTTTTCATTAATCTCAGCAGTGCTGCTAGTGTGACTTACTTCTTTGTGTGGGTGCTGACTGAGCTCCAGCCAGCTGCTGCTCTGGGGTCAGGTATGTAACCGCACCCTAACCCTTACCTTCCCAACCTGCATCCCTCTAGCTGTCACTCAGCAACCACCAATAAGGAATAATAACGACAGCCCCAGGCTCCACCACGCACCTTTAGTGAACCCTCACTGGAACATAAATCACCTGTAAAATGTTCTCACCTTGCTCAGAAGACACAATGAAGTAAGTGTACATCTTATCCCCGCGGTCTGACACACAACGCTACTGAGACTCACTTACCTTTCAGCATCTTGACTGCAACAGTTACAGCCTCCTTGGGTTTGTCCTTATCGATGCCCAGGGCCTCTGCCATTACGACTTGGCCAAAACAACCCTCACCAAGGGGTTTGCCCAGGGTCAACCTGCAGCCACAGAAGGAGAAGCAAGAAGGAAAAATAGACAGGAAGCTGATTAGCTGCAGAAAGGGAGACAAATGCATGAGGCTGATTTGTGTGCACTGACTCACCCACAGTGCTGCAGTAAACAGGTTAGAGTGTGGGAGAGAGGGTTAATGAAACCTGGCACAGAACCAGCTTGTCAACCTCACCCTATCGGTTTTGGGTTTTTTTTCTCTAGACTGCTACGTTTAAATCAGATTGTGTCTGTGTGAGTGTTTTATTGGCACAGCGACCGCAGCCTCTGCCAGGGCAGTAGGTAGGAAGGCAGACGTGGCTACGATAATCGTCTGATAAAGTCAGGGAGAGCACTAATTTCTAAACTGTTTACCCTCTCTTGGCATGTTTCAATATACACTCTTCTCAAGTCATTACACAGAGCCTACTTTAGCCTTAAAACATTGGCCTCAGAAGGATGGAATTCTTCCTTTAGTTTGCCTTACAGGTGCATGTTTCAAAATCTGGTGTTAAATTTAACGTCCAAACTCTATTACACTGATTTATCAATCAGGGGGAGAAATTCTTACACAGGCTCTTTCATAACTTTGCATCAGAGCTGCAGCACCAATCAGACCACTGAGCTGGTAGTGTAGCCTCCTGTCTGTTATTTGATTGACAGTAGAGGCCCTTACCTTAAGGCTCAGTGTACAGGCTATGTAAATATTCAAACTGGGACATGAAAAAAGCCTGTGGCCCTTATGTAGTAACACAATCCTCTGTCTGTCCACACTCAATGACAACCAGTCTGTCTTTCCAGCCACACATAATCAATGTTATTTTTCCTGCACACAAACTGCAAACGTTAGCATTCCTAAGCCTTCTGCAAGCCCAACGTGATCCCTCGGGCGGTAGGATGGCAAGCAAGGAATAAAGACTCAAACAGAGGCATGCATTTATTCAACCCAGACAAAACAACTATGGTTGCTTCATCTAAAGGGGGTCTAAGTGTTAAAAAAAGCAAACCTCAGCAGAATGCCATTCAGCAGCACACACTCACAAAGTCTAATATGATATCAGAAATGTTTTTCCCCCACTGATGACTGGTGCTAAAAAATTTTATTTATGATCCAAGTTCTGTTTTTTTAACAACTCATTTTAACAAAAGACAGGCCTCCTTTCAGACTAACAGCTTTGGATTTTCATTTTTCATTTCAAAACGCAAGGCCTCAAGACAGCTTTAAACTGCTCTAACCTTTGCTGTCCTTTTAAATCCACCCTAAAGCTTATCACTGGCTGTAGTTACTGTGACTAACCGAAACCTCAGCGGTGCTAATTCCTCTGGTATGAAACCGAGCAAACACTCCTAGCCCAAACATGCAGATGAAAGCTGTGAATGCTAACCACTAATTAGCACATCTTCGCTCCTTCCCAACAGAAGCATGTGTGTGTGTCACTACGGGTGAGCGAGAGTGTGACGTAGCAGTCGTTGTAATGATGAGGCGGTGTGCAGCGTGCCAAGTTCAGGTCATTTTACTAAAGCACCAACAGATGAGCCAGCAGCCCTTTATCTCAGTTACCACAACTGTGCTTTAACAGTTAGTCATTAAAGTCTGCACTCTTCACCTATAAAAATGATTAATCTGATCATTTAGCAGGTGAGATCAAATCAGATAGAGGCTCAAAGACGGCCCCAAAAAAGTATTATGCATACCATCAAACAATTACTGCACACAGGCTCTGAATCCTTAGTGTTTTTCTGAATACCCCCTTTCAAAAGAAAGCAGGACTGGGTAGCAGATCAGCATTTTCAGGTGTTTTTTGGTTTATGCAGGAGCTGAATTTGATTTACATAATTGTCTATTTGGCATTTTGTAAAGTGGTGAGACATGCAAATAAGAACAGGGAGTTCTTATTTGCGTGACACGAGCCTAATCTCAAATTCTTTTCTGAGGGAAAAAATAATCAGTTATGGTTTTCCTTTCTTCAGGGTACAAAAACACCAGTAAGTAGGAAGGATAATGTCTGTGACAGGAAAAGGAAGAATATTTCTCACCTGTCTCTAGAAAACTCCCACCGCGGATCCTCAGGAAGGTCGTACTCTGGGATTGGCTCATCGTGTGCAGAGCTCCGCCGTGTCGTGATGCGCACCAGAGGCGTGCTAGAGTTCATGGAAGAACTCGAGTCTGCTGAGACCTGCAGGATGAAAGGGGATTGGCTGATCACCGCGGTCTGGATTCACAGATCAGTTAGAGCTCCGAGGCATCACTAGAGGAGTAATTGAGGCATGTACGACTGACTACTTTATTTACAAAATAACAACATTGCTGGGAACTCTGGCGCGTCAGCACAAGTAGTATATTTGGGAATTCCACATTTAAGGCTTTGGTATTACGATAAAGTCGTTCCCAGAGCCGGAGATTACATTTCAATGATGATTAATTGAGCAGCAACAGTAATTTTGATAAATATGTGTTAAATGCTCAGCTTCGCCACCGTCTCCAGGGCTCATCTCTCCTCCCTCCAGCCTAACCTTACCTTGACACAGGAATCAGTCTCTCTGCAGAATGTAATCCAACACTTTTTGTACCTTTTGGTTTTCCTTTGAGGGAAAACTGTGGCTCATACACAGGGTGAAAAAAAGAAAAACTGTGGCTGCAGTTTCAGGCAGCAGTGCTAACTTGTACAAAAATGCACGCCACCTAAATGAGATCTGGAAGTAGATTCTTTAAGATACCACATCAGTTGTAATCTTTGTGTTATTTACAAGTGTATCAACCATGTATGAAAGCCCTGAGAGGCATGTGAGAAAGAAACAAAACTGATTACTGCATTTTTTTATCTCAAGTCTTTGCGAGCTCTGTTGCTCTTTATACGACATGGCCTTACTTTGGTCTTTTAAAAGAAATGGTTATCATAAAAAAAAACAAAAAAAATAGCATGTTTTTTTTGTTTGTTTGTTTAAATTGTGGCAACACCTTCATTAGGAGAGAAAACTATGTAGCTCAGATTGTGCCACAATGTTTTTTCCCCTCACCTCTCATTATTTGCTATGCAGCTTTTATTTTTTCAGCATTACTCTATATCAGGGGTTGTCAAAGGTACAGCTGACAAAAACGATCCCATTTGGCCCCTTGGACTAGAAGCGTGAAAACTGCAAAGAAAGGGTCCCAAATTTGGAGACTTTTTACTGCTTATTTATTTATTTTAGTGGAGAAGCATTGTGTGTTGCAAGGTTAAGTTTATGCAAGCCAGAGGTTGGAGTCCTCATTAGTTTTATGACGTTCTTACTAACAAAGAAATAACCCCTGGCCTGCTGGACCACACCAAGAAAGGTGATCAACGCAATGAGCCATGCTGACACATTTGCTTGACTTGCAGCATGAGTGTTTCTTTGTAATGCAGTAAAGTGACTGAATGTGGGAAAAAAAGTGCATTATTATAGTTCGATTTGCAAAAGAACCAGTAATTAAAAGTTTATTTAATAGATTATTATGCACTGGCTGTGCATATCCAACCCACTGGAGATTAAACTGGCCTGTAAGATAAGTTTGATACCCCCAACTATATCATCTAGACTGTCTGTTATTATGTTTTGTGTTTTCAGCATGTATGCAATGTGTGTTATTCTCCTCTAGAGGTGTAAGATGCCTTTAGAACTCTTTATCTACTTTCTGTTACCTGGCGGCGCAGGGGGATCTGCTTGGTCAGTTTGTGAACCGCTGGCTGGCCACCAAAGTCGGGCTTCTTTGCAGTGTTCCTCATGCGGCACACCACCACAATGCCCACCATGCAGGCAATGAGGAAGACGCCCGCGCAGTATATTGCGATCTCCACGTAGTCTGGGGAAATGGACTCAGGAGTTTTCTCAAGGGCTGAGGAAAACAGAGAAATGGCAGCGAGGGTGAGGTCAGGCGAAGAAGGTTAAAGGAACACTCTCTAGGATTGCTCACATATGTGCTCTCCATTTGCACAGACAAACACGGGTATCAGACAGACAAACACAGAGACAGATGCTCTGGAGGTGACTCATGTATAAATGTAATCACCATCAACGAACTATCTAAACAAAAATTATTTTGTTGCATATCCTCTCCTCTCTATTTTTCCCAGCATTCCTAGTTAAAAAACAAAAAAAGTCTAGAAACTCCGTACAGGGCTTAACAGTCTAAACAGACAATTAAATCTTGACTCAGCCAGTCCAACCAGGCCTGCATCTGTCTGCATTCTGTGCTAATGTTGGAGACACGCGAGCACAAACCCACACCCACAAACGGTGGAACAATGAACGCTTCACTTCAGATTGCAAAAGGGAAAGCGCTGTCCTATATGGTTGCGTATCGCCTGAACTTCCTGTCAGAAATGGTCTTAGTTTATATTTGAGTGTGTGTGTGTACACTATAGAAACAGACTGTTCCATAATGCATAGCCTCCAGACCACAAACAAGGCTTTTGTACAGTACAGCCAACCAAACTGCCTTTCAGCCAGCTGGAGGTGAAGCTACTGTACATGTAGGAACCTTTCTTCAGCCTACTTTGTATCTGCTGGTCCAAAAACCACAGCGCACACACACTCACACACAGAGGAGTTACAGCCTTAAAGGCGCCAGCCGTGCAGATAGAGCTCATTGAGTGTAATAAATATTGCATATTACTCCCAGAGGAAATAGCCTGCTTGTGATCATTATGCGGTATTGTTTACAGACAAAACCCAAACTATTATCTTGTTACAGCCTTAATGATGGTTTAATACTGGCTGTCTGTTGAGGGCTGCCGACAGCCAGCTACTCTCAGTCACATTTAATGCCCACTGTACTTTTTGAAAGGAACTTGAGCATCAATAATCACCCGTTTAGCCTGGAACTAACTCGTCGATGAGTTTTACGTTTCTCATCCTTTGGCATGTGTAATTACAGCCCGGACATTCAGCAATGGACAAAAATAGAGGATTAAAAAAAAAGGATGTTGATAAATGACGACGCACACAAGCATAAGACATTCACTGTGCAGAAGTTGAAAGCTTTGGCTCTGATAATTGAGAAAGTCAAGCCAACGTGAAGCGAGTGTTGAGCTTTAACTTTCAACCTTTATTTCAGGGAGAAATAAGAGTTTTTAAAAGATTCCAATTATCAGAGCCAGAAGGGGGTAAAGTACAGCTTGAGGCATAAGGGGGAAAAAATGCTATTTTTGTGGCACTCAAAGACTTTCCCCGAGAAGCAGGAGACAAACAAGAGCGACAGAAGAAAGGCAAACCTTCCCCACGTTTTGGAGTCTACAGGTACTTGAACTGTTGCTGGAGCACACCAAACCACCCTGTCATCTGCTGTGAGCATTCAGCAGCTCACCAGGCCATATCATATTATAGAATACAAGCTCTCCCTGCTTTTTGCAGTGCATTGCCTTGGATGATGGCCGCGCTGGCTCCTAGCCATAATCTGCTATTTGAGTTGTGTGAATTAGACTCCAGAGGGAGGATTTGCCTTCCAGAGAGATAATTGAAATGACACAATCCAATCATTTTTGGAGAAGAATGAGAGCGGGAAAAGAGAAACAGAAGACAGTACATGGGTGTATATACCTGGAAGCACCGTCAACCAAGCAGTGTGATAGGAGATCCCAATAGAATTACCCGCCAAGCACGTATACTCCCCAGCATCTTCAAATGTTACATTGGGCAAGTAGAGAACTTCTATCTCCTTATCTGTGGTGTTAACACCTGCAGTCTGGAAGAGGAGGAGGAAAAGAGGGAAGGTGAAAGTAGAAGAGTCAAAGAGAGAAATAAGGACGGAGAGAGAAAGAGAAAAAAATGAGACCCCACAGCACCAAAAGAGAAATCAGAGGAGCTGGATAGTATCCATCGTTGCAGTTCCATCTAGAGGAAAGGATGTTGGGAACACTCGGGGCTGGAGAGGACACAGATGGAACCCAATATGCCACCAAATACATGAGGAAAACAGAACAAGTGCACCAGAAACAAATACCCAAAAGGTTCCCATCACCCACAGAACCTGCTAAGAAAAGGCAAGTCTAAACCACACATTAGACACATGCACAACACAGAGCGAGCATGGAGAACACTGCAACACCATGCATCACCTTGACACAGCTCGCACAGAAAAAAGATGCTAGCTGTGTCAATTTTGATGTCTAGGTGTGCGGGCTCGTCCAGTGCTTCCATGGTCTCACCATTCCCAGGTAATGACGGGGGGTGGGGGAACAGCTATTACACAAGGGCGCAACATAAAGGGGGAAAACGGACTGTGATACCAGGACAACCAAGGGACCACCAGCAGGACCACCACAGCACAGCAAGTCAGGATCGAAGCCTATGAAACCACACCGGAAGGTAGGGAGGGAGTGTAGGTGAGTCAGGTCTCATAGGTTACCTGTGATGACAGTCAGCCAGCCCGACTGGCTGACCTCGCCTATATAATTGGAGGCTTTACAGATATATTCTCCAGCATCTTCTTCTGTCACGTTGGTGAGTGTGAGCACTTCCACGTCTGAGCTGTTAATGCCTGAACGCTGCAATCCACATACACACACATTCTTAGACACGCACATCAAATGAATGAGCAGAATTAGTCAAACATCACGACTACAACTACTGCATATGGATCTGCAGGAGAGAGGAGAAAGCAGGAATCCCCACGGATAAAACCTGGCACTTCATCAGGAGAAAAACAGAGTTAGTTCCTTATATGACTGCTGACATTCACCTGGAGTCACTGGCAGAACGCCACAACGGAGGGAAGGATTTTTGTTTACGCAGAAATAAAATCTAAAAGGGGACGTGAGGCGACCTACCTTTAACACTCTGACATAGGGGTGTCCATCTATGCCGTAGCGGCTGCCGTTTTGAGTGATATGTTTTAGCCACTGGATGTGAGGTTGCGCATCACTGTAGACCTTGCAAACGAAACGGGCATCCTCTCCTACGTGGACAGTGGTGTTGGCCGGGAGGCCGGCCTGAAGAATAGGCCGATGAGGAGACCGCTCTGTTGAGAGAGAAGAAAATTAGAACATGTCTAAATGCCTGCCACTTCCCTTTAAGAGTCTCGTAGTTAAATCTGATGTTTAAGAATGTGAACGTTGATTTGTGCTTTATGCACTGTGAGTGTGAATGGTTTTTCCGAGCAGCCCAGGCAGGTATAATCATGGTGATCCCGATGTGTAAATCTAAGAAGCTCTTGAAAGCTACAAACAAAACAAAGAGGAGTATCTAGCTCTAGTAAACAGAAATCAGGTAGAGGAGGACTTTTAAAAATCGAGGTGCACATTGGGGGTTAACCTAAACTATGTGCCCGTCTCGGAAAGCGGAATATCTTCATAGCGCCCTCACATCTCGACTTATCTGCATTCTTTTACAAGCAAACATTTGCCCAGAGCGAGACCTGTGGAACAATGCCCCCTTTCAAACACCACCGCTATGAAGAGCCCACCAACCCCCACACTGACAGCAACCACCCGCTGCCACTAAACTCTCACACACGCACAAAGTGACATCACCGAGCCGGGGGCGCCGCAGCGCCTTTCCAAAACAAAGCCTGAAGGTAACTGTAGTGAATACGTTTGTGCCCGTGTATGTATACGTGTCGGGGTTCGTCACGGGGGATGGTCAGAGCGTGGAGGCTGGGAATTAGAGAGAAAGAGGGGGAAAAAGGGGGGGGAATAATTAGCAGGGTGAAAGGAAGGAAAGACGAGGGATCGACAGATGGATAGTGCAGAACCTAAGAGGTAGAGACTTCTTCCATGTGTCTGCATTTGTCTCCACGCTCCACCTTTTTGACATCTGTCAGATCAGATCAATCCCACCCCTTATTCCTCCCTCCTCCCCTCTGCACATTCCTAGAGCACGTCTTGTTTATTGTCTCTCTTTATTTGCCCCCATTTTCTCTCCTCTCCCATACTTCACGAGCCTCCGCACCCTCTCGATCTTTACAAAACAGGGAGAGGTGATCGACTTGAATTTCGTGCTCTCTTTGTAAAACATACCGAACAGCATTTTATGAGGCAATTTTCTTTTTAAAGAACTTTAAAACCATTTCAAAATGTGAAACAATCACACGCAGAGGAACATGTTGGCAAGTCAAAGGACTTTTTCCTTTTTCTTTTTTCCTTTAAATGAACTTGAAACTTTATTATAGCTGTGCCAATTCTGGCTGGAGCATTTAGAGCTGCATAGCTGACTACTTAGACTAAATGACAGAATATGTGGTGGTGTGAGAAAAATAGGCCACGTAATGATTTGGGAGAAACCCGCAAACAATAAAAGGCTGTGGAGCTTTTCTTTCTTAAATTAGAAAAAGGAATATCACGTGTGTGTGTGTGTGTGTGTGTGTGTGTGTGTGTGTGTGTGTGTGTGTGTGTGTGTGTGTAAACTCTTAGATCTGATGTTGTGAGGACACAAGTCTGTTCATGCTGTCACATGGAGGAGATTTGGCTTTGGGAAGTTCCCATAGCATAAATCATAAAGATTTAGCATGAAAGGTCAGTTTAAGTTTAGAATAAGGTTAGGGTGAGAGTTAACGAGGTAGTAGTTATGGTCAAGTCTCCAGTAAATGAACACAAGGGATGGGAAAGTGTGTAACGCGTGGTTATGGGTCTAGAAGTTTCCCCATTGAACTTGTACAAGAACTTAAAGGAAGGAAGCAGAAGACATATTTGGAAAAAATTCCAGTAAGCAACAGAAAAATAGGCCAAAGTTAAGGTTTCTCTGTATCAAAACAAACGAAGAAGCAAACCCCGCATTAATTTTTTATGTGTTGTTGTTACCAGGGTCACAACAAGGAGATGGCATTCCATCGTTCAAGTCTGATGAACTTTGGGTGCTGGGTGGCTTGGCACACAGTGACCTGAAGGTCAGGGAGGGGCTTAGGAAAAACACAGCACAGCACAGGAGGACACAGGGCTACCCACAAAATGTCACATAGCCACCCCGATCTCTTTTAACTCCTCATTTCTCCACTTGCCATGGCTGTCACTTTGCAACCCTTTCTCCAAAGCCCAGCTTGAACCAGAGCAAACTGGCTGCTTTTGGTTTTAAATCAAATCAAATCAAATCACTTTTTATTGTCACATCACATGTGCAGGCACACTGGCACAGCACATGCTGATCATGCAGGTCATTTGGACAAAAAAATTTTTAAAAAAAAAAAAGACAGATAAGAGCAGCATTTTCTGTCCCTGCTTCCCTGCCTTTTCTCTCTTTCTCCCCCTCTCTCCATTCTGTCCAACCAGCTATAATGGAGTAAAATGAAGCAAGAGGTTGCAGGGGGCAGTGGCTGTGGAGCCAGACATGGAGGGGGTTTACTGCTCTGCAATAAAACAGAACAAAAACAGAAATATGCAGTCTGAAGGAGAGCTTGAGCTAAGTGCAGAGCGAAGCAGAGCAGGGGGGCCTTAGTTGGGGAGCATTTGCGCCCGTGTGTCGACCTCCACATGTTTGTGTGCCTGTATGTTCACTTTTGTGCTAAAACCCTCAGGTATTTGATCTAAATCTGATACAGTGAAAATAATACTCATCATTACCATGGAGGCACTAATAAAAAGAGCGTGCAATTACAGCATGACTGCTAAAGATTAGTGACAGAGCTAGAACCATAAACTACAAATGCATGAGTGTAGCACCCTAAATTTTCTTCAGTGAAACAAGCAGCTGCAGCTTCATGTCTATTCTGATTATTTGTGGTTTACTGACTAGGCTGTAGAAGAATTACTATGTCAGATAAGTTATGATGCGCAGCAAAGGCCAAAGGAGAACTGGTTCAAATCCAATTTAAGATCAAAGTTGGTGTGTGCGCTTGCACAAGCACACAGGCTTACATTATCTACTATCTTTATCCCACTCCCCTTGTTGTCCGCACAATCGATTTTGCAAACTGAGCAGAAAAACAGTCTTTGCTGTCTTACTCCAAAGGTCAGAAAAGGGGGTTGACTGAGGTGGATCTGAACCCTGTGATACTGCTCAGCCAGCATTCTGTTGTCTCAGAGTCTAGATGATAAAATCATTCACAAATCTTTTTACTGACTTGTAAGTTGTACTAAATGACAAGAATTTGACATTTCATGACATCATCAGGGGCCAATTTGTAAGAAACATGAGTAGGTTCAACATTTTTTTCTTGCAATTTGCATTAAACTATCCTTTAAATAGACACTAAACATTTGTTTTAGCTCGTTGGGACTGACATATCAAGACAAATTACAAAAACAACCTATTTTATTTTATCTGGACAGCATCAAATCACAACAGCAGTTGTGGCAAGACACTAAATTCCCTACAATACAGGGGAAACCCCAATTACAACACAAGTACAACCTGAACTTTATCTGAATTTATAACCAGGAAATTAGACTTCATATTTTTAAGATATTCCTGCAGTTTAACTAAGTGGTGTGTGTCATCTCGCTTCACCTAGACACAAAGATGGGTATCGTCTGCACAGAAATGAAAATGTATGCTATGCTATCAAACGATGCTGCCTTAGGGAAGCATGTATAATGTAAACAGAACTGGTCCTAGTACAGAACCCTGTGGAACTCCATAATTAACCTTAGTGTTTGAAGAGGGCTCTCCAGTTACATGAACAAACTGGATTTTATTAGACATGATTTAAACCACTGCAGCGCAGTACAAAATACTGTGGTGAACAGTATCAAACTCTGCACTGAGGTATAGCAAGACAAGCACAGAGATGAGTCCACTGTCAGAGGCCATAAGAAGATCATTTGTAACCTTCACTAAAGCTGTTTCTGTGCTGTGATGGGCTCTGAAACCTGACTAAAACACTTCAAATAAGCCTTTCCTCTGCAGAAAATCAATTAGCTGTTTCACAACTGCTCTTTCAAGATTCTTCAGAATCAAGAAAGAATTATCAAAGCAGCTGTATGCAATGATATGTCTGTGAGAGGGTTATGAGTATTTTTTTTTTTAATTATTTGTAAAGAAATTCATGAAGTAACTACTAGTTAACGTAAAAGGAACAGAGCTCCGACTGTCAGTCTGGCTACAGTGCTGAAGTCTGATTGTTTTCTTCAATCACTGCTGAATAGTGAGACAAC
Source organism: Aulonocara stuartgranti (assembly GCF_965226115.1). NCBI lineage: Eukaryota > Metazoa > Chordata > Actinopteri > Cichliformes > Cichlidae > Aulonocara > Aulonocara stuartgranti. The sequence goes on from NC_138949.1 coordinate 10,814,189, forward strand.
CAGCTGTACAGAGGGCAAAAAAAAATAGAGCAATAAAATGTTTTTCAGGCCAAATGAAGATCTTCTACATTAGTGAGACACCACTCAATTCTTCGAGTAGTTTCAAAATCATCAAATGTTTAACTTAACACAAATTAAATATTGTTATATAAATTATTGATAGCCATATTAAAACTGTTGACATATTCATCTTTAGCTTCCACATTCCTCATTGACCTCCACCTGCATCCAGAGCGCACCTGGGCAATTCCACAGAAGACGCTCTATTCCCACTGTGAGAAACACCCACTGCCCTCCCCCTCCTCCATCCCTCCTTTGTTAGCCTCTCAGGTGTACTTTGAGCCTAAGTGTGTGTAGTACTGACCCACTACATCCAGGGTGTAGGTATGGTTGATGGATCCAAACTCGTTCTCCACCAAACAGGTGTAGTTGCCTTTGTCGGACGGCACCACGCTCTCCATGATGAGGGTCCAGTGTTGGCTACGCACCTGGGTAAAGGAGCAGTCTCTTGTTATGCGCAGACAGAAACTCACACAACTTATTATCACGTGCATGTCATTAAATACTGAGCCACTGAGCAGAGATTAGACACCGAGAGCCGGTGCTAAATGTGAAGACTAGGAGGAAAGAGAAAAAAAAAAGGAGCACACGACAGAGGGGATCTGAAAAGAAGCATTAAAGAAACGAGACGATCCGGTGTGCAAACAATATTCAGGTCAGATTTGAACAAAATGACTCTCCAACGTCACAATCTTTTCTTTATTCATGCAGATTACATACCCTGATGGCGAAAGCTTCCCAGTTTATATCACCGTCTAAGTTCCGAGTGCTCTAAGAAGTACTTACACTGCAAGTACGCCTAACATTGCCCTGCGTGTTTCCACGTTAGCCGTCTACCTCTTCTGTCAACCACTGCTATTTCATTTAGTCTCCCCCATCCTGTAGTCAAAGCCATTTTAAAAACATACAGTTATTCATACTTATTTGCAAAAATAGCTTCACCTCTGTGTGGCATCAGCAGGTGTGAGTTGACAATAGAGTTTCCATCAGCACACTGAAGAGACACTGTAGCCACTGCTTGTACAGGCCTACATTTCACACAATGGAGAGATTATACTACAGGGCTGGGCTCAGGTACAGCTTTTGTCCTGCCTTTGTTGACAAAAAGAGAGAAATGAACTGTCCACGGTAGATTTGACAGCTTGACTGTGTCATTTCCGCCACGTCGTGGCTGTTTTTTGTCCGTGCTGTAATGAGTGTGCTGAAAGCCAACGGGAAGCAACATTAGCGGCTACATCAACATTAATCTGCACCTAAACTTTCCTGGCAGTGAAATGTGTTTCCTCATAAACCACAAGTCATTAACCAGGAGCCCCAGACTCATTCAGCATCACTGGGTCTTTTCATAAATGAATTTCATAACTGTCCATTTGCATTATTAATGCACTTCATCAGTACGACTCCATCATATACAGTAAGGGGACAAAGATGAATTTAAAGGAGAGAAAACAAATTGTAACCAAATTGCGTATCAGACTAGCACCAGTTTAATCTACACCTGGAATCAAAGGTGTAAACATGCACAGCACATGAATTTTAAATATAAACAAGCTCAGCTATAGCATTTGTAAATCATATTTCAGGTCAAAAGAATAACAAGCTGGAATCACTATAAGTCTCCAACCTAAAGCCAGTGGGACAGGTTCTCCCTGATCGAGTTACCTCAACATTGTGAACTCATTTCAAACCTGACGCTACCGACTTTCTCTATGCATTACTGTTTAGGAGCATTTAACCCTTATGTCCTGGGCTTACATTTCTAATTGTTGGGGGTATAGAACCATGTCAAGTTACAGTGAGAGGCTCTGCAAAGTATCCCGGTGAGAAGAGGCGCACGGATGAGCAATTCCAATTTCACACCAGAAACCCTGCCCTCGTTTCCTCTGTCTTTCCTCCTCCCGTCTCTCCAGCGAAGGGTGGAAAAGGGGTGAAAGGACATTCAGGGAAGTATTGAAAGGAGAAGGCTCTCCTTGCAAATAAAATTCACAAAATGGCCATGAGAACCGCAGCCCAGAAAAGCAGCCAAAACCCAGAGAGGGAAGTGAGTTGACGTTAGTAATAAAAATTCTGATCTATTAGTGTTTATCCTACCTTATACCCTCCCATGCGGTCCTCTTGGCGGAAAGGCTTGCTGTTTTTAAGCCAGCGCAGCTTGGGCTTGGGGTTGCCTCCTGCAGCACAGCGGAACTTGACTGTGTTGGCAGCTGGCACCGCATGCAGCTTCTTCTCCATCTTTGCTGATGAGGTCCAATACGGCGCGCCTGCAACCAGAGAACAGTTGGTGTTGAGTGAGGCTGAGATTTCCTAATAATGTCCTCGGCATTAACATTTTGGCAGTGGGACTGCAGACTGGCTAAGGCATGTACATTTGAAGAATTACTGCAAGAAGAGACAAACCTGAAGCATTTGTAAAACTCCCAGGGCTTTGGGAACCCCAAACCCCCCCTCCAACAGAACAAAAACCAGAGCTCAACATTCACAGAGCTAAACAAAAACACACTTTTCCTGCAGGCTCGACGGGGTGTAGCAGGGGAGGAAAACATCGGCTCTAAGGGGAGAATGTGCCTGGGCGTTGCCAGGAGGGTAACTAGACCATCACATTCAATTTCATCTCATTCCACTTAGCAGCTTTTTTCCTCCCTCCACTTCCTCCAATTACCATAGCTGCCCTGTTTATCTGCCTGTCACTTGGCTAGATATGGACAGCAGGGCCCAGGACGCTTATCACCTTTTGAAAATCATTATGTGCCATCAGGGGAGAAAATGAATGTCACATTTAACGAAGGATATCAGAGTTTTCGCTGCATACTTTTGTCCAGATTCATATCAACACCAAACTGACAACCGTTATTTCTCCTACTGAAATCTGTCACCGTGCTTGTGTTTCGTCCATTTGTCAGCTCCTCTTTTTCTCACAATTTCAGTCACTCAGTCAGCTGGATTCCCCCGCCCCTCTTTTTTTTCTCTGCACCTGGGAGGGTGATTGCCTAAGCAGATGGGACTCGGAGGGGAAGAGAAACTCCAAGTCAAACAACAATCCAAACGGTCTTCCACACCATCACTTCCCCCTCATATGGCAAGTAACAGAGGGAATACCCAAAGATAAGACTGCTACTGGTTCAAACACAAGCTTAAATTGAAGGAGACTATTCCCTGCACTCTCTTTCCTTCCCGCCCATACTATCAGCAGAAGCCACCAATCATTTCTCTGGCTTAAACAACCGGACAAGTCGAGCATATTTGGAAAGTACAGTCAGTAAACATCGCTCTTCCTTCCTGAATGGATGCATACAGTAAGTGCTCGCACTATAATTAGTCACTACCCCTTTCATCTTCCTCCTCACTCTCACTATCACTGCTCTTCTTTTTCCTCCAGCTTCACTTCCGCACACTCGCCCTGTTATCACTCCATCCATTCAGACAGAGACAGATTAGGTGGAGACTAACCCATCGTGAGCCCGTCTCTCAAAACCGACCTCTGACCTCAAACTGGCAGCCGGTCAGAAGATGAGGTTGAGACATAAAAGGTGAGCAGTGCAGTTTCCCATGCTCTCTGTCCGGAGGGATAGCACTTCAAACCCAACAAGCCCTCAGATGAAGCCAAACTCTCGCTGGCCCAAACGCTTTGGCCTCCAGGAATCCCTGCCGCCCCCAAAGCCCTGCACATCCGGCTCCCCGCTCACGGCTGTTTATCCTTAGCTGGCCTGGGGTGAGCTGAGGTTATCTAACTCAGGCACTGAGAGTCAAGTTTTTTTTTCTCTCTAAGCTCCTCTAGAGAGCTAAATCTGCAAGTGTCCCAGAGAAGTATTTCATTGTTGAAATGATTTCTTGTTAAGCTGCAATATCCTCCTGTTTACCGTTCATCTGTGCAAGCTGAACAAGTGATTTTTCTTGATGGTAAATTAGTACCAGTGCTGGAAAAATCTGTCAAATCAAAGTACCTCTAAAATGTCAACTTTTACCATGTTCATATGGGTTCTTCACCAAGACAAATTTAATATAAAAGCATTCAATTTGTAATGTTTTTCTTGATCAAGCCGAAACGCTGTTATTTATTTTGACAACCTTTCATGATGGCAGGATTTCCTAAATCCAAAAAAGAAATATGCAACAAACGAAGGAAGCTTCAAAGAGTTATTACATATGTTTAACACATGTGAGGAAGGTTTAATTCGATCTGGAAGATAGTGGCAGATCAATCGTCATCAAGTTTTGATTCAGACATTGTTTAATCCTGGTTGGTTCGCTTAGATTTATGACATCAACTTTTCTTCAGCTGAGTCCCACCCAACAAGGAAGATGATGTCATAAGCAAAGTAAAAACTGAGACGGGGAGGAGTTCCCTTATAAAAATTCGAAAGATGCACAACTTTTACCAAAGGGAACACGCAATAAAAGTGAGCAATCATCTAAACAACACAACTGTAAACAGGATACAGGTCTGATGATTTAGACCCGAGCTTAGAGCGAAGCTCCTCGTGGCTTTTCAACTTAATCATGACATCAGTCCCCCCTGCCCCCCTTCCCTCCATCCACCACCCTAAGCATGGCTCCCCTCACAGATCCCTGTAGAGGCTCCTCTGCATCTTCTCCAATTACACCACCCCCCGCTGATAAACAAACAAATTTCCATCTTTTCTTCACTAGCATATGTTCGTCAGTCTTCTGTACAAAGTTTAAACAAAATGCTCTGTGTTGCCCGATCCAGAAAATAAAGCCACGAATATAAAGCTACACCCCTCACTCTCCACTCTCCTTCCCTCCCACGCCCACCCTCCTCCTTCTCGGCCCGAGGCCAAGGCTCCACGCCATGCTCAGAAAAGAGTTGGTACTGATCCAACACACCCCCACTCCCCTGCCTCTTTTTCTCCCCCCCCCCCTTTCTTTTAATAATAATCTTGGTTTTGAATTTTCAGAAACACACACGGCGAGAAAATGCAACTGTACTGCCAGAACAGCTTCGCCTTTGTTTTCAAACAGCTTATTACCATCAGAGTGGCTGGATCTTTTCCCCTCCACCATTTTTTTCTTTTACTCTTGCTCGAGTTCTGCTTCCCCCCCCCCCCAACCATCACCACCACATATTTAATGGATTTCAGGCAATTACAGTCAGCCCAAAAGTGGAGAAGGAGAACTCACGATGAGACGCAGCGCCTGTGGAGAAGTTTAACAAGATGTGGAAGCCCTCAACTTTGTTTCAGCCTCCTTTTCGTGAGAGCGTATGCGATCGCAAGCGTGCACATGCGCGCGTGCAGAAACATCCCAGATACTCGCCACAAAGTTGGGTAAAGAACTTTCTCTTTCTCACACACATGCACACACACACACAAACCCATCAGGTGGGTAACTGAGTCCAGATGGGCATCTTTCATAATGGATGAGCCCAGCTGACTAAATGGCTGACAGGATGGCTCCATGAGGCCTGACTACCTGTGAGACACAAGCTAGAAGAATGTAAGGAATCCCTGCACTCCCCTGGAGCGTCCAGCCTGAAACACACACACACACACACACACACACACACACACACACACACACACACACACACACACACACACGCAAATCTCAGGAACACTAATGTATAGAATAGCAGCAATATGGCTAAAAGTCCAATTTGACAAGAGTTTGGTGTCACTCCCAGAACAAATAAAGACCATCCACTGTCTGTGCTGCTTTAATCATAATCACAGAATCTCACTTCTGCTAACAAACTCTGACAAAGCCAAGTAGATTATTTCGCTTGGGGATTAAGCCTTTCTAAGTATTTGGCTATCACAATCAGCATCCCACACTTAAGTTCTGACATGCTCTTAGGGACTCTTCGGTATTTAACAGACTAGAGCACTCAAACCATGGTATGTGCTAATTTTAAAGCCCTTAAACTGAACTTTTTGTTATTTGATATGGGCAAATATGCTATTAGTTAATTGCTTTAGCCTTCTCTGCATCCAAAATGTGCATTTAAAGTGTCATGGAGACATAGCTGTAACTGGTAGGAGAATGAAGCTTGAGTTAACGATGGAACAAATGTCAGGAAACAGAGAAAATTATTGAACGGAGAAGTTGGAAGATGTCAGATCGGTGAAGAAACGGGTTACTACTGTCTCTTTAAGGCATCTTGCTCAGGGGTGCCTAATCTACGCGACCTGGTGAGGAAAGGGAGAGCATCTCGAACTCATTCATACCCCCTTTGGTTTCCTCCCATACTCACTTAACTGCTCTCCATCCGCCCCAGTGTCCTCCGATCGCTCTGTATCGTCCTCATCATCCCCCGACGAGATGGCATCTGCACAGAGTAACCACGGTTACTGCCATCCTTTTTTGCACCCCACACACAGACACACATGTAGCAATTTCCATGTTACAACACTGCAACACAGTTTTAAAGGAATCAATAGCGTGAGGGCATTTTTTTTTTTTAATATTAAAATATGATTGTAAGTTACTGTTGTTATACAAGCGCACACACTATATATTGAGCTTCAGGCTGCTCATCCTTGACCACATCTACTCCATGGCCATTTCCTGGATCCACACCAAGCACAGACCAATCCTCTCTCTAAAGTTCACATCCTGACCTGTCCTAACCTTGCCTGATCCCTGACTCACCTGTGACATTGACTATGAAGCAGACTGTGTCTTTGCCCACGCTGGTGCAGGCGTACAGGCCCGAATCCTTGGGCGTGGTGTCACGGATCTGCAGCACCTCCTGCTCTATCAGCGTGCGGTTGTTGTTGCCCAGAGAGCTGCCATCTTTGGTCCAGGTGATGGTCCCCGTCCCTGGCAGAGGGCAGCTGAGCTTTAGCACTTCCCCCGGGTGCACTGAGCACACCGTGGGCTTAGAAATTTGGTATTTGTTCGACGCCTCTGCAGAGCAGATGTGGGGAGGAGTGGGGTAAGGTCGAAGGGGATCGGGGAAGGTGGGTGGGGGTAAAGGATGAGGAAGGAAGAGGGTGCACAAGGAGGAGGAGGAAAGAGAGGTGGGAGAGGAAGAAATAAGCAATTTAAGAAAGAAATAAAAAACACCAAAAAAACCCAACGGATGCATTTAAATCAACTTATGCAGGAGGAGCAATACAGAAAAGAGGAGGCCCACGTTTCAAACCGCCACACCAACACATCTTTACAAACTCCCAGTCATTTAAAATGAGACCCTTGGAAACCTAGATCTGTTGAAGTGTGCAGACGATTGGCTGTTATAGATTCAGTGCATGCAGTTATGGCCATAGCTGTGTGTAAAGGAGAAAGGAATAAAAACAAAACCAAAGAAAACAATCCAAGCTTTGCGAACAGTTGTGAAATGGACATCTTTGTGGTGAAACACCCCTCCCCAGCCATCCATCTGTTTCAGTGCAGATGCCAAGCAGTGTGTGTAGGTGAGTAGGAGCAATGCAGAAACATTTCTGCAGCGTTTAAAAAAAAAAAAAAAAGAAAAAGGGAAGGTAATACAACTCCAGAATGTCTGCCCATCAGAAAGGAAAGCATCCAGAAAAGTCTAAGACGGAAGTAGTTGACAAGCAGGGGAAGTGGGAGGGGGGAGGCGGGGATGGGATCGGACGGGGGTTTGTTTTTTTTTTTTCCTGTCTTGGCATTTCTCTGGTACTGACTGTGCACCTAAGCTACGAAAAACCTTGAGCTGGCGGCAGCCTGACTCTTCTGTTTTCCATCTCTCTTGTCGTCGTTCTCTTTCACAACATGGCCATGGAGGATCTACAGCTCGGCCAGATCTACAGCCTCAGCTCCTGCCAGCCAAGGCAGAGAGCAAGAAACTCAGCGCTCTACTCCAAAGTGCATAGAACTCTTCATTTCTGGGAGAAAAATCAAGCCTGCCTGCGAGTGCGTGTGCACACACTGTTCTCAGACTCGTACATCTGCACTGACGGAGCAAGATGAACACCCGACATGTTTTAAAAAAAGAAAAGAAAAAAAAGAGAGAATTCTGAATTTCCATAGCTGAGACTGCACTTCTACATCAGGATCATCATGGATTACATATCCACACACATTGAGACAGTTTGGGAACGCTGAGCAAACTAGGAAAAAACCTAAGCTGGGTTCTGCCGTATATGCTCAAGTCGATTCCAGTCACCCCGGGCACGTTGCAAACTTCACACACACATTCATGCACACGTGTATGTGTTCACTCAGCTCGATTGCAGACTGATCTTAGTCAGTGTTGTTCTCTATAATGCAGATGTTCACAAGTTTACGTCTTCAGTGGGAACAAGGTGAAAAATGAGAGGGATTAAAAAGATTCGAGGGAGGAAAGTCGCAACAATGGAAAAGCGTACAAAAAAAGCCAGCGATGGTGGTATATGCAGAGCGTTTAGCTGAAGTCCGATATGTGTAATTACAGAGGCAGCGGCACTCCCTGCCTTTCCTGTACCTCAATGCACCTTTTCACCGACACCCCACCCTCATTATACACCTCTGCGCTTCCTATGTTTGTGTAAAATGTAACGTAAACCTGCACACACACGTACAACAGGAAGGGAAAGTCATTCCGCCACAAGCCTGGAGTTGAGGTATGTGCGCAAACCTCTTGCCCCTAGGCACGTACGCACACAGGTACGGTTCCTGCATTGTCTTGTTTTTCCCTCTTAACTCCTTCAAACCGGAAGTGATTAAACCCCCCTTTGGCACCCAGGGCCGAGTGTGTGGTCTGATAAGAGGTGGAGCTCCTGTGCTGATTGATGGGAGCTGTCTCCGCTACCTTTTACAATGTGGTTTTCCACACTGGAGGCATTCAGTGTGATGTTATTACTGCTTGGAGGGGTTTTTTCTATATCACAGGGATAGTTCTGGAAATGAAGGAGCGATGGAAGAAGGGTACGCAAGTTTGGAAGGAAAAACAGGAAAAGGGAAGGGCAGGAATTTATCCATTTGGTGTGTGAGTGATTGAATTTGTCTTCATCATTTTCTTTTCTCTGCTGTGTCCATCTGTGCCCCTCCATCAGCTCCTCCTCCTCCTGCTGCTCTTTCACCTCTCCTTCCGCTTTGCCCTCTTCTTCCTCTGATTACACACATCCACACCCACCACGACCCTGCTGACCTAACCTCGACCCTTCCCAAACCTGTTGACACCTCCAGCATACCTGATTTTTCATGGGAACCTGTGTCATCTAACCCCATGTAAACACACACACACAGAATGCAGAAACTAACTTGTAGACAAACTAAGAAAATAAAGATACAGAACTGAATCTTAAACATGTTATCTAAATGCACAGCTCCGGTGAAACACTTACTCTCAGCATGTGTACATGGACTCTTGTAGCCTCTTGTGTGTAAGAGCTGAAACACTTCACTGCAGATTTTCTCATCTCTGCAAAGTTTCATCCCCCTTCTGCACAACAGGAGGAGGCGGGAGCCTCTCTCTCTCTCACACATAGACACACACACACACACGTTTTTCTCAATTTCTTTCTAAAGCAACTTTCTCCTCTTCCCACCCTCTCACAGTCCTATCACTTTCCTCTCTTCTCCTGGAGCACATTTCAAACTCCATCTCTCTCCCTCTCATGCACAGCCATTACAAGTGTCCATCAGGTGGAACAGATTCAGCCCCTCTTATCCCCGCTCCCTCTTCTCATCCTCAGTCGCACCATCTTTTGCTGGCAATAATTAAGTCTCACAATCCGAATATATGTGCATGTGTGTGTGTGTGTGTGTGTGTATGTGTGGCTAAATGCAGCAAGCGATTCTCACCAAAGTCCCTTTAATGTCTGCTTGCCCATCTGTCCATCTATCAAGTTGGCATGATCCCCACAGAAATGTTGGTAAAAGACAAGAGCAACGTTTTTTCCTTTCTCTGATCTTAGGAATTGACTTCTTCAGAGAGGCACATTTGCCTCCAGGCCTATCTTCCCATCTCCTCCCTGCCTCATTCTGCAAAATGAGATCGAAGACTAAATGTAATGACTGCCATCTCAAAGGCGCACACTAAGCATGCATGGAGTCCAACACAGACACTCACATACACGTGCTCAAATCACATCATCTCCACTGCCCTTCTTATCCTTCCTCTTTTCTTTTTACCCCTCTCTTCTTCCTCTGTAACCCCCTCACGTACTTAAATCCCAGGACTTTTCTCCCCCTTTTTTGTCTCTACCCCTTTTCTAATGTCTGTGTCCTTTCAGATTCAAATCCCTCCTCTGCTTTTTTTTTTATGACAAAGGAGCAGCTCCGTGAACTGGCTCCTGCAAGCATCCATGGCAACAGCCCCTCGAGTTCGCTCACCCCTTCACCCCCTTATCAAGGCCTTCCCTGAACCCCACACGACCCCTTTAGCCCTTTGGACACTATGTACAACAATCTTCTTAGGCTGAATGTAGCAGTAGTGACCCTCAGAAACATTGCATTAATCTTGAGATTATAACAAGTCAGATGAAGGACACGCTGAAGCCAACAGTAACGACAATCTAATGATAATCTGTCAGATCAGTAGACTATAAAAACACTTGTCTTATGCAAGTTATTTTATGTTAAGAAAAACATATTGAGTGCTTAATTCTTAAAGCTGTACAACAAATCAATGTGCTGCTGCAGTGGCATGGACAAGTTTGAGTTGTTTTAGTTTTCTTTTTAATTTTGATCCCTTTGTATTGTTGATTTTAATTTTTTTTAATTTTTTTTTTAAATTGAGGTGGTAATTCTGGGGGGCGGGGGGCTACTGAGGAGGGGTGGGGCTAATGGCAGAAAGAGTACAATATAAATGTATTGCATCACCCTAATCACATTAAATTTGCCTGTAACGCAGCATTGTTCCTTAACTCAATAATATCGTTATGGTTACCAATTAAGTGGTTAAGTAACCTTTTCAAAAATCTTCATAATGCGCAGATAACAACAAATGTGACCTCAGCTTGTGAGAGAAAGGAGAAAAACAAATAACAATGTGATCTAGACCTTTTACACTTTTATGAGGCCACGGATCTTTATTTTTTTTAATATATATATATATATATATATATATATATATATATATATATATATATATATATATATATATATATATATATATATATATATATATATATATATATATATATATATATATATATATATATATATATATATACACACACACTTAATAGGAAAGGTGGGGTTTTTTGCCGTCTACCACCTGAAGTACACCAGACAGCGCATGGAGGTCTGACGAAACAGGCTGGCACAGGTAGCGGCTCTTCCCAGCCTCTTATCAGACAGCTGTGAGAGTGAGCGGTGGAGTGACATGGTATTTTCTGGCACATAAGCCAAAGCAAATAACGCACTCCAACCTACAAGATTAACACCAGCTAACGGCAGGCTAGTAAAAGCCATTGTGTGAAAGCTGTATATTAAACCCCAATGCCCCCCCCCCCAAACACACACACACCGACTGACACACTGTGTTTGTTTAGAGTTCAGTTCCATTGCCATCGCCACACATCTAAACCCACAATCCATGTCATTAACTGGCCAGCTGACAGTTTTACACTTTTACAGCTGCACTCCTACTGTGCAGATAGCACAGTGCTACAGATCGGTTATGAGCAACACCTCGCACACGGATGCACACGCTGAGACAGAAAACTGTAATCCCATTTTGTTTAACATGTGCCGACTGTGTGACTGGTTTAAAAGGGCGCAGCGTACATGTGAAAGCAGGAACGATGCAGCAAGAAAGCCAAGAGAGCAATTACATTCCTACTGTGGAAAAGCAACTAGTGTGTTGTTAACAAGCATCCATCCCATTCGTGTGCCTGTCTAGGCATCAAAGAATCTTCCTTGATGCATAATGGAGCCTATATTTATTTAACCACTCGACTATTTTGAAGCGCTGCCTCCATGCTGATCAGAGCATTTTTGAAGAACACAGTCAGGCGGGGACGACATGAAAGTCAAGCCAAACCATGAGCTGACTTTTGTCAGCCTGCGCCTGGTGCCACATTTATTCCGCATTATGTGCAAGAAGAGTGGCTTGAAAGAGCAGAAAAATGCCTGTGTATTTTCTGCCATTGTCATTCAGAGTATTTTAATCAATGTGCAAACAGAGCGTGCCTGGACAAGGTAAACGTTCCCATATTGAAGTGGCTACAGTGGCAACAATAAGCCTGTTGTGTGAAGACATTAAACAGCACGTTCAGTCCGCTTCTTCCATTGTAACAGCCACAGGTAGGCAAACTACCAGGGCCACCACCAGGGGTGCAGGGGCAGGCTGTATAGAGACAACATTGATATGCAATCTGATGAATCTAAAGTAATTACTGCTCCCACAGACACAAGCACGTCTGCAGGGCAGAGGGGAGGGGAGCGAGAATTCAAATTTTGAGAATTCTTAACCTTTCTGGGTGGGGTGTGGGGACGGAGGCGGGGGGTATTCAAGACAGTTACGGTAGGTAGGACAAGTCAGTCCATCTCTCTCTAACATCTGCATCCCACAGGTGACTCCATAGTGTCCTGTCAGTATTAGTGAATGGAAGAAAGCAACAGACTGAAGAGGACAACACATTGAGTAAAATCACACAAAGGTGCTGTTGATGATAATTTAAATAAATAAATATTTGTTTGCAACATGCAACAGATAAATTGGTTCACAATCAGATAAGCAGACCAGGTTCTTTGTGCCCTCTCTGTTCTTCTTCAGGTGACCTCACCCAGGCCACTTAATCTCCAGTCACATGACTTCATCGCTGCTCAGCAGCACTCTGTAATCTCTCCATCTAAAGGAGAAGTCAAATATGCACAAATCCTCTTAGAGCTCTTCTGGGGGATTTTGTAACTCTGGAAAACTCCCCCTGTCCTCTCTGTGGCCATGTAGCGTAGCGTCCGGGCCATGTGGGGCTCTGAACTCACCGGCTTGGAGCCAAACAGTCTGAGACAGAACAACAAAAACAACAGGAGAGGAGAGCTCGGGCAGCCTCTCATCCAAGTAGGTAAGTTTGATACCTGACCTCAAGGGCAAAGGCCGAGAAAAGGTACAGTGTGTGTTTGTGTAAAGACAGAAGGACGGTGGGGGAGGTGGCTTAAAAGTGATGCTCTGTTGTTTGGCCTAACTCACAATTAGCATGCTGATTAAAGCCAGGGAACAAAGGACTTTGGAATGCGACTTACCACCCATCAAAACAACTAATTAACTCGTCTCTAACCAGACTCCGAGACCAGAGACACAGAAATAGAGAAGCCTAAAAGAAAGAAAGCCTTTCACTAAGATGTTTCTCAAAACTATATAGCTTAAAACAATTATTCAAACTTTGCAGGAACAGGAAATAACAGCAGTCGTGACTGGAAGAAAGCAAAGACCAGAACTCTAAATCTCCATCTCAATCTCTTTCCAGGCGAGAAGGTCATGAGAGAGACGCCGGGTTAAACATTGTGCCACCCTTCTTCACAACTTTCCCTCCAAACAGAGACACAAACCAGGCTTTACAGCTCAAGTATAGCTCAGTAAGCTACGCACAGAGAAGAACAATAAAACAAAAAGAGTGCGAATTAGAACTCAGTGAGGAAAACAAGAGGTCGGCCATGCCAAGGTTAGTTGTTTCTCTTTAGTTTATTTATATTTCTCCCTCTAAAATGTTGTCTCTTTTCCAATATTTTAACTTTTACTGGAAGTTAAATGAAAAAAAACAACAACTTGTGCTTCTGCATGAAACTCCGAAAGTTACAAAATAAATAAATAAATAAGAGTATAAAATATAGAAACTGTGTCACGGGCCAGTTCTGGATTCTTATCCACCTCAATGTGAGTAAATGACAAGAATTTGAAGGGAAGGATGCAAAAGTAAACAAAAATAGGATGAAGGGTGGATTTATTTATTTAGTTATTGACAAACTGGTGCCTGCTCTTGAAAAACAAGGCAAACAAATGTGGGTCCCCCCCCACCCCTCTCCTACCCCGTGTTACAGCCCCTCACTGCTTACCTTCAGGTTCCAGAGTGGCCTCCCCCTTGGTGGCAGTAAGGGGCGGCCGGGCCACGCTGACAGTCAAAAGGGACAACAGGACAGCGGCCAGGAGCCAGGCCCACGAGGCCATCCCGCTATTGGGGGACAGCGCTCCCCATACCCCCCTTCTCCACCTCCCCCTGGACACTGATCCCATCTGAGGGGGTCCGCCCAACCATCAACTGCTGCAGGGTTGGCCTGTCACTCACCGGAATTCACCCAATCACCTGGGCTGGGAGGTAAGGGGAAGAAGTTGGGAGACAGGTTGAAGAGGCAGAAGTGTGAAAGGCAGCAAGGGGAGAGAACAAGAAGACAGATTTAGTCAAAATGGTTCATCTTAATTCATAGATGCTCTTTGAGCCACGTAAAAAGTGAGAGACAGCTGAAACAACAGAGTCACCAAGTGCTTCAAAATGCTGTCAAACAAGCCACACCACAGACATACCTGAAAGGTGAGGCAGCCCACACAGAGCCGCCCCGCATCTACCTTTAGTTTTGATCTGTACGCACTGACATATATTTCAGAACACGAACTCAAACATCCCTCTTCTAAATTTTAGTGTCAAAGGAGCCGTTTCACTCACGTCCCCCAGACTTCTAGCATTTATTTAATCTCACATGAATCTAATGAAAAAAAGAGCATCACCTGTTCCACGCTGCTCATTTTCCCCGCTAAATTACTAATATTACGTTTTCTTTTGTAACAGATCAGTCATTATATGTTTTCAAAAGTCACTGGTGCAGAAAAGGCAAAGCAGCAGCAGCCAGTGTGGCACCAGTTTCTCCGCTGGACGCCGCTTATGCGCAACAGATGCACCAAACCTGTTGCCCGCGCTGTTGTGTTTGTGTTAATCGCATTCGTAAGAGCTTTTATTGCATGCCCAGGACTTGATTATGAGAGCCGTACGGTTTTAATTGAAAAAAGCGATATTGCAACATGGGGACAAACACACACATCGTTCCGTTTAGCCAGACATCTGCGGTTCAACCGCGGCGAAGTGTCTCTGGAGGTTTGGTTAAGTCACGCTTCCCTGAGCTCCTTCTCTTCCAGCTGGAAGTATCGATTGGTTTCACCAGCAAAGACAAATGTAATTTGACTTTTAGAGGGCGAAAAAGAAGACGTGCACATGCCGAGTTATCTTTCATTCAACCGCTCGGGGGCGGGGGACTGCGGGACACGGACGGTGACCGCGCACCTGATGTCGGCGTGCATGCTTGAGTTCATCCGACGTCTTAACTTTATTAGAGAAATGCGCCGGTGTGAATTTTGCAATTAGAGTACCCAGTTCCGCATAGTGACAGCCCAGACTCATGAATTATTGATGAAAAGTAAACGAATCAGTGCACCAATCAAGTACTACTGGCATCACCGCTGTCTAAAAACTTCTGCAGGACGAAAAGAGCCCAGATAACACGCCCCCACCAAAAAAGCCTCCATGTGGGGGTGTTTTTGTGCTACGCTGCTTAAAGAGAGCAATACAAATACTACATTTTTCTACAGCCGTCAAATAAATAACCTACAACAGAAACGATTTGGAAAAAGAGAAAATTAATGCGCAAAACTCAGAAGTAAACGGTATATAGTGATACGTGAAATAATCCACTCTAAAACGGGACCCACTGAGAGCTCGGCCTCATACATAACCAAGCCTTCATTTAAAAACTCGAGCTTTCAATGAAATTTCTTGGCACTGATTGAATCCCCGATTGAAATTCAAATCAGTTGGCTTTTTCCACAATGAGGGGGGCTCATTTGGAGCTCCTCGGTGATTTAGGGCTCCGGCACCAAGCAGTGAAAAAACAACAGCGGTCACGGGGTAATTGGCACCATAAATGCAATGTAGAAAATTTACCAAAGTAATAAATAACCCGGACACTTGTTAATGGGCCCTAAAGTGATGATGCAAGGTGTTGTGTGGCTCCTCTCGCGTCTTAAATAAACAAAGATGAAGTTCACAGCAATAAGTTTTTACGTGCAAAAAAAGAAAAAAAAAAAACAAATTGGGTTTTTTTTAATGCATGCCAGGAAAATATGAAACTAAAATTTAAAAACTTTAAGATTTAAGAACTTTACGCACTTCGTCGTCTTCTGGAAACTCTTTTGGTTAGAAAACTACAAACAAACAATTTTCAGGGGTTTTTTCGTGCAGCTGTAAAAAAATAAATAACTGCACAAACCGTGGAAGCGCATTTCCACTATCGCGTATGGCAGCAGGAACCCTGACAGATGAGGCTCTGAAGACGCATTAGATTTTTTTTTTTATCCCATGCAGAGAACACTTACCAGGGAGGACTAAAATCGTGGAGATCTCTGTTTTGGCATGCACAGATAAGGGAGGAGAGAGCATGAGCTGAATCCAGAGGGAGGAATGTCTCCAATAATACAATGCAGCGGCAAAAAAGGGAAAAAAATCGAGGCGCTGGCTTTTTTTTTTTTCTTCAGCTTACTATTCCACAATCAGCCGGCATCAGCTCGGATCTGAAGATATATTCCAAACCCGACTGACAGCGTAGACCAATGCCATGCACAGAAATCCGGGTTTACACGCGTTATCCTTCCAAAACACTTCGTAAAACCATATCGCTGTCCCCCCCTCGAAACTTTCCACCTCTCGTCACCAAGTTTCTTCCAAAGCGCAAAACACTGGCCAGTGTTCCCCGAACAGCGCACTTGTCAACTCAACAGAAAGTTTGCAGCTACCACGTACGTGGGACGAGTTCTAAAGGGCAGAAGAGAATAGTTGTCCACTGCAAGGAGAAAAAAACACCTCGTAAAATCCGTGAATGTGCGTCCTCTCGGTGAAACGAGCGTCTCTCGCGTCTACTTCTTCCGCCGACAGTCTTCACTCTGTTACTCAGACGCTTTGTCAGGTTTACTAGATTTTTTCTCCTCCTTACGTCTCCACACACACCGCCCTCCTCCTTCCCTCCAGTGCGTGTCATCACCCCCCCTCCCTCCTCCTGTCCCGAGCACCCCGAGTGTAATTCGAGCCTGTGCCTGCACTGCTTTCGGGCCCTGCCTTCCTCCGCCCATCAAACTGCAGAGCTGCCTGACTGCCTGCCCCGCGCTCGACTCGTTCACACAGAGTGGGAATGCGAGAGCCACTGCTCCTCTGCCGAGCTGTCAGACCGCAACGCCGCTCAGTGGCCAAGACGTGACACAACGTAGACTGTAGTGAAGCATCCCTGCAGACTCAGTATTAGAATATTCAGATCAGTTTCTCAAAGTAGAAATAGTGTACAGTGATTTAGAGCAAGAAAACTGAAGTCAGAATGAAAGATCGGCAGAGGTTCACCAAACTACAAAAACCATGTCTACAAATTGTGGAACAATTTTAGAACAATGTTCCTCAATATAAAATTGCAAAGACTTTGAATATCTCATCATCTGCAGGGCATAATAGGATTCAGAGCATGCGCAAAAGACAGTATTTGATGCCTGTGGTTTCTGGTACCTCAGACAGCACGGCATTAAAAACAGGCATAGAAATCACTGTATGACCTGAGGAACACTGCCAGAAATTGTCTGTGACCACAGCTCACCATGCAGTGCAAAGCCCTATGATGCAAAGAAGTGAAAGATATGTGAAAATGATCCAGAATCAGCACCATTTAAAATCCTTCAAAATGTCCAGCAACTCATTTCTTTGGTTCCCAGATGTTTACAGACAGTAGAGGGGATGCTACACAGTGGTGTTGCTGCCAACAAATTCTAAATGGCCTTAAAATGTCACATTTTCTCAGTTCCACACAGTTTGTGTCGGTCATAAATCATTACATTCTGTATTTATTCACATTTTACGCAGCGTCCCAACTTTTTTAGAGTTGGGATAAGAAAACATCACTAATATAGCAGTCCAAGTAATACTGATATATCACTGAAAACATTCTCTCTGCGTCTGAACCTTTACTGTTTCATACTATTGTGCACATTTTTAAATAAGAGATCTTTTTCATAGCTCGTGATAACAGAACAATAAATGAAAGCAATAAGAAGTGAATCACAGTTTAAGAGAGGGGGAGGTTTATGATATTCTGCAAGGCTGCGGAGTTTAGAAAAAAACTTCTGTTTATAACTTTCCTATAAATGAACAGCTCTGTCTGCAGCTACCCGGAGAGAAACTGAAGGTCGGCCCAACAAAAGTTGTCCCCCACTGATTCAAGCTGTCTCCTGCATTGGTTCAGGCGTTCAAGTGCTCTGAAAGAGACACAGGCGAGGGTGGAAGACTCTAATCTCTGCAGACTTTTTATTTTTGTCTCGCTTTCACTGCAGGAGCCCCTTTTTTTTAAACAAGGGAGGGAAAACGCTTTCATTCATTTTGCACTAATAAGGCTTTTTTTTCTTTCAGCAAAAGGTTTGTCCTGTGAATGCAGAGTTTCTCGTCTGTTTCTCTCTCCTCTCCCACCTCTGCCTGAAAACCAGTAAAACCTTCAGATAACAGTGGAGCTGACAGGTTGGCTAGAAATACAGAGGGAGCAAGAGGTGAGGAAGGAAAGTTTGACTCATTTTTCAAGTGGCACAAAATACCCCCCACCGTTTCTCCCTCTCTGTGACTCTTTCCTCCCACTACAGAAGTCTATTTACAATCACCCACTTTATTTTCCACTGCTCGGGCATCCCACATTTGAAAGAAACCTCATCAAGCAGATTCTCATGGGGCTTTGACGGAGGACGGGATGGACTCAGTGCCCTGGTGTTGTGGTATCCGTCAACCTGTCATTGGCCCTCTTCATTTCCAATCTTTTCTTTTTTTGTTTTGTTTTTTCTCCCTCCTGTGCCAGCAACCACAGTGTTTGGATGCAGGGAAGGAAATAACAAGCTAGTAGCTTGTAATCAGCATGTTAGATGAATATATTGATTTCTCGTCATTGTTGATAGAACTCGTAAGGAGGTGAGCTTATTGGAATGGCTGCCCAGTGATATGTTAATGCCAGAACGTCTCTTATTGCTGTGAGAACTGAAGCTGCAACTGATGGTTTTGCTCTGAGCCAATCACAGGTCATTATGTTTACCTCATCCTGATATGCAAATCTGAGATGATGTGAGGGATGAATAACAGCGATTCCTGGATCACACCCAGATGTCCCATCTTTTCATGAAAGTATTAGTATGAAAGTCTGATGAGATGAACTGTGTACGTCTGCATGCTGGTGCAGATGTTAGCATTGTCACCTTACAGCAAAAATATTCTGGGTTCAAACCGGGTGCTTGGCTGGGATCTCCCTCCACAGAGTTTGCATACTCTTCCTGTTAGGTTAACTGCTGATTGTAACTTAGCTGTAGGTGTGGACAGGAGAGTGAAGTGCTGTTTTTGTCTCTGTGTTAACCATGTGATGTATGGGTGAGCTGAGCGTGATGAACGTCGCTCTCCCTCAGGTCAGCTGGGACAGGGAACAGCCTGATCCTAGTTGGATAAGCAGCTCAGAAAATGGATGGTGCATGTGAAAAATATGAACCTGGCAGCTTTTGAGAATAAATCACAGTATTAGCCAATTAAAAAACAACAAAATAAATGCATAAAATATGTTTGCATAAGGGCTTTAAGAGCCCAGTTATTCAAATAGCATGTAGAAGTATAACAACCTTTATCTACTCTTTAGCATAAAACATCACACATTCTGCTCTAAAATATCTGAATTTGTTTTTCTCGCACATTTATTGATTCGTGGTTTTCCAATAGATGAGGCAGTAGACTCAAATCATTGCTCAAGAAGACCTCCCCTGACCTCACCTTGGCAGCAGCGGTAATATGGACCACTGTGTGTTATTGGCTGACCACTTACTCCAGATGAAAATCTCTACAACTCCTTGATGGGCTGCTAGAAAAAACATTCATGCTCCCCAGAGGATGAATTTGAGATCCACTGCGTTTGAACGCACATCTAATTTGTTCTGCACTTTAGTTTATGAAGCAACGCTGTAAAGAAGAATGACAATTCCTCCACAAAGATGTGAGACACACTAAAAATAATCACTTCAAGTTATTGCTGGTTCTAGAAACTACTGACATATGGGGTGTGCTTAGCTTTTCACACAGAGTCCTGTGAAAACTTCCTTTTTTGCAAGGCTTTAAGCAGCCTCACAGAGAGGCTAGCATCGCTGTGGGCCGTCTTGCTTTTTTTATACAGTTGCGTCTCGGGAATGTGTTTCTATCGTTTTCCTTTTTAACAATTCATGAAATATCATGTCTCATAAAAGTCTATTTTAGGCAGCCACAGTCTGCACAACAAATCCTCACAGTGCTGTATTAGTGATCGCAGCAATGATTGCCGTGCACGCCTCTGCTGGAGTCAATCATCCATTATACAGTGTTTTTTTGTGTTGTTTTTTTACTGCAGTGGCACATAGACAATCCACTCCCTCACACTGAACAGAGCCAGAGCACCAAACTCCTCCCTGTGTCCCTCTGAATGCTATAGAAGCGTAACAGAGATATTTGCCATTGAGAACACAAAACAGACTTGTTCTCCTTTTGAACACCGTGCTTTCTTCCTCCTTGAGGGTCCTGCAGTTAATCATGAATGGCAGCGATATGTTATTGCAACTTCCCTGTTCCAAATCTTAGCCAGAAAGACCCCTCATTTTTCTCCCAGTGTATCACTGACACTGCATAATTAAAACATCAAACATCAGCCGGGTGAGTGAGTCATATCCTGAGCAAAATATGAAACAAATGCGCGGAGCTATAAGTGTTGGGGGGGATTGGAGAGAGAGAGAAGGAAGAAGTAAAAGCACACCTCAGGGTCTAATTTGAACCATGTAGCTCCTCTGCAGCCGTGTGCCGATGTAAGAGGACCCTGACAGAAGGTGTGAAGGGAAAGTTTAGGGGGCATTCGAAACAGACAAGCAGAAATCAGTTTTAGATGTGCGCCTGAAAATGTCATCATATCATATATGCCTTTTCTCCACCCAGGAGGTCAGATCTTAGCGCTGGACTCTCATACTGCCTGACTTGAGCCATCTCACGCTGTCACAGACTCTGCTTTTACCTCAGGAGGCATCACTGATACGCTATAATAACCTCATCTGGACACCCAGGCCTCCGCCGCCCTCTCCGCCTCCTCAGCAGGTAACAGAATGCAGCGATCGAGGGGAGTGGATGGAGGGTCAGTCATCCAGATTCCTCACATGTTTCCACCTTAGTGCTCCAGAGTGTTTGGAATAGCTGGGATGCCTGCAGATTGAGCTGGCTGCAGAGCTAAGCTATAAAGGGGGACACGAGCAGACGGAGAAAGCTGGCGTTTCCAGCTCGAGCAGGGCGTTTGATAGTTTCGAATCCCTCGAGCAACGACGGGAAACGGCAAACAGGAGCACACTGAGCAGAAACATGTGCCCGCTTGTGCTAATGCAGCTTTACCTCTGATCAAAACGTCTGCTTCCCCTCCCACCTGACTGGCACCATTATACCTAATAAAAATAACACATGACTTTTTCCAGGGAGAAACACAGAGAAAAGCTGAGTGGAACTGACAACTTTATATCTCGTACATAAAATGAAGAATGAACAGATCTTTCTCCTGTCTTTATAAGTGATGAGGCTTTCTCTCCCACTCTTTTTGTTGTTGTTGATGTTGTTTTTACCTCCCTGGCTTTGTTGCTCTTTTTATTTCAACGTCCTTTGCTCACAAAACACATTACACTCACACACATAACTACAAACACAGAGAGCAGGTCACTCCAGCCATCCTGCATGACTCACACTTTGCAAGTCAGGACTTCGGTCTGTGCTGACAGCGTTGAAATCAGGTTTGTTTCTCACCCCGAGCTGACAATCCTGAGCTAACTGCTGCTGCTCCTCACCTACGCATGCTGCAGCCAAAGATGGATTAAATTACGGAGTCACTAAGTAACTGTGTTGAGCATTGAAAATTACTTTTTTTTCCTTTACATCAAGTCAAAAATTATCACATTCTTGTGTGATGTTTGGAATTTAAGTTCTTATGTTGAGGTGACATTACAGTGAGCATGAAACATTAAAATTCATCTATGTAATCTTTGCTGGACAATAAATATGCTAGCCTCGAGCGATAATCAGACAATATTTAAGTGCTTAAACAAAGTTATTTCAAGCTACTTAAATCTGTGACAAATGTAGTGGCAACAAATTTGTATAAAAGCTAATGTTTGTCATTTTTAGAGATGCTTGCTTTTCACTTGCTAGAGAAATTTATAGATTGATGCCACTCTATGTTTATATGAAACCATAAACCCTGTGGCTGATTAACTTAGCTTAGCATAAAGACTGGAAACAGGGGTAAACAGCTTGCCTGGCTGTGCCTGAAATCTGCTTCCAGCCTCTCTAAAGCTCATTAACTAAAAATGTTGTGGAAAAAATGCTAATTTGCCATTTTATCGAGAGTTGTATGCTGGACTGCTTCTTGGCTCTGAGCGCTTTTTATTCTGACACGTGGCTCCTGGCAAAAAAAAAAAAAAAAGGAAAAAGAAAATATTTTTACACCAAATTGTAGATTTTAGTTAATGAGCTTTTGCAGGACTGGTGGGGAAGATTTTGTCACCCCTGAACAGGCGTGGGGTAGGTGTTTACTCTTTGCAGTCTTCATTCCAAGCTGGCTGATGGCTGCAGGTCCTTTAGCGAACACGCAGGCATTTGAGAGCTATCACTCTTTCCCACAACTCTCCATCAGAAAGTGAACACAAACCGTTTTAAAGTAATTAAAAGTTGTTGGGTTTTTTAAAGAAATGCATTTTTAAAATCTTATCTGTGGAATGAAGGACTGTTTAAATGCTCAGCGTGATTTATTTAAATGCGTATAATTGATATCATTTTGAGCCTTACTGCTGCTTCGTAGTTCTGGCAGGGAGTAAGGTATTTTTGCTGACTGCAGTGATTCCTGCAGTTCTTCTGTGGTGCAGCAGGAAGTCAGGTTAAATATTAGACTGTGCATCAGGGCCAAACTGTTCCCCTGAACTAACAGCTGCTTTGAGTGACAACTCACAGGATGTGTGCTTTGTAGTGCTTATAATCGGCTGCTCTTACCAGCAGCATTATCCGCTGCTATGAACTGAACTGATGCTATCTTCGAGGTTGTCCTCGGGGACGCTCCTTTGAGGCAGTGGGGCTTTTGAAAGACTTTCGCTGCATTTTGAAAGCAGGTGTGAGTCTTTACAACATTCAGAGATGAGCCCAGTCTGTCTGGTTGTTGACTTTTTTCTTTTTGGGAAACTTTCATTGTCACAGATGGTGATAAAGTAAGCACTAAAGAGGGCTGAAGAAACAAACAAAAAGTGTTTAGCAGCTCTCTGGACTATGCCTCACAGACAGTCGTGCATTCCCAGCAAAGACCCAGCTTTCATTGTGTTTATATATTAAAGGAGGCCCCGGGAATAAATCACAGGGTCACTGAATGGGCTGTCTGAACTTTAACCCCTCTGCAGAGAAAAGACTCTGTGCTATGTCCTGATGTCATCAGCAAGTCATTACCACCAAGGCTCTCAACACCTCTGCCATCCCTCCCTGATTCACTCTGCCGAGCCGCTATTGGTCTAGCCCCCTGGCCATAGCACCTAAATCATTCTTGCAGCAGCAGTTATAGACTTGACCTTGGCTCTGTGCCGTTTTCCACTCCCCACTCCCACATTTAACCACGTTTATTGTTTCTCCGCGTCTCTTCTTACCACTCTGTCCAGTGGCAGGGGCACAAGATATTGTAAGTTAGGGGAGCAGTAAATTACTTCCGTCCAACATATTTCATCTGGTCCTACTCGTAGTAGGGCAGCAGATGATTGTGAAAACACAGCCTGGGTCCAACCCATGTGCTAATATGGGCATCTGAAAGCGACGGTTTACCAAGGAGGTGTTTAGACATGTGTCAGTGGTGCTTCACAGCGAAGCACGTTTACCTTTGTGTGGGTGAAAGAGTTTGTTAAAATGAACCTAAGGCGCTGAGGTAAAGCATATGTTTTCTTAAGGGACGGTGAGGTGAGCTGAGGTTAACTATTTTGACCGTGAATGCCAATCTGAGACCTAATTTGAGCTGAGTGTGCTCCTGAGGCGCGACCTCCTCACCGGGGCCCTGACCTTTACCCCGCCCCCAAGTTTCTTCTGCGCTTGAGAGAAACAGAAAGAGGGAACTAGAGAGAGTGACAGAGATATATGTCTGCTTAAGCATCTCTTCAGCCTGCATCCTGGAAAATAACTCCTGTGCATACATGACAGTACAATGCTTGCATTAAATAACCTTTTTTTTCTGTGCTCATTCCTGAATACATTTTTCTCTTCTGTTTATACGGTTTCCTGTACTTAGTAACAGAGGAAAGACTGCGAGCGAGACTTAAGAGTTCAAGTTGCAGCATGCCCACCTCTGGAGCACAGACTGACAGATTTATATTGTCGTCTACCATGTTGTTCTGCACTTGCAAGTTCTAATTGTGCTGTTGAGCAATGAAAAAAAGAATCTCTCAGCATGTACATGTTTTATTTTTCAGCCTTCTTGCCCACAGCAATGCAATAGAAACCTTGGGCTGGGCAAAGCAAAGCAGATTAAAAACTCCTACAAGGTTTATAGAATAACCGTGCAATTATAAAGGCACCCGGATAGACTCGTCTCTGCACAAGTGAACACTCCTCGAGACAATAGAGCTTTTGACTGCTTCATTTATATAAAAAGATCATTCTGGCACCAAACCTTTGGGACGGGCCAGGAAAAGTCTTTAGAATAATTTCTTCGTGTAAACAGACGCATGCTTTAACACGCGGGCTCCCGTCGTGCACTTCATTCATTCTCATTCCTTTTTAGAGCTTCGCAGTTTGGGTGCCCTGTTAGCATGTAACCCATCAATCATGATCAAATCACTGTGGAAAAATGGGACCGGGCCAGCACGGAGAACTGTTCCAGCAGGGAAGCATTTTAGCAAAGACTGATGGAACTGTAAATGTGTTAGTGGTGAAAAGTAGAGCGTGGTTAGAAAAAGAAGCACCGAAATCCATCTGGGAGCTGAGATGCAATGCCACGTTTTTACTGAAGAGTTTGCTTCACTTTAGCTTATAAATGACTAACTTTAAAATAACTACATTTAAAAAAACAAAACAGCGATACTTTAACCTATATGTGAAACATTTAACTGAAGCAGTAAATTAGTTGAATTAACCATGCATTCAGTTAGAAGGTACAGTTTACAACTGCAGACTGTTTGTTTTGGAGGCCGCTATGCTTTGCAGCCATTAGTTCTGCAATTATAAATCTGCGTAAGTCATTAATAAACAGCTGTTGGTTTCTCACATGCTAATAATTCTTCAGGTTTCCATTTGAGTTGACTAAAAACAAAATGTCACTGTCTCGCTAATTTTGCCCACTGTGTGTAGCGTGCTGTTAAAGGATAGATAAACTATAAAATAAATTCTTGTGCTCAGACAATATGACTCGTCAGCCTGGACACAATTCATCATCCAATGGAGTGTTTGTAGTAATTAAAGTCACCGCGGGAAAATCTTATAACTGTAACAGTGAAAGTCAACCAGACACACCTTGTAAACTGATCCCTGAGAACGCCGATGTTCTCACCAAAAGCTCCGCCCCTCTGTCCCTTCCTGTGCAGTTAACCTTGGGTATAAATGGCAGGATAAAAGCCCCCTCAACCCATCCCCCTACACACACACAAACACACCCTCACTGTTCCTTGCAAGTGCTGCCCAGCGTGAGTTTTCACTCCTTCAGCATGTCACCATAATTCACAGTGACAACAAACAACTGGCCATGCTACACATCACCCATGATCCCTAACAGAAGAGAGGTGGGGTGGGTGGGCCATAGCACAGAGATGTGTACAAACACACTATCTGCCATATCTGTTCACAAGCCTTTTTCAATATTTTCTTACACATTACAAAGTCCTGCTGTGATGCCCTGCAGCGTAAAAACCCATAATTAATATTTTTCCTGTATGGCTGTCTTGGTCCTGAAAGACAACAATGACGCTGATAGTCAATACCGTCCTGTCAGAGGGGATTCATAGTTTGAGGAATAGTAAGCTGGTAACCTCTGACTCCAAGGAAAAGAAGGAATAAAAAAGACAAAGGTGGGTAGTTTTCAGTTTCACACCCCGTGTCAATAACAACACTCAGTTTGAGGTTTTGTACAAGTTTGTGGAGCGTTTTCCTCTCCTGTGAGGCAGAGGTGGAGGAACAGGAAGAATACCAATAAACAGAGAAATAGGGGTGAACTGAAAATAGGAGGGAGGAGGAGAAGGTGGGGAGAAAAAACTGAGAAAAGCAAAAAGGGAACATGACCCAGGTTCAGCTAAAGTCTGGGCATAAATCAAACTGAGGAGCCATATTGTTCTTTTGCAAAGAGGAGTCACTTGTGAGGATTGATGTGCTAATGGCACTGATCAGTTGTTGCTTATCTAGCATTAGCAATAGGAGCCAAATCAGTCATGGTATAAACATTAACCAGGGTACGGAGAGGCAGAGGGCGGGAAAAGTGTTTCAGGGAAAATGAGAAAATGCACCGACACACGGAATGACAAACAGGGTGACTTCCAAACCGAATGCCCCTGGAGTGCAAACAGTTAGTGGAGAAAGGCGTCCTTAACCTTTAGATCGCTTTAACGAGAAGTTCCCACAGAATATGAGGAACTGACTAAATATTTACCAGGTACAGAGAGGCCCAGAGAAGTAAGGGAGGGAGACAGTGAGGAGGGAAAAAAGTAGGTGAGGTCTGTTGTTTTTACTTTTGTCTTAATGGATTAAAAACTGGTTTAAGAAAAAAAACTTTTGTTTTTTCACCTGGATTTTTTCTCAGCTGTTTCACAGAAGCCCCCAGGCAGGCACAACTTTTTTCCCCACCTCTGTTACTGTCATTTGCCTCTCCTCCAGTTTCTCATGCTCATCCAGTCAATAAGCTGTGATGAATGCCAGCTATGTCTGAAGAAATTTGAACACTCAAAGACGATTTCTTTCACTCACACTTTTCTGCCATAAAATTTCTGAGTCCAATTGTTCGGCATTTTAGCTGACCCAAATCCAGCTACGTGATTTTCCCTCAGCTGAAACAGTGTCTCCATTGTATCCTCTGTAAATTATAACATCGTTGCTGGAAGGATGTTTTGCGGCAAACTAACTTCCTTCCAGTTGTGGTGGCGGCATGTGCGTTTCATTGGAAGCCTTGTGTACTCGACTATCAGAGTCTGCGACGGGAACTTGTTTACTCGATTGCAGCACTACCAAGATGGATGCAAGCAAACTCTCCCATCTGTAACATTTTCAGTGTGGTTAGTAGTGACAATTAGCTGGCCGCAATGAGACAGAGCAGAGGGGATGTTTGGCTTTGTGGTTACTGTTATTGTTATGTGGAACATCAGATATATACTTTTAATTTTCTTATACACCATCGGGTTTTTTTGTGGTTTTTTTCCACTGCTCTCATGCGGCTAGAGTCATCGCTTCAGTTATCGCTGAAGACAAACAGCGAGCTCGCTGATGACAAATGAGGTGATTTAATTTCTCCTGCCTCATGCGAGAAGATGGACAGTGAGCCGAGCTGCCTGCCATCTGGGTGTCAGGCTGCTCTGCTGGCGAGTAAAACCCTGCCTGCAATGCGGGGGAGATGGGAGGCGACTGGCCATGTGTCCCCTCTGAGGGGGGGCGCAGGGGTCCTGGTGGGATTTGTAGCCTGTGACCATGATGCCTGCTCCCCTGACCCAGAGCAACCCCACCCTCCCAAACAAGACGCACGCATCCAAACACACATACGCACAATACCAGGTCAATGACCACTTGCTCAATCCATTAACACTCTGTTAGCTTTTATAGGAGCCTACAATGTTATGAAAAGCACATGTTCAAAGGTTGAGATACAATGGAAAAGCTGGCGTCCAGATCCACACTGAGGGTCTGGTATCACTTAGTGATGCCAATATTCTCTTCATCCAGTAAACAAGCACAAAGCAAACAAAACACAATGAGCAATTGGCCTTCTGTTCATCAGGATGCCCTATATTAATTTACATCAAGACTACAAAATATACACTTAAAAATAATGTGTCCGACCTATTTGTATGCAGGACTAAACTTCAGATAAGGAAGCTTGTATTCACTGGTGTTATCAAACTTGAAGATAAGACGAATATCTCAAATGCCAGAAAGCAGGACTATTTTTTTTTAACCAGATTCACAGTGTAAGTCACTGTCATCTCTATCTTACACAGGTAATTTTGATCAAGCTAGACAGCTGAGGCTGTACTGACCCGGCTTCCAGACAGCACGATGTAAAGAAGCAGCAGCAGTCAGTTTGTAAATGAAAGCAGTTACAGACGCTTGAGGTTGTGGTGACCTGGCTTTCAACAACTTTCTCTGTTTCTGTTTTTGTCTTTGTCAGACTGCACGAAGATTACAGTGTACTTAAAGCTCCTACAGAACGCCTCCATTCTGGACGACTGAGCAATACATGAAGCGAATCGCATGTTCATAAAATCAAGTGAATCTAATAAGTCAGTACACACATTGTTGTAATTGGGCTTTGAAAGAATGAGTGCGGGCATGGGGCCCATTTGCCCGTGGTATCCGGACTGTGGGTTTTTGGGGGGCCCATGGGCAGACTGCTGCTAGGGTGCAGTCTGAATAGGCTGGCGGCTGGGCTAAGAGAGCCGTGTGCACACGGCCTCCGTGCCTAATCTGCTAATGTATTCCAGAGGTCAGGAGGGTTTCGCACCAAATCAATGGAGGGATTTACACAGCTTTCCCCTGGAATGTGCTCCATCCGCACTCTGCTTCGGAGAAAACATCCACCTCTGCTTTGCTAGGCCGTCCAATTTTCCACAGCATTTAACCACAGAAAAGGAAGAGCGAAATTGAAAAAGAGAACTCATCTCCTCTCTTTTACAGTGCCCACTACTGATAGTTAGCAGCAGAAGCTCAGTTTTGCTGCTCAGATGGTTTTGTATGCCTGAATGTGTCTGACCATACACAACCTCCTTGGTCACTGACACTCAGATGACTAAGAAGTGATACAATTCAGTGTTTGGCCTTTAAATACAAGGGGCAAGACATCAGGAAGGAAAGAAATAAAGAATACCGAAGAGCAGAAAAGGTTTTTGCGCTAATATTAGATTTTTTTTCTCTTCTTGGACTTTGACTTTGGCTTTAAACCAACTGAGAAAGTCTGTACTCATAATGCAATGCAATCAGAACATTTCACAAAGTTCACTAAAATGGGCAGCAGTCTGGAGCATCATGCTGTTCAATCTGTTGATGAAGCTTCACCCCAACCAGAGAGTACAGAGTCGATCCTCGGTGCAGCTGAATTTTTTACCTCCTCTGAAGTAACAAAAACTCGGTTACAGCTAATTGTATAAATTACGTGGCCCTGCGTCCTCACCACAACACTCCCTCTTTTCCATTAGGCTGTAAAAATGAGTGAGAGAACATGCCACGGGAAAGGAGCCCTGCACTCACAGTTTCTGATGTGAGGTCATGGGAGAGATTTCCATCCCCTTATCTGCAGTGTGTTTGTGGTGTTTTAACGCCACACAAATGTGTGTCAGTCAGGTCTTGTGTGCGTAGGAATTCACGGGGTTGTGCAGAGCTCGATCCCTCCTCTCGTCTCTGTCTGTGGCTGTTGGACCACGCTCGGCTCGGGTCATAAATAAGCCGAGCCCAGACAACCAGACGCAGAGTAAGGGCCCTGGCTTTAAATCCAGACGGCCCAGCATGGAGTAAACCAACCACAGACACACACACGGTTCACCCTCACTGCCCCTAAGGTCTGCTTACAGGCCACAGGTCAGCTTTGTGTAAGTGTGTTCAGCTGCATAAGCTTTGAAGAAGAGATTGATGCTCTTCTTCACAGGGACGTTTTGCGTTATTCTTTCACATTTATGTCTCAGGGTGAGATATGTTTTGGGTATCGCCTGCATGCAGATAAAAAGGAGAGGTTTATGTTCATAGTGGGTTTACAGTGGACAGATCTTTGAAGGGATGAACCATAAAGGCAGGTACAGATTAAGATAGACCTCACCGCAATGCAATTTCTTCTTCTTCAATAAATAAATCTTTCCTTCTTTCTTTTTTTAAAAACTTAAAAAACAAAACTCTCATTCTCTCCTTTTGTCTGGTCAAAACTCCTCCTCTCCTCTCTCTAACGTTTGCCACCTCCTTTATCTAAAAGCTGATCTGTCTGCTCACCTCACTGCTGCATTGCTACATGATCTGTTTACCAATACTGGCTTTAGCTGCTGGGTAGAGGGAGAGAAATGACTAAGAGGCTGTTTGAAAGGAATTGGATTTAACTTGCACAGTTAACCTGAAGCTCAGTATCTGACTGCAGCACAAAAGGGGGATTTGATGGCTTTGGAAAAAAGGAAGATTTGAACATTGCACAACATTTTTTCTTTTCAACTTCATTTGATTTTCTCTCGTTTTTGCAGTGTGTCGCTCCTAAAACAACCCAAAGGAAATCCATTATATATTGTACTTTTTTGTTAAAACTCTTCAGTCGTCTTCTTCACTGTAGTTTCATACTGTTCTACTTCTCAAACAGAAAGTTAAACATATATATATTTATATATTTCTTATGTTGTTATATTATGAGATGAGCTTTATCCTTCTATTTGAATGCACCCCCCCAAGTTCAGCCAAAACTCCCCTTTGCTCATCTCCCCCCCTCCACATGACTCATCTTCACCCTGTCCCTTGTCCCAAGCCCCATCCTTCTGAATGACATGATCTCTCCATTCATCTGCTAGAGCGTTTCCTTTGCATGGAGTGATTTTGGGGGCCAGGGGGGGTCAACAATTTGATAAACCAATAAAAGGCCCCCATGTTAGCCCATGAAGGCCCTGGATGGCCTCTGACACCCGTTCCCACAGCCCGCTTGTCTGTCAGCACATCTGACTGACAGGCCCCTGTCACCCCCCCCCCCTCCCCCCCTGATGGTCACGCCCACTCCAACTACATCCGCCTCCTCCCACCTCCCCCCCAAAAATCCTAACACACGAAACATCAGTTGGTCTGGTCTGGCACTCATTAATATGAGTGACAAAACCTTCAGCCTCGAGCTCTCGCCCTCGTCAGTACTGGGCGAGGGGAGGAGAGAGTGTGGGCATGGTGCCCAGCGTCTCCACCTCGTACAGTCGTGAACAGGGCCTCTTTCTGTCTTTTCCTCTGGCCCTTCAGAAGCTTTGAAAAGCAAGAATGCACCGTGCTAAATCTACCCACACTGCAAAGTGGGTGGTGTGAAAAGGCTGACACCGATGCCACCCTCCCTCTCTACAATGACAGCAACACTCCTGGCAGGATGTTAGGAGCCTGTGTCCTGCAACATCAAAGGATATTTAGTCGTAATTTGGCGAACGGCTATTAGACTGTGATGTGTTTTTTATACATTTCAGCACAATACTCAAGTTGGATGAAAAATTGTTCTAATTTTCAGCACGACCAATTATTTCTAGACTTTTTAGAACCAGTTACCAGGTACCCTTCAAAGGCCTCATTCCTGTGCTTGATATAACATCTCTCTGTCTTATCCGCTTCTAATGGCTCATAGATAATGTTGTTTGGAGTATTACACTCAGTTTATAAGCTTTATTGACGTAAACAAAGCATTATCTGCATATTTGAACTTTTTTATTATACAGAATAACAAATGATTAATTGGACATTACTCTAAGGGTCACCAGACCCCACTTTCAGAACCGCAGCCATAGATTGTAACATTGACAGATTCTCCTGGAAAAGTTTTGCTGATTGTTCTCATTTGTCTTTCCCTCTTGTATCCACATTAAACTCTGCATAAAGCTGCTCTCTGCACATTGGTGCACAGCTAACTGGAAACACAACAACTGCAAAGGACGCTGGTCAAACTGAGCAGTGAAAAATAAAACGACTTTCTTATGAAGCTTGCATCTGTTGTAAGCACCGTGTGTGTGTGTGTGTGTGTGTGTGTGTGTGTGTGTGTGTGTGTGTGTGTGTGTGTGTGTGTGATCCTTAAACGATCTCTGATCTGCAGCTGAACTACAGTTACATCACATTACAAGCATTGGTGCTATGTGTTTGCACACAGTGTGGTAATACTTTGGTGGTCATAGCGAATCATTCAAGTGTTGTCACTGGGTTTTACCTTGGAGGCTACAAATATAATAGAAAACCAGGGTTACATATATATTTATGAACTTACCAGAAAAGAAGGAGCTAATGAGTAGATGCTACTGATAACTTGTTAAGTTTAAGGTATAAGTGTAAGTGGAGTTCTTCAGATCCAAAAGTGTAAGATTGCCCCTTTGGCTCACAAACACTACACATGTGTAAATTACAAAAACAGGGAACTTAAATTTGTGTAATTCTGATTCAAGGCATTTGTACTACTGGTTTACTTCATTTTTCTTAAATTCACTTCCCGTATAAGTATAAATATTCTTAAAAACTGCAGCATATTATCAGCGATATGTTGAGTTATGATTGGAAATCTTTTCAGTACTAGTAAAAGTTCCAAGACACATTTATTAGTTTAATTGTGAAATAGTAAAGATTTTCTGTTTTCCTATGGTTAGTTTATGGTCCGCTGTCTTATTAAAACCATGCAATTGCCAAAATTCCCATTGTAACCTATTCGCAAACAGATTAGCCACAAGTAATATTCTAATTCTTTCAATCTGTCTGGGCTTGTTATGATCTGAGGCACTCGACCGAAGCCTCGTAAATTACTCCTAGATTGAAGACTGTGGGGGTGAGCATCCCAGCCACTGGAGGCCAGTTCTGTCTGGAGGTACACGCATCGGTGTGATGGAAAGTCACCCTAGCGGGCCAGGAATTCATCTCACCCTGTCTAAAACCAGCTGCCTTAAAGAACCGGGGGAAAATTAAGAGGAGTCTTTATGGGAGGGAGTGAGGCAGCGTTCTGTCAGGAGATGAGATCATCTCAGGAGCAGCGAGTACTCTCACACACACTGGTTAATGTGGAAGAACTATGGCAAAAAAGTGTTTTGAAAGAGCCACATGAGGTGTTATCTTAAAGGTATAATGAATATGTCTTCCTCTGTGAGTAAGTTTCAGTTTGTGAGGGTAATTTCCTGAGCAGTGACAGCCTGGTTCCAGTGTGGTGACCAGGGATAATGCAGGTCGTGGGTGACGGCCTCTGTCTTTATCTGTGATTTTTGCCTCCATCCACATGTGTCAACTGATACCAATGACTATTATTATAGTTATTGTTTATAATGAAAATAAATCTGAAGGTTTTAATTTATTACAGGTTAAAAGGACACATCGTCCATATCTCAGCTTTTTACCCCATCAGTGCATCCTCCCCAACTCTCCTCTCCTCCACTCTCACACTAAGTCGCTGTATCCTGTGTGGTGAAGCTGGCACAGGGATTCGGTAGCTTTTCCACACAGACGTTTTTGATTCAAGCGCTGAAGTTTTCAGGGTTTTCTACATGTGTGGCGTAGACCATCTTCTTCCCTTCTCTGTTTACTGAATGGTAAAACCCAGAGGCCACAGACCAATGTGGGCTCACTCTGAGGCTCTGCGTTTCCACGAGAAAGGAACTAACTTCTCGAAGAATAATACTAATAACGCGACCAAAGCCCAAAACACTTCCTTTCCCGCAGAACTGCGGATCAGGTTTTTCTTATACTATTCTTCATATTACGGTTTTGGCTCCAGAGGGCCTTGTGAACAATAAGTGGTGAACTTTTACATTTATCCAAGCTTGCACCACCAGTAGATTTTATTTAAACCCCAAACAGGCTGACAAAAAAAGACATTTATGCAGCAATGCTGTGCTGCTTTAAGGGCTTCTAAGTGAGTTCAAGCACTGTCGAGAGAATAGATAATGCACATGACAAATCAGGGAGAGGTGACTAAACAGAGAAGAACCACAAGAAACAGAAAAGAGCAAAATGAAGTACACAATGACGAAGGTAAGAGAGGTTGAGTGAAAGTGATGAGGACTTGGAGAAAAAGGGGGAAGGAAAGGCCTGGTTTTCTTTTTCCTAACTCTGGATTCCTGGATAATGACTGGGCTGTAATGGTGCTGAGTCTCAGTTCGCCAAATGAAACAAGAGGCCGGCCAGCCCAGTGATGTTTATTTCTCTTCATTTTTCATCTTTTCCTTTTTTTTTCTTCAATTGTAACACACACACACACAAATCATACATACAGAATCTGCATTTCATTTGAATTGTAGCCCACTGTACTGTTTTCCTCCCCTTTTTTTCATCCGCTACCATCTTTTTTAGCACGCTCAGCAAAAACCTCTCGTGCCAAAGCCTGGATTTGTGGCTTGCAAACCAGCGGAGGGGATATTTTCTGAGAAATCCCCTCTGCCAACAGCTCTCTTCTCTGTGGCTTCATGTGCTGACCTGAGCACGGGTCTTTGGAAACATTGCTGAACGAGACTTTGGCCCATGCTGTCT
This sequence comes from Aulonocara stuartgranti, assembly GCF_965226115.1. Taxonomy (NCBI): domain Eukaryota; kingdom Metazoa; phylum Chordata; class Actinopteri; order Cichliformes; family Cichlidae; genus Aulonocara; species Aulonocara stuartgranti. The sequence goes on from NC_138949.1 coordinate 10,848,544, forward strand.
TTGTTTAGCACAGTGGAACATAGGGGCTTAAGTCAGTAGTGGAGAAATATTTCTGTTTAATGCCGCATTTTGACTTGGATGAGTTCTGGCATGAAGGAATAGTCTGCGATTCTCCCATCATGCATCAGCAAAGTAAGCAATAAACCTGCAGAAAGCGCTTTAAGCCGGCACCCTCACGCACACTCAACAACTCCAGCAGTGTGGAACAGTTTGTGCTGATCAGTTCTGCGAGCCACTGATGGGCCCCGATCCAGCGGCCACAGTGGCTGGATGAGACCGGGCCAGGCTGCATGCCACGGGGGATTTCTGGGATCAGTGAATCTCTCCTTCTATCTAAGTATGGCTGAGAGCCTCTGACTTTTAGAGTGAGCGCGATCTCTGGCCACTGGGTCCATATTTGGTTCAAGATACGGGCGCCGTGTAACGACCACAAAATCAAAACCCAGACAAAAATTTTCTCTCCGCACACGCTGTCCAAGCAAACCACATCAACCAAAGCATTTAATACAATGGTGGTTTATAGTGATGCGCTGGCTGTTACCTGAGCTCCCAGCAGTGGACATTTTAAATAAATGTTTATTGTTTCAAATCAGTCTCCAGCGCTTTTTTTTGAAGAGTTTTTAAAGTCTTTTCAAAGCAGATTTTCCAAATGACTCTTTACTCCCAATATTGTCTCTAGAAAATCTTTACATGCGGATACTGATCTCCAATCAGGGGGCAACCTCCAGGGCTGAAAGGGAAGCAAACACAGCCGTGCTAAAAACTTTAGTGCCTCCAGCGGTCACTTGAAGCTAGTTCCAAAAAGCGAGTCAGTCCCCTTAACCTCCTAAGACCCAAATCCTTCCACGGCATGCATTTTTAATTTCTCTTTGATATTTGGTCACATTGAGGCCTGATGAATGTAAAAACAAAGAATTACCAGATTTTTTTTTTTTACCTTATTTTTGTTTTTAAGAAAAATAAGAGCCACATATGAGGATATTCGTTTAAAATTTTGATACACAGCAAAATCTCCAGTGTTAAATTAACACTGGAGAGTGTCTATATGGGTCCACACCTCTGAGTGTTAAATACAACACTGTTGAGTGTTAAATTAACACTTTTGACAGTGTTATATGTTTAAAAGTAACCTAGTCAGTTTTGAAGATTAACAATGGCTAACACTGAGCAGTGCTGGTTTTCTAACACTGGAATATTCCTAACATTTTGAGTTATTTTCCATTGTTAGTGTCATGGTCCTGGGCCATGTTGGCCCAGTATTCTTAGTTTTTGTGTTTTGTATTTTGTTCCCTATTTATGCCTTGGTTCCTAGGTTATTTAGTTAAGATGTTCCTTATTTGGTTACCTCCTGTGTGCCCCTGTGTATCTGTGAGCCCTCGTCTCTCCTTGTGTTTTAATCCATGTTTTCCCCAGCCCGTTATGTCTGTGTTCTCCCCGTGCTCTCTCTCCTCCTGTCTGCACCTCTGTGTACTTCCTGTTTTACTTTGACAGTCTCCCGTCAGTGTTGTTTACTCCTGCCATGTCTTGTTATGTTTATCTGTGTCAGCTGTGCTCCCATGTGTGGCCACTTCCCCTGATCATCCCTCTTGTGTATTTAGTCTCTGTGTTTCATGTAGTCTGTGTCGCGTCGTCTGTGTTCCCACCCTCCGTGTTTCCATGCCCAGTCTTTTGTATCCCCAGCCATAGCATAGTTTGTTCCCAGTTTAGGTTTGTTTAGTTACTGCTCTTGTGCTGCCCTCATTCTTGTTTGTTTCTTTCGTGATCATCAGCCACAATAAAAGGCTCGCTTTTGTTTAAGTGCACTCCCGTATCCTCACTTGTGTTCGCACCTGGGTCCTCAACACACTCTCCACACGGTCTGCCACTGCGACCGTGACAGTTAGAAAACCAGCACTGCTCAGTGTTAGCCATTGTTAATCTTCAAAACTGACTAGGTTACTTTTAAACATATAACACTGTCAAAAGTGTTAATTTAACACTCAACAGTGTTGTATTTAACACTCAGAGGTGTGGACCCATATAGACAGTGTTAATTTAACACTGGAGATTTTGCTGTGTAGAACAGTATCAGTATAATGTCCTTGTAAGTGGATATCAGGCCCTTGTAGAGCAAAATTCAGTATTTTGGTCTAAATAACCCAAAATGTAATGTCCACATATGTGGACGCCAGGTCCTAGGAGGTTAAACTCCTATGTTAAAATGTCCAAATATCAGCAATGAAAGTAACTTACAGACATTTTCCTTCCCCCGTCACTAAGTGCTTGCTTTAAATGGGGTTGTCTTATTGTTGGGGGTTTTTCTGGGCTATTGTAGAGTCTCTGCCTTACAACATAAAGCACTTTGAGTCAACTGCTGTTGTGCTTTGGTGCTACATAAATAAAACTGAACTGAATCAAATCAATTAAAGTCAGTGAACTGAGCCTCTCAGCTTGTTTGTTTGCTTTTATTATGTTTCTTAAATGTAATTAGCAGGTATCTCTGCTTGTGCTGCTCGCTAACCACACCTGCCACCCTTCGATGATAACTTAGAATTCCAGCTCTCATCCAAATATTGCAAATAACTTATGGCTCAAAATAAATAAATAGATGAAGTAAGATGGCACCAGCCGAAACATTCACGTTGAAGCTTCTAACAAAAGTCCGCAGATGGGTGACAGCATGGTTTCTTCACCCATCTTTGATTTACAGTCTGACTTTGAGCTTGAATTCTTTTCCAGACTCAGTCTGAGAACAGCACTGTGTGCGCCTGTGTCTCCTCCCTGTCCGCTGGGCACCGCACCCTTTGCCACCATTACCCTGAGCCCTGAAGTTTAACAGCGAGCCTGTACCCAGAAATAAAAATATTTGTTCAGTTAAGTATTTCTGCAAATGTCAACATTTGCAGAAATTTCCACGGGCTGTCGGTCAACTGGAGTTCAGCTGGTCGGACTATTAATGATGGACTGATTTCAGCTCCGTTATGTGATTTCTCAGTAAAACACTCAGTTTGCTCCATCTACACATGGTTCCTGGATGCATAAAATATATAGTAGAAGATAGCAGATGGCTCATCCTCCAAACCAAACTTTGGCAGTGCACGTGATACAGCTTTAACAGCTCTTTACTGATGTTTGACTGCACCAGTTGGGCTTAGACAAGGCCCATGAAACATTTCTGACATTTCTTGAATGTGTAGCTAATCAGGAATGGCTGCTCATGTGTGGATTCTTTAACTTGGACGAGATGAGGAGAAAGAAAGGGGGAGGTGATCCCTGCAGTTATATAAGTGTATAACACTTTGGTTCCTACAAATAATATGCTGGTAATGTATTTCATTATTTAAATGTTGGTGTTTGTTGCAGAATTTTACGATTAACATAAGGGTATGGTCGAGCACAAGTATCCAAGTGTGTATTGTTTTTTATACTTGTACTGTAACAAAACCCATTTTTGTCATTTTGACATTAAGTACTTGCATAGTTAGTCAAAACGTACTCATAAAAACAATTGTTAATAGTGGAAAATGGTTTATAAAGATATTATAGGCTTATTATAGGCCGATGGAAAGGCTGTACTCTTTATTGGTTGGATTTGAGTGCCAACTGCATTTAGAGCATGAAATGAGGTGTAAGTTAAATAGGTAAGGAAAGTCCAGGAATGAGGTGTTTGTTGTGCAGGCAAAGTAAGTTGACAGTTTAAATACTTACCTGGTTTGTGAGTTGAAATAATTACAGATATTAACATGGAATTTCTGCACCACTTGCATGGAAGTGGTGGAGTGTGAAATGTATAGTTTACTGCCACACCTCCATCGGGAATAACAATAACAGGAGAAACCGTGTTACAGGATTCAATTGGGCTGCTAAGACTTCTATAAGTACATATGTGCATTTCTATTTTCTGATCTCCTCTATAGCCCCCATCCCGAAACCCACCAGACTCGGCATGTTGCCGTGACTATGCCAAGAGCTGCCCTCCACAACAACAGCAGCATTCAAGGGGTGAAGATTTAGAGCTCTGCAAATATTGGCTGTGCTAGCTTTTCATGAGCCAAGAAAAGGTAGGGGAACAAAGTTTAAAAGAGGCGTTGTGTTAGTTGGGACTTTCAGCTCCGTCTGCTCTGAACTTCTAGAAATAATAAAGCGCGGCTGACATGCACAGAGAGGGAAGTTTCTGCAAGTGGACTTAAATGAGATTGAGTCGGCAGGCAGAGAGCAAGGGAAAGAAGATTTAGATTCCCCACAGGAGACAGCGCACATATTGAGAGGTGGGTCGAATCCTAGCACCACCCGACAGTTTTCCTCTATTCACAATGACGCATTAGTATTCAAATGCCAGTGGGAATATGTATGACTGCTTCTCGGAGAGAAAGAGATGCATAGCTGTGCCAGAGAAAAAAGAAAAAAAGACAATGATGGGGAGCGAGGGGGGGGGTAAACAGGGGGTCGAGTAAAAACACTAACATATCAGGGGGGTTTTATATGATGACAGTTTATTTCCCTGCAGTCATTATCTGTGTCTCCACGACTGCACAGCAGCACTTTAAGAACAGAGGGCCTCTCTCGTCTCTCTCTCTCAGGCCAGTGCACACTGATCAACTGTTATTAGACAATGATTTGATGAATCTTTTGTTCTATCAAACAAATTTGCATGTGCTCAAAATATTAACAGCAAAATGTACTTAAAAAAATAAAAAATAAAAGCCTCATTCTGCAGGAAAAGGCCCCTGTGGCTGAAAATGGTCACGTCCTGCAAACTTGGATGTCTTTGCAAAGTGTAAAATGTGTAGAGAAGGAGAGCAGGTCATGTCATGACTGTGGCTGTTCAAACTGTTAATTTAGTGTGTGAGCTCAAGGTTTGACTGATCATCAGTTCTCTGAATCATTTTGCTGTACACTGGCAAATTTAAGACGGGCCTGTACAAGGAGACCTTGTGGGTGCTGCAAGATTTTAGTCGGTGTATTGTGTTACCAGTGGTGTTCCCAGTGACTGTGGTACCTTCAGATCATTGGCGAGCTTCTCTTGCGTTGTTTTGGGCTGATCCAACACCTGTCTCTGTTAGGAGACCTGGGTGGTCGACCCAGAGTTTTGAATTTTCCTTATTATTGTACTTTGATTTTGCCTTTATTTATCATTTCTAGTCTTTTGGTTTCTTTGTCAGAGTTCTGCCTTCTGTTTACTGCTGTATCCCCTTGTCAAGTCCACATCTCTGTATTATGTTTCCTGTTTTACTTTGAAAGTCCGTGTCTCATGTTAATATATCTGGTTTTGCTTCCTTTGTCTCGTCAGCCCTGATTTTCCTCAGCTGTTTCCCTCCTGTCTCCCATTCCCTGATTGCTTCCTCTGTGTATCCCTGTGTTTTCCTTTGTCTGTGTTGCGATCTCCCCTCATCCTATGTTGTGTGTTCTGTCTGACATCCTGTGAAAGTTTATTTTGTATTTTCAGTTTTGTTATATTCGAGTTCAGCATTAAAGCTGTTTTGAGTTCGGCACATTGAGTCCACCATTCCTGCCTGCACACAGCCTCACATGACAGTCTCATGATCATCCTCAATCCATGATGCAAGATCCTGCATGGAGCTCCTGAGACTGATGGTGATTCTGAAAAATCACACCAACAGCTGTCTCAGCAAGCTTCTTACTGATGGTCTTGTAGTCCACTCCAGCCCCGTGCAGATCTACAAACTATCACTGATGTCCTTTCGCAGTTTTTTGGTCTTGTCCATGTGGATGGAGAAGACTGAATGGAAGAAATTGATTCTGTGGACATGTGTGCTTTATACACATAGCGAACAGAGATCAGGAGTATCTATACGTAATATATTGATGAATTGATTATAATCTGTGTGCTACACAGCCAATCTGTGTGAGCCAGAATTCTGGCTGGGTTGTAGGGGATCAAATATGTTTTTTAGGCAACGACAGGCAAATCAATTTGTAACTTTTATGTAATGTGTTTTTTTCTCTCACCATTAAAATAAAACTACCATAAAAATTAGAGACTGTTCATTTCTTTGGAAATGAGCAAACTTACGAATTCAGCAGGGGATCAAATAATTATTTCCCCCACTGAACCTGAAAAATGTTCTTACAGTAGATTCCCGCCAAAAAGAACGGCATTTGCATTTAAAGTTACAGAGAACATCTGGTTTAGTGCTTAGTGTTCTTGTCCAACCAAATGGTCCCATTTTGGCCAGCAATCAACTATTTTTGTAACGTGTCTATGTTTTTCCTTTATAACATTATAGAGCACACATTGCCTCGACAAGAGTGCCTCACACATGCAGTGAATTTCATCTAGTTTGCAAATAAAACACCTGAGCTTAAACAGTTTACTCTCAGCACCAAAATTCCTAAACATGCTGTATGTACACAACAACCTGATGTGTGTGAATATTTTTGCCATGTCCAACAACAACCTGGATCAAACCATGTCAAAATGCATTTTCTATGGTCCCTTAATAACACACTCTAATCACTTTAGTTTTGTCTCCTGGGGCACAATGTCTCCCCTCATGTCCTGTATCCTACCAAAGAGACTAGGGAGAGGTCCGGTGACAGTGTGTTGAATTTGGGTGACAGGGCCCCAGTGGGAGTGGGTGCCCCCCCAGGCCTTTAGATAATCCCCAGGAGAAAAGACCTGCATTTAGGGTGCGATACGCTTAATCCGGGAGGGGGCCTCATTCACAAAGAAGCCCTGGACTTCCTCTGGGCTGGGAGCTTCCGCTGGTCTGGTGAGCCTAGCATGGGTGCCAGTACAAACACGCTCTCATAATACATGATTGCATTACAATGGAACAACACAAGAGGCAAAGACACACAGAGACAGCATATGAAATGATGGACAGATTGGACTATGAAAACATGTAACATGTAAATTCACACTGTCCTAATGGGGGAGCCAATCTAAACAAGCAGCCCACACACACAAGGACCATCAGGAGTAAACACAGCACACACACACACACACATGCTACATACTGTGGGCAGAGGCGGTGTTTACATTCTGTCCCGGGTACAACGAAACAAAGCTTGCATGCAATGCAGAAAGATTAGATGAGCGAGGGACCAAAAAAGCGAGAGATCAAACGGCTAGCTGCCTACAGATAGTCTCAAATTTACAAACAGGAAGACAGAGTCATGTAATAACTGTTTCAGATACTACACACAGTCCTGGTTTACTCATACATGCAGGAGATGCTGGTGGAAGAGGGATATGCTTCATCTCCGTCCCTGGAACGTTTCTGCAATTTTTTTAATGGGGTTTTCGGGGGGGTGGATAACTTCCATGATGCCTTAGTCAGGACATTAGGCAACTTGTTACAGTTAGATGTCAAAGTACATACAAAAAGGTGTAACAAGAAACATTATATTAAGGTAAAGAGTAGATATGCATAACCTAAAGATCTACAATCGCATGATGCAGTTTAATTAAGTGCACTGCAAAGGCAGAAGATGATCAACCTCTGGATGAAACATACAGATAGACAAAAAAGCTGGCATCCTGTAATAAAGGCTGATCATGTATCCACAGAAAGTAATGTCAGTATAAAGTGCTGAAATGTAATTTTGACAAGTAACTGGCAAGTTACCATAGCAACTTCAAATTGTTTATAGTGCTTTGTTTTTTTTTAACAACAAAATAAAACCAAATAACAACAACTTGCTAGACTGTAAAGAATTCTGAGGACGTGTCTCATCAAATTACTTTACATCAATTCAGATTTCAAGGGGGTCAGTCCATGCCTACCTTTTAGATCCACCCCTGCTCCATCCCCTGGCGCAATTTCTATGACTGCCACTTAAAAAAAGATCAAATCTGTTCTTTTCCTTAACACGTTTTCCCTCTTATTTACCTCAAAAGCAAATAACACTGAGAGGCATTTACGTAAACAGCTGAAGGATATTATTCCATTTTCTCTGACATGATTCCTCAAGCAATTTTGGAATAGACATTCGGAAAAAAGGGAAAAGGTTAGGCTTTGGCTCTCTCTTTTTTTTTTCTCCACACTTTCAGACTTGCTTTTCCTTCCCATACCATTTCACGCTGACACATCCTCTTTCATCTGACCACAATACCTCCAGGGACCATCAGCCAATAGCGGCAAGTGGAAAAAAGTAGGATGGTTTTCCTGTGGAAAAGACGCCAAAAAAACATCTAATTAATACTGATTTACTTGAGCTTAAACTTACAAAGTATGGCCACTGCTTTCATAACGCAAGGACGGTGCACAGCTTTCAACTAATTCTGGTCCCACAACTTCAGCTACAGTTGTTTCCATCTTTGGCATTTCTGCTCGAAGGTTTGCGGTCACTTTGAAATGTACTCGTTTTTGAAAGACATGTAAATGGCATTAACGATTAATGAAGGGATCCACAAGTTAAAAGGTTCATGGACTATCAACGTTGGCATGTAGCTGGTATACTCTACATTAAAAAGGCCAATCGATCATTAAAAAAAAAAGATAAAAACAAACAAATGAATAGCAAAGGGATTCATTTCGCTATTTGAATGTCTAAAGTCTCAAAAAAAGAGAGGCGACAGTGCTAACTACCTTTTAAAAGAAGATTTCAATGCAGGAAAAACTATGTTTCATACAGCCGTGACGACCGCTCCATCCACAAACCAGCACAATCTTTCCATTTTTTCAGTTTTGCCTCTTCACACCGCCTCATTGGATTTCAGATCAAACAGTCAAGATATGACTGAAGTGCTCTTTCCTCTTTAATTCGTTAACAAATATTTAACATTAACTGTTCAGGAATTGTACACCCCTATTTTCCAAGGATCAAAATAACTGGAGAAACTAACATAATTTTACATGTAAGGTTTGTTTCTAGCACTTGGATGAAAACTCTTTGCAGTCAATGACCTCGTGAAGTCTAGCACCCAAAAGAGATCTCAAAGTGCCGTTTCCTCCCATGAGACGCTCTGCTAGGCCTTCACTGCAGCCACCTTCAGTGCTGCTTGTTTGCTGGATTTTCTGTTTTCAGCTTTGTATGTCATTACTCTTTGGGGTTGATTGCAGGTATTGGGTTTGCAGTATGGTACTTATGCTACGTCTATCATCAGTCAAATCATTAGTAAACTCTATTAGCTTTGTTCCACTGGCAGCCATACATGCTGTATCAATTCCTGCACCATGTTTGACAGATGATGTGGTGTGCTTCGGCTTATAATCTAGTTTTCTCCTCCACACTTTTTCCATCATTCTGGCACGAGATAATTCTTTCTCCCTTTTTCACATCTGTACTGGCTCTTTTAGATGTTTACTGGAAGTCTGCTCTAGTCTTCTTGTTCTTGAATGTACAGCTTGTTGTACTTTCACTGATGAAGGTGTCTTTCGAGTGTAACCAGTGACGATGATGCACCTATCGCCTCGAGACCTCCTTGACTTGGTAAGATGTTATGAAGCGCTTTTGTTAACCATGGAAACTGTGATCGTTCACTTTAGTCATCCTCTGTGGTCTTTCGCACCTTTTGAGGTTGCTGAGCTGACCAGTTCATTCCTTCTTTTTAAGTTTATTTGGTTCTTCGGGTTAAAGATGTGTCTCACTTACACAGACATGTCTTTGGACATAATATTGAGAGTTTCAGTAAACAGCTACCAAATACAAGTTCAACACTCAGAATCAACTCCAGTTATTTTTAATCTGCTTAATCTGTCATGAATGAATGAGGAAACAGCCTGTCAGTTACTTGAACAATTCAATTTGAGAAAATGGGAGACTATGAATAAAAACAATAACAACTTACTTTGATTGAACGCTTTAGATTAAAGCTGAAAGCCTTAAATTTCAAACCCACTGTGGTGCAACCATCAACAGTTGTGTTGTTGTCATCTGGACCATGGTCGTGCTGTTCTAACATAATCAGCCAAGCTTCTAATGTGAAAAATTTCCATTAGGGTGTCATAATTTGCTGCTGGAACACGGGAGTGATGGGTGCTGAAAGACTGCTGTATGATAATAAACTTTATTCCTTTAAAAGTCTTAAACGATTTATGATGTGTAGGTTCATTAATCAGAAATTGCCGTTTACAACATTTCTGCTCAGTTTCATGTTTGAAGTCTACATCCACTTCCATTTTCTTCAGGCTTGTGGCCTTTTCCAGTTTAAATGTTATCTTTAATTCAGGGTCATTTTCTCCGTTCTGGGACTTTTTTGGAACTCTCTGTATTTTCCGGCATGACAAACCCAAAACCATTTGGCACCATCAGCGTCTTAAATAAACCATAGAGTTTTTAACCCATCACTGTGACTCAGGTCTGGTAAGAAGGTAAAGCGTTTTCTCCAGACCTTATTCTTTGAATGCTGACCTTTGGCTGAACAGTTTCTCAGCAGCAGAGTGTGGTCAGTACAAACCTCGTGCTTAATAAGAATTATGAACAGTGACACAATTATATATTAGCACAAACTCCAAACCCTGCCATACTGTGTATTATGGGCTCATTATAAAACAGCCAACTGGTCTAGGCCACTTGTTTTGACAGAAAGAGGTACACCACAGCACTGGCACATGTCCTTATGTGTGGCGTCCACCAAGACTAAGTACTTATGACAGTGCCAAGAGAGAGTGTGTGTGTGTGTCCGCCTGTGTGCACACACATTAAGGTCAGGGGGTGGGGGGGAGCATGCCTAATGTGGGAGAGAAACATTGAATCCAAAGTGGCAACTAGCCAGCGTCAGTGTTCCCTTCTTGGAGAATTAGCCTGTCAATCTGGTTTAATTCCTTAGGACACAGGCTGCTCTTAAACCCAGGCTGAGTTTAAACTGGAGAGACTGACTCTCTACATCGTTTTCTCAAGATTGGGTGCAGACAAGTGGGCTGGCTGAATGTGGGCCGTGTCGGGCCACACCAGAGAGCAGAGCTGCATCGTGCACACAGCTCCACGGCAGGGTCAAGCTGACACTTACGGGCTAAGGTTACAAGTTTCACTCATTTGAGTGATTATGTGACTCTAGGTGAGTATCTAGAACAAGGAGGATAGTTACCTATCTGGATTATGGGGGTAGCACACACACTACTTGGTTATCCTCACATTAAAGCCTTGTATTAAGATTGTAGGAAGATCTGCAGATTCTCTTACTGCACAACTTTCCTGCCTTACATTCAGCAGATCTTGCCAACTAAGTGAGATTCATAAACCTGTCGTGCCATGGCATCAAGTTAAGATTCCTGTGTTTACAGCACAGACGACAACACGTGCTTTGTTGTGAGACGAGATCCCTGGCTGCTATCAGGTCAGGCCACGAGTCAAACTGCTGCGAAAACCTTTTGCGGTAAGAAGCCATGTACATCTGCGTTCTGCCAGCTCATGTATCCAACACCTGTTGCTTTACCTAATTGAAGTCCAACTGAAGCGCTTATCTCTGGGTATGCATGTGCTTTTCAGGAGATATAAGCTTTCACACATGAACTACTGTATGTGTGAAAATTAACACAGTTTAGAAAGAGACTTGAACGACTCAACACGTTACTGACATGTTTCCAAAAATCTCTCAGCCAGTGGAATCGGCATTGTGTTGCATAATTTGCATGCAAAGAAAAGCCATCAAGTCCAATCAGGGAGGCTGTAACTCCTTTATTCAACTTCATCAAAAATAACAGTCAATATTCAAAGGAAAAGAAAAGCAACACTTAAAATCAAAAGTATTGAAAACAATGTCTTGTTTGCTTGACCTCAAGCATGAACTCAAGTGATAAAATCTTTACAATGCTGAGGTGAATTTTTTTGGGACGCAGTTTATGCAAATAATAATACCAATAATAATAAAAGAAAATTTTTTAATCACCAGGCATTCAAAAAAAACAAAAACAAAACAAAAAAAAAAAAGCATGCTTGGTGAGTGTCAGTGGCGATGTTGATACGAACCCGGGTGCAGTCAAACACTCTTTCAGATCAGCACTGAAGAATACACAATTAAGAGAGGTGCCAAAAAGAAAGAAAAAAAGTCAAAGGGAGGATATGCGATAGGGGCGTAAGGGTACATGAATATGATTGCATTAGTCAATCTGTTCACTATAAATTTTTCTTTGGCTCATCTGTTTATGTCTAGACCTGTTTTTTTGTGTGTGTTTGTATTGCACCAGTTGCTGTACCTCAGCTATAGCAGATGTAAAGCAAATTTATTACAAGTTGAGCTTAAACTGAGTTTGTTTTATCAATCGAGATGGTTGCATCCCACGGTGACATAAGAGAGAAAGGCAGCAGTGTAGCTGCAGTTACTCTGCTGCCTGATATTTTCTAATTGAGTTTCTTCTCATTGACCATATGCACCATTAAACTGTTAAAAAAAGTTACAGCAAATTAGGAACTTTTGAATTTTTTTGTTGAAATTTTGGAAACGTTTTTTGAAAATAAAAGAATAACACATTCTTTTCTGTTCTCTGCTGTACTGCAAATACACTGAATATATTCCAAATAGTTTCCTACAAAAAAAATCCATTTAATGAACTTGTCCATGTAGTAAATCAAAATGGTGCACACAAAAAAGAATGAACCCAGAACAGTGGTGTTGACAGATTAAAAAAAATAGAACTCATAAATGAATAAGTGAATGAGGCCATACATGCAGTAGATTGCCATCGGCTGCTGCATGGTCAGCATATACAGGAGGGTAAGCACGGTGAGACTACGTGGATAGGCGTCAGAAAGCACTTTCATAAACAGCGACATACATAAACAGCCGAGGGAGTATGTATTTACGTTTATTCAAAGGTAATATGATGTGTTGTGTTTACGAGCGATAAAGCAAAATCCTTTCAGCACAGTCCTGGCCAACCAAGCTGGCGTACTGCTGCACCTCCATCTCGTCGCTGGAGCCCTTGCGTTTGCGGGAGTAGGCTGCATAGGGCATGACAGTCCGTCTGTATAGCACCAGAGCTCTGCCCAAATCCCTCACGGCCCGAGCATCTCCTAGACGAAAACAGGCACATATGAGAACATAATGAGGACCAGTGTAGACACATCAAGCACTATAAACAATGTCCTTATTTTCCCTCGCTCGTTTGAGTTAACCTCTGAGTGTCTTGGCAGAAATTCACCATTATTCCGAGAAAGTGTTGGAGGAGCAGAAAACATCCCCCCCCCCTCCTTCAGTTTTAATTCCTCTGTGCCCTAAACCTGGGGTCAAAGTGGTGCGTGAGCAGGCTAGTTAGCAGGCCTTGTTTACAGGGCCTTGCTCCCTGCTGGCTTGCCAAACTCAGCATCTCATTAGGTCCTGTGTCATACACTGCCAGCAGTGTTTTTACAGCTCTGATGGACCAGTAAAACACTACTAATCTCTAAAGTGTATGTGTGCAGAAGCTAAGAATGATTCTCTGGAGAGTCAGATGTGGAAAAAAAGGGTTGAAATACACTGACCCTCACTGACACTAAACCTGCCGCCTCCAGGAGTGAGACACTGAGCCAAGCACAGCAGGGAGTACATACTGAGCAAAGCAAAGCCAAATATACTGTACAGAGGTATGACTCTACCTCAGCCTCACTCATAAACTTCCCATTTCAGTCAGAAAATGACTTTTTTTTTTTTTTTTAAATGCACTGGAACATCTACAAGTCTCTTGTGTCAGAAACTACCCAATAAATGTTGCAGTCATACAAGTAGGACTCTTAAATGCTTTTATTTATCTTCTTAGTCCATTATCACACCATGTAGTCTACTAGTTAAACAATTGCAAAATGCTTATTTTGTCTTCTGAAATGCATATCTCCCCTAAATACTCTGCATATAACAACTGATCCATTAAAAGTGTCCTGCTTGAAGCAATCCTGACCTGGAAACCTAGAGAAAAAAGGAAAAAGAAAAAACAACTCTGGAGCAGGTAGCAGAGTGAAGCGCACTCTCCTGTCAGGCACATCAGTCAAAAAGGCCTAAGTAGATGTCGTATTAAGAGAACTAAGGGCTTCACAATTAATCACTCCACTGACATCATCCATGTGGCTCACAGCTGAGCAGCTGGTGAAGAAGATGCGAGCACACATATCTCTGACTAATTTCTAAAATATTTGCAATACAGCCAAATACAACCTGATCACATCAACAACTGGAAAAACAACAGGGAGAAAAAAAATGCAAAGTGAGTCTTTTCTATAAAAGAAATCTTACATTTACAAAAAAGGAAACTCAAAAAGCACTGTAACTGGACCTCGGATGTGTTTAGACATGATAGACTTGTTGAGAGCAATACGAGTCAACCTCAGCTGCAGTAATCTGTTACAATGTTTCAGGCCTAAACCGCTGCCAAGACAGATGATGGCTTAATCGGCAGAGCAGATTCAAAGGAAAAGTCTAAGATTCAAGCAAAAAGACTCACCAGTGGGACATTTTAAATATTCGCATAACTTCAGATGGATAAACAATAAGTGAAAATCACAAATACGTAGCAAAAAATACCACATTAACTGTTTAGGAATTAAAATCATTTGATTAAATTCTCCGTCTGTTTATACAGGCTCGTAAGTAATCGGACAATTCATTGATAAGCGGTTTCAAGGCCAGGTGTGGACTGTTGTTATTTCTTTCGGGTCAAATCAAGGTAATAATATGTCTAGAGTTGTTTCTAAGTGCTGTATTTGCATTCTGTGGCTGTTCTGGCTAATGTTCAACATGTGGTCTAATGACTTGTAGAGTGAGGGAGGCCTTCATTAGGGCTGAAAAACAAAACGGGCCTACAGACCCATTTGGTGGATTCCAGATAAAAAAGGAAGGAATCTACTGGTCAGAGAAGCAAAACCAAAATGTTTAAGGAAAAAATAAAATAAAACAAAACATGAAGACCATATGCTCACATTCAATCAATCAATCGAAAGCGAGGCAAAGAAATGGAACATTTGTAGAATTTTGAATCTGAACTCTTTCACCCATAAAGATGACATCTGATGACCTCCCTAGCACCCTTAATGAATTTTGACACGTCATTATATAAGAATAAAATGTTTGACGATCTTTAAAATAGTTTCTGGGTATTTCCATGCAAAGCTGCATGGACAGGGCATCGGGGGAAAGAAAAGCTGCCGTAAGACGCGCGAACAAGCATCAACTGAAGGCACCTGCAGTAAAGGCCTACTTAGTGATGTCCATTTGACCATCTTCTAGACCTGAACCAAATGAATTGCATCCAAGTATTAAATATAATCCTGTTATTTATAATTAATGTAAAATGAATATGTTAAGTTACCAGATTGTTTCTGTATTTTGTAGAACCTCTTAACAGCAACTACGTCCATCAGATGTTTCCTGTAGTTGCTCGAGTAGCGTCCAAAACAATGTGGAGGAATTTTGGACCATTTCTTGACTGAAGTGCCTCTCAGTTCAACTGCCTAACTTCAGTCCATTGTGGTGGCGTACAGAGATCCAAATGTCAATCTATCTACAACTTTGGCATCTAACTTGCACACAAACTACCTGAAAAACAAGCCAAGGGAAAGAAGAGAGCTGTTAGAAGCATAAAGCCCCGAGGCTTTTTCACCATTTAGATATTCTCATACTTCAGCTAGAATTTTCCACACAGTTGATTCATGTTTTATTTATTAGCCTCGTTTCCCTGCTCAGTAATGCCCCAACTACTGTCTTTTCCACCCTTCTCGAGAAACTGCTGAGTCACATAATTGAAGGAAGGCTGACACTAACTTTTAAATAAAGGATACCAGCTCTAGGTTTTAACACAGCGGGTGGCAAAATTGATTTTAAAAAGATGTAAACATGTTATGCAACTTCCTCACGAACAACATTTTGGGCCGTGAAGGATTATTGTGTCCCAATGGAATCAAAGTGAAAAGATTTAAACATCTGATGCTTCTTCGGCTTCCTTCGGGCCATTCACGACACGCCGCCTCCTCATGTTCTTCATCACGGTGACAGTCCACTTACACTGCAGTTATTACAAAGTTACACTTGTCCAACAGTGTCGCCTCGTGAAGATACTGACGAGTTTACATTAAACAGGAAAACATGGAGAGAAGCATGAAGCTTGAAGATGGCCTATTAAGTGAAACAGTAATACTGAGCAGAGATCTTTCTCTCTTACTCAAGGCAATCCAAACATCCGCTCCTCACATAAACAACTTTCCTTTTCTTCTTCACTCACTTCTGGCTGCATCAGTGTCTCTTCTCTCTGAGTGGCTCCAGACCCTGTTCCTGTCAGGCCAACCGGACGTTCAGTGACACGCCACTCTGAGGTCACAGCTCCTTCGGGCTGGAGTTCAAATGTCAGGGGGAAGAGGAGTGATGAGGGTCGGATAAGGGAGTGCGAGGGTCAAGGCTGAGGCTACGGGCCTTGACACCCCGCCACGCTTCTCTCTCTTCCCATCCATCTCAAACTTTCGAAACACTTGCTTAACACCGGATGCTGGTCAAAGGCAGGCCATCAGGTTATGACCACGTCTTCTGACCCAATGTTGAAGAGCTAAAGGTTGAAAAGGAAAGGGCCAGAAGGGTGTTGTAGTGTGCTGAGAAGACTGCTCTTTGACTGTAAGACCTGGGTTCAAGCCCCTGTGTTAGCAGCTGACCCTGAATCCCTGCCGGTGACCATGAATTTTTGTCCATCGCAGGAACCGAAGCGACAATAGGATATCTTTCCATTATAAAGGATATTACCATTATTATTATTACTAATGAAAAGACTTAAATATTCTTTTAAAGCACCAAAAGAAGGGCTTCCGGGAAGAGAAATTCCTGTATTGCTGGGAAAAAAAAGGCTTTAACCTGAATGGAAACGTGCATTAGTCAGGCTAAGGAGCAGAAAGCCTGCCTAAGAGCAGAGCAAAGTGGCCATGACAGTGAGACAAGATATGAACGTGTGGCATAAGCTAGAAATATCATGTAAATCACAAGAGACTTGGGGGTAATGACTGGCTACCATCAGGCTAGAATGCACGCCTCTAGCTAATGTTTTAGCTTCACTTCGTTGCACTGAAAGCACAGAGACTATCAGTTTGATGCAAAGCTGTGAATGTGTGCGTCAGAGATGTAACGAAAGGTAAAAAAAAAACAAAAAGAGAGAGAGAGAGAACAGTACATTGTGAAATACCAGCTGGCACTTTACTTATCACAACGTTGGGTTTGTGTATGCAATGTGTAACTTTGTGCATGTGGGTTAGTGGCTGCCAGGCGCACTTACAGTTCAAGGGGTGACTACTTGGGTCACGTATTTTGGCAAATATTTATACTGCTTAGCGGCCAATGCCCCTACTACTCCCGCTGTTAGGCAAACACGGATTATGAGTGTGTGAGACACAGATATGTGCTGCACACAGTGAGCTTCTGTGTGTGTGTGTGTGTACATACATTTTAAGAGCCAACCTGCCCCAGGTCCCAGGGCCCTCAAGATGTCAGCAACAGGCATCAGTGTGAGTCTGATGTGAAGAGAGCTGTGTAAACTTTAGATTAGCTGTCTTTACACACCTCATTAGTACAGCACTGTAACCTGGTCACATTTTACAGTCTAAACACATATCCAGCACACTAACAGTGACCTTTGTCTGGGGGCCGGAGGTTAAGGTTCTGGCTTTCAAGCTATATAGAGAGGTTACACTGAGTATGATTATTATTTTGGTGAGACTTGATTTTTAGACTTCTCCACCGACTCTTTAAAGGTATGGAAATAAATCAAGCAACATGATTTTAACCAACTACCAGCACATTCTTCTCAACAAGCGAGCAACACATTATTTTTACTATCTGTTGTTCTAACTTTTTTTTCTGAAAATAATCTTAATATTTGCCATGCTTGTTTCACAAATATTCCATTTTAATTCATCTATGTTTAAAAATTATTTAAAAAAGAAAATTAAATCTTTCTTTAACTTCATCAGTAAGATTTAAAGAGCTATACCTGATTAACAGTTTATATAATTCAGGATTCGGTCGTTTGTCTAATGGTTATGGGTAGCAGTATGGTGGTGGTGATAGGACAGCAAATGTATTAATAATAATGATAGTAATAATAAAATAAGTAAAAAGATCAAAATAATTAAAAAAGTAAAGGCCTGGGACGTCTGTGTATTGGTTGGCTGTTGCTCAGGAGGTAGAGCGGGTCGCCCAGTTAGAGAAAAAAAGCACTTCATAAGTATAATAATAGTATACTATTATTATAATACTATTATTATTGGTTAATAGTAAATGTAATACATGATTATCCTAACCTTCCCATTTACAGACAGGATGTTTTGACCGCATTCTTAAAGTGGACTTACTACGATTTTCCTTATTTCTGTCTTTATACTGTTAAGCTTAAAATAATGAGGTCAGCATGTGTGATGCAAACAGTCCCTATGGTGAAAGAGCTGATTGCTCCACGTACTCTCTTTTAGTTTTTTCTACTCAAGTCTCTGTGTGATGTCAGTTCAAACATTCTGTCTCCAAGCAGCAACCAACCACAGGAGAGGCGGCTTATAGGCGGGTTTGCTTTAAAGACAAGATTACTGTATAGTAGCGACCGAGTATAATATAATGGTATTGGAAAAAGTGAATAAATAAAGTAAATAAAGTGAAGGAGAGTTGTAATGGCAAACAGATCTCCATGTGAATAGGCTAAAGTCAAATTTCTTTGAATTGATCAGAGTAATTATATTACTATACATGTTTATTTTTGGCAGAATGTGACACCAGTGTTGATGGAGACAAATTCAGTATTCCCAGTATATAAATAAGAGGCTGTGCACTGAACCCTGTTATTGACAGTTGACTGCTCAACCATCACACTAGACAAACATAGTTTGGTAATCAGTCTTGCTTTGTGTGAAAGCAGATGAATCAATCAGAGCAGAGTACATGTCACAATCACTGACATACGCACAAATATTTTAGTTTTGTGGCCCAGCAGCTGCCATAAATTGCCACAGCAGATTCCTAAATGAACAGTGAAGACTTTCCCAACACTTAGAAACTATTTGCAGCATGTCTTTATTTGTGTCCAAAAATCTAATCACACAACAAGAACTAGCCAAAGAACTGGGCCACAAACCTCAACTGTGTGACATACTGCTGAAGTGACAATGACAAAATAGGTTGACCTGCTGACTTATTCGCCACTTGGATGTATTTCTAAAGCGGACAGCACCCTCCACACTACTGTTAGTCTGGCTTTTTACAGTTCAGTCACAAAGCTTGGCACCAGACCTGAGAGTGAACCAGCAAGACAGCTAGCACTGAAATGTAATGACACTGCGTTTGGACAGCTAGGCCTGAAATAATGCCCAGTCCTGTCCAAGATCAACAGTCCACGCAGGAATCCAGGCACCACAAGAACCACAGACACACAAACATAAACTGCTCACTGTGAATAATGGTAATGCCAAGACCTTGATTTTGTCCTCAGTAATTTGTGCAAGGCCGAGGACTACTGGGAACAAAACGAAAGGTCAGATCAACCGCTGGCTAAGATGTTAATTGCAGTGTTATAAATGACCTGTCTAGACATTGTCATTTAACATTTTAATTGACATTTAAATACTCTTATTTTTCCCGAGCGTGTTGTTTTCACTATATAACTGAACGACCAACGCTAGCAAGTAAATCCTCATTTCCTTAAGAAATGTGTTTCGATTAACTTTCTTTACAGAGTGTGAACTATCTGCTTGGAAACTTTTCCTCATCACACAATCTGATCCGGACTGAGATTCCTTCATCAATTGTGTTGGTTTTCTTCTCCAAGTATGAGGTCACTACAACAAACCCCCACGTCTGTTGTTTAACATTCATATACCGCTCCTTCTCATTCCAACTCTCTATCAATCCATCTTCCATTTTATTACACTTTTCTCTCTCTCTGGGTGCGAGCATACAGCCACCATCATTTCAATTGCCTTCGTTGTAAAAATATTTTTATCACATGTCCCCCATCTCTCCCTCCATCTATTCTTCTATTACTCACTCTCTTTCCCCTCCATGTATCAGTCTCCATCTATCTGACAATCAAATTCATGTCCGCTCACATCTCCTATTACTGTTGATCGGTGGCTCTTTTCTGTCTGGTGCCTGTTTGGTGATGCAGATTAATGGGCCACAGTAAACAGGACATGGCTGGCTCTCTGTACCTTCAACCAGTCATGTTCTTGGAACTGCTTTAAGTATGCCAACATTTTAAAATTAAACCGAAGAGGGGGAAAAACAAAACAGTCAATCATGTAGTGAGTGTATCAGTGGTACGTATACATAGGTTTATATATGCACTGCATACAAGTCTGCTCTGGCCATACCAAATGATGATGAGGAATGAGAAAACCGTAGGATCTGCAAACGCCTCTTTAATTTGTACAAATTCTATTAAATTGAATTCAGTTTTTACTGTTTCAGTAATTTTCAATAATCCTGGGGAGGCCAATTCATGATTGTGTTCAATTTTCTGTTTTAATTTCCAGGTATGCTTTTACTGCAGTGGCAGTGTGTTTAGGATCATTGTAATGCTGGAAAAAATTGAATCTCTTACCAATCAGATGGCTTTTGGTACTTTTTTGTGCCCATAATTCCATCAGTTTTGAGAAAAATCTCCAACACTGCTGTATTTCTCCTGCGTCAGGTCTTTGCTGGATTTTTTTTCCATATTTTATAAGAACATGACTGTCAGATTCTGCTTTATATCATTCTTAGGTTAGAGACCAAAAAAAAAAAGTGTCAACTTGTCCAGTTTCCTCAAATTTTTCAAGGACACACAGGTCATCACAGTGTTGGTGCAAAAATACTATTTTAAGCCTGTCAAACAATGATATGTTAGGAATTTTTTACAGATTATTATTAAAGAAATGGGAACAAATTACAGCAGGCTGTTAGTGAGAAAGTTTCTGAATGGACAATTTAAAATGTCTTCTTTGCCAATTTGTCTACACAAGACCAGGATTGTGTTTGAGGAGTCTGGAGCCTGTTTTATGCTTAAATGATTCACAGGTCAGTGTTCAAAATAAATAAATAAATAAAATGGTCAAGTACAAGGACTGGACTGAAAATGAGTAAAAAAGCAACCATTTTCCAAAGAAAACTATTGCTCAAGACTACTTGGAAGCAAGATATAAAGTCATGTTGGGTGGCGTAAGACTTTTCTACAGTGCTGTGTTTATGGAATTGCATGTTTAAAAAAAAAATGATGTAGTTTCATACATTAAATCCATGTGATGCCATCAGTCGAGCAGTAGTTTTGTGCAGTAGTACCTAAATCAGGATCCTGGTTCAAACGAGCGTAGCGGGAGTTGTCAAGAAGGGGGATGCATCGCTCTATCGATACCCAGACATAGGTTTCTGGGCACAGGAGGTCAGAAGGCCGGTACTGCCCCTGGTAAAAGAAAGAGAAAAGAAAAAACATTAAAACTGCTGTTTAAATTGCCATATATTCATTATGTAGTAAATGATTAACTTGAGGACATCAGTTTGGTTCTTTGTTGTTTAAAACCATTTTCTAACATTTATCAACTAAATACTTACAAATATGCTGCAAGCCTGGTAAAAGCCTTTCTACTCTAGTGTTAGTGACCCTTTAGAATCAAAAGGTTTGACAAGTTGTAAACTGACCCCAGGGTCAAGATGAGGGTTGAGACCTGGATCAAACCCCTCTCTGTTAAGGGTCTTTGTTTGAGCTGTGTGTCTCCATGTCATGAGTGTTACACTGTCTGCACGTTTAGCAGGAAATGTAAACACGTCAGCACTGTAATGTGTGCTTGTGAAATGGGTACGAGTCTGTATCTGACCAAACATTTTGGATGGAAAGAAAACTAAGCTTAACAAAAACAGCTGCAAAGCAAAGAGGGGGGGGGGGGAAATGAGCGAGGGGTTGAATGAACAGAAAGAGACGCCATTATCAGGGAACTGTGTTCCATCACATGGCTCCAAACAAATACAAACTGCAGAGAAAGATCTGTAAACAAGGCCTGCAAAAGGCCCGGTGCATTGCCTCAACACCCACACCAATATTTACAGTTTATGTGACATTAAACCGTAGGACAAAGAGTCCAGGATTTCAGGAATGCAATTTTTAAACACAAGAAGGTCAAAATGTTCTAAATGATTTAAAAAACACTGTTGTCATCAAAACATCGGAATAAGTAAGACAAAGGAAATAGCATCGCTGGAGCATACTGTTATACAAACTGACCACGAACCATCTGGCATTGCACATGTATGAAAAATACACTGGCTGCTTTCACATGCAAGATAGGACGCTATGTGAAAGAACTAGTTTGTTTTATGGCTTTGAAAATGAAAAACAGAAGAATCTGTGGAATACAAAGACAGTTGTATTTTCCAACTAAAGCGGGGTCCTCGTCTATGGCCATCCCATAGCAAAAATGTATCTCTAAAAATCATACAATCACTCCAAAAGTCAACCAAGTTGTAAGGAGGGGAAAAAATAAAGGAATTCACAATGAAGCAAAAGCCTTCAGCCTGCTCCAAGTGCTCCTGCTAACAGACAGATGAAGGTGGAATGCTCTGCATCCGGAGCTGCAGTGGATGCACGCAATCGTCGGCCACATCCCAACAACCTACAGCCTCCTGCAACTGTCAGCACAGCTAGCGTGACACTCTCACACTCTGCCACACCTCTATAGACTCCTTCAACACCGCATTGACACACACCTCTACGTGCAGAACACACACCTGGCTAACAGCGGAAACACAACGATATGCACATATTTCCCCACTTAAGCCTTCTGCACCCAGAAACCAGAAGCTCATATTTAAGGAACAGAAACAACTGTTTTTGTGTGTCAGTGTGTGTCTTTGCAATAGAAATAAAGTGAACTTGATTTACACAGGTCTACTTTTTGTGTTTATAATTGTAAATGATAAATCCAGCCTTTGCTGTAGACCTTAAAAAAAGAGAGAACTGTCTGAGCAAAATGAGACGCAGAGCCTGGTCATGGCACAAAGACAATTCCTCAGTTCTTCCCCTGAAAAGGAGAAACGATGAAGAGTACGAAAGGACACAGCTATTAGTGGTCTGGACGGTGGAGAGAAATAATAAAGAAGCGAGGTGATGGCAAACTGGGCTTTGCTTTTCTATCTGTCAGCTTCTTTTCTTCTTTTTTTTTATAAATTGAACTGAATGTGAATACTGAGTTCACCACTGACTTTCATTATCCTCCCTCATATTTTCTCTCTTCCCAGGTTGACTAGAAGGCCATGTAATGCACAGATACCCTTGCAGCTTCCTTGGCTCGTCCTTCGTTTTCTGTCTTTTGCATCAGCTTGCTCACATTATCCATATCTTTATCTATAAGCAGATACTAGAATCCAGTAATGGCTCCCTGCTATGTAGATTCTTGAGAGCGTTACCACCAATCTAATAACAGGAAGTGAAATGGCCTACAACAAATCCATGCTCCTGAGTGGCTCTTAGCTCACTAAGTGGCCTAAAGAGGCCACAGGAAGTGATAGTGTAAATGGCAAGAAAGTCATGCGATAAGGTTTGTCTGTATATATATATGTATATACTTTTGCTCGGCATATTGCCAGGTAGGCCTGAATAAGACGTTTCAGCCGAAAATAAATCTTTTCAGGTTAAGTCACCCTCTTTTCAGAGCCTGCTCCCTCCATTGTAGCTGCTTAAAACTTCCCACACAAACCAATCTGTCACCATCCCTCCATCCTTCACTCCTTTCCGTGCTTGCATGTCCAGGCAGAAAGGAGGTGATGCAGATGACTGACAATCTCTGAAAGGCTCATTTGGAAACAGAGAGATGAGGGATCAGGGAGAAAAAAGAAAATAAAATAGTGAGGAAGGGGGGGGGGGGGGACGCATAGAAACTTCAGCAGACAGACTTGGCTGCAATCTGAGGTGTGAAAAATGAGAGGCGTTAGGAGGGAGAAAGGGAGGGGCGAAAGAAAATTAGGTGCAGATGAAGCAAAAGGATGGTATTTAATGTTTTGAGACGTTGACTGCAGCGGGGCTGGTGGGGGGAGCAGTCTGGGTGCCAGCATGGAGGGGCCCAGCTCTGAGAGAGAATGTCTGAAGCCAGAGAGAAGCAGAAAGTCAGGGAAAGAAATATAAATGGGTAGATCAAGATGAAAAACAAAAACTAAACAAGGAGATGAGTGGACAAACTAAGAGGTGCGTCCAGTAATAATGTGACGACGACGAGGGAGAACCTCAACAAAATGTAAACTGTACAAGTGAGAAAAGGCTCTGAGTCATTTTAATCTGTTGTTTTGCACTGTGTTTGTTAATGAATGTGCAGAGGTCACTGTTTATACGAAAGCAATCTACTACAGCACAGCATTCCCAGTGAACCCAAACTTTAACAAGCAGGAGAGGACAATTACTCAACCTCATTTGAATAACAAGCTGCCCCAGTGTAAACTATTATGCAGCTTCAATCATCTAAACTAAATAAACACATATCTCCACAGGGCCTGACATACAATTACACAATACTCTGCAGAACTATTATCATCCCCAGCCCATCAATGATACAGCATCACTCACTCTTTTGAGGCCACACAACTGCATGCACACAGATTTGTGTGTTTCTGTCAGAGTCACTGAGTCCATAATAAAGTTCACTAACCTTGTTCCTTCCCTTAATTGTGCACACTCCTGTCTCACACACCTCGAGGTAGAGAGCAATGCCCCAGGCCTGTACCAATGATTTATATGAAAGGCAATTAATCAGAGCCATAAATGGAGTGCTTCGCCGCAGCCAAGGAATCCTCATGAAAATCTACACCTCTTTTGCCTCCTGCTTCTTTTCCTCCTCCCAGTCTGACTAGGAAATCAGACAAATGAGTTTGGTATGTGCTGAGCTGAGACAACCTTCATCAAACAAAAGACCGTCTTCACCTTCTTTTCTCTCCCGCCAGGGTGTCACAAATTGTAAAAGCAGCTTTAATCAATTAAACACAAATTTGAAGCACTGATTGTAGCTCATTAACCTTTTAACATTGGAGACCAGCTCAGTGTCTACAAATACATTTTATAGGGCTCTGGCAGTTTTATGCAGCTAGAAAAAGGGAAATGTGTTTGTGAGGAATCAAAAACGTAAAGATACGATCACATGTTGCATCAGAAAGAGAGTTTTGAGGATGAGATCATTTGGTGATTTGTAGCCACACAGCAGTGTCATGGTTCAAAGCGATCCCCTTTCAGGCTTGCCAGACCAAAAGACAGGAGGTGGACTTAGTGTCATGGTAAGAGGGTTTCCCTGTCTCCATCTGCATTACTTTACACCCACATCTGCAGCTAATTTCCTGCTCATATCTACAGCTGAATTTTTACACACCCCTACCCCTGCTGAGGTATCACTGTATGTTTGTGTTTGCACGAGTCAGACACTGTGCACAGTGTTTGCATGCGGTTTCAAAGAGACTTTTCTTGTTAAAACAACTGATACAGCCAACCCAGGAAAGAACATCAAGTTATAAAGTAATCAGTTGGTTAACTGAACACCTACCTCAGTATGAGACAGAGCGGCTCCAAAAGTGTGATGTAAGAGTGGTCATAGAATAGATGAGGTCACTAATGTTAGACTTTAGTCTGTCTGGCACTGGCAAGAGATATATTATCCAAAGATAACATGCAATACAAAAAGCACCCTGTTTTATATAATATATTAGGTCAAGCATGAACACAATAGTGAATGGGATATTATGCTGGGATTACATAGTGGTCAAGCACTCTCAGAAAGAAATGGGCATTAAACCCAAGCAGACAAATATGGTCAAGAAGTCACATTTCTTTGCAGCTGGCCGTCACCCAGGACAAGCCTGAACTTGGAGTACGTACAAAGAAGCAGTGTGACCCAAAGCCAGGCAAACCTAACCTAGCCTGGCAGAGGCCAGCACTCTGACGCAGGGTCACTCTCAACCAATTTTACTCAAAAACCAATAAACAGAGGTCCTGAAACCCACAACGACTCTACTCTCCCTCAAAATGCGGCCCTCACAATACACCCCTCTCTGTGGTCCTCCGACTGTTGACATGCATATATTGTGCCCAGAGGAGGAGGCAGCATGGCTGGGGAGCTCTACCTGCTGACGGACACACATAAACAGCACGGCCCACAGAAACACACACGCAGCTAGAAAAATAGCATACAAAACTAAGCAGGCTGAATGAACAGCACCACTGAAAGACATGTCCAAACAAGCCGTGCTTTAGAATAGTGGCCCATGCGATCATACTTTCACATGACCTACATATGCATTTGTGCCTGTTGAGGTGTGTGTGTGTGTGTGTGTGTGTGTGTGTGTGTGTGTGTGTGTGTGTGTGTGTGTGTGTGTGTGAGGGCCCAGAGAAATGAGGCTGCATTACGGGAGGTTTACGCCAACTGCTGCTGTTTAAACACTCAGGGGCCCGCCGAGGCCTCTTCACCCTACTCAACACATTACCACAGGACGGCCTTCAAATAAAGCATCCAGGCTGGTAAGTCTCCCCTGTGGGCCCCTGGACAACCCCCACCAATCCCTTCCACCCAAGTCAATTCTGGCCCAGCGCTCCCTTTGCCTGGCTTGTGCGTCACGGCTCCACGGATGACAGGTTAATGAGGAAAAAAATATTTTTACAGGATCACATTTCGACCAAACCCTGAGAACCAATGGCAGCGCTTTTATGGGCATCAGCTCTCAGACTGGGCACTTTTATCTCTTCATCTTCTCGGGTCTTTACGGGCAGGCGAACTCTTATGAATGTCTGACACAGACCACAGGTTACCGACTTGCAGTCAGATCCGCAGCCCTTAATCTCCGTCTTAAAACCCCACCTCAGATTTCTAACTGCAAGGCCTCCGCCCACACTATAAGTCTGTGTTTCTAAATGCATTTATGAAAGCAGCCCATTCTGTCGAGTAGGGCTTATCAAAGATCTGAATGTGGTCTCTTGCCAAGAAAAAAAAACAAACAAAAAACAGACTTTCAGACAAAGCGGCGCAGCTGCACCAGGTTTTGAAAATAAATAGAGGTGAGGTGAAGTTAACGGTAAGGCAAACACCTCAGGTTGGCAGCTAGAGGGCTCTGGATGTGCTCAGCATGACACCATCTCCAAACTCTCATTTTTGCCCTTATGACCTTCAGACCTCCCCTTTGCTTAGACTCTCTCTGCAACCCGCCCTCTCCCAACTCTGTCCTTCCACCAGCAGTAACACTGAATCTTCTAACCTAACCTCCCTGAACTCTGCTCCCTCAGTCTCTCACCCTGTCAGCGCTGACAGGGTGAGAGACTGTCAGCGACGGTTCAACATAAACACTGTTTTTCACTGTAAACCGTTTCTTAGGGTGCCAAGCAGTGGCTGGACCAAGCCCGTGCTCTAACCTGTTAACGATTTGTTAAAAACACAAAGTGTGGCAGGACAGAAGAGAGAGGATGAAGCATAAAAGAGAAGAGAAATTATCAAAACTTTAAACGAATGTTTCTGCTGAGAGGTGCGCTGTTGGTGGTCTCCTGTCAAGCTAAATCAAACAACAATGTTTCTGTCAGAAAGGCTCCAATTTAAAAAAGAAAAAAAAAATTCGGGGGAAAAGGGGGAGAAGTGGAAGGCAGCAAAACGGCTAAGCTTTGGCTTATAAACTTCACAGACAGGGTGAAAATGGACCCCGTTGGATTTGATCTTATTTTGATGGGCACAGGGTTTTTTAACTTGAGGATTGCTGGAAGGTAATGCTGCTGGTTTAGTAGAATAACAGCTTTTACGAACCAAGAGAATATTGCTTCTTCTGAGAAAAAGAACACAGGCAGACATGAAAGAGAGAGCTAAACACATAAAACTATTACAGTAAATGCGTGAGAAAGACCAATCCACGCCGCACCGCGCCGAACAGTAAGTTTATACCACCTCATCATGACTTACTGCACATTCGCACACAGATGACAATTTGAGAAATGAGAACCTCACCACTGCGAGAGTAGATATCACTTCTGCCTGTAATAACATTAGACTAAAAGAGCAAAAACGTGTTGCCATGTTTTCATCCGAATGGAATCAGCTGAAAGTTTCTTCAATCTGATCTCTTTACTCTCTATCAATCTTTCATCCCGACCAGCATGGCGGCTGTTTCCCCTCCTTTTTTTGTTAAGAAATGTTGAAAGGAGGACAGAAACAAAAAGAATGAAAGAAAGAGGAAAAAGGGTGGGCGTGGCGCTGTTCTGGGCCTACAGCATTAGACGACAGTTCAACATAAACACTGTTGTTCACTGTAAACCGTTTCAATGCTACTCATCAAAACCTACCAAAGCGGGATAATGTTTATGCCAGGAGCTCAACAATAATAAACAGGAATACGTAAGAAAGCGATGCCCTCATCAACAAATCTGACGCTGCCTTAAAACGAAGCCGTGGACTGTAGCACGCGCGCACCGGAGGGGTGGGGGGGTGGGATGAGGGCTACTGTAGGGAAACACCCACCCTGAGATGCCTCAAGTTCACTCACCGTCACTCTTAGTCTACCAAGACGCTCAACAAGTGACACACAAAATGTCAGGTCACACACGTACGCATAGCATAGTGTCTGATTGGGCTCCTTGAGTGAAAATAACACACATGCAGAGTCCTGATAGCTGCGGCTCACTTGGAGGCTTTTAGCATGTCATAACCTGCCACTGCGTACCTGAAGAGGGGATGAGAGTGTTTGAGAGATTTACATTAATATACACTTCTGTAATGACTTAATACAGATTATTCCATTTTTACTTGTTGGGGACAGCTATTTCTATGATTTGATTTCTATGAAAACCAAACAACAGATGACTGCATACTGCTTTTCAAACCTTTCGTATGCAGGTGAAAGTGAGCTCCTGTGTTGATACCAGAGCTGGGAGTCACTTTGTCATGTCTAATTGATGTCCTGAAAGCTAAGCTGATGCAGCAGGTGACAGAAAAGCCTGCAGGCACGCACTGATTAAGGCAAACGCTGCACCCAGAAACCAACATCAAATTTGTTCATTGCACGTATCCCGACATACTCTTGCGCACAGTGGCTGACACCTGGATGGATTTATTTCAGGTCCACTGAATTCAAAAGCTTTGGTCATGTGAAACCCCCCCCCCCCCCCCCCCCAAAAAAAAAAAAAACCCAAAAACTTCTGGCTGCTGCTGTAGGAGTGACCGTCTCTCTGACAGTGTTTGTTGTTTGTTTGAGGAGGAGCTGGCTTTGAAAAGGAAAACAGAGGTGCAGCTGCTGCGAAAGGGCTCTTTAAAAGTCGGTGAAGTACCGCCGTGAAAACGAATAACGCTTTTCATCTCGCCTCCTTTTCTCATTTGGCACACATTATGTCACTCCTTTCTTTCTCTCCATCTGTCCTCTTCCTCCCTCTTTTCACTTATTTTCACTCACTCAGACTCTTTCTCGTTCTCTGTGGAAAATTTAATGGCTTCCTGGGCTCAGAGCGAGACATTCTTTCACTGTGAACAATAATAACAAGAATAAGAGGCACTTCATACAACTCTCTCGTTCCCTCGCCAAGCGGGTATAACTGGGTGTGTATTCTGTAAGGCTGAGTGTGTGTCTGTATATAAGCATGTACACCACACTTGAAAAGCATTTGAAATGTTAAGACCAGGTACTAGATTGGTTAAGCCAAGTGGGTGAGCGCTTCATTTGTTATCATCAAAGTCTGCTTATTCAGTACTCAAAAGTAACTTGCACAGACAAGTGCTCGGGCATATACGCACTTCTGGAAAAGAAAAATGGAAAAAAAACACTACAGTGCAGAATGGATCGACTCTTTGTTCAGGTGAAGCTCGAAAATAAAAAGTGAAAAGATATCAAATGAAAGTTAATGAAATCTTGCAAGCAGCTGAAGGTGGATTGAAGAGAAAGGAATAAAATGCTGCAAGAAGAACCTGAGCTGGTTTGCACATTAAGGATTTTATTTATGGTTTTAGCAGATAATTGGACGGTCACAGTCAAACTCAAGTGCTTAGGAAAAGCTGTATATTGTCTGTGAGAATCTGCAAAATGCATGCATCCAGTGACAAGTTTGTCTTTTGTTTTTTTTTGTTAGCAAATGTGACTTTGCTCTCCTGTCATCAGACACACTGACAACACTGGATGGAATCCATGAAAGCAAGATAATTCAAATGAATGTTAGCGTTAACACACGAGAAGCATTGTGAAAGAAGAACAGTGGCAGAAGGGCCAAGACCTTTGGTCTCATTTAGCCTCCAACAGCTTCACCTTCTGCTCTCTACAGCTTGACATCACAGGGCCATGCAGGGCCAAAGAACCAGGGACAGGAGCCAGGGGCAGGATGTCACGTCAAACCCTGAACCCACCAGCCAAACCAGCAAGACTCTGTGGGACACTCAGTCCCAGCTTTGAGAACAAAGGAGAGGGTCTGACACTGGCCAGGCAACCCTCTGTTCCTGGCTGGACTCCAAGTCTTCAAGGACCCTTTAAGGCTACTCTGCAGGACCATGCCCAGTCTCTGGCACTGTTAAGAGTTTTCAAACCATTTCGCATGTAGCGTTTCCTTTGCAGAGATGTGACCTGGTTAAAAAACTCTCCTGCAAAATTGAAACCTGCAGAACAGTAAAGTTTGTAGCCTGACAGCCAAGTCCATTAGCGTGATGAAGAATGAGGGTAAAAGACAGGTATCGCTAACAGATCACAAAAAAGACCCACATGGGGCTCTTCTGCCCGCCTTCAGTGGCTCCCTGTGGCTTAAAAACACCCTTGATGACTGAGTTACTGTTACTAAATCTTTGCCTTAACTATATGTGGCCCACTCATGCTTAGGTGGGTAATCACCCTCCAAAGACCCATTCTGAAGCAGGAAAAATGGTGGAACTTTTCCAGCTTTTTGGTAAAAATAACATTTTTAAACTAATTTTAGTCCAATACTTTCATAGCAATACCAAAGAATCAATTAAATAAATAGCTTCCTGCAAAATAGTCACATGTGTTAAAAGATTTAAACTACTTACAACTATTAATAATGTCAATGGGCTAATATGAGCCTCAAATATGTTTTGAGTATCCATACAGATGTTTTTGCTTAAAAAATGTCTCTTTTGATATTCGAGGTTTCCAGCCCCTTGTGTAAAAGTATACAGCAAAAATAAATAAAAAAAATTCTCACAGTGCAATATAAACAATACAGTCCTACTCCTCAGGAAAATGGGAGTATGGCGTCAACAAGTGTGAAATTTAATACAGAAGAAACTGGTTTTACAATATTTTAACACTCGTCTCAGTGACCTGCCTTAGTAGAGCCTTTTATGCTTGCACTAACACTCTGATTATGTCATCATTACCACATGCAGACAGTACTCAAGGTGGGAATGGGAGATGCTTAGATCTCTTAGATTATTCGGTACATAGTAAAAACAAACAAACAAACATTAAGATCATGAATCATATATCACCTCAAAAAGCTCAGATTCTGAGTGTGAAAAACAACAACTCAGCATAAAACATGACAAAGGCCCAAATGGAGGGGCAGAAAAACTAAAGGAAAAGTCACAGTAAGTAATGGGAACAGAGGCTTTCTAGAAAAAGTGGCAAGGATGAAAAGAAGGGAGGGAAAGGTGTGCAAAATAGAGAGAGGAAGTTGTGTTCATGGGGCGTGAGTGGTGTCCAGCACAGTTCAGGAGCTGGTGTGTTTTTCTTTAAAGCAGCCGAGAGGCAGCGCTGAGATCCAGAAACCAGTAAACCTTCAACACAAAAACAGCGTAGGCACTGCCCCATCTAAGTGACAATTCCACAGCATCTCTGTGCATTATTGAATTACTGAGGCTCATATGCAAATCAGACAACACAAGACAGCGTGCATGTGCTCAGAGTACATTTGAATGTGTCTGTGTTCCTGTGGGATCGGGAAAGCCCAAAGGTGGGAACCGGGCAACCTTCTCACCCTCGTTCTGTGTTCCTCCCCAAGGGTAAAATAGGGCCGAGTGGGGAGTTTGTGAACAACACGCTGCAGAGGCAAACACACAAGAGCAGATATGGGGGGCTGGGGGTAGTAAATACCAGAGCCAGGAGGAGTTAGGTGCTGTGGTAACAGAGTTCACAGACAAACACTGTGATCAAGATTCAACACACAGACACACACACACACACACACACACACACACACACACACACACACAGCATATGTGTTCCATATACAGAGTCCCAAACTGAGAATTTGGACAAAGCACTATCCAAAGCAAGATGTAAATGGATAAAAAGATGTGGCACATTGCCATAATCCCCAACAAGACATCAGTCTCCCATGGGCAAGAACAAGCTCTGGGAACATCTGAATGAAATGACAGTGAAATAGAGGAATTAGCAGATGAATGAGAAAAAGAGAGAAAGAATGGGAAAAACTTAGCTAAACTAAAGCACTTGGAAAGACTCCTTTCTTTCATCATCCTCCTAAGCTATAGATATTTCAGTGGTTTCTGGTGTGAACTGAGGTTATGTTTGGGAGTCCTGGCTCCTCTGTGTATCCACATTTATTATTTGTGTCAGTTTCTACAGCAGGTAAACTGCAGTGTATATGCAGATTTCTGTGGAAGCATCCTGAACTCTTCTCACTGCTGAGTTATGGCTGCTGTCACCAGTGTAACCTCTCGCTAAACCTTTAATGTCTTCAGCAGCCTCATCCTCTCTTACTTCCCTGGATGTCCTCACCATCACTTTGTTTCCCTCACATGCTCTATTCACTCCATCAAATATACTGACTGTGTATGAATAAATTTTAACAGGAGCATTTGAGTATATACTCATGCTTGTGTTATACTCAAACCATCACTGATAAATGTTGCTAATCCAGATAAACTTATGGTGAATGAATTCCAAATTGTAATTTAGACTGTAATGTTAATTAAGGCAGGTGCTGGGATTTTATATAAAGAGATCTACAGGGCCCTTTGTGATTATATTATAAAGCTATAAATATTATGCAGCAAAAGAAAAACTATATTAGTACTTAATATTGGTATTTTACAAACAAAAGACATTACAGCATGTTGGTCACTGGCCTGAGACATGATGGGCAAGAGAGACAAAACTGAAAGAGTATAGAACAGAGATCTGATCTGAGATCTAAAAGGCCCAAGAAAGGAGAGCAAAGAGGTACATTTGAATTACAAGATGGCAAATCTCCAGCATATCAGTGTCGTAACAGGCCTCCTACTGTTGTACCAAAATGTTAAAATATAAAAGCATTTATATCAGAGTATAAAACACTTAAAGTCATTGATATGTGAATTCCAGTTTACAAAACCTCAACAACGTAGGACCCCAGTGCTGAAATTCAAATATATTGTCAATATAAAGTGTGATAACCATGATAAATGTGCTGTACGTGTGAGATAATGCGTACCTTATACCGCATCTTGGGGCAGGAGTGAATGTAAAAGCCCAGGTAGTAGTAGGACAGCTTGGGAGACTGTTTCTGCAGCTGCTTGGTAAAAGCGATCTCCCTGTGGCAGGAAACACACAAATGCACCTTGTCAGAGAGCTAAGTGTAAGGAAAAGGCTTCATGCTTTTTGAAACATCACATACTGTATTCAAGCAGCATACAGTGTCACTGCGTCTTAAAAGGATGGCTCGATCCGACATCACTTTCCTCATAGCTGGAGTTTGTGCACCACAGGGCACCAATTTCAATTTCCCATGTAGAAAAATCATGGTTGCGATTTACACAGTTATTTTATTGTCAGGTTAATTAGATTATTTACTGCAGTGTTTACTCTTCTGAAAAATATGAACCCTGATGATGAGCTGATTCGGAGTTTCGCACAGTTTTAACTGCATATGCAGGGATGCTGCATCAGAAAAGTATCAATTTTTAATAACAACGCAACAACAAAGGAATTAATAAAACATTCAAATTGATACATCAAAAAATACACCAACTAACTTAAAATGTGTTTTCACTTACAAGTTAGTCCATCAGCAGCATATAAATGGCACTTGCTGCTATGTCTAGAGCAGTGCCTAAGCTGAGGAAGTAAACACCCACACTCAAAAAGGCAGGTTTTTTTTTTTCACCTTCTTTTTGGTTTCATGTCATTACACAAAAACAATTGCCTTCTCTCTATCAGCCCTGAGCCCTGAAGCAGAGAAGAAGGTGCTGAAAAAGGAGGAAGAGAGTGTGTAAAATAAAGATTTAGAACTTGGAGGATTTATACACCACCTCCAAATACAGTAAATGTCTCGCCTGCTTTATTTTTCCCCAATAGCTTCTTCCTTAATTGCATCCTTTTACTGAAAGCCTATTTTCTCCTTTCTCTCGGCCGTTTCCTTCGCTATTCCATAACTAAATTCCAGCTCCTCTTTCCCCCCCCCCCCCCCTATCCTTTTTGTTTCACTCTTCCTTCCACTTCTGTGTTTCACCTGCTTAAATGAAGTGGGAGAATTCCCATTCTTACAAGACTTAACAGACAGAGAAAGAGGCCTTAAAATAAAATAGATGCACTGAAAAATAAGACATGGGACAAAGCAAGCCAAGCAAGGGAGGTGGGGGGAGAGAGAGGGAACAGGAGGAGAATATAAAAGAGGAGGGTCAAGAAAGAGAAAGGGACGGAGAAGAGAGGCAGCAAGAGAGAGGTGCTAGAAGGTCACCCGCTTGCTGCCAGGTTCCTGGGTTCCCATCCCCTCACCACAAAAGGGCCCGGCAGGCCTGAATCAGGGAAGAAGGGGGGGTCAAGAGAGGCGAGGGGCCCATTCACAAAAAGCCATAGGCCCCCTTCACTTGAGGCCTTCACACCCCCCACCTCCACCCCCATGGCAGCAGCTTGAGTCCGCCATTATCCCCTCTTCAGCCATCTGACACTCCAGCACAAGCCAATTATCAAGCCCTCTGCTCCTGCACAGCTTCCCTCATACTGATGTGCATACGCAAGCACACGGTTCATAATAATGCATGCTATGAGATGCTTTTTGCAGCTTTGCATGCACGTGGAAACATTTTGTTACCTAATCTTACAAGAACTGTGTTGAGCTTCTAGTGATGGGAAACACACAGATACTTATTTTATTGTGTCAGCATTTATGAGTAATCTATATAATATATATGTGGTTAAAAGTGGGGCCACTGCAGGAATTTTTGCCATTCGAGTCCATGTTGATTGGACTCAAATGGCAATTTTTGCAATTTTGTTGCAAAATACTGCAAACATATGTTTAAGTATTTTAAAAGTGGATATTTTTGTTATCTAGAATTATTTTTTTTTTATTTTTACTTTTCATAGGCTATGTGCGCATTCAACTACAAGACTGTTTACAGAAAAATATAAACACTCAATCAGATTAAGCCTGATTAAGAAATACAGTATATTTTGGTTTGAGATCATTGACGACAACATAATCAGGACATCTTCGTAAGAGAGATCCAGGTTTAACACCAGCTGTGTTCCCTGTACACAGTGCTTCAGGCACCTCATTATGCGCCTCTTTTCTTCCCCTCTTCCTTCTGTCCTCGGGGGCCTGTGGAAGAAGGAGCAGCACTCTTATGAGAAATTTCTCAACATCTCCCTCTCCTGTTTCTCCTGCTGAATCGCACATACAAGCATACTGACACAGCTAAATAGCGCGCACAGTGCTTTACTTGTTTTAGTATTGTTGTATTGCCTGACATCCAGGCGTATATTATTTCAGCTCTGACATTATCTAAACGCTACACGTGATTTGTAAAATGATAAGCGAGTAAATACACAAATCAGGACTCCCAAAGAGGTATTGGTGTAAAATTCCAGAACTTTCCATGAACTCTTGTTACTAAAAAAATAGAAAAAGAAAGGAAAATTACCAACATTTTTTTTTTTTTTTTAAACACTAGAATGAACTTGATTGCGGCTGAAAAGTTAAGTTTCCAATCCAACTGGGCCTGCTGTAGGAACGCCATCTAATGTAATGAATATATGCATATACCAGAGAGGGGGTGAGAGGGCCACATGCATTCTGTACAGCAAGTTTTGAACAGAGTCAGCCAGTCCAAGCAGACTAGGGAGTGTCCAAGACCTGATCAAAGACCGTTCTCTGGTGTCTGTAAACACGTGGGAGGATTTCAGTCCCGCTGGCTTCCTTCTCCAAGGCCTCCTCCACACGTCGAACACTCTGTGTTACTCTTTGAGTCAGACTCTTACAATAATAAGTGATGGAGGGGTGGGCTGTGTGTTTAGGATGACCGAGGTGTTCCCTCTATATGAGAAAAGATCCTGTGCGCGACTGCACATAAACGCTCACAACTCCCATTTTAACACCTGTGCACACCAACTTTAAAGCGAAGATCACCCGGTCCCTCGCATATGTGCAGAGAAATTTTTAAAAGCCTTTCTCGCATTACTGGGTTACATTTTAACAGGAAACGCCAGATATGTGCACCTATAGAGTATGCGTGAGTTCTCTTATTTCAACCTGGGAGAGAGAGAACTGTCATCAGCTGAACCGCAAAACAGAGCACTGCCTCAACCAATCAAGTGTGAAGAAAGAGGTATTTTTCCCTGACCTAGAGTACTGTGGCACTTATAGTATACAGTTCTAAAGATAAAATGTGGGAGGAACCAAATAGACCAAGAGTCAGGGGGAGAGAGAGAGAGGTTAAGAGGAGGGCAAACATGAGAGGCAGGAAAGTGAGAAAGCATCAAAGACAGAACAAAGACATTAGGGAAGAAAGAATGAAAGGAATAAGAGACAAAGCAACTTCTTTCTTAAAAGGAGCTGCATGTTGCATTTCGTAATCATTGCTGTGGTCGTTTAAGACCAACTGTAACGCACTCTATGGTGCTGCCGTGAGTAATGTGCGCACCGGTGAGGTTTTATTACGCCAAGCCCTTTAAAAACACCACTGGCATCATGTCCCAGTGGCTTACTTCTGTCTTCACAGCAGTTTTTCACGTAAACAGCAAGCACATTGTGTTTGAGTGCTGACAACAAACCTGAGAGCAGAGTAGGAGCCCAGAGACAGTGAGTTAAAGTCGGGATGGTAGTACAAGTAGACGGAGGACACACAGGTAGGCAGGATATCAATCACCCCCACTGCCACAATACGTCCATCCAGCCAGTACTGCTGGTGGAAGGAGCCGTAGCCCACCTCAGGCCCATCTGGAGCATATTCTGCCTGGGGGAAAGCAAACAGAGTGAAAAGTTTAAGAGAAAATAGTCACTGGTCAGAACAATAGCAGTACTCTAGTGCACAGTATAGTTTGCATGTAAAAATATATAAATCACAGAGGAACGAGAATGTGGTATTTAATAGCGCTCGTTTACTTTCTTGCACTGATCCACTTTCTTTTCTGCACACTCACACCTGTATGATGTTGTATTACAGACCGTGCTTCTCCCTGCCAGGCCTCACGCATTATGTGTGGGGGTGTACAGTAGCCTCACGTTCGGCCTGCTAATGGCTCCCAAATGTGGAGTGAAAGCAGGAGCAGAGTTGGGCTGTTGGGGGGGGGGGGGGGGGGGGGGGGGGGCCACTGGCCACAGAAACACTCCAGGAGAGGATTTTAATAAAAAGACCCTGCACGAGCAAAATCCATTTCACCAGGCGGTAGTGGAGTGTTGCCAAGCTTTCCTCCTATACATGTCTGCGTCTGCACTCCCCCTGCGGCACGAAAGAATGCGGGTGTAAGTGAGCACCCATGCGCCCGGGCCTCCCTCCATTAATGAAACTGTTAAGTTTTTGTAACACGTTGCGTTTCTCACAGGGTTACTGCATGCTGGGTTTTTCAATCAAGTCAGCTGACTTCTTTTATCCCAGAGGCTTAAATCTAGAGGCTTGGGGTTTGGGGTTAAAAGTCATATTAAGCAAGGGTATTGGTTTATGTTTGTGTATGTGTCTTTCTTCAGCGTACTAGTAACAGGATCCGTCTCCTTCTCCAGCCTTCATCTGGACGCAGTTAAGAAGCACAGACGCTGCTAGTTATCACAACACTGAGAGAGCTAGATCACTAATCCAGTGCGCCACTGGGCCTGCGCTCTGACCAAGTTAAACCTGACCAAATAGAATCTCTCACCCACTCCCACACCTCCCTGCAGCTCTGTGACCCCAGCAGACTGACAGTTTTCTTAAGAAGAACTGGTAATAAAAGTTATATCCCTTTAGGTCAGGCCTTTGGGTACCCAGGTGTAATTAACTGCCTGACACAATCAATACCAGAGGCCATTTTTGTGTGTGTGTGTGTGTGTGTGTGTGTGTGTGTGTGTGTGTGTGTGGATAGGTAATTTAATTATCCTTTCCTAACAGCTCCATAAAAGAGGCCACATGACGTTAGATGTAGATTATGAGGTTTTATTGAGATTTAGCTGCGACCGACAGATGATTTAAGAATAAAAATGAACATTTTTGGCAAACGGTCAGCTGGCGATGGTGGAGGACAACAATGACCACAACTCGATAAAGCACTGCCTGATGTGGATTTAAAAGTGTGTGTGCATCCATAGCTGGGGGAAACTGTTGGTCTGATGTTTTAGCGCCATTTATCACTAAAACACCAGAGGCTTTGTCAAAAGGAAAGAGCACAAGATGATTTTTCGTAACGCACGTTCAGCATACACACTTGAGCGTTATTATGAATGTGAGTGCTCATGCAAGAGTTGCAATGGCTGCCTGAGTGTGTGTATGAGAGTGTGTTTGTTTATAAGCTTGTACCGCGCTCAAGCCTGATCTTGTCAGACTGACCTGTGCATCACCTCAAACGACAGCTTAATGGTTGTGTCCTTGCAACTATGACAACAATCTAAACATTCCCTGGAACACTTCTAACCACCCCAGAGCTTCCCAGCAGCCCCAAATCACTCACATATGGCCTAAATACAGGGCTATGTGTGTAGCACGCTTGATAAAGCCATGAGGTGGTATACCGTGTGTTTATTTCAACCTGCTCAGGGAGACATTTAGTTAAACTTCTGCTGAATTAGAATAATTGGATTTTGTGAACCCTTCAAGGACAAAAATGAGCTTATATTCCCTTTATAGACACTTTATCTCAGACTTGAATGGTTAAGTTAGCTTTAAGGAAGAAGCCTAAAATAAAGACGGATGATGTGAACAGAAATGAATATGACAATGATTGTCTTATATTTCACTGTAAATTGTGCAAAGATAAACATAAATATATGCAATGTTTTAATTTAGCATAAGCAACACGTTTAAAAGGTTAGTTCAGGTTAAAAGAAATAGAGAAAAAGTTTTATGACTGTAAAACCAAGTGGTAGAACAGGGACATATCACAACTAAAAAGTTTAATAAGTAAATTTGGTGTTCAAAAAAAAAGTATCCTAGAGAGGCTGAGGCACTCAGAAGTATAGATGTGGAGAGTTTCACCACTCTGTAAAAGGCTGCGTGGGCAAGTAGCTCAGGAATTTAAAAAAAGTG
Source organism: Aulonocara stuartgranti (assembly GCF_965226115.1). Taxonomy (NCBI): domain Eukaryota; kingdom Metazoa; phylum Chordata; class Actinopteri; order Cichliformes; family Cichlidae; genus Aulonocara; species Aulonocara stuartgranti. Next base: position 10,887,760 of record NC_138949.1, read on the forward strand.
TTTTACAATGCAAAATTCCAGAAATTTGGATGATAACACCACCTACAATGAGACGTTTTGCAGACTATTCTGAGATGCGACCAAGAAATTGGTCAGAGAAAAGATCCACCGATAAAAGTGCATTAAAAAACAGACAATACTGCAGAGGAAATCCCAACACTGGCTCAGCAGCACTTCCAATGACAACTGAAACAGTTTGTTGCTAAATGCACAATATTCTATTTTTGCAAAGAAAAAAAAACAAAACACATCAACGAGATCCAGAAATACGACCCCCACTGAACTAAATTCATGGATGCTGCATGCAGTTAGGGACCACCTCGCTTGAAAGCAACATATACGACAGCATCCGTGATGGCGCACAAAGCACAGGTAACTTGCACACCTGTGAAAGCACCATTAATGCTAAGTGATAATGTAATGATTATGGGGCAATACACTCTAAAAGGGAACCTCTTAGTCTTTCAGTTCAGATGTTTTTGTTGCATTTCTCAGTCCGGCAGTCTGCCTTTGTAGTTTCAAAGAGTTCGCTAAATTCGAGCAGGGTGCTGCAGTAGGAGGCCGCTGTTCCAACGGGTCTGTTTGTGAAATCTCTCCCTTTCTAGATATTTCACAATGAACTGTAATCAACTGTAAGTGGAAGCATTTGGGAAGCAACTCAAGAGTCAGACCATGTAAAGTTACAGAGTGGGGGTCACCGAGTGCTGAGATGAACAGTGCACAAAAGTCAAGTCTTGAGTTCCAAACCTCTTCTGACAGCAACATCAACGCAAAAACTGTCGGGAGCTTCATGGTGTGGTTTTCCAAGGCCAAGCAGCTCCTGTAGGTGTTAGGTGAAGGTGGTCCAGTACTTTTGTCCATACAGTGGATGCTGCAATCCAGCCATCTTTTTCAAGAAAGACCTTACTTATTTTAAAGCAGTTCTCTGGAACCTGTTTTTACTGAGTCATGCTAAGTTAAACTCTGTGCTTTTGTTTACATATTATTTTTGTCTGTTTTTGATTTGGTTTGACCATTACACAGCAGTCCCACCTTTCTGGAAATGAGTTCCTGGCATCAAAACTCACTATGATCACATGTTTTTTTTTTTTCATAATTCAATCAATTTCTGTGTTCCAACATTTGACAATGCCTCTTTGTAAAAATTTACGACCAAAAAGAATAAGGTTAAAATTATTTTTCCACATCCTTTTTTTGGTATATTCCACATAGTGATCAAAGTCTTTTGGAAAAGTCTGCATTTCTTTACATAGTAAAATAATTCTCTGACAAAATGCTAAGAAGGGAAAGACAGAGATGACCAAACTACAGAAGAAAAGACTGAAAGCCACAGTCCTGCACCCCTGTTACTGTGTAGGTTGTTTATTCATAAAAGGAAAACTGAATGAGGAGACAAATCCCACAAAACCCATAACACCCTGTGTTTCTCCTGCACTGAAGTGCTCATCATGTTTGGAGACAGGCAGAACCAGTGTGTTTACATTTCTGCATTTGTATGTAAAAGCATCTGAAAAACTCTATGGCATATTCTGTTAACTGCCACTTAGTTTCGGCATGAATCCTCTGCAGTTTTGGTGAAATCAAACAATTAGACTACCTGTGTCCCAATTACAATTTGGAAGTATGCATTTCTCATACATTTTTAAAAATGCAGGCTTATATGTGAGCTGATGAACCACAGAGTTTGCTGGTCCATGTGGTGAGTGTCTGTGTATTTTAATAGCACTCTGATTGGACACAGATGGAGGCCAACACGCAGAGCAACAGCAGAAATCCATGTATAATAATTCTGAAATGGAGAGCGTTTGGAGAGAGACAGGGGAGACTGAGATGAGAGGATGAAAGAAGGAAAGAAAAACAAGTTGCACGAGAGGACGCCGAATGAAAAGAGATGGCCTCCTCAACTGGCATAGAGGAGGGGACACTGAAGGCAGGAAAATATGCGAGGTAGTGTGGCACAGTTTTGGTGTGCACATGTGTGCAGAACTGTGTAATTCAGCTGCCTGGCCTCCAGCCTTGACGAGGTGATAAAAGCTTGTTTCCTATAAACACTAATGATGTTCATTAGCGGAGACCTGAGGGGGCCCACGGGGCAAAAGAGAGTGACTGCGTTTGTGTCAGTCAGTCTGCGTGTGCTCTGGACCTCAATCCCATTAAAGTGGCTGTTATAAGTACCCATCCTGGGTCTAATTGTTGGTGTAATTGTCCTGACCCAAGAGGTCCAGTGGTATTTCTGAAGCCTGCAGCTCAACAGGCCTGACAAGTGCTCAGTGATGCCTTACTGCAAACTTGCACCTCACAGCAAACACCACCAGATTAACCACCAATGCTCTTCCAGATCCTTCTGTATACAGATTAAAGCATCTAAAAATTTACACAGTAAACAGATTACGAGCAAGATTTCACTAATTAATGCACCAGAAGCTGCCATTAAATTTCTAATGGTGCCTGAATAATTGCTTCTTGTTAAGTGGGCCCACACAATCTCCTCATCAACCTGTAATTTGTACCACGCCACGCAAAGTAATGGGCAGTGGTATAAATGTGGTATGTTCTATCCCGTCAAAGCCAGAGGGAAGGACTGCTCTGAAGACCTTATGTTCAACACAGTTGCAATCTGGACACCACATTTACCATTTTCCTCCTTCGGCACCCCCTTTCACTAACACAGGGCTAAATTAAAACCCCTCCGATATGAAACAAAACCCCCTTTCCAAATCCCTCAGCTCCACTCAATCCAGCTGGAGGGCTCTCTAAGAGGCAGACCAAAGGTAGAGGGTTGGTATGTGCTGAAAAAGGGCAACTAGTTTAGATTTTCTTTCTTTTGAGTGAATGTGATGAGGAACTAAAAACCGAAACCCCAGGCGTTTTTCAAGTCATTATCATAATCTCCATGACAGTAATTTCAGGAAGACCCTCTACTGGTTGGGGCAAATCATTCCAGGTAACACATTTGGATGAACAGAGACATTTAAAAGCAGGGGGTTATTAAACTGTCAACAGGCCAAAGGAAATACATACCTCTAACGGTGAATCACAGAGAAATCTCTTGAACTGTGGAGGAAAGCAGAGGGGGGGACAGAGAGAAAAACAGTTAGCTCTCTGGGTCAGCAGCTCTTTTGAAAAAGGCATAAATGAAAACCATACACGTCTCCTTTGCTGTTCTATATAACTTATCCCTCCCTGTTTTCTTTCTACTCAGGTGTCACATTTCAAATGAAGCCCTCCATTCACTACGGGGAATTAAAAGGAAAACTGTATTTATACAAATGAAAACATTTACCCTATCAACTGCAGCTCGCACTACAGGGAGGACACCGTGACAGCAAAAATAAGCAGTGCTCCCAATGTCAAAATAGTTTCTCTCTCATTTAAAACACCACACCAGATATTGATTACTGGGGTGGGGGTGGAAAATATGTCATTTTTCTTCCATTCTCTCTACCGTTTCCTGGAGTTCATTTTTAGCAGTGGGGTTGAGAGCGGTGTCCATGTTTAGGTCCAAAACCGTTTTGTAATGACAACCAGAACGCCAAAGTGGTGACTGACAGATTTAAGTTTACTCAATGAGCACATAACACAGACCCTTGCTCATATTTTACAAAGACATGCTACAATCCAGCTGTGTCATTCGTTTGCAGATATGTTTACCTTGAGGTCCACTGTTTGAGGAGCAGAACATAGATCTATATCAGCACCAAAGTATTGTAAACACTGACAGTGAGGGTCCAGATGTGATTCCATAAACAACGATACACACTGTATTGCACGATGACCCTTATCCGCCAGCAAATGCATTTCCATTCATAATTATTTTGTGTTGCTTCTGATTCTATCCAACCAGCTAGGGCTTGAACGCTTGTTAAACGGTGATACTAATTTTCAGTCCATCTGATTTGTGCTGAAAATATTGTATTTTGTCATTATGACCAACTCATATATCAAAGTAATCTAATTCTTTATATTATGTCCTGAAGAATAACAGTGTAAACAAAAGCCAATAAAAATTAGCACTTGCAATTTTATTTCCATCAAAGTTGCTGACAATGAAATGAGACTACTTATTTTGTTTTTATAGCATCTAGACTGACTGAAGGCTGTGTTGGACATTTAGAGACAGATTATCTGTCTTTGCTTATTATTAACACGTAGGTTCTCTAGGAGTTGCCAGAATTTCCCAGAAGCGCACCAACATGCTCTGCTTGTGAGTAAGTGACTGAGTATGTGCACAGCAGTAAAGCTAGTAATCGTAATGACTGCTCAAGGCATGGTTCACTAGGTGGGGCAGTGCTGGCTTTAGTGCACCTCGCAAACCGAGCCAGCAGCCTGAGCTCATCCAACAGAGTGTGCGTTTCCTCCTGCATCTGCCGCAGTGTCACCAGCATGGGAGATGTTTTTGGCAGAGCGCAGCGAAAGGATGATGAACTGTCATCCGTCATTTCCACCATACCTTTGACTGACACCAACAACCATATTTACCATCTTTTAAACTCCATCACTTAAACTGGACTCTCATCAGAAAAATGACGACATCCATAAGAAATTTAAGTTGTAAAAATAAGCAAAAACTTTAAAATGAAGGATTGCAACAAAAGAAAAGACTTAAGCATAAAGCACTCAAAACAACAAAACTATTCATGCATTGCAACGGTGCACACAGCTCTTGCAGAGGGGTGTTGATGTGGGCTATAAAATTCTCACAAACCTTGTCCCCTGCGGTGCTGAATACTACAACAAGATGCCTTTCCCCTGGACCCAACCTCACACCAAGATGAAGTGGGGATGAACAGAAATCTATGGACTGATGATTCTCACCCTGCAACTTCCCAAATATTAGTGGAACTTTACAGTCTCCTCTTCAAAGCCACTACACAACCCCATAAGCTTAGGTTGATCTTTGGACAACACTATGCATTTCTACACATTTTCCCCCAATTCTTCTACTAAACAGAAAAGTATGTTGCACAGTTTCTTTTAAACATGTTCCAACAGAAGTGCAATGACAAGATCTGTTGAGTCGACAATGATCTTCGCCCATGCAAAAAACCCGCCTGTCAAATCCCCTCGCCTGTGTAGCCATGCCAGTAGAATCTAATTTTCCACTCCTACCTCTGCGGTGACTACTGCTCTGCCAGTCGACAAATTACCAACAGCAAAGACTCCCACTGTGCAGTACTGCTGAAGGGCACAAATGAAACTTTTGTTAAAAACTCACCAAAAAAAACTCAACTAAACGGTTTAGCAAGTGAACAACAGCTGCAGTTATTAGATGACATCATCTGTAGAGGCCAAGCTACAACGTGTGCAGCTGAGTGTGTGTGAGAGAGAATCTCACACTGACCTTGTGGTGAAATTCTGATTTGATTAGGAAAATATAGAAAATATACGTGTGAGCTTTTACTCATGTATGCAAATTTGCATATGTGTGTTTTCTGAATACCTCCTGTCCCTCTTTCTAATTCTTCTTTTAACCAACAGTGCAGTGTAGCTGTGTTTGCCTGAAATCACTCTCCTGGAGCACAGCAGGGTTGACCCCCTGTTTGTTCTTTGACAAACAACAGCTCTGTGAGGCTGACACAAGTACACAAACTCGAGTGGGAGTGCACTCACTTGAGGCATGAATATATATGAAAACAGCTACAGCTACTCCTGTGCTTCCATCTCTTAATACAACAGCACATCAACTACGCTCTATTCAGAGCAATGACTGAACACATGGAGTTCATCACTTCCTCTCAAACTCTCCCTTTCTTACAGCAAACACTCATCTGTGTACGATTAGGAGTGCAAGAAGCCGTCTCAAACACACACACACACACACACACACACTGCATATAAACACACGCATCTGCTTAAGCCTAATTGCTACTTAGACCTCTCGTCATTGTGCTCTGTACTCTCTAAAATTGTACTGTACTTATTTGAGCAACAAAGTTTCACCCTTTAAATGTCTAACACTCTTTTTTTCCTTCACAAACATGTGTCCCTGTTCATTTCAAAGGCGTTCAAAGCAGTTCCAGATAATACGAGGAACTGGGTGGACAACGGCAATGTGGTTTAGATGGTGTTATTGAATATCGCTGCTATGCATAACCATGTTGCAAATAGCTTTGACATAGTCTGTGCCAAAATTTCAATCATTTCTTCCATTTTACGGATGACTGTTACTGCCATGTCTCAACTTTTTCCGTATATTTTTCTCCAAGTGTCTTGGTAAAAGTACTGGCCATCAAGCAGAGTAAATACAGATTTAACAGGGTTTGTTTTCTTGAAAATGAAAGCCACATGTGCAGGAACTGAGAGTCATGGCTCAGCACAACAGTTAAGACCAATAAGTGCCAGCGAGAGTGTTTGTATGTGCATGCATCTAAATAATTGCCAGTGCGGGCTTCAACTCTGTCAGGAAACAATGACTGGACGTGGAAAGAAAAACGTCTGGCTGCCTTTCACTTGTGGCATGACAGGAAATGCATACATCCTAAAATAAACAAAGCAATTACCCTCTAGGACATCTTACTGTCTAATGATTGAACAATCTTGGCAAGGTAGTTCAGCTTGCACGCACACAGAAGGTCTCCCATCACTTTGTTCAAACATAGGCTGACAACAATCTAGATCCTATCCCGAGGGAATACTTTAATGGATTAATAAATACCTAAACAAATGCTAAATGGATCAACTTCCTAAGTAGCAGCAGCAGCAGGCAAATGGCATTTCACCAAAATGTGCCATCAACAACGAATTTCCCTTATTCAGGACAATAGGTGGAGGGAGATGGGGGGTGGTCTAAGATTCTGGGAATAAGAGGAGTTTACCAGGAGCTTGACGGGCAAGACAATAAAATCAGTAGTGTTATGGGCTCGGGAGTGGGTGTCACAGTATTCCAACTAGGGGGAAAATGAAGGCAAATTTGTTTGAGTGGGAACAATTAAGGCCTGGCTCTGTACATAAAATTACTGTAGCGCGACTAGAGAAAAGAAAAGTCGTCAAACCACAGTCGCTCAGGTTCAATCAAACATGCCCTGAACTAGCTTTACTTCAGCCGAAGATAAAAACGTGTCCTAATCGAGCAGCAACTTCAGGGGTTGAAAAATGAAGCCAAAGTGGATTTTACAAAAACTGCAGTTCCTCCGGTGACCACTTGACACAGGCTCTAAATCTGAGTCAATCCTCTAGACCAGTGGTTCTCAAACTTTTTACATCATTCCCTACATGGCAGGAAGAAATATTTTCACGCCCCATTTAAACAAAATAATGGCAGAAAAGCCTAGCTGCAATTTGCGTCCCACCAGTGGGGCGCTCCACACACTTTGAGAACCACTGCACTAGACTGTTTATAAGAAATTGATAAAGTCTGTAGTATCACGTATTCTTTTGTCTCACTGTAAAATGGCAGCTGCCATGTTGTGTTTATTTTTATTGTCATGTCTTTTTGGTGCATGAAGAAAAAAAAACTAGGAAGCTTGGTTAGCAAGATCCAAAGACTGTACGTATCACACAGACAAGGATAGCTGCTACCCAAGTAAAAAGTAGGATCATTTCACTCACCAAAAGTGGTTGACTAGCTGGCAGCTGCAGGTTACATTATGACCAAATGATTGCCAGGTAAAGCAGCGACACCCCTGGCTTTAAGACTTTATAAACTTTTATCAGATGAGTTAAGTTCAGTCCCAAGTTTTCAGAAAGGGGTAAAAGAGCTATTTATGTCACGCTATCAATTCTTGAACACTGGAGTAAATGGACGAAACACCACTTCCATACAGGGATCATTTTTCAAGCCATGTCAGTTGGTCAATCCCAAACATTCTCCCAGAAGGAATTAACTTGTTTAATGTTTTAGACCCTGTATCTAATCCCCTCTCTTTATTAGATGCATTTTTTTATAACATGCTTATAATTAGGAGTGTAGTGCATTTGAGTGACAGCTGGGTGCTGACTAGGTGTTACTGTAGCTAATTTGATTCACTGAGCCAGATCCCTTGAACATGTTTGTGATGCTGTTGCATTTTGGAGCATTTTTATTGAAATTATCTCACCTATAATATGGCGTGCTGTGAGGTACAGCCCATCCAAGAAGTCCCCCCCCCCGCCCTCCAACTTCTTGTACAAACATGTTTCTGGTCCCAGTGCCACAGCCACATTTCATACATCTTGTGGTGTGAACAAGACTTGTCCACCATACAGACTTGCCATGAAGCACAGAAAGCAGTGTATTCCACACATACTCTCATACTAATTACAGCCCATATAATAACTGTGTTGTTACAATCTAAAGCGTAGGCTCTCTCTACCACTCTAAACTACAGATGTGAAGGTAAATTACAATTAATGAGGCTGCATTTGAAAGTAATTACCTAATCTTATGCGACCCTGGGCTTGTACACTACACATGTGGTTATCCAACATGGAAAACCAATAAAATAAAAAACTTTATTTCTGGAAACTCAACAGACATCAGCGTTTTTAGCACAACATTTTCATTTTATATTTTGAAGATATTATTAGTCTAATTCTTAAAACTACACTACAGTTATTACCCTGAGCTAAGACTGTGCACAAACACATGCGCTCTATTGATAGAGCTAAGGTTATGGCACTAGGAAAGAATCTGCCACAGTCTGCCCAATCTGACAGCTTTTATTATTTATTAATTACCTTACTTTTACAAGTTGGAGAATTCAGTAATTTACTGTGGCCTGCTGGCAGGAGGGGGAGGAGGAGGAGGCTGTTTTTCCAGCCCAGAGGGACAAAAGGCTCTCTCAGGTTGTCCAGCAGTTTCTGCATCCTGACTAGACTTTATTTTTTCTTCGTTTATTGATATAGAACGTGGAGAAACCTGGTGTGTATACATATAATTTAATGCGTTTCATTAATTATTATCACTGCTTAGGTCAGGTTTTATATTCACAATGATTCCTACTCATTCACTGCAAAAAAAACCTAGGGGAAAACTCTTTTCATGCCCTTTTATATATTTCACAGTAATTTTATAATATATAAATTTAAGAATTATAACACAGACAAATTTTTTTATGTTTTTACAAGGTCCAGTCAAATGAATATTGCTGTTACTACTACTACTAATTGTAAGACAGTATTTTCAAAGTGCCCGTTTTATCTAACAACCCCTGGTTTTAAAGTGTTATATAAATAAAATTGTACTGTATTGTATGTAAAAGAAAGAGGAAAAAAAAAAAAGTCAAAAAGCAGCAAGAACGTTGAACGAGCGTGTGCAGCAGCTCCCAACCAGGTGTGGAATAATAATCATGCCGTACCTCACTCTCACTACATTCGCTGGGGTCATCACCATGAATGGCCATCTGGTATTGGGCGTACAGCGCTGACGACTGCTGATACGACGCCATGAATTGAGGGTCCTCAAAGTTCACTGGCACTAGCCTCACCTTCAAGCACAGGGTGTTGGGGGAGGGGAGGTGAAGGGAGGTTTTACAACGATAAACAATGCATACGAGGACAGTGAGCAGCTAGAAAAGGGAGGGCGGAGGACGTGAACAGTGCTGGAATCAACAGTGCGTTATATCATAGCGTTGGCATCAGTCTCCTAGCCCTTGAGAAAAGCTGGTAACACAGTACTTGGTTACTGGTTTATTCAAATCAGATTGCCGGGCACACAAATATCAGCGCAAGCAAACATTCTGCATCTAGGAGACTGATGGTGTATTTTCACAGCAATAACGTAATGAGAAACCTGAGGATGAGGCTAGTGCACCGCCCAGCTATTACCACAGATTGGCTGAAGAGGACTGGTAATATCAGACTGAACCCAGCATCAGTGCGTGCGAGGTCCAGAGCAGCAGAAGCCTGTCTGAGTGGATCATCTAAGCGGGACGCGTACAGATTCTTGTCCAACACCGCAGACTCTCCTCAAAAAGGTAAACAAGGTTGAACTGAGTGCACGCAAGAAAATTAAAACCACACAAACACTACGAGCTCCAGTTCCAAATTCAAATCATACTCTGGTTCAGAAACTGAAACTATCGTGAGGGCAGGGTGACAGTAGACACAGACAGGGCAAATGTGTGAAGGTCGGGAGGGGTCAGCTGACAAACTACCTCAACCCCCAAACTAAAAACAGCTCAACACTAACGACCCGGCTGGCCGACCAAGGGCCAAGTCAGACACCTGGAGAAACACCGCTCTCAACCCTGGCGTATGGAAACATTTTCCCCTCCATTTCCTCTCCCTTTGACTTTCGCATTTATACACATACCCTCTCTTTAATACTAGCATGTTAATTCACTTTCCCCCTCATTCAAGCAGATGCTTAAGACTATTTAACTTAATTCTTGTTTCAAAGTTCCAACACAAATTATTTATCCATTCAAGTCTAATTTTAAAACTTCGCAGCGACCGAACCCAGTTATACAAATGCAATGATGCTTAAATGATTGAATTGAATGATATTCCTGTATGAATAAGTACAAAAATGGAATACATCAAAGCCTTTTATTTCCTTTCTAGGTCCCCACATTTGTCGACCCTCTCCCTCCCTCCCTGGGTACCCCTAGAAAAGGTTGACCTATGCCTCCCACCCTCTGACCTGGCTCTCGGTGGGTTTGTCAGGAGGGTCCTTGTGAATGCCCATCTGGTAGAGTTTGTACACCTGGTAGGAGGCGTCGAAAGAAGCTTTGAACTGCGGGCTAGGGGGATTGGAGCGCACTAGCCTCACCTTCAAAAAGAATATGGGCAAACAAGAGTTAACAATAAAATGTAAGAAGCAATGAGAAAAGTGTAAGTGGTTATTGAAAATGCCCAATTAAGAAAAAAAAAAAAAAACTAAACTAAAAATTAAACTAACAAAACAAAAAAAGACCACAAAAGGGAAGAAAGACTGACATAAGCACACCCTCTTAAAACCATCTTTTGCAAATAAATCACAGCACTTACAATTCCTAAGATATCATTTCATTTTAATCAAAGGCTTCTTTTCACCTACGACAGCTGTACGAGACCTTAAGCTCAAGTTGTAGTGAATCCTTTGGAGAAAAATCTCATTTTATAAAATATAATCTAGCTAATCTAATCACACACACAAATATCTTTCGTTTTTAATAGATGTTTGTGTAAGATGTGGCTTCATGAAAGTGGGTGTGTTATGTCCGTCTTTCTTGTGACACAAGAATATTACAAACAAGTTGCTCTAAATATAATCATTAACATATTTGCTAATGTGCTTTTTGGGATAAATGGGGATAAATGGCGGAGCATTTCTTCAGCTCTGCCATGTCATCAAAAGCATGACAAACATTAAAACCACAGTCCAAGTTCAGGTAACCTAGTATAAGAACACAATTAGGCAACCTAAGTGGCCTAATAAGTTATAATAGGTTAATTTTTACATACAATAATTACAGGTGCATAGAAAAATTATGATGCATCCATCACATGTGTACTTATGCAGCAGTGAATCCAACAAGGCATATATGATAAGCTCAAACTTCAACAGAGAAGATCAGGAAAAGTCTTTGATAGAAAGACGGGGAAAGAAAAACTGACCAATGCTGCTAATATTAAAAAAATGAAAGGATCCTTCTCTCATCGTCCAGCCCTATTTAATTAACTGTCTCCTCATTTTGAAGTTTTTGTTGGCCACAGAGGCTATGCCATATAAATCCCCTGGAAGGACACGACAGATGAATCGAACTTGGGGTTTGTTTGGCTTGGAACTTAACTCTTAGGTCTCTCATATGAACATTTGGCATCAGCATCCTTTAGTCAAACAGAGATGCTGAACGTCTCAAGTTTGCTCGTCTTAATATTGTTCTTAATCTGGAGATATATATTTTTGATAAGTTCAAAAAAAAATAAAAATTGGGGGAAACTCGCACCACTAGCAGACAGCATGGAAATGAAATTTCCAGTTCTCAAAACAGACTTGAAATTCAAAACCAACTTAAATTGCTTAAGAATGTTCAAATAAAGCCAAACAACACAACTGCACTTTGTTTAGCTAATTAAAATTTATTAAAGAAAAGTGTTGTATCTTAATGATATTTTGTCATGAACCCTCAAGACCTTTCTTTGCACTGTTATAAGTAAAAGGACAGACGAGAAAACTGACTGCCAAACCACTGCATATTAAGTAATGGGATAAAAGAACATCTATGGAAATATGAAAAAACTGCAGAGGCTGTACACAGGCACTCTTAAGGGGAAGAGCAGTTCCATACTTTCCAGAGGTGCCTGAGGGGATTTGTATCATGTTGTCACACTGACCCCAAGTGGCGGCATGCAGAACCCCGGCTGCACTGCATGGTCATCTAAACTCGTCTTCCCTGTCCCTATGACTCATCTCTCTGATCTGCAAAAGTAGTGAGCTCGTCCAAGGACACAGAATCAATCGTAGCAAAAGAGTATTATAAACAATGAAGCTTTGCAGAAAGCGACGGTGATCTTATAGCAAAGCCAAAGTGAAGATGCTTAATCACCAAATTTCCATTTCCACGTTTTATATGGACCCTGCAGGGTTTTTTTTATGTATCCTGCAGTGTATTCTCGAGTGTGATATCTTAAACAGATGTGTTTATGAAGAAACTGAGCTTGACTACACTTAATTGCTCTAGTGTAAACACAATAATCATCTGGTACTGGTGTGACAACACTTAAGGATCAACACAAGACACGTCCAACTGACAACATCAGAACGATTTGCTAAACTGCTAATGATTCAAAATGTTCCTTAGCCAGAAATCTGTTGCAGCCCTGCTCTATGTTCTATAATAAAGAGCTAAATGGGTCAAGTAGAAGCCTCTCCAAATTGTATGACTTGTAAAACATATAATTAACCTCCATTTGCATCGGATAACATTGTGTGCGTGGCCTCTAAAGAGAATTCAATTATAATTCCTAGCAAACAAATGAAGCCAACTGAAAAGAGCTCTCTAGTCTCACGGGGTACATAGACAAAAGGCAGACACTGCCTGGTTCATCACTGCATCTGGCTTAAATCTTGGTCAAGACCAGGAATGACGTTACTCTACCAACCTCAGATGGAGGCTTAGCCAGGGATCTCTCTTCTACATTGTTCTCCTGCCTGCCAAAACTTCATTTCCATGTCTTCTCATACTGGCTGAGCTGGGTGCTGTGGTTTTAATGTCATCAGCAGAGTAATGCAACCCATTTTGTGTGGTGTGCCTGTCATTTGGTTGAATTCGAAGTAGGAAGAGGTGGTTTTTCCACTCCGCTTTGGCTAGCTATCCTATCCGTACACATAAACACATGTGAAGTCACTGGAGCTGGGGAAGAGCTCTGTGAGACCAAATGTTCGAGCTAGCTAAGTCCAAACATTACAAAGCCTGAAAGCTAGACTAAGAACACTATTTCTTAATGACAGAATCATCAAAATAGGTTAATGATTATTTAAAGTTACAGAAAAAAAAAAAGAGGAACAAAAGTTTGCTCCACAATATTTTTGTTCACCTCAAGGCAATGAGCAGAGTTTTCAGGCAATGATTCGCTGATGAATTCTTCCAATGTTTTTGATTGGTTGTTTTGACTAGGAGTGGGTTGGGTAGGAGAGACAGTGGAGGAAACGCCGTCGCCATTTTGCCTCATTTGTTCTTTCTGAAGACGCCGCTCTTTCCTCAACTCTTTGGCCTTCCTACACGGCGGGCGGCTAGGATCGGCTCCATTCCCTGCAAGACAGAAGGAGAAATGTCAAAGGTTTCCTGAATGTGCATTATCGCTTTCATTTTATGCAAAGACATGGTGAGAATATGCCACGGACGTAAAAGACCCAGTTTAAAAACTGAACTCGGGGAGAATGATCATTTTCAGCTTCAGACTGCTTTTTCGGTAAGAATAAACCAAAAGTAACAAAGGCTTTAACTTTGAGCCGCTGTAACTTTCAAAAAACATATGCAATAGCTGCCCGTCACTTTGACTCCAGTAGCACATAGAATATTGTTTCATGGCTGCCAAAGCAATGATTTAATGTAAAGACTACTGAGGTAAGGATGGTGATTACCTCAGTCCTCTTTGATTTTTCACTGAAGCAAGCATAGTTGGGGTTTTTTTGGCGATAACAAAAAAAACCAACCTAATAATAAAAACAATCAGGTCTGCTGGTGTGGGAAAATAAATGAGTGGACCAGCTCATCGTACATCGCAAAGAGAAAACAACACACGCATTTTTTTCCTTCTATCAGCAAGACTGACAGAAACAGTTCCTGAAATTACTAAATCTCTGCCTGTCCCTTCTTCTCCTCCTGCTGCCCCTCCTCCTCCTTCATCTCCTCCTCTACCACCACAACCTCCTGGGCTCTTGCCAAGCCCTTCAGCTCTCCGGGCATCCCATGTCAACAGTTTACACGCCCACATCCTGTTTGGAGCAATAAGGAAACGAGAGCCGTTTCCTGCTTGTCATATTGCCAGCTGCCACCATCAGCTCATTCACCAACTCCCCCTCCGGTGAGGTCACAAGGAAGAGAGAGTGAGCGAGAGATCCCGATGCCTGATCCTGACAGAGGAGAGAGAAACAGATCCTGGCCAAGAATCACTCACGGCATTCAGCTTTAGCTGTCTCAAGGTCCTGTGTCTGTATGGCAGATTGCACCCTGTGAACAGTAAATACAGAACTGAAGCTATGCTATAAAATATGCTAAAAACATGAAATGACATTTGCAGTGCATAAACTAAAACTAAAAAAAATATTTTTGCATTTTTTTATTTATCGCTTACTGTGTTCTTCTTCTAAATGATTTGTTGTCGAGTCATCGGGGGCGATAGGAGCACATAAATGTAGTGACTAAGAAAATTAACAGCGTAATATTTAATCTCAAGATTGCCACATTAGCGTTTTATTGGAAATGAAAAGCGGTGCGAAAGGAAGTTTGCACTTGCAAGAAATCACCTCTGGTATAAACAGAGTTGTGGCTGTGATAGCGTGGTCACATAGTTTACCTCTTTCAGAATAAACAAACCAATGTCAAGGAAGAGTGGTCACGCAGACAACAGGAACTACAGCCTGGACCGAGTTCATCACACTGACTCAACCACAAACACAGCAACCCTTATCCATGATTACTCTGTCCATGCGCCTCTCTCTCCCAGTAATTACACTCTCAGCATCGACACACACTTTCTCTCTTAGCCTCACAAACACAAAAAAAAAAAAAAAACAGGTACTCCCAAGGACAGGATATGCAGCTGTGGTGAAGATAAAGTCTGACAGACCAGTTCCTGTGGAAGACAGATGCACTTTCTCCAGCAGTTAGCGCTTCATAAAATCTATGACATTCTCTATCCATGCTTCCCCGAGCACACATATGGCTTTCAGAAGATACACTCAGTGTAAGCTGTCTAGAAATGTGAAATACTGCTTTCCTATATGTAAACATGCAGCACACAAGTCAGTATTGATTTACAGTGGTTGGAGGATACTGTCGTCTCTGTTCTGCGTGTGCAGTGGCATTTATTGCAATGTATAACCCTTGAGAAACTACCAACTTAAACTCTCTGCTGTAATTAAAACTGGTTTCGCTTAAGTTTTTGGTAACTGGAAACTCCCCAAAGTTATAAAGTGCACTAGTCATAAAAGTAGAGGGAAGAGAGGTCCAGCTGTTTTCTGCTAACGGTGAAAAACATGATCGCACACGGCTTCAATAATGTTGAAATCTGGGCTCCGGGGAGGCCAATCCATGACTGATAGTGTTCCAGTGAGTGGTGTTTACAGCGTTAGTATCGTGCTTGACATCATTTTCCTGCTGGAAAATGAAGCTGTTCCAATCAGACGCTGGATCAAAATCTGGTGATACTTTTCTGTGTTCATAGCCCCAAACCATGACACAGCCTCCACAAATAGCTGTAGACACTCACTTTTCCATCTCATTCTTGACCTACTTCTGTACATACTGACGATGATTTGAACCAAAAATCCCAAATTTGGATTCATCACTCCACGTGACTTTTGTTCACCGATTTTCGGTCCAATTCTTGAGTAATTTGGCATACCTCAGCCTTTTCTCCAGGTTTCCTTTAAAAAAATGGCTTCACAATACCCCCGCCTCCACGGAGACCATTTCTAATAAGGCTTTGGTGAACAGCAGTGAACAACTGAAGGCCCTAATGCATCTCTCAGGTCCTGTGTCAGGTGTTTGTTGGATTTCCCCCCCCCCCATTTCTTAAGGAAGTTCAGTGTGTACTGCTCTCCTGCTGTAGTTTTTTTTTTTTTTTTAGGCCTGCCACTTTCTCTTTCCCCCCCTAGTTTTCTCAGGTTTTTGGTAAATGTGGTAAAATGCTCACCTTGTTGGTCTAAAAATCCTATTTTATTCTTGTCAAGCTATATTATCTTTGACATTTGTCATAGATTCACCAAAAAATGGGAACAAATTATGCGTTTTCATTACGAAGTTGTTGATCTTGTGTAAAAGCCAGACTGGTTCACCCCTTGAGTTAAGTGCCTTTCTCATAATCATTGCATGATTTACAAAAAATTTGAACAATAATATTTCTCCAACATCCTCTCTTGCCTTTTAATTAATGATGCTGGATGGCGTTCTCATCAGAGTTGGAAAGGAAAAAAAGCAGCTGAAGCCTGAAACATTAAAGGTTGTTAAAAACGCCACTTCCTCTGTCTAATGGGAGTTTATTATCTCTTCCCTATAAGTGTTATTAATTCATTATTGAGGGGATATCCTGTGCTGGAAAATAAGGAGGAGAACATAGACAGATAATTCCAAACCAGACACACACTCCTACGAAACCGTGAACAAACAGTGCCCTCATTCACCAACATGCTGCAGTGTGAAGCCTGGTTTACAAGGTGAACAGTGACACCTTCTGGCAAGATCTGATACTTCAGTTAGTGCAGAGCACAGCATGAGGCCACATTGGATACAGTAGAGACAGCATAAATTTAAGCAGAAAACCAAAGAAGCCATTAAGTATTAAGTACAAACAGCTAAGGATTCCTCGATTAGACACAGGTGGCTTATTATTAGCTTAGTTGTAGTTGACTACATTTAAACAAATTAATAAGTAATCATGTATTCAAATTGTCTTAGCTGCAATGTTTAAAAAAAACATCCAAATTAAGTTTAATTGCTGCAAAGAAATTCCAAAAACACTAAAGGGAAACTACTTATATAGCAAGCCAGGATAAAAATTCACCACATAAATGCTACATTAATACTCTGTATGATCAGTGCATTTTTAAGGTCTGTTTCCATTGTTTTCTGGTGGCAGGATCTGCTTTCTGTGTCTGAAGTTCAGTGTTGACAGCTCAGCATCTACAGTGAAAAAAAACAACGCTTTGCTTACAGCTTTTTCTCCCCTGCTGTGCTGACAGCATTTTCAGTTAAAGAGCATTACTTCCCTCTTTGTCCCTGACAAAGTGTCAATCCATAGCGGTCACTGACAATCAAACTGTTTGGAATCCCAGACTGATCTAATCCCGTTCTTAGGTCCTTCCTGGAGTAGACTGTGGAGACTCGGAGCACTCGGTACAGATGAAGACACAAAAATGTTTCACGCATTTTTGTAACCTAACAACAACGCGGCTTTCTGAGAAGAGCTCCAAGACTGAAAGCACATAACCCAGAAACCGGCTTTTCCAGTTAGTGGGTTATTAAAACGAAGAATAAGGTCAACGTGAAATTATCCGCTTCGGTTTCACACTTACTGGGAAGCTTCATTGCACTGGTGGTAATAAATAATAACACCCCGTCAACTCGATTAATATCACCTTCAGCCCGTTTATGTGTGAGAAGGTGCACACACAACAAAGCCGAGAGCAGAGAGAGGTAAAAATCCCGCACTACTTATTGCTGAGGCTTCATAGTACAGCTGCTTGAGCCGTTCATATAAGGATTTATGTCATTGTTTTAAAACTTTAGTTAGTTTAATTTTTTTATGATCACTGCCGCTCCAGGTTTAGATTGATAGCTCATTCTATTCTATGTGATCTAACTAATTATAGTACTAACTTTTTTCTCCCCCCGAGCAACGGCAAGTACAGCACTAGTTTAGATGACTCCTACCTGGTTTGGGAGCTGCGGATGTTGTGGTCCCAGCCAGTACAGACACTGGATCATTTTGTGATGTTTGCGAGCCTGTAGGTGTGGCATCTGCTGCCTCCTTCTGAACTTCTGTGGTAGATGGAAACTCTGTAGCATCCTTCTGAATGCCTGTGAGAGCGGTGTACTTTAAATGTACTTTCCTCAGTTCCTGTGGTCCTGCCTCTTCACACACCGAGTCCATTGGCTCACCTATAATGCAGGAAATCAATATTGCTTACACCAGACAGCACACTGTAAATTACCCTTCTCTTCTGTTTTGAATTGAATTCGTTTTTGAATTAGCACCCAATGCTAACTGCACTTTAAACCAGGGTGCTCACTTACGCCTGATCATTGACATCAGAATATGACATTACTGATCTGCAGTCATGCACCAGGACTGCTCTCTGTGACATCCTGCAGTTAAAAAGCCTTGCTGTGAAGGGGTCTCTGATGAAATGTTATGTGCACAGTTTGTGAGCTTTGCAACTGATGGAGCTCTTATGAGCTGATAGAGAGGAACAGCCATACTCCTGTGTAAACCCATAAATCTCAATCTGCCTGCTGTTCATGGCATCATTTATATCAAAACCTGTGGTCCATGAATACATTACAGACTCAAGTCATTTTCACACATTTATTAAGTTTCAAACTCAAGTCAAGCCTGTGTAGTGCTTCACACTACAAACTACAACACATATGCAGTCGCAGAGCACTAACTGCTTAAAGAGTATTGCCATTTTTTCCACGAACTGTACACCAATAGAGACTATGAATGGATGTGTTTATACCTCATATATTATACATACCTGCACAATCTTCCTGCCCCTTTTGCAGCTCCCCTTTGGATATAAATCTGTTCATCTTCTTCAGGATTTTCTTGTGGGATTTGGAAGGCTGGAATTTCAGAGCGTGGCATCTTGAGAGAGGATACAAGGTAAAGGTTATTGGTTGTTAAAGCAAACATTTAATTAACGTATTTTTTCAACATAGATCAAACAACCCTTGTGTATTCTAGGTTTTTTGGTCTTATCAGATCTTAAGTTACTTAAAGCATGACTCATAAAAGGAAATTTTGGTAAGCAAGTTAATAAAATTACCTGATGGTATACTGTGGACAGCATGTCTTCTGCATTATGGGTTTGTAAACATACTTCCCACTTCTGAAAATGAAAACATGGACAAGATTTGTGGGAGAAAAAAAAAATAAAGGCAATAAATTATTATTTTTTATTTGAAGTAGTCACAACTCCCTTTTTAAAACTGAATTCAGGAGAAAAGGTTTCAAATGGAAGTAGGAAACCACTGGCTGAAACCAGGATACTAAGTAGCTACTCACCTTCTCCATCCTCGATCTATGAGGTCTTGGTAGTCTTGTACTGTCATGGTGTGGGACCACATCCCTACAATCAAAACAAAACAAATAATTAATCAAATTGTTTCCTTAAAATGTATAATTGATTTAAATACAATTTTATACATAATGGCAATCGTTGAAAATATGGCAACAAGCCTAAGCAGTGTTATGTATGAAAAGTCTCTTCACCTTAAGCCCAATCAGGCTTAAGGTTATAAAAGTGGTCACGCCTTTTCTTTTATTCACAAAAAGCGAATGAGACGAGGAAGAAACTGTTAATGAGATAATACTTCTGTGTTTAAATTGATGATAAAACTGAACCGGAAACAAGGAGAACGAGTCAGGCTCTTCACAAGTGAGTAAAACTAAAACAGCTGTGATACGAGGTATGTATACAAACAAGGCATAGTCTGTCAAGAAGTTGAGAGACTTGTGGTAGGTCCACATTTTTGTTCCAGTTTAAAATACTGTCTCCAAAGGGTCATTCCCACAGTACTTTAAGGCCCCAATGGAAATATACAAATTTATCATTTGTAGCCAGACCAGATCCCTCTTCCCAGAGCCGAGGTCTGAGCTCTTCCTTTCAACTTTCAACTTTCCTATCACTCTTGGAGCCTGCATAAACAAACCAAAACGTAAGCTTCTATTGCAAGAAAACAATCCATTTAAATCTAAAACAGCCGAGGTAATTAACTGTTAAAAAGTTCACACAACACACACCAACCTCTCAGTCGAGTATAATTTCCTATGTTTCAAAAAAATGATGCTTAGAGTCCAAGCAAACTCCACTAGTGAACCACAAAATGACAGATGAGTCTCCAACAGACACAGCGGCAAGACTGCAGGCTTTCTTTATGTCTGACACACATCACAACTTTTCACAGGACTCTCTGTAGTACTGTGAAAAACTAAGTGCACCTTTATTGTTTCCATAGGATCTAGAGCAGTGGTTCTTAACCTGGGTTTGATCGAACCCTAGGGGTTCGGTTAGTCAGTCTCAGGGGTTTGGGCAGAGCCTCCGCCGTGACATGCACGGCTCATTTTGTGCACCAGTAAAAAACATATCTACGTCTTGAATTTGAAAAAAATCATATTTTATTTTTCACTAAAGAGGGGTTCAGTGAATTCGCATATGAAATTGGTGGGGTTCAGTACCTCCAACAAGGTTAAGAACCACTGATCTAGGGTGAGAAGTAGCAGTCAGGTGCTGCTATACAAATCACTTGATTAAATGATCATCAGGAAGTGTGACCAAGGCTACCAAAGCAGAGATTTGGGCAGTTTGCTTGTCTGGAGTGTTCAGGTGTGTGTTAATTGTCTCAAAAGTGGAAGTCTCAACAAATTCATCCCAAAGTCGAAGAAAAGGCAAACAACCAAGAGATACATCTCAGAGTCTGGAGCCCTCAGTTAATGTGTTAAATGTTAAAGTTCAATACAGTACAGATAGAAAACCACTGAACATGTACAACTTCTCTGGAAAGATCACTAGGCAGCCTCGCTTCTGTCAGTCTGCCCCAGGGCAGCTGTGGCTACAACTGTAGCTTGTCTCCACCAGTGTGTGAATGTGAGAGTGCATGAATAGTGGTATTGTAAAGCGCTTTGGGTGCCTTGAAAAGCGCTATATAAATCCAATCCATCATTATTATTATTATTATTATTATTATTACTAGGAGGAAGTCTTTTTTCTCTCAAGAGAATGTTGCAGCACAGCTTATGTCTGAAAGTTGCATCTGGCCAAACCACAACACTTCTGGACCAGTGTCCTTTGGAATGATGAGGCCAAAGTGGAAATATCTACCATAATGCATAATATTAGCATAAACATATTAGCGTAAACAGCTCATACCAGCTGTCAAGCACAGTGATGGAGGGGATGTTTTGCAGTGGTGTTTGGTTTTTTGCAGCCACTGTACCTGGTTACTTTCCAGTCACTGAGCTGATTATAAACTCCTCTGTATACTCAAGTATTCAAGAGGCAAATGTGAAGCCATCTACATACCAGCTAAAAGTTGGTAGCAATTGAGTCATGCAAAGCGATAAGCAGCAGAATGGCTGACAAAGAAAGAAAAAAAACAAAGGCACTGCAGTGACCCAGTTACAGTCCAGACCTCCAAATTCAAACGGTGTGGTGGGACATTACAGGGGCCTGGGTATAAACTAATGACTGCAAACTTCAGTGAACTGAAGCAACGTTGCAAAGAATTCCTCCAAAACAACGTGAAAAGACTGAGACAAAATCATATCATTTTTCTTATGGAAAATGATTCCTTCAAGTTACTGCTGCTACAATATGATGATTCTACAAATGAATCATGACGTGACCTTAGTTTTTCACAGGTCTGTATGAAGTTCCTGTGAAAACTTTCTAGACTGTATGTCTATACAACCGAATCACCATCATAAATAAACGTGTAAACAGTATGTCAAAATCTGTTTTTTCTTATGTTGCATTATTCAAATCATTGTCCCCCCCCCCCCGTTACATAGATCTTCAGTTATCTTATCTGTCAGTGGTAAAATAAAGAGCACTGAAATTCACTCTGTTTAAAACCCCAGAGAAGTTATGCTTAAATACAAAAAGTTTAGGGCCTACACATTTAGTCTCTCGGATATTTCTGGCCTATGACTGTAAAATGATCACACCCTCTGAAATTGCAGAAATGTCCCATTCTCATATACATGTGCATTAAAACCAATAATGAGCATATAAAATGAACTTAAAAGGCTTTAAATTATGCTGATTAATTAACTCCTTTTATTTGAACATAATACATGTCATCAAAAAGCCCTGCTAATTTGTTAGGCAGGAATCATGAGTCTAAAATACAAAGAATAGATTCCATGTGCAGGCGGGATAAGAGTACAGTGGCTCACAGCACACCTGGAGTGTGTTTTCACCACTCACACCAGATCCCTTCTTCAGCCTTCACTCAGGCATGACAGACACAATAACACAGATGAGAGCAGATGTTGTGCTCTTGTTGTGAGGAGTTGCGTTTGATTTGTATCTGACAACACTGTTGATAATATCACTGCACCAATCACACCAAGGGAAAACATCATATGACGCACCTGTTCAGAAAAGTCTACAGTAAAGACGCACTGCTACTATATACTGTATATAGTAGCAGTGCGTCTTTACTGTAGACTTACATATATACTGTATGTATATAATATACATAATCCATGCATCTACAGCATAAGATGCTTTTTTGGAAATCGAATTTCCCAGAGGAACCCACCCGAGGGATTAATAAAGTTCTATCTTATCTTATCTTATCTTTCCAGGAAAATAAAATGATGCCAGTGAGAATATAACATGAGATAACGCTTGACCTGCATCCACTTCCACCCTGTAGCACTGTTACATAGTTACAAGAATTACACAGGTAGTAAAGTCTCCCTTCTTCACTGCAAGCTGTCGTACCCATATGATGTAACAGGAACAGATTAACACTCTTATCTTAGATTAGACATCAGCTCTCGTCTGCAGGCGATGTGCCCAGTTGCTCATTGACTACACTGGGACCTCCCTAATTATAGTCAACCTGTCTCAGCCCTGCTCAGATCAAATCAATGACACCAGTGTGTCCTCTTACCTTCTCACAGTTTTCATTTTTATGTGAAAGTGAGATCTTTTAAAAAGTAAGAGTAAAATGAATCGCTGCATCATCGAGGTTCATTTTTACTAAATATTCCAAAATATAGCCACGTGTCAGCATTTATAATTAGGCTGTTCAACTAGTACACTGTTATCCCTCTGTCACTCACAGCTAGAGAACAGAGTTCGCAAGAAAAAGTAATGCCAAGTACAATCTACATTACCTGTTACACCAAAACAAAGTGTGAGAAAGTACTATAACACATGCCTCGCTCGTTGTCACCTATTGGATATTATACGACTTTTAAACCACGTAAAATATAAAATATCCTGGATTTCCTAAACTCGGCGTCACATCACAAATAAAAAAAGAGAAAGCTGCACTTTCTAAGAGCAGCAGCCTTGCTTCTCCGTCCTGCTGTTTAAGAGACTACCTATTAGCTTGGTGCTACTGCAAATCTACTGCTAACATGCTACAATTGCATTGTTACACCCCAAGTTAAACATTGTTGTCCTACAGAAAAAACATTCAACAATAACCTTAACTGATTTATTCTACAAACCTTCTTCCGTTTCCCAGAAAGCAAAAGCTAGGCTAGAAGCTAACGGCTAAAACCTGAGCTAGGTCAATAACCTTAAACCTATCTAAATGATGTCAGGCTAACGCTAAATAATAGTTACACTCGCAGTGTGCGTACAGTCTATGTAACATACTCAAATACACTGACATTAGGGATAGGTGCAGTGCAAAAAACAGTTAGCCGGCTATTATGCCAGAAAGTAGACGGAGCTAGGTCATTAGCACAAGCCAGTTCAGAGAACCCCGGCTATCCTCCACACAGACACACATATACACACACTTCATCCCCAGCTTACCACGAGAGAAGTTTCCCGTTTGGCTTTTACAGTAACCACAGCGGTAGCCATCTTCTCCCCCGAAATATTCTACTATAGTGTAAGACTTATTTCCTGCCATCTTTAAGATCTAGCACAGCTGACAGCTGAGACAGGTGACCGGGCAAGCCTTGCTCGACATGTAACCCCACCCACAGCAAATACGTCATCAGTTGTGCGTAAAACAAAGGGAGTTCTGATAAAAGTGTTTAAGTGTTACAAGTAACACTCAAATAATGAAACAGCTTTTGTTTTTTGGATCAAAATAAACAATGCATTGCAGCGCATTCTGTAGAAATGACTTTATAACTTCATATTTAAGAAGATAGAGGCAGGGGAGAGGATGAAGGCATGTTCAGAGGCCTGAACATGTTCTGAATGTACGGTTTGGAGACAGTGGCACTGGCATAAAGACAAGGGGTGAAGCTGGAGGTGGCAGATGAAAATGCTCACTTTCACTGACAAAGATAGACAGGATTGTAAATCTGTCTATCAGTGACAGTTCAGGCTGAGAACTTTAGAGATAAAGTTTGGAGAAGAAGGTTAAGATGGTTTGAACATGTGCAGAGGAGGGGTAGTGGACATACTGGACAAAAGATGCTGAAGATGCAGCAGCTAGGTAACAGATAATGAGGAAGCCCACAGACTAGGTTCATGGATGTAGTGAAGCAAGACATGCAGAGAGTTGGTGTGACAGAAAAGGATGCACGGGACAGGATGAGAGGGAGGCAGATGATCAGTTGTGGTGAGTCCTAACATTAGTAATCAAAAGAAGATTATTTAAAAACTCAGTTCTATCAATTAAATAGAGTAATAACCGAAATCAGGCTATATACCAACAGCTGCTTCCCCACTCTTAAATTAAACATAGTATGGATTAAGTAAACTAAAACAAAAAATTACAAAAATAAAGACCTTCGTTGGGGGGGGAAATGGGCAGATTTCTCACCAAAAGCTTTGTGACACATAAAATTCCACAAGTTATAATTAAAGAACTGTACACCATATTTATTAAATTATCTGTGCAAAGAGGAAAGACAGCAAAGTAAATCCAAAACAAGATCCTGCATAAACAAGACCAAGGGAGAGTTTGCATGTAGAAAAATAACTTAGAAAATCACCGCTGGAACAATGATTTAGTTTTATGCAATTACAAAAATGGCGTTGGAGTGAAAAGCGCTTTGTCCAGTCCTAAGTTCTGTTTTACTTTTACAGTTTTCTCTCATTTAGCCACCAGTCAATTTTCTTGGGTTTCACATGGATTCATAGGTTCACAAAACCAGGATATTGGTTGTCTGATAAAAGTTGCCTCCATTCTTCCAACCACACAACAAAATAGACCTAAACAGGATTGTGAAAGCAGCTTGTGAGTTGAAATGCTACAGGCAGACACAAACCTCTAAATAAACACGTGACTTTATGTTGTTCAGTGGTTTCTAATTGAAACTCCCCTGCGGCACAGGGATGTTTTCGTGAAGGTATTTCATGCTGCCTTGCTCAGAGAAGTCAGCCACTGTGTGTCCCTCCCCTCGAAGGACCCACTTGGTGGTCAAAAGTCCCTCCAAACCTACAGGTCCTCTGGCATGTATCCGTGCTGTACTGATACCAACCTCAGCTCCTGCAAAATAAACAAAGTAAAATTAAATACCTTGTTTTATTTTCAACATAGTGGTAGTTTAGGTTCACTTGAAGGTAAATACACACCAAGGCCAAAGCGGTAGCCATCAGCAAAGCGAGAGCTGGCGTTCCAGAATACACAGGCGCTGTCCACCTGTTGCAGAAACTGTTCGGCTGTTTCTTCATTCTCAGTAACAATGACATCAGTGTGGGAGCTGCCGTATTTGTGGATGTGGTCCACAGCTTCCTGCATGCTGTCAACCACCTCAATGCAGCATTCCAGGTCCCCATACTCTGTCCTCAGAGACTTGACCTCAGATGGGCTAAAAGTTAAATAGGATGCGAAGCGAGGACCAGCATGAATCTTTACCTGTAAGAAAGCAATAACCAATAGTTTGTTAAAGAATAAAAAACAAACAAATGTAATTTACTGTATTTATGGACGTTGGTAAAGTGTTAAATTCTCTTGCTGTTTTTCCTATTTCTGAATCTCATTCAAAGCATACACCCAAATAATCCTGTTTCTTACTTGCTCTGTTCTCAGCAAGTCAATGATCTGGTCAAACACAGGAGTACGCAGCAAATCTCTGTGAATAAGAAGAGTCTCCATGGCATTGCAGGCAGCAGGGTAGTCACATTTAGAGTCTTTGACTGGAAAGAAACACAGTTTGTACAATCATTCAAAACCAGTCAGTTTGCATTAGTGACAAATGCAATTAAATGCAATTAAAAACCTACCAACATCAAGAGCTTTGTCAATGCTGGCATCACTGTCGACGTAGACGTGACAGATGCCCTCACTGTGGCCCAAAACAGGAATGCCCTTGGCTGCCCTCTGGATTTCCCGGACCAGCTGAGATGAGCCCCTTGGAATGATTAGGTCAATCATCTTGTCCAGTCTGCACAGATCCTCAACTTCCTCACGTGTGCTCACCTACAGCACAAATTCTTTTAGTGTATCGCAACAAATAAAATACTACCAGGAAACTAAAATTATATTTCTATAATGATTTTTAGTCTTACCAGTTGAATGGCATCTGCTACACCATGAATGGAAAGGGCCTCTTGAGTGAGTTGATGTAGAATTTTGTTGGTGTTGGAAGCTTCTTTGCCACCTTTCAGGAGCAAAGCATTTCCGCTTGCAATTGCTAGTGCTGACACCTGAAGTATAGCATTTAAAATGTCACTCTTCTTGAACACATATAAAACCAAAGACTTTAAAAAAGTATTCCAGACTGCGTAGACATGGTCTGACCTGTGGCAGACAATCAGGGCGAGACTCAAAGATGACCAGCAGGACACCGATGGGGACCGTGATCTGTTCTAGTTCTAGGTTGTTGGCCACTCTAGTCCTCCTCAGCACCCGGCCGACGCTGTCCCTGGAGGAAACGGCGAGCTGACGCAGGCCAATGGCAAGACTGTTCAGCTTGGCTGTTGACAGACTCAGGCGACTGATCAGAGGCTGGGACAGACGACCTGTAAGAGTAAAGTATGAATAAAAATGCTGGCGCATCAATCAATAAAGAGAAACGTGTTGCCAAGCAGGAGTAAATGCTCTGCTACGCGATGCCACACCCAATGACTCCTACCAAAACAGACTACAATGGTATCTGAGTCACAGATCTACATTCAGGTATGGATTACGCTAATCCGTGTGCCAGCTCTCTGCCTCTGTACCTAATGTTGTTGCTAGCTCCATGTCTTTCCTGTTTGCATTAAGAATTTCTTCTTTCTTTTCTGTAAGGAGCTCAGCAAGACAGCAGATGATCTCCCCTCTCTGAAAAAACAAACACATAGATGTGATCAACACAATTCAAAATTAATTGACACTGCTGTCACTACGACGTAGAACTTATTTAATTTTGTGACCCTGTGCAACTAATTAGGATAATTTTTTCCCCCTTTACCTGTTCAGGGAGCAGGGAGGCCAGGGTTCTGCCTGCATGTCGTGCCATCTCTGTCTGCTGCTCCACAGTTGGGCCTGGTGGTGTCAATAACACCAACATCAAGCATAAATCCTCAAACCACAACAAAAAGATTCAAATGCTCTGTCTGAGTGGTTTTACCCAGTACCTGCAGGTTTCACTTCAGAGAAAAAGGTGCCAACTTTCTTCCCTTCCACAATGTCTGTGATGACGTGACCGGTGACTTTTGGATCTGTGCCATTGGCAATGATTACTGAGGTGCCACCCTGCAGTGCCCAGAGGGCTGCTTTCACCTGAGCCACACAACATGATTTAGTGTAATGCAACATTTTCATTACTGAAAGAACTCTGCCTCTTCATATAGTGAGATGAACTATTATCTGTCACACTGACCTTTGCTTCCATGCCGCCGATACCAACTCTGGATTTAGTCCCATATGTGATAGATTGTTGGTCTCCGGGATAGAATATATCAATGAGCTTGGCATCATCTGTTCCTGGCGGACTGTCGTATAAGCCTGAGGAAAAAATAAGAAAAATAAAATCACACATACATAGATATCTTCTGATTTAACAAAAACGCGAAAAAAAACCAAAAAAGTCTTCTATTAATGTATGACTACCTGGCAATCATTAATGAATAAAAGCAAAGCATCAATAACATATATGGCAGTTGCTGTAATACTATGCATAATAATGGTTCACATTTATTATACATACAAACATAAACATAATCTACACAAATAACATACTGGCCATTACTGTGATTCTTAAATGCAAATTAAAGAAAATATTATTTAAATAGTCATATCTGTACCTTGGACATCAGACAGGGCAATAAGTAGGTCTACTTTCATTTCAACAGCCAGCCGTGCAGCCAAGCTGTCGTTATCTTTGATGCTTATTACCTGAAACACAAAACGATTTTTCATTAAGCAAAAAACACCGCGCAGGTCAGTAACAAGTTCAGTTGCTACTACATTTTAAAAGCTTCCCTCTCTCACTCAGGTGCAAAGGAAACATTGCATGCAAAAACAGGTGTACCCACATTTACACCCTGTAGGTCACTGTTGGGAACAGGGGGTGGAACAACAGCGTCGTTCGTGTTAATTATCGGGACGATATTCATACGGAGCAGTTCATGTAGCGTGCTGTTCAGGTTCCGGCGCTTCTGTTCATCGTGAAAGTCCAGATTGGTGACCAGAATCTAAGGAGGTGGAAAGAAATGTGAAGAAGTATGTGACATTTTAGTCAGATGCTGTAGGTATTTTATTCTATGCCAAACGTAGAGCACATACTTGTGCAGTGCAGATGCTGTATTGGGTGAACATAGCTTCGTACAGCGCCATCAGACCGCTCTGCCCAGCAGCTGCACAGGCTCTTGCTTCCAAAACTGGGACTGTCTGAAAGACAGTGAGATTTAAACAAAGTTAACAAGATTTCGAAAGAAAGAAATCAGCACACTGTTATACAGTCTACATTTACAAAATAGAGGGTCCAAGTTCCTTCTGTTAAAGCTTACTCACCATGTCTTTCAGTTGGTTCTGCCCAGAATGCAGAGCTTGTCTGACACTCTGAGACAGCAGTATCTCATGTCTCAGTCGCTGTTTCCCAAATGCCACAGCACCACTCGTAACAATCATCATCTCCCTGCCTTGATTCTGTAGCATGGCCACCTGATGGAACACAGAAACAATAACATTTAAGATCTCTTTTCTTTGGAGCAGTCATTCCTCTATAAAAGACACTTTGTATCAACATTATTACCTGCTCTACTATTGAAGCCAGTCGTCCCAGTGCCAGACCACATTCATCTCCACGCGTCACCACAGCGCTCCCAAGCTTCACTACAATGCGTTTGGCTTGCTTCAGCTCACTGCGGTGTGCAAAGGACTTCCCATGGGGTCGAGGGAGAACGACTGCGGGGAATAAAGAAAACAATCACATTTTAACAGGCATAGGCAGCCGAGGAAGAACCAACACATATCGAAGTGATCCTGAGATTTGTGTACAAGCCTAGTATGATGAAGCACTTGGCTGATCACTTACATTTAGCCTGGGAAAAGGCTCTGATGTAGACTGGGCACACATTTGATTGCCGTGTTCTGAATGGCAGAGGAGAGCAGGAAGCCAACCTGGCAAACATGGCACTGAAAATTCAGGACCACTGTGATGAGCACAGAAAGCAATGCATGGTTAGTTTAACAATGGAATAGCATCAAATTAAATAAGCAGCTTCTGGGTAAAACAAACAGGCTTGACGCCAACGTTTTAAATAGATATATGGAGTTTTGCTGTCGCTTGAAAGCTCTGCATCATGTGTCTTCTTCTTATCAGTGTTATGCGATATTTGGACTTGACACACTGACCCATTAAAGATTGTTTTGCACCAAGTTAGCTTAGAAAAATACCAGCAATAATAGGCAGGGCAATAGACTGGGCGCTTTTCACTTGTTTAACCTGTAATACATATGAACGAACTGCAGTTTGCATGGTAGTTTATCAGACTATAGCAGCTACGTGTCGAGTACTTCTGTCAAAACATACCTAGGTTAGCTAACGTTAGCTAGCTTTAGCTGTTGTGAGCTGCCTAACTTGCCTCGGTTTTCGACAGAACAGGCGGAAGAGATTTTTTATAAAAGACTCCTTACCCAGCGAGATGGAGACCTGGAAAGCCAACCACAGCTACACTTGTAAGTGAACGGCGAAATGAAGACACGTATTCAGTGAGAATCGCAGCGCTTCACTGCCACATCCACAGCCCACGTTGTGTGGGAAGTGCCGTAATGCTATTCACGAACGACGTGCACATAAAATATCGGGGGGAGGGAACGACATAAGACGTTGGCTTACGCAAGAAAGTTTTAACGTACGCATGAATTTTATTTTATTTTTTTGTGAGTGAGCACGGGTTCCACAAGTACAGAGACGTCGAGTGACAGTACTACACACTTAACGCTGAAACGAAGATTGGGTTGTGTAAAGAGTGCAGAACAGTTTTATCAGCATGCACCGTCTATATCACAGAGAATGCAGACTTTTGCAATATGTATTATGCTATTATTGTTATTTATAATTACAAGTAATAGGCGTATTTTAAAAAGTAATGTCGTTTCTTCTAGGGGCAATATAACATCGCAATAACATATTTTTTTAAAGGGAAATATTTTGTAATTTAATTCTGACAACAACAAGCGTGACTGTAAACAACTAATATCGCTTTTTTCAAGTTTTCGAAATTATATCTTTACAAAATAAAACAAGCTTCGCTTAAGTACTCACGTGACTTCCTGGCTCTTTTTACACCCGGAAGAGCAAGCGTCCTATGAGATCTCAAGTTGAGATTACTTTATCACACACCTGTGCTCAAACGAAAGAAATTTCACACTAAATTGATTCCCTTTTCCTGTCATTTTTTTTATTAAATGACCCTGCATTTTGGACTGTTGACTTGTATTTTAATCAATTTCTTTGAAACTGTGCCATTAATTTGTGTGTCAACCATTTGAACCTGCTAGTGAAGCAAAAAACCAAAACAAACAGTCTTCAGTAATGTGACACTAAAGCCACGTGAGTGGCGTTTGTGCATGCCAGGACAGACCCGTGAAACATTAATGAGCAGGACAGTCAGAAGCACAGTGCACACTGAGCCACCATAACACCTGTACACAGAGCTATGGGGACCATGGAGGAAACTTTGAAGTGTCCTGTGTGCCAGGATTTCTTCATTGATCCTGTGACGCTGCAGTGCGGGCATGACTTCTGCCTCACCTGTATACAGGCTGTCTGGGAAACCGATGTGTCTGATGAGGGGCCTTTCTTCTGCCCGGAGTGTCAGATATTTCTCCCCTCTGACCTCACTCTGAAGATAAATGCAGACCTTCAGACCAAAGTAAAGGACTTCACCACTAAGACGCTGTCAGCAGCAGAGCGACAAGCAGCAGCTTCAACTAGTGAAACTAAATCATCATCAACTATTTGCTGTGACCACTGCATAGAGATGCCATCAGTAGCCATAAGAACATGCCTGACTTGCGATGCCTCGCTGTGCCAGGCTCACGCCCTGCTCCACCAACAGAGGTCTGCTCTAAGGGAGCACACAGTGGTGGAGGTGACCAGCGATCCACTGTCTCTGAAGTGCAGGGAGCACCGCGATGAGCTTAAGCTCTTCTGTATGGAGGAAAAGGTACCTGTGTGCTGTTTGTGTGTCCTGGTTGGCACGCACAAACATCACAAAGCCTCTCAACTGCATGAAGCCAAAGCAGACTTTAAGGTGATTATTATAATCTCTTTTCATTACTTGTGAGGAATATTTATCTATTTTCTTCCTGTTGTTTTTTGTTTGTTTGGTTGGTTGTTTTACCAGAGGCATGTTGTATTTCTGTCTCTAGAGTATGCTTGAGACCACAATGAACCAGCTACTAAAGAGGAGAAGTGAAGCTGAACATGCCATCAAAGACCTGGAGTCACTGTATACACAAACAGTGGTACAACCAATACAGAAATCACACTCTTAAATTGCTTAACTTTTTAAATTGATGGAAGCCATTCTTGTTTGTCTAACAATGCATTTATCTCATAGACCTCTGCTGCAGAGTTTAGAGAGAGAATCTCAGACAAGTACAGCAGAATCCACGTCGTGCTGAATGGCGATGAGCGTCTAATGATGCAGATTATAGACGCAGAGGAGACATGCATGACAGAGTGGCTGGAGGCCCAGAGGAGCATTGTAGAGGCTCAGATCAAAGAGATAGATGCATTCAGAGCCTCCAGCAAATCACTTCTCCAGGAAACCAATGATCTGCGGTTTCTGCAGGTAGGGTTTACATGATCACTTACCGTGACCAGAAGTGTAGCACAAATATAGCTCAAATGTTTCCTGTTGTTTTCAAACAGCAAATCACATCACAGAATCTTTGGTGAGTATATTGCTGAGTCCAGTTTGTAACCTGAAATTGCCCATGCTTTACGCTGCTCCATATAATTATTCACTGAGCCTTCCTGTGGTATGATTTTTATTTTTATTTGCAGTGATCCCTTGGAATTTGCTCCAATCCGAGAAGTAAACAGAGACCTCTGTGACCCTGAGAAGCTGAGAACAGTAGAGAGGCTGGTGGATGAACTCTCGGTCGCTTTGTCCCAACATTTTCCACGAATGTGGTCATGTTAGTAAAGCTTTTTTCCTTTGACATTCTAAATCCAACTCTCATTATCATTATAACTGTGTACTAAGTAAATATTTGTATTTGCAGACTTAAGTTCTCCTCTTCTAGACTTCAAAACAGCTCATCCAAAGCTGGAGTTGTCCCAAGACAGAAAACAAGTGTACTGGAGACGCCAACCTTTCGGTGAAGGACAGAGCCCTCAGCCATATGACTCACAGTATAGCGTCCTTGCTCAGGAGAGTTTTACAGGTGGCCAGCATTACTGGGAAGTCATTGTCCAAGACAAGCCCTTCTGGATGATAGGTGTGACCACGGGGTCAGTCGATAAAAAAGCCAGTTTAAGCCAGAGTTCTTCCAGTCTGGGTGTAAATAACACATCTTGGTGCATCTACCATGGAGACGGACAGTACCTGGCGTGCCATGATACTCAGGAAAAGCAGCTGTCAGTTGGAAAGAGAGTCAGAAAGCTAGGCATACTTGCAAACCTCCAGAAGGGGGAGCTGTCATTCTATGATGCCGACGCTATGAGGCTGCTTCACTCCTTCTGTGTGCAGTGCACAGAACCTCTCTATCCCATTTTTAACCCATGCATTGATATGAACAGAGTCAACACACAGCCTCTTACCTTGTTTTGGATAAAGGACCCCTGGGATTGGCATACACGTGAGGAGAAAAGTGAACTCACAGGAACCATTTAACTGCCTCTGTGGGATGCAGAGTCACTGATCAAATAATTATTTTAAGTGTAATTTTCCATTTGTGCTCACATAAAATTACATTGTGAAAATGTCCAGCGTGCTGTACAAATCTAGGTTGTCAAAAATATTGACTACCACCAAGTTTCCGTGATTGGCTTTGACTCTGGTAAAGCTACAACGGCTTTTAACGAATATACCTACCTCTAACGTCTTGCTAAAATTAGGTTATATAATAATATATGAGAAGACACATCTGCAGACATATCCGTGACTTTATAATGTCAAAACTAAAGTTATGTAATCATTGCAGCATTGCCGTTTCTGCAGTTGACATGTACGCTAAATATTTCATTAAGTGGTATCAGGTTCAAACAGTGCATTTGCTCTGTGGCAAAGTCGATCTCTTTCTGCAGCTTAGCAGCTCTCATGTGTGCCTTGATGCAGTTCATAAAGTAAATGACCCGTGTGTAAACTGCTCATCAGACCATGGAGGACATGCATGCCTTTAGTCTCACATGTCAATGGCCCTACAGAGTTGTTGCCCTGCAGTAGACAATACACTGAGGTCAAATAACACGAACAGTAACGCTATATGTCTAGAAAAGATTAAGACACTTAACAATCTGATTTACACAATTCTTTGTGCATCACGCTTTTGCTCATTGTAAATAAATAAATACCTTTCTGCAGAAGAAGAAGAAGTCTGAAAGTTCACATTCAACACAATTAGAAAATATAACTCTCTCTTTTTTTGTAAACAATAACATTATGCACCCATCACAGGGTTTTGAAAGTTCAGCCACCCTAGGGCTTGGTGAGGACATACAGGAACAACACAGCACATCAGAAAGAAGAAGCATTTATTTGCATCATGTAATAATTCTGCCACAACTTTAGGACATTTTCAGTTCAGTGATGCAACTTGCCCCATTTTCCAGAGGAAACATGGTATAGCTACTTATATTGTGAGATTTTCTTTTCCATTCTTTGTTTCACACATATACAGCCACTCAAACACACTGTGCTTAATTAAAAAAGTAATTCAAGCCTTTGGGTTTTTTCCATGCATGCATCATTTATGTTATAACAGCGGATTTCAGATTTTTCCATCTTTTATGTGTAACTGATAAGACAATCCAGCTAATATCCAGTACATTTATGAATAGTTTGAATAATCATATAATTTGATTACATTTTAGGAAAAGCGTACAGTGTGTAGTGGTTGGAGATCTGGCGGGCATATTAGTGAGAAACAAAGGTTGCTCAAGGAATTGCTCCTTCAGTATTTGCCTTGATCCAGTCCAGGAAATGAGTGACCCGTGTGTAGACCCCAGGCTTGTTCTTCTTCCCACACTGGTCTCCCCAACTCACCACTCCATAAACAACATTAGCGTTGTTCTGCATGCACGTCAATGGTCCTCCAGAGTCCCCCTGAAACAAAATTGTACAGCTGACTATATGCTACTACTGGAACTAATGTAATAACTTTCTGTAGATGCGTTAGTAATATACATGTTATAACAGCATCAAACCATCAAATGTCCTAACCTGGCAGGAATCCACCCCTCCCTCCAGGTAGCCAGCACAGAACATGGAATTGTCCAGAATGTTCCCATAAACAGAACGATCAGAGCACTTTTCCTGGTTGATCAGCAGGACATTGGCCTCCAGCAGGTGGCTGGAACCATAATCAGCTGCAAAGATAATGCAGAAATATATTAGGGGGTAACCCTTGTTTCTTTGTTTCATATTTCATGCCCACTTCCAGAACAAAATGAGTGAATGTTCATTAAAAGTTACTGAAGGTGATCTCTGCCTGTAAAGCTAGCTATGGATACCACTGGAAAAACCCAGAACCTGTTGTAATGGTCGTCTGTCCACATCTGCATTGATATATTGAGGTGTCAAAACTTGTCGTTAAGGAGAGGTCATCAAGTGTTGGAAAAGAGTTCAAGCTTCATTTAAAATGGTAAATGGCCTGTATTTGTATAGCGCTTTACTATTCCCTAAGGACCCCAAAGCACTTTACACAACCACCCATTCGCACACTGGTGATGGCAAGCTACATTGTAGCCACAGCCACCCTGGGCCGCACTGACAGAGGCGAGGCTGCCGGACACTGGCGCCACCGGGCCCTCTGACCATCACCAGTAGGCAACGGGTGAAGTGTCTTGCCCAAGGACACAACGACCGAGACTGTCCAAGCCGGGGCTCGAACCGGCAACCTTCTGATTACAAGGCGAACTCCCAACGATCGCCAATGGAAAATGTCAAGTCAAGTGTTTATCAAATAAGCCAAATTATGTACATGAAAAATGGCAACCTTTTTGTAACCTTACATACATTGCTCAGTAGCACCCCATCCAGAGATTTTGCACTCCGTCCCATCAGGCAGTGGCGCATTTGGTAGACAGGCTGTTTTCACAAACTGGGTCTCATTGGCACAAAAACCAGGAGTCCCACTCAGCTTCAACAAGCCTTTAGGAATACATGTGAGATATAAATGTCACCACAAACTCAAAGAAAGAACATCTGAACAAAATGACAGAGACATTTGAGACAAGTATCACCTATATCATTGTAAACAGCTTCATTGGTCACCCTGTAGTTTGGATTTTTAATAGTCCTTTTGACAGGTATGGTCTGAGTTCCGGGGTCTGGCTTACTCACTGAGAGACTTCCAGCCAGCACCTGCATGTCCTTGTTTGGTTCACTGTGCAAATAAAAAACAAAAGGGTTCAGTCAATATTTCATTGTCTTACTTGTAATCTACCATAAACTGGTTCTTCAACCTTGCAGCCTTACATGCAGTGTGCAGCTGTCAGCACCCAGCAACTTGCGATGAGAATTCCTCCACAGACATGTCTGAATGGCTGAGCGGAGCCCGTTGGCTTCACTTGCACAGAAACCTGCCAGGGTATAGCTCCTGGACTGACTTTCAGACCCCCAAAGATTCGGGTAAGAGCCTTTTTTGGCTGAGGTATGCCACAGGTGGCAAACTGTTTTGGTCCAGTAGTCGGAGGGAGAGGTGTCGCAGAAGGGCGGATGGGCTTCCCAGTTGATGGTATGGCAGTCGCTGGCAGCTTACCAGTAGGTTCTGGCTGCGGTGGTTCAGGCTGTGTCGGTTCTGGCTGCGGTGGTTTAGGCTGTGTTGGTTCTGGCTGCGGTGGTTCAGGCTGTGTCGGTTCTGGCTGCGGTGGTTTAGGCTGTGTTGGTTCTGGCTGCGGTGGTTTAGGCTGTGTCGGTTTAGGCTGTGTCGGTTTAGGCTGTGTCGGTTCTGGCTGCGGTGGTTTAGGCTGTGTAGGAGCAACCTCAGTCGGCGGCCCATCTGAAAACACAGATCCAAGAAGATGGCACAGATGTTTTGCTGGCAACACTCAAGATCAAAATGTTGCCCATCACTTTAAAACTCACGTGTCGATACAGGACATTTTGGCACATCACAGTAGTCCCACAATAACCTGTGGCCTCTTCTGAAAAAGCACCAGGGCTTTGGCTCTCCGTCAGGGTTCCTGAATCAGAAAACGTCACTGAGACAGACCTCTTATAGGTGTTTTCTGCACATTGTATAAATGGAGTTACTTCTGACCTGCAGAAGTTGTGAGGGCCAAGGCCGTCTTTGTCCTCAAAGGAGGTGAAGGGATTAACACCCGATGCCAGGATGAAGTGGGAGTTCCAGTAGAGGCACTCATCACCATCATCCGTCTCGCTCACATTGCCACGATATGACTCTCCATCGTCCACATAGCAGTCGTTTGGACCTGAGAAATGTAAATTACTCAGTGAGTCAATGAATTATGATAAATATATATGAAGAAAAACTGTAGAATGAATTATTTACCAACATGGCAGAAATGTCCTCCGAACCCTTCGGGGCAATGGCAGTCAAAGTCATTTTCATCTCTGACGCATGTGCCACCATTTTTACATGGATTAGGATTACAAACTGAAACTTTGGAGAACAATAAAACAAAATTTAGGCTGTTGTTCAGTAACTGCTAAAATCCTCACCAAACAGGAATTTGGGCTTTTTAAAATATATATATTTAAATCAACATACTAGTTTTGCAGTCTGGAGGCTGAAAGGGTCGCTTGCATTTGCACTCATAGTGCGGAGGAGTTGAAGTCAGTACACATTCGCCATACCCGCATTGACCTCTTTTACAAATTCTTGGACCTTAGAGAATAACACCATTAGGATATTTTTAATAACATTAATTCAGTTTGTTTTTTTACACTTTGCATACATATATATGCAATTTGACAAAAGAATGGAGAGGAGCGATTTTTTTCTTCACACCTCTCTCGCATTTTTTTCCCTGGTAAGGTTTGGGACAGTCACATTTGAACTTTCTCCCGCCTTTCTCCTTACACACACCATTGTTAAGGCAAGGATTTGGGGTGCACTGGCCTGAGAAATAAAAAATGACAACACACCGTAATGTCAAAATTAAACCTTTCCTCTGTAGCATTAGAAGAAAACATGCCACAGATTTGCACGAGACGTTTGTTAGTATCTTACCGTCTAGGTCCAGAAACTTAGCAAGCCAGTCTGAATGACCATTTTCATCATCCTCATCATCCTCATCCACGACCTTAAAGACGTCATCTAGAACAATACTTTCCTTTAGATTTACAGTTTTAATTCTTTAAATACTACATTTCAAACCATTTTCTATATATGTTACAAAAGCAACATAAAGGAGTACTAACCCTCAATTATATCTTTAAACCTTCCTTTTGGTCTCTTTTTCTCATGTTTCCCATGTCTTTCAGGCTGTGCAGAGTCCCGATGTCTGTCTTGTCTTTCAGGCTGTGCAGAGTCCCGATGTCTGTCTTGTCTTTCAGGACTTGAAGACTCTGGATGTCTGCCATGTCTTCCAGGATGCGAAGAGTCCCGATGTTTGTCGTGTTTATCTTTCAACTACATTTTTTAAGGAATTGCAGATGACAGCATAACATAAGAGCACGTACACATCCAAATAACTATCTCTATCACGCTATATATTCATGTCTATCTGTCTATCTAGCTATATATGTGGCTAAAGCTATTGACTTAACCTTTTTAAACAGAAACATGATCTACTGTGTTTTTTGACAGAAAATGCCACAATGTAAATAACATACAATGCATGTGATTATTAAATTCAGTTAATACATACTTCAGCAGGTATGAAGAGCACCGCTAAGAAGAGACAAAGGAAGAGGAGTTTCAGGTTCATGATGGCAGTTGACCAGAAGACATGTAGGAGAGTAACATGAGAGTGAGCTGACTGGGGGAGCCCTCGCACTTTTCCAAACATTTGGTAAGTACACTAACCTTTGAGTTAGCCCTTTCTTTCTGTCTTTTTTTTTTCTTTTTTTCTTTTTTTTGTCTGGCATCCATCCGTGTTGCTGAGTCAGTTGTATTGATTATAACTGAGCTCTTAGATAGTTACCTTTATGGTCCTACATAATAGGAAAAATTCAGCTGAGTTTACCAATCGCTTGTGAAAAACACATTTAAAATCAAAAGATATCTTCCCCCAAATGCTGACTTCAAGTTACTATATCTACATGAATGTTTTCCATGTAGTTTTGGTTACATAACTACAGTGTAAAACATTACATTTCAGGAAATGTGGTCAAATAAATTTACTTGATTGGTATACATTCAGGTTTATACCAAGCATATTTTTCTTAATGATTAATTGTTTAAATAAATGAACATTTAAAATTTATACATTTCAGCTGCATTAAAAAAATGTCTTAATGTTTATTAAGGGCAAAAAATCTTTTTTTTTAGTCTAATGGAGCATAATAACTGTGTCTGCCAGCCTGAACAAATTCCTCACATCAAAAAATGTTAAGTGAAATAAAAGATAATCTGCCAAGCATGCCCAGGTGCAGAGAGCATGTTTGCTTAGGACTGACTGTTTGTTTGAATGTAGACTTTGGATCCACACATAGGTTCATATCAGGATAAATACCAGTGTGCTTTTACTAAAATCATAATTCGCTGAAATAGCTGGCAAATCCAGCTGATCCATAATGTGTTAGCAATGCTGAGGACTTTCCCCTGCTACATGAAAACCTCATGCGATACCCAAACAGTTACTAAACAGATTAGTACCTGATATATTTTCTTAGACTTTCACAAAGAATGATGCTCTTGCTTTAGTAACACCCTGGTTTTAATTTGAAAGTCTCAAGGTCTAAGTGATGGACATGCATGATTCCCACAGCCTTAACTGTAACAACCGTAACAGCATCACACTGAAATATTATTGTGAGCACAGAAAGCATTACACAGCCTGAGCATTAACACTGTCAGAATGTTGCACAAGCTCACAGAGTCGTTTCAAACTTCATAATCTCTTTATTTTAAAAAGTCGTTAGTTACAGCTTTAATATTTTTGCCTTATTGTGGAGTAGCAGCTTAAAAAGTAACTGTTCAACAGCTCTTCTGTGAAGTAAACCGGAGATCCCTGTTTGAAGGGTTACAGATAACAATAGGTTTTGCATTGTTGCCATTGTGGTCATGACCAGGGCAGACAGCTAAGTAGAGGCAGTCTGAGAAGGTCCCCGTGCAGAAGGCAAACAGTGGTGTCATTTTGTCCGCCTCGAGAAACATCACCAGCCCTGCAGGAAAACTACACAAAACACCAATCTGGCAGAAACGCTTCGTGAAAGGCAGCTGATGCGGAACGCCTCCATGCCAGGCCGTATACTCGCCATCAAAAAACTCCACACACCAGGACTCAGGCCCGCGGCCGAGCCAGCAGTCCTCAGTTGTGCCCTTCCGAGGAATGTTGGGGTAGGTGACACCGAGCTCCCAGTAAGTCTTCCCAGTTACATCGATTTCCCAGTAATGGCGACCAAAGCTGAAGCCCTGCAAACTGATGACATTGAGGGTAGTGTCAAAGCGTCCAGGTAAGTCAGGAAGTTGCTGCCAGGTGTCCGTATATGTGGCACTATCGCCTTGGGGAGAGATGATCAGCTTTGGGTGGGCGGTTTCCGGATCCAGGCACACCTCGCTGGAATCTGGAGATATTTTACATTTTGGAATTTAACAATGTTTTAATTGAATGTTTGATTGTAATCATAAATAATATAAAACTATGTGAACTGACAGCTCTTGATGAGTTTCTTGATCATCGGGGTCTGGGAGCAGACAAGCAGGAGCATGTTATTGGTGAGGCTGATGATCTGCTCAGCTTTAGCTTCATCCAGGCTCACACTGCTTGGGTCTGTTTGGTTTAGCAGATCAATCACTCTAGTGGAGGCACACAGTAAGTAAGTAAGTTGGTACATACAATAATGAAGCTTATTTCTATGATAGATTATAATTAATTTCCCTACCTGTCTGCTGTTTCCATGTCTTCCTGTTCAGGGTATGAAAAGAACGACTGGGGAAAAAAGTAAAAAATAATCTCGATTATTTTTATTTTATCAGATTTATATTTTTGTTAAGACAGGAAACACATAACATTTCCAGTTATATCTGGTCCACTGGCCATTGTCAACTTTTTCACCATTGTATCAGGCTCTGTGTCCGTTTGGTCCAGTGCCAGAGTGAGTCTAGCCAGGTCCTGCTCTATCTCCTGGATCAGAGAACAGTTCCTCTCCATGAGCTCATCCAAGGCAGAGACAGCAGCCCGCTCTTCCATCTCCAGGTGGGACAGGGTAATCCTCAGGTCCTCATCCAGGACAGCTTGGATTTCTTGATATTTCCGAATGATACTCTTCCTTATCACTGAGGACTTTTTCTGAGTCGGGCATAAATATTTAGAAGTTAATTGCAGCCCTGTCACGAGTAATTATTTCACCTCTCTGTTCTGTGAACGGAACGAAACTCACTGTGATTTCTGACTGTCGTGCCGCGAGTTTCCTCAGCCTATATTTGACTGCTTCTCTCTGCTTCTTTAGACACTCTTGGTGCTTTACCAGTGTCTCCTAAAGAAAGGGTTTCACACATATTGAGAAAACCTCAGTTGAAGCTAACAAAGTGGATCTGGCAGTGAAGTGCAGCTGCAAAAGCAGAAGCTCATTATGATGCAATGATAACGGCAACAAAGCAATGACCGACAGGAAAATACTTCTATCAGCCATGATAGCCTTGTTTCAGACTTGTTATAGTATGAATCATTGTATGAAAGGGTTAGGATTACGAACTTTTACAATATGCTGATGACTTACTTTTATACTTATCATGTGCTTTGGCAAACCTTTGTTATAGTTTTACCATCACAATGTTTCTCACACATACCGTACCTTCACACAGTGGGTTCATTGCTTCTTTTTCTTGGATGAATTAGAGAAAATGAAGTTCTCTGCAAGGTCCAAGAAATTGTTACCATTATTAGCACCATTACTTGTTTAAAGAATTGAACTACTTTTCCTTTTTTTCTTTTCTTTTAGCTCTTTTCTGTCACTCCTGCATGGATGATTTCAGGTATGTTAAATTTGTATAGTAGCTTCTTGTTTCAGTTTTCTCCCAGTCGTCCCTGGGAGGCCCCATGACCTCTAAACGCACCATATAGTGTTTGTAAGCTGTCACCTCACATTAAATTCAAAGGAAAATCTGATATATAAGCATGTCAGGCTTGATTAATTCATTTGTTTCTCACCTCTCCTTCTGATTGTATTTGGCCTTCCTCTGGTTTAGACCCAGAATTGCCAAACCTCCGATTATGATGAAATTCCTGGGGGTGTGAGATATGCACCTTGAATGTTCTCATTCATTCTCTTAATGTCTTTTACACTGTTAACTTATTATGACTGACTTTTGAAAAAGAGCACAGCTTTTGGTTAAATGAGTACTTAACTGTTATTTGATGTACGGTACACATACTGTATATAGCCTGGTGGCGTTTCCTATATTTCATTTTTGTCTTTATGGAGTTTTTCTTTAGTTTTGTCACTAATCTAATGCTGTAAAAGAAAACAAGAATCAGAAGTGACTCGGACTGTTGGAATATGGTCTTCATTTCTGCTTACAGCACTCAACCATACCTCGCAGTGCCAATTTGTTTGTAGATTTATGTAAATATCACTCAAAAAATACACATCTCCTCTGTGGCATGTGACACTGCAATCCTTCATCTTTATCCCGTAATAATATCCCTCTCTGACTAAATGAGGCCACACTGAAGTTTTCAAATGTATGCGCTGCACAAGGGATGCATTAATACTTAAGAGTTATACTGTTTGACTTACTGAAATTCTTCTTGTTATAAACTATTTATTCAAAGATGTGTGTAATGCCATTTTAAAAAAATCATTTTGACGTTTGTTTTATTTGTTTACAATATTTGTAACTACAGATTGTCCCATGCTGTGTACAAGTGTTTCCTAAAGAATGGTGTAGTTGATGTTTGGTTACTGTGCTGAATGATGAAGGGTTGACACCAGAAGAGTGATTCGATTCCGGTGAAATAGAAAACTTCTCACCTTAAATGTGAACACACAGGCCTCCGAGAAGAAGTCAGTCACAATAAGCTACTCGTATAAGTGCAATATGACATGAATGCAAACCCGGAGAGGAAACAATTTATAAATAGGTTTTTATACTTAGATGGATTCCATTTCTCACCATGTGGTATTCTAAAATGTATACAATACATTCACCAGCCACTTTGTTGGGTTCACCTGCTCAGCTGGACGTTAACCCGAATATCTAATCAACCAGTCACATGGCAGTAACTCGGTGGATTTAGGCATGTATACATGGTCAAGACGACCTGCTGAAGTTCAAACGGCATCAGAATGAAGAAGAAACATGTTTCATGTGAGTTTTTGAACATGATATGCCAGACACGCTTGGCTGAGTATTTGACAAAACTGCTCGTCTACTGCATTTTCCCATGAAACCATCTCTAGGATTTATAGAGAACGATCCAAAAATGAGAAATTCTTCAGCGAGAAGCAATTCTCTGGGTAAAAATGCCTTGTTGATGTCAGAGACGAATGTTCAGACTGCTTCAAGCTGACATGCACACAAATACTTGTTATAACCAAATTATGCAGAATCAAATCGCGGATTGCAGCAGCAGAAGACCACACTGAGTGCCCCTCCTGTCAGTTAAGAACAGGAAAAAGAGGCTATAGTTCACACAGACAAATGATTTCCGGTCTGATGAGTGTCAGTTTCTGCTGTGACATTTGGATTTAATGTCAGAATTTGGTATAAACAACAATAAAAGCATGAATCCATCCTGTCTTTTATCAGTGATTCAGGCTGGTGAATCTTTACTGGTGTGTGAGCAATATTTTCTCTGCATACTCTTAGCCCCTTACTACCAGCTGAGTGTTGTTTAAACTCCACAGCCTACCTGAGTATTTTTGCTTTATTGTTCCTTTATGACCACGGTGTACACATCTTCTGATGGCTGCTTGTAGCAGGATAACAGACCATGTCAGAGAGCTCAGATTATCTCAATCTGGTTTATTAAACATAACAATGAGTGTGCTGTACTCATATGGTCTCCACAGTCACCAGATCTCACTCCAATGGAGCATCTTTGGGATGTGATGGAATGGGAGATTCACATCATGGATGTGCAGCCCACAAATCTGCAGCAACTGTGCGATGCTGTCATGTCAATATGGACCAAAATCTCTGGTGAATGTTTCCAGCAGCTTGTTGAAGTCAAAAGAGGGTCCAACCCAGTACTAGTAAGGTGTACTTAATAAAGTGTCCAGTGGGTGTATATCTGTTCAGTGCATAACCCACAATAATATATAAACCCCTCCAGTAAAGCAGTCAAAGTCAAAGCTTGTGTAACCCAACAGTAACTTAGCTAATCAGAGTTTGTTTAGGTCAGTGGACGCCACCATCTGATTAAAAGTTACTCAGTCAAAAAATGACTTCTTAACCTGCGTTACATCACTGAGCTCGTGTGTTTATTGGTGAAATGCAAACAAAGAAAAACAAACAGAAAAGAGGCGGTGGGTACCTTTGGTTTAGCAGAGGATCATTATGTTTCATGGTGATTTAAAGCTTTATTGGCTTAGAATTCAATACAACAAATGGCAGTGTGGGGTTTTTTCTTCTTTTCTTTTTTTATATAAAACAGTATTTTCAAACACATTAGGGGTTTTAGCTATTTGTCACTTTGCTTTTGATATGGCATTAAAATATAATACGATTTGTACTTCCAATCCATGTAAAGGGA
The DNA here is from genome assembly GCF_965226115.1 of Aulonocara stuartgranti. NCBI lineage: Eukaryota > Metazoa > Chordata > Actinopteri > Cichliformes > Cichlidae > Aulonocara > Aulonocara stuartgranti. The sequence goes on from NC_138949.1 coordinate 10,932,190, forward strand.
GAGTGTCTGGCCGTGTTTATGAGAGCCTGAGAAGAGAGACATTTTTTGTCAGGGTCAAACGGATGTTCAGTGCGTAGCCATGGGAAGGAAACTAGTGATATGCGGGTGCTTGGATGATGCAACAGCTGTTGGGTAAGCTAACTGCTTTCCCGGTGACTTTTTCTTTTTAATTCAAAGACTCACTGAGCCAATTCTTGCAAACTTTGGACTAAAACCTTTTCAGCCCAAGCGAGGGTAAGCTGACACATGTTCAAGCTACGAGCATGGACATTTTGTAATGAGCGCCATGAGGTTCTACTGTACTTACAAAGTTCCACAGGAATCAACAGCGAGAGAAATAGTAGGAAGAAACGAGCAAGAAAGAAAAGAAAAGCGGTTCCACTCGAAGCAAAGCAAGAAGTAAAACAAGCGCATTCAAACCAAAGAACATGACCCTGTTCATCGTCCAGTCTCATTCTTTGTCATTTTTGAACACGGAAGAGATTCCCGCTCATCGTTGACAGTGCAAGTCTAACAGGACAAGTCTTTCAGTACATAGTCTCAGGAAGCATCAGAGCAAAGAGTCCAGTTCATGGCTTCCGTGATTATGTCAGGTTAAAACAATCAAATTTAAAAAAAAGAAAAGAACAAAAAATATATATAGAAGAAAAGGAAATAAACCAAAACCTACATCTAGATTACAGCTGCTGTGTGCTATCTGAATGTACAGAAAATGCATGCGGCTCTGAGTGCTAGAAGAGCTTGGCCTTCTTTTTCATGTCGTTGCGTTTCCACAGGGGAAGCCTGTCAAACTCCTGGATCTCCATTCCAAAGATGTCAAAGAACGTTTCAGGTGCTAAGTGGCGCTAGAAGTGAGAACAAAGGTGGAGAAAAAACAAAAGGAGGGGAGGGTGGGGGGTGTTCTCAGTTAGCACCAAAGCCATAAAAAAAGAGGTCACAACAGAAACGACAAGAAGCAAATGGATACTGCATATTCCTCGCTACGGTCGTATTTGTGTAACATGCTCTTTACACAAAGCAGAGAAATGCAGTATTAATTGCAGAAGGTCAGGTGGAAAACCGATACCTCCAGTCTGGTTCTGTCCACATCCCTGGGCAGTTTAGCTCTCCCTCTACTGGTTATCATGAGCATTTCATAGGGATACACCTTCAGGAGGAGACATTCATCAGTGGACAAGTCAGATTTACAAGCTTTTGAGTTCAGCTTCAGAACAATTTACAAACCATTTTCATGAAACAAAACTATAAAATTGGAACATTTTAGTAATTCTACTGCGACACAGGGAGCACTGGGTGGGAGAACAGGTATGTGACAGGAGGCTGACTGGGTTGTTGTATTTTTTAAGTCACTGGGGAAATGCAGGTGCTATGACGTGTGCACTTTCTTTCACTTTGGGTGCCGAAACGTGCAACAGATTAGGGGGAAAACATGGAAACAGAGTTACGTAACAGGCTGTAATTTTTAGATTAATTTAAAGCAAACTAAAAAACAAAACAAAACTGTAATGTAGGCCAAGTAAATCCACATGGGTATGACTGTCCTGGAAATCTAAGGTGTTTGGATTTTTTTTTTAAATAGCTAACTCCTTTGGTGCAAGAAGAAATTGATCACATTCAATGATAAGCAACTAGAAGTTCTTTGAAGCCTCTCACCAACTCATATCCACACAGTAATGCATATACGCCATTATATACTACACAGTATATAGTGATATGAGTTGTTTGGATGACAATTTGGGCGTTGGATTCTCTACTGTATGGTGCATACAGTATCCAGCCACTTTAAATCAAAGCTATGTGCAGATGAGCATGGAGAAGCCGGCATGCTAAGCGCTAGAGTGACTTGGCAGCTCCTAAAGCAGCATGCTGAACCCGGCTAAGGTGAGCCTTTCACTTCCTGCAAAAGTATTTCTTCCACCAATGTCCCCACACTACAGGGTTTATGCCATATCGCCTCGGACGTTTTTGTTTTTTTTATCCGGATGAGATTTATTACAGTAAAAAAAACTCCATTGAAGAAGTGAACAATATATAATTTAAAAAAGAGATCTATCTACAGTATGTAGATTACAGTGTCATCAGTACAAAAAGAAGAAGATACTTGCTTTCGGTTCCAACATATTAGGCATAGATACTCCCCTGTCCATCCTTGCAAGTGCTGCACGGCCATCCTTAATGTGCTAAAGAACAGAACATACACAAATGTAATATAGTGGAAGGGGACTGCAGGGATAATGGCATGAATATGTCCACTAATGACAGTGGGCACAATTTTCACTGGATGGAGCAAGTAGCCTGGATACTGCTGTTCGGTACCTTAAGTAGTATTTACGATGGGCAGTCATTTACATGTTTTCTGAATGACTACGTTCCCTCGGGTGAGTTTTAAAATGACACAGCTACATACTGAGTTTAGCTTTGAGTCATAACACTGATAACACAACACACAGAACAAGGCATGAGGCAATGACTGTATATTGGACTTCTAGTACACTGGTTCAGCTACCGGGCTGTGCATGTTTGATTCTCATATTCGAGGAATTTGAAATCGCTCATGCCCCGTAGCTGACAATAATCCAACAGTGATGCAAGCATGTAGCAGGAGTGGGCGGTGTGCATTCAGGGCAAAATTTTTCTTGGAACCCACGTGCAAGCAAAATGTGTGATGCAAGATGAGGAGGCATGCCATGTGAAAAAGCAGATGAGGGACATACCTGAAACTCTGCAGGACAAAATGGGACAGAAAATGAGACTCACAGTTAATGGTTTTGCTGTCAAGTCCCCTGCCAAGCTACTATTTACAACACTGCTGTCCTTTGATGACACACGCGAATCATTGTGCAAATATTTCAAAATGCATGTAGCAAGCCGATTCTGAATACTGCTGCTGAATAGCTCTGGTGAAAACTGACAAGAGATTTGTTGGGTGGCTGTTTTTCGGTAGTATCTCTCACCTCTGCCTCCTCCGCACATGTCCCCGTAGCTGTTGTACTGGGTGAAATCTGTGGACTGAGGCTGCAGGAAAACACGAACAGTACATCAGCATTAACATGTCGGCATTTTCTTTCTCAACTGAGACGTTCATTTAATTTTTAATTGAAATATTTAAGGCACATCAGGAATTAGTGTTTCTGCTACTGATGTCAAGACAGACTGCATTTGAAGGTGGACTTATTATACTCATTTCCAGCTCCATGTTTTATTCTGGAACTCCAGTAAAGTAGTATTGCATAATTTAAAGTAAAAATCTTTTACAGGCCCATTATGCAACCCCTTAGTTCAGTCTAGGCCTCAAACACATCATTTTAACTTCTGTCTCTTTAAGGCCCACTTGACTCCAATTGGCTGCCCCTCGCCTGGCTTTGCAAACACATGAGAGTGCTTGTAAGGCCTGCCCCACAGTTATAACCGTGCCCGAGATGACCATATAAGAAAAATGTGTGCAACTCTGATGTCAGTAGTTGGCAAAACATTGGAAATCAAGGATTCAGAGAACTCTGCACCCTTTGCCATTAACCTCATTATGTAGTGGGTATTCATATAAAAGTATGTTCTCACCCGATGTAGCCCATTTCTTCCATAGCCAGGCAGAGAGTTAGTTTTGGTTGGAGAAGGCTGATCTGAAATATGAATGTTGGCCAATTAATAATTAATTACTTATATTTGTTTTTAGATTTTTAAAAAATGAAAATCAGGAATATACCATGTTAGAGGATATGGTATATTCTAACCTATAAAAAAAAGGATCACCAAGCTGCTCTGTACCTGCATCACAGCTGGTCTGTTTGGGATCGTAGCGCTGAGCCGAGAGGCTTCGTGCATGGCGCTCCCTTATCTGCTCTTTTTCCATCTCCTCCTTCAAAATGAGCTTCCCCAAACCGGACTGAATCTACAAACACGCATACTCATAAGAGTTACACAGCTATCGAAAGCTTTTGGAAAAACAGATGTATTGCATCTAATATTGACCGTGTTTGTTGACGGTGAAGCTACTCGACCGACCTTACTGAGATGCTCCTCCTGGAGCAGCTTTCTTTTCAAAGCCTCTTCCTCCTCCTCTTCTCTAGATCTTCTCCTCCCTTCTGAACCTACAGGTTCCAAACACAAGCCGAAAAAAAACAGATGAACAAAAGCATGCGTATGGAAAGTCACGAAGACACGTCCCTGCAGGATTCCATGCTTCAAACATTCTTGAATAGTACGACCACATTCAATGTTTCATTCACATTTCAAACGTAGACAGAAAGAGAATAGATATGGCCGCCTTGTTTGGGCGCCGAGCAGGGAGAAATACACACAGTAAATGGTGGCGGGTCGAACGCAAATGTGAGACAGAGCTGACGAGACAGACAAACAGAGGGACTCATTGGAATATTTGACTACACCGACATGGCAGAAGTTTACACTTCGCCGCTCATGTCGAGTTTTAAAGATGTCAAGTACACAGAACAGCACAATGTAAGACAGACAGACAGAAGTTTGAAGTCAGTCTCAGTTATCTCTGTCCAAGTCATTTGTGGTTCCATTGCATACAGCTAAAGGCCCCGTCGTGTGCAGTAAGGGAAAGTAAAATGTAGAAACTGATGCTGCCTCAAGCAGAAAGTAACATGACAGCAACAGAAACCAAACAACGCTTCTTCAGTTTTGCGCAAGCAAAAAACACAAAAAAACGCAAAAGGCAAATACTGCTATGTCTGAACAAGAGTTTAAGCCTGGGGTAAAGCAGGGATGCAGTTAAGCTTCTGGGGGCAGCTATAGGGTTGGAAACAGGAGAGTTAGGTGGCAGTAAGGTGTCTGTTGTACCACTATGATAGCAGCGCGAACATGCCCAACAGGAGCCTACTGTACCTAACGCAGTGAGCGAGTAGGGCCAGCGATCACCCTCACTCCGTGAGCTGTCATCTGGAAAGGGAGCATGGGCAGCGGGGAAGGTGGCAGATCTGATGATCTCATCAGCAGACTTGCTTTGGCGTGCTATGGAAGCTGTATCTAGGTTGGTAACCATGGGAACTGAGCTATCAGTGTCTGGGTCACAGCCTAAACCACAAGTAAACATCTTTGCACCATCTGATCGTCAGGCTCAATGATCATTTAATCCAGGGTCATCATCATTTTCATAAATATATATAAATATACAGTCTTTCTTAACAAGCCACTCCATAACAGAAAAAGCTTGACCTTTTTTCTTATCATAGAAGAAGTGAAAATCGGTGGTGGATAAGACTCATTGTGAGTATTACGCGTATAATTAAAGAAAAGCCTCGAGTGTACACGTGGGTTTCCATTTTAATGCCAGATTGTGGAATTTCCTCTTACTGTTAAGTAATATAGATAGCACACGGAGAAAGACACTGTAGTGACAGTAACGCTCATCCCCCTTTGTGAGTCTCTACTTTGAAACGTGCCACAGGTCTTGCTTGTGGTACCCACTGCCCTCGCTCTTGACTCCTGGAAAATGAAGAGTGGTTATCCCGTAATTGTCACCACTCGACAAATGCTGCACAGCCTCGCTTCACCTACAGGCCAAGCGCTGCTTTTACTGCTATGACTTGTTAAGACGGACAAAGTAAAACAAGCTACAGGTCAGACATAAAAGGATTGGAGACAGACTTCAAACATTGCTTGTACACTGACGCTGACGGTGGCTATGGTTAGATGAATACACAGCTTCAGTTGACCTCAATAACACATAGAGTAGTGGCTACAGTAGTGCTTCCCAACCTTTTCAATAAGAGGAACTCATTTAGACATTCATATTTTTCTTAATTTATACAAATATTGGGTTTTGGGATTGTTTTTTTTAATTGCTTTTCGTACAACTGCCAGAGTTGTGGCCTGCAACCGTAACAACAACTTCATGTTTTGCCAGTTTTTGTTAGTTTTAGCTTCATCATCTTTGGATTTTTGTGTCCACTTTGTATGTATTTTTCACATAATTCATAACAGGTATCCGGTGGGGAATCACTGACACAAATTAATCGTCAAAAGAGAATTTAGTTTCTACTGCAAAAAAGATCATAGTATAACAGGAAAGGTACCGTGTTGTTTGTAGATGGGTGGCTTTCGATAGATGTTGCTCCCCTGATCTGAAAACAGACATGTGCAAAAGACATTTACAGACCATACCGTGCTTTGATGAGTAGAAATGGTTAAAAAAAATCTAGTGTAAAAACAAACGACAGTAAATCATGCTACACCGGGATTTACATTAAAACGTGACCTGTGATACAGCTCTATGTGTTTTTTTTATTAAAAAAAGAGAGAGGGAAAAACAAAATAGCTCCCAAATGGAGAAGAAAGAAAGGAAGAAAGAAAGAGCAGTGACAGGGTGCGCTCCAGCTCCTACCTGGGAGGTGGAAATGTTTAGGGGTCTGAGAGAGAGGCGGGGTGACCGGCCGGCTGTCGGGCCTGAGCGGTAGGGGAGAGCTCCGGCCACTCGGCGGGTCGGTGCCTCCAGTGAGAAGAACCAAGAACAGAAGGTAAGCAGGAAAACTGCAGGGGAACCACAATTTGAACGGTGCAACACACAGGGACCAACGGGACCAGCTGAAGTCATTCTGAATGAATGGGACGCATTCTTTTTACTTTGGATAAATGCGATAAATGGGGCAGAGAAGAAGCAGAGCAGAGGCGTTCTGAATTTTGAGATTAAATGTTTGGGAAACGTGTTATGGGTAATGAAGTTTGAATGTCTGTTAGCCTGTTTTAGAATATGAATTCAGAGTTAAGAAGTTAATACCACCCTGCATGCAGCAGCATATCGACACTATAAAGCAGTAAAACCTTTCTTTTTATCTCAGCCGCACAGTTTACTGGAGTCTGGAGACTCATTCAATGCAATACAATGCAAAAGAAATATTTATATATATATCCTTCGTTCAGCACACACAGAAGTATTAGTTAGGATGTAGGGTTTGGATTACTGATACCTCTCTAGTGCATGCAAAGATGTAAAGCACAAACACAAGGAGCCTGACAGCTACTTGGCCAAAGGTGAAGTCAAAGCAGAAGAGGAGCAGAGAGCATGTCAGCGGCTTAAAAAAGCATGGGTTTGACCGAAACATTTAGGCGAGAAATGTTGATGGATCCAGAATGACAGAGTGGGCACTGACGGGAGTCGCTATCCAGGTGATGATGGAGATGATGTGTTGCCTCCGGGGCGGGGGGCGCAGAGAGGGGGCAGCAGATAACAGTGGAGTGGGGCCCTTACCTTGGCTATGGGGGAGGAAGTGGTGTCTGAAAGGGGAGGTGGGGCGGGAGTCACTATTTCTGGAGCCCACACTGTTACTGCACAGGGAGGAGCAGAGCTTCTGCATGCCTGTCAGAGCCTCTGCCAGGTGGGAGAAAGAGTGTGGGAAGGAGGGAGAAAAACCCCAGGACCAGGCAATAGAAGTGGACAGTACAGGACGAGGGAAGGAGATAAGGTGAGACATTGCGGGGCAAACGATATACGGAAAATACAGAGGGGTCAAATGTTGAAAAGAAGAAATAAAAGACACCCAAAGTGAGACGTAAGGAGTATTCAAGATGAAGATTTGTTACATTCTAAAAGCAAAGTTTTATGGAAAGAACAGCAAACTCAAACTGTGTTGTAAAAGGGGCAAAACTGACTTGAAGGTAATTACTCTGCAAATGGATTGTCTGCCACGTAAATCAAAGCGAGGCAAAATAACCTCAAGTCAATTTTGGTTACGTTCAACAACACAGGGAGGGAAATGCAAACGTTAAGGCCAGGCTGAGCGAGCTCTGAATCATCATCATCACCTGTTTATCAAAGATTTTTGGATCCACTTTATGAAAACCCTGAAATCACTACAGTAATACACACAGACACATATACACAAAATGAGTCTTTTCGAGGACCTACCTGGCCGGTGAAAATGCTGCGGCGACCGTGACAAAGTGGGGGTGTATCCATGACGATTATAAACTGGTGATCCTATGGAGCCCTGACTGGTGGACCTCTGAAGGATGCGTTCCCTCCTGTCGTAAGATCCCTGTCAACACAACCGAGTGATTACACAAGCTTCTGATGAACGAGAGCGCACTACACTGGACTGTATTTACTGTCGCCTACAGCAGGACAGTGAGTTTGATGGATTCGCTCACCTCACCAGATGGGGTTGGCGACATGTTTCTTGAGGACTACAAAGAAATCAAACAACTCTGAATTATAACTTTGATTTTCACAAGAACATTAAAGGAAAAGACAAATTAAACTTTGCTTCCTTTTTAGCCATGCATCTAACCTTGTCATCCGGCAAGGGGGAACGTTCCTTCCTGGCAGTGTGGAGCTGTGAAGGACCCAGACGTTCAGTGAGGCAAAAGATCTTTTATTACAGAGTGAAAAATATCTTAATCAGTAATAGAGTCCTTTGTGTTTATTATATCCTCTCTCTCTTTTTTTTGTTGTTGTTGCATAAGAAAAAATCCCTCCAGAGGAAAATCATGTCTCATTTGAGTTTTATTCATGGACCGTTTTTGTGTGCACACAATGAGAAGCACGCAGTCTGTGTGTTTACCTCTCCCACACTCTCTCGTCTCTCCTCTCTCTCATCCAGGGAGGTGGTGTACATAGGTTCATAGGTAATAAGATCGGGGCGCTCAATGTCATAAATGGCTTTGACTTTTGGAATGGCAGCTAGGTCTCTGTAATCAAGGATCTCATTGTCTACTTTTGCCTAGGGAGACAAACAAAGACAAACGTGCACACGTACACAAGAGTACAGGGAGATTACTACTGCTGTGCAAGGTGCAGCTGTCAAACAGCAGTTATGCTAAAAAAGGTGTGGGAAGGGTAATATCATTGACAGTATTTACAGAATCTATTCAGACTGTAGCTCTGTTTGTGACATTTCTTACATAGATAGTTTGACCCGGTGAGCCAGGTATGCTTGAACCAGGTCTGGAACAAATACTCTCAGACGACGACCTCGTCGGCTATGAAAAAGAAAACACAAATGTGGCTGTTAGTCACATCAATACCTGTCAGAGCAGTTAGCCTACCAGGATCCACAGCCCACTGGCACCTGCATATTAGCCAGGATTGTCACCTGGATATTATGCATTATTAGTACACGGTTGGTCTTTATACCGTATGAGGGATGAGAGGGAACGGCAACCCCTGTATTTACGTTTCATGAATTATATGAAGTACTTTGGAACACTAACATGTCATCTCATGATTAAGTCATTCATTTGCAAATTTGCAAAGTGAATGAGTGATTTAGTGCTGTGATTTGATGTTCTTAAGGACCTCATGCCTGCTTATGGGAAATGAACTGTCTGAATGGCAGCAGCAGGTCTGCACGTGGCATAATTGAAGCTTTTCGCCGAATGGGTAAATGTTGATTTTAGGAAAAAGCCACATCAGTCGTCTGTGTCAGCTCGTCTGCTCCTTTAAATGTGCGAGCACCTTTGTCTCATGCGCCGTCGACATGTTCAAAGACAGGACTGAATGGCTCCGTATGACACACAGAGAGAGGGCACTGCAGGCTGTCTCCAGCAGATGGCAGCATACAGTGCACTGTGTCCTATGGACATGGTGGAACACAGGATGATGCCATCTCATAGCCAATAGCGAAATACAGTACCTGCCTTTCTGTTTTTTGGAGGAATAAGAGGGACGGAGGCATTAGCTGTGGAGGAAGGGAGAGGGGGAGGGGGGGTTCACAGGACATCACACAGGGGTTGTACCTTTGCTGCCCGACTCACAGTTCACACATACATCAAGGTGAACGTGGCCACGCGTAAATATGCATATGAACAAATATTTATATACACACACATAACACATGGAAAGGCAAACACACACACACACACACACACACACACACACACAGCTGTTTCAACAGGCAAATTATTTTACAGCACAGTAAGTTAAATTTTAACAGCAAGGGAGTGATAAAAGTGTGTTTAGTTAAATATTCCAAACTCTATCTTTTCCTGTAAAACATTTCCGTGACACATAAAAAACCCCAAAAGGTCCCAGATTCCTACCCGCTCCCTGTGCCTTTCTTCTGTTCTCGTGGTGTTCTTGCACCCAGGATGCCAGACTGTTGACCCTGTGCAGGGAGACAGAGAGAACAGATTCAGGTTAAATTGATTAAACACATAAATTTAATTTTATTCATAAGGGCTGCTCATGCTCTAGATCAGGGCTTGTAAAACATAAGGCCCATGGGCCGGAATTGGCCCGGCAAGGACTCCATTTCGGCCCACCGGGGGGCTTTGGAAAATGTGAAGAAGGGCATAAGTTTCAATTTTTAACTGTATTTTCACAAGTTTTAAAGCTTTTTTCTATTGATAAAGACTTCAATATGGTCATTCCTAATCCACCAAAGTGATTAAGTAATAATTAAACAATCAAATAGCCTAAATAATTCATATTTTGTCATTACCTAACTATAGAAATTTGTGTTTTTTCACAATAGCTCCACAGTAAAAAAAAAAAAAGAAAAAAGAAAAAAAAGGAACAAATAAATCTGGACCAACTGTAATTTTACACACTTATTTACACAATTATAGTCTTGCTGACAGAAATACTTCATTTACTGCAGCAACATTTCTATTTCATGGAGAAGAACTGAGATGAAATCGCACTTCTTTTTCTTATTGATTCTAGGATAAAGATTTCCCACTGCAGAGACCCAGAGCTGACAGTGTGCCGGGGATTCATCTTTGACAAGTTAAACATAAAAATCCACATAAGTAAGAAGACAAAGAAGGTTACGAGAGGATGCCGAATGGTCTGAGAAAGGAAGTGACTCAAATCATTTCTTATGTCCTCCACGGTCACCAAATCCCAACATCTAAGAGATTTTAGAGTGATGTGTTTTACGGTGTTTTTCAAATCTTTGGGAAAACAACAAAAGAAGTATTGCTCTGCACTTCAAGACTTAAAGAATGTTGAAAAAATGTTCATTTTGACCTCGTTTTCACCAGCTTTTCACTTCCATCATACTGCAGAGGAACCAGTCTCTGGGTTTACAGCGGCACAAACATGCGTCTGTGGCTCAGGAAGGTAATCTGAATACATCTACTGGAGTGTGGCTGTTAAAAAGACAGCTTGCAGAGAATAAAGAGCTTTGTGAGTGTGGTTTTTAGTGTATAATCTCCTATATGAATGTCAGACTATTATAATTTACACCCTTATGACAGAAATAACTACAATTTTCTTTACATTTTCCACCTCCTAATACTATTTCCTCCTTTATAGCTCTAATAGTTGAATAAAATCCGTTTCTTAATGCTAAACTTTACTCAACCCAAAGAGGAGTGTTCAATTTATCAGTGTCAGTTAACAAACACACACACAAAAAAAAGAAGCAAAAAGGAACAAAGTTTTGATGAGGCAGCAGCAGCACATGTAGATCCGCTCACCTTGCAGATACATCTCTTCTCCTTCTGTGAACATCTGATTGCACCTGCTGCATCGCGCACAGCTGGGGTGATAGTGCTTATCTCCTGCCTGGAAAACACGGACCGCAAAACAGACTTGGCATCGTGGGGGAAAAAATGAAGACGAATGAAGCCTGCAGTGGGACAGGTGAAGCTGAGCTATGACTTCCAGGCAGTAAACCTTGTGCCCCACCTGCTCTCAGCTGCGCTCGCTTCCTCGAACAGCCCATGTTAGGAAAGAGAGCGTTTCATCAGATCCAGTGTGCCAGTAGTTTCCTTTCTAAAGGATTGCTTCACATGCAAATGGGCAGCAGCGGGTGAAAAAAGTTTCCCTAAAAATGCCATTCAGCATCTTTTCACGTTTTTCTCAGTAGCTCATGGAGTCAAGTGAGGATCTGTGTGACTTTACTGCATCACATTTTGAGAAATCATTTAACGTATTCCAGTCAAACATCTTACTATTTTAAAAAGATGAATATGATGGTTCAAAACGGCACAGTCAACCTGCTTTCAAGTATCCGACCGTCCGGCTTTGTACCTTCCTTTCATAATGTGCTCCAGTAAAATGGTCTGACAGCTAGAGCGCCCAAACTTCCGTCTATACTGACGTACCACTTTGCATGTGGAGCGTTCTGTTAAAAAGCCCAAGCAACCTTGACCACGGGTGATAAATATCCAAATGAATCGCCTGCTGTATAACAACCCTCATTAAGAGGCAAGTGGCTACTCAAAGATATGAAGCCACAGACTAATATTTGCATTTTACTGCATGAGAAAAAATGACTGTAGAAGAAACTTTATAGTGCCTTCTACCCAGCACTCTGCCAAACTCAATTCCCTTTCAGCTATAATAAAAGTACTTCTGCTACATGTGCAGCGTACCATTACAGACACTCCCGATTCCTCTCGATCTCTAACAGCACCGTTAATGACCCCTACATTAATAAGCCATTCGCACTGCACTCCCAAAAGGAACAGACTATATGCAACCTGCTGATGGCTTTACAGTATTTGGCCTGGGTCTTGGGTCAGTGATTAGGCTTTCAGACTTTGGCTTTGGCTTCACTGATCCACTGGCAGCGGCTCAGGGATGAGACCCAGCAGCCTTTTCCTATTGTCATAAAGGCCTGCCTTAGTGTTGGATTACTGTAAGCCTAGTTGGCTAGCAGTGACATTTTCATACCATTAAATGACACATAACTCAGTGTCTGACCGGATCACTCTTTGCAGAACAAGCAGGCTTGCATATGCTGGAGATACTAGTGAACAGACACAGTGTAAAGGACATGCGTGTTTTTTAAGCGCAGTTCTAATAATGCCCAAAAAGTGTTTCATAACAGGTGATAGCATGGGGATACCAGTCACACTTTTTAAATGTCAGATCACATTCCCTCTTATATAATATTTATATCATTTATGGCTGAGCGTGTTTTTGCAAATGTGTATTTAGGCAGGAGTTGAGAAGACCTAAAATCTGCTAAGAGTTAATCTTTTAGTTGAATACAGTCGTGTCAAGAGTCTGTTTGGCTCGGTGCAGAGGAGATTACACCAGAGATTATCAAACTACATTTCACAATTCTGCTCCATGCAACATCCCCTGTGTGTGTCTGCATGAGAAGCAGAAAGGCAGACACACTCTCAAGTATTAAAGACATCTGAATCCAAAATAATGCAAACAATCTAAACTTTAATTGTACTTTCCCAAAAATTATGATTAAAAATCATTTAAATTCTAGTGATTTAAGGATTTAAACGCTCAGGATTCCCTCAAACTTACCTAAGGCAGGTTCTCAGGAAACTCAGAGGGCGGCCACACAAAGAGATATCTGCGCATACTATGAGTTAAATGTGATATGGATGCGTGTGTGTGTCCTTACCTCTAGCACCTTCCCTGTGATGAATTGATGGCACGCCTCACACTGAACTCCAAAATGGGTCTGGTAGTCCTTCTCACAGTAGGGGGCGCCATCCCTGTGAGGCGAGAGAGACACACGTGGAAACGCTTGACAGTGAAATATTACATGGAGCGTGAACCCTGTGCAGGCCTAAATTCAAGCAAGCAGCCTATAATCACAGCAGATATGTGCTCCTTACTTGCTGATGTACTCCCCGGTCAGCACTTTGTTGCAGGCCTTACACTTAAAGCAGCCCAGATGCCACTGTTTGTCCAAAGCAAGGAGAGCCTGTCCGTTCTTAATGTCTCGGCCACATCCTGCGCAATCTACGAAAGCAAAATAGGCGTTGTTTAAAAAGAACACACACACAACAAGAACATGAGTTAAAAGTTGAAGGAAGAATCTAATTAATACTTTGTTTGAAGGTTTGTTTAAAATAAAAGCGCAGCCTTTACATACTAGCTGAGGCATCTTGTCACTTCTGATCCAAGACACTAGATGGTGATAGAGTGTAACCAGCAGCGTTCTGACAGCTTCCTACCATCCACTTCTCTCCTATCATGGTTCTAAAAGCTCCATCCATAAGCAAGTAGGATCCCGAGGCTCTAAAAGTGTAAGAGGTTGGTTTCTAAATGAACAATCTTCTTGTCATCTCTTCTTTAATGAATAGAGGATGAAAGGAACGCAGAGCCGACCGCAACCACAGGGGATGATAACTACGTGAGGCATAACAAGGTTGGGATGATGACGTGAGCAGAATCAGCATGCCTTATTTATAGGTGACCTTGTCTAAAAGCTCTCGAAACACCAACAGAGACACCAGTGGGGGATGAGGGAGGGAGAGAGGCAGCTAGAAAGAGCAGGAAGAGGAAGAGAAGGAAGAAAGAGAGGATCCAGAAGAGGAGGGGGGGTTTGAGGGCCACACAATCCAGAGGAAATGCACGGCCATGCATTATTTAGCGAGACCTGTCCTTGGTGTTATACATAAAGGAAAACGGATGGTCTGCACATGAGGCTGGGAGAGGTGGAGGATCTCCCTGAATGCTACAAGTTCTTTGTTTTTACTTCAATTGTAACTAGGTTTTAAGGGAACTCCTGCACTGTGATGTGGAAAAGAACCATTTTTAAACCTGCTTGACCCCTTAGGATTTCGCTTCTGCTTTGCCTTCTGCTCACCTTACATACAAGGTCTTAAATAATCAGGCCCAGTCTTATCTTAAAGACTACATAGCACCATATCACTCCAGTATGCTGCAGGCTTACTTGTGGTTCAGTTGACAGACACCCTCTACTTTTAAGATCAGATTTAAATCTTTCCTTTTTGTAAAAGCTTATAATTAGGGTTGAATCAGGTGACCCTGAACCCTCCCTTAGTTACGCTGAAAAAGGCCTAGACTGCTGAGGGCTTCCCATGATGGTTCTACCAGAGGTTTCTTTCTGCTTAAAGGGAGCTTTTCCTTCCCACTGTCACCAAATTCTTGCTCAGAGCGGGTCGTTTGTTTGTCAGGGTTTTCTGTCTATTATATAGAGTCTTAATATTACAATATAAAGCACCTCAGGGCAACTGTGTTTTGGTGTTACAGTATATAAATAAAACAGAATCAAACTGGCAGTTTGGCATGTAGGGAAATTTACTTTTGTGCCAAAGGTTTGACGATCGCTTGATACCACTTTATCATCTTTATTTATCAAATATGAACCTTCCCGGCAGTATTTTCCCAACGGTACCTGAACCTCTCACTAATTAACCGTTTTTAAAACAATAAATCTTGTTTGTTTAATCATTATGAAAACAAAAGAGTGAAAACTATTGACTAACTAACTTACAGCTATAACTTCATATCAAATACAGTGGAAGGCAAAATATCAGACTAGTAGTTTATTTGGCTTCAATGCCGGAAACAGTTACGTACAAACAGTTCTTTAAACCGAGAATCTCTAGATTCATTAAAAAGAATTTTAATGTTAGAGTGCTTGACCAGAGCAGACCCTACTCATTACACTACACAGCCCTGTGGTATATATTCCCCATGATCCCAGGCTCTGTTGATCCCAGGCACAGCTGTGCGAATATTCTCTTTAAAATTCTCACTAAAAGTTTATTTTTCTTTTATTTATTCATTTTTGTTTGCTTAATCAAAGATGAACACCAGCTTTTTCTTTACTTTTGAGTCTTTTTGATCTGCGGTTCAGCATTACTCTTGAACTTGCTTGGCCTGATTCTAGCAGCACCGACTATCACACAGTTAAACGTCGAGCACATTTAGACAACGAATTATTGAACATGCAGCTTTCCTCACAGCCAAGCTGCAGCAGCACCTGCAAGTCTGGAGCTTAAAGTGTGCAGTTGTGGTGACGTGGCTTTGTAGACGTAACAACAATCCAGCATGCTGCTGATTATCTTGTGCTAACTATATTGGCCTTTAGAGCTTTTCCAGTGTGTCTCTGGGCAATCGCTCACAACTGTTTAAGATATCAAATAAATCGAGAAACACCTTTTTACAGAAGTCATTACTGGTTCATGTAACTTCTCAAGTTAAGAATTGAAATACTTTAAAATTACCATGTGGATAGAAATGACTATAAAGTCTGTGGGTACAAAGTTTATGAGTAAGTAATGAATGACCCAAGGACAGGCACAACTCCACATTTATTATAGATTTTCACATTGAACTGATTTTAAATTAATGCTAATAATGTGTGGGCAAGATGACTGATATGGACCTGAAAATTATTCTTCACAGCCAAAATATTACCACTAAACTGACTGGTCAACAGCTACATTAAATGCCACGTATGAATCAGGTCTGGAGGCTACGATTTTCCAGACTTTTTGTTTCTGTAAAACCAAATAAATTCCAATAATTCACTTTCAGTTCAAGTGTAAAGTCTATCAAACTATCATTGTGTGAAGGTTAATTCCTTTCTGTTTGTGTAACAGACAATGGCTACTCACTGCTGGAGCCCAGGATGTCCTTTGGTCCTGGAGACATGGGCTCGACACAGTATTGACAGAGACAGTCCTTTCCATTAAAGGTCACCCTGTCCCCGGCAGGAAACGGTCGTCTAGAAGCGGGGTGACATCAACAACCAGTCAACAAAGCTGCGCTCCCATGGTAAGTGTAAGAGTTTATTAGCTGTGGCTTGCAGGTTGTTTGACGGTGGTGAAGATGACAGGGCCCAATGATGCGGATGTATGTCAACACTGTCAGCCTGGGGAGCTCATTTAGTCAGATGACGTAGACATGACACACAGCATGCTACTGTAAACTGTCTACTGGAATTACTCCTGCCATGAACTTTGCTTGTCCATGACAATCATTCCACGGAAAATTAAATCGTAGCTAAAATGGAGAGTCACAAGTGAATCCAAGAAAGTAAGACATGAGCAGCATTAAAGAGAAGCACCTGTGTTGATTTTGCTATATTATAGAAGATATATTTTCAACTCAGAATATCATGTAACTGCAATTAGCAACTTTTCATACTTCACATCCCATATTTTATATTTTAGAGCTTATTTTAACACCTTATTGCTGCTTGTTGGTGCTCATTATTATTTTGCAATGCAATCACACTTTTTCTGCAGTCCACACGCCAACCTGGTGAAAGCAGTGAATGTCTTACTTGCAGATGGTGCAGACGAAGCAGGAAGGGTGGTAGGTCTTGCCCAGAGCAGTAACCACTTCTCCCTCAACAAAGTCCCCACAGCCATTGCAGCGGGTACCGTGCATGCGTTGGTAGTCCAGCGTGCACAGATAGTCTCCATTTTTCATGAAGAAGCCCCCCTGGGCAAGGTCACAGCCACATACTATAGGAGACACACAAATTGGCACTCAGTGAGTCAGGTCATTTAATGCTTTAAGGCGTTCAACCATCAAGGCTCACAACTTGTCCATGGCTCAGTGGCTTTCTTAACAACTGCTAGCCTGGAGTGTGTGAAATGGACGATGACGGGAAAATCACTGAAAAACACATATTAATAGCTCTGTGTGTACAATGGGAAGCAGAACGAAAAATCCTCTCATCAGCAGTGTTCACAGCCAGGCTATTAAAAAAAATCTTCTCGCTATGAAACACTGTTGCATTTAGAGTTCACGTCTATCAGTCTGTACTACTCTGGCAAGGCTTTTTTCACTTTAAAGGTTCAATGCAACAACAATTCGGCAATTGTCCAGCCCAGGAAATAGCTGTGATCTGTTTTGGAAGATAACTTGCTCAAAATGTTTGGTACTACACTGATAGCCTACAACAAGCTTCCTTCTATTCAAATGTAACCTTGTCATCTACACAAACATTCAAAACTGACAAGGTAAGAAATAGAAATTCACAAACAACTGAGGTGTTTGTGTGACAAATAAAATATTTTTACTACTCGGAATTTGTATGGCTGAACTTTGTGTTGGCATTAAAACTGACTTAAATAATCATATGTGTGTAATAAAAAAATCTGTGTGTATAAAAACTATCAGTTAAAGTAAGTATTTGTCTTTCATATTTTACTCAGAACATAGTATTCACTTATTAAAGAACATTATTAGATTTTGTTTTAGGAATTCCAATTACACTTTACATTAAACAGAACATCAGTCATTGCAACATAATGAGAGAAGGTTGCACATTTTCATCATCAGCTTGCCCGTACGGAATATTTCAACCCTCCATAATAATCACTCAATCCGTGCAGTTCACCATTTTAGCACCGAAGAGAGAGCCTGCGAATTTAATAGCCCTTCAGAAATGCCAGAGCTAAGAGGGAAAATATTTTGATGTTTGAGATAACTGCACCTAATCATTCTTATGCAATGAGGCACGCTAAATCCTGGGGATGAATGGGAGCGGGTGAGGGAGTGAATCAGATTTAATTGCATTAAGACTCAGACATGATGAGATTAGCTTGTAAACTAAGTGAGTCAATAGGAAAACCAGCAGTGGAGATTTGATGTCCAGCTGCCCTGGCTTTTCAAAAGATACATGCCATTATGTAAAATGCCTTTTTAGAACCTCAGTGAGGTCGACTTATTGAATTGAAATGAAAATAACTGCAATGAAACAGAAACTTTTGTGCATTTAATGAAATTAAAGTGTACAAAAGGAGGCTATTTGGGATCCATCTGCAAAGGCATCTCTGAGTGTCAGAGCTCAGTCAGCCTGAGGATTACTACTAGTGAGGTTGGAGACTGATAAAAGCATACATCCAATTAAAGCAAGGACCAGGACACCGAGTCTTTTGGCTACTAAAGCTGTACTAGTGTCTACTTTGGCAACCTTCTCATTATCCTTATCATGCTTTTATCACTCCTGTGGCATGCACATGTAAAGGACCGAATTAGGCACTAATCTCACCGTTTGCTTGTGTTATTCTAGGCTCTCGATGAAGTAAGCTAACTCTTAGCACTCCAGTCTTGGATTAACTACAAAGGTTTTAGCAGGGCAAGACCTGAGCCGAAGTGAGATGGGTTGGTCAGCTGTGGGTGGCTACATAGTACTCATGCCGGAGTGCTAGAAACCTATCGGTAATAAAGCTTAATGAACAAGGATTTGCACTGTCTCTTGTCATAGTAGACAGGATGGCACTTTAATTGAACAATGCAGGTCTGAGAAGTGAAGACGAGTCATGCCACCATGCATCCGTCCAGTCGGAAGGTCACAGAAAGGACGTTGTGGCATTAAGGGACTTGACTGGTCCTATAGTTCAAACTTTGTATGGACGGGATGCATTCTGGGACAGCAAAGGAAGAAAGAACTGTTTATTTGCACTATCGTGCTTCCTGAGTACAAACAGCGAGGAACATTCTTCATAACAAAACAAAAAAAAAAAATCAAACCAGTTCATTAAGTAGCACAGACTGAATGAAAGGCAGCTAATGTTCTACTATTGTGACAGGATCAAATTAGCAGAGAATTTTAAAACTTCACACTTTGGCTGCCAATTTTCACATAACTCCCACATTTTTCTTCTCCCGTTTAGTCTTAGTGGTATGAAAGATCATTTTTAAATTGTAAACACATGACTTATTTACTAACAACTGGTCTGTATTTTAATATTAAAGGCTTTCTGACATGGAATAAAGGTGAGAGAAATCACATGCAGTAAATACTAGTAAAGATATTTACTCATATATAATCCCCAAAGCAGTTTACCTCTTTACTGGAATTCTTGGTAACACTTTATAATATGGCACAGGAATAACTATGCTATAAATAAATTGAAGTAGTGTGTAGGCAATTTTAATTAATGCATAACTGCATGATTTTAACAAACAATATTTCCTTATTTTCCATCCTAAGTACATTTTTTGGGACACATTAGAGAGTGGATTAATCTTTCATTTTTACATCTTTACTTTGTTACATCTCCATCTTTATTATTCACACCAAGCCAGCTTTTTAAAAATACAATCCTTTTGAAGGTTATGTTTGAAGTGTGGTTGAGGAGAAAAAAAAAGATCATAATCAACATCAAAGGTGTAAAAAAACATTAGCATGTAAAAATGCAAGGTAATAATCTAAGAGAGGAAAATATTGTTTGTTTTTCTGCAGAATTGCTATGAAATTATGTACAAAATACTTCCACTGTACTCAAAATTACTTACAACATAATTTGTGTTTCCTTCTCATGTAAAATACCAGAAGTTATGCAATACTTAAAATTACTACTTAAATTTACTTACAGTATTACTATTTCTTTGTTTCCCGACTTGTTATCCCCATATTCTAGCGTACCTAATTTATTTATTTGTAGGAAAATATAATTTGATTATAATTTCAAATAAAATATGTTGAAAATGTATTTATTGTATACTGTACCTTTACATGTGAAGCACTTGAGGTGAAAGTGCTTGTTCTGCACCCGGAGCACCTCGCCCTTACATGGCTGCCCACACTTGTAGCACTGAATTAGGGGCTTCTCTGTAGAGTGGTGGCGTGTGTCCTGCGCATGAGCCACTGCAAAAGAAAGCAGACACAATATCAACATTACTGCTGAGCTGTAATGCTGATGAGCCACGGGAATTGCTAGACGTGGCAGTCAATACGGTTTTTATGACATCTCTTATAGTCAACAGTTAGTCAACATTAGCATGCTCGGCACAAGGACCTGAATCTGCAACATCTCACAAACACCAGAGCTGAAGAACAAGTGCTCAGAGCCTGTCAGCGTAAAAAGAAAAAGAATGACATTGAGCAGGACAGCGCAACTTTGGGTTCTTGGCCAGAGAGACTCTCTGGAGAACATCAGTCTAAATATAGTCTGTCTCCGTCAGTTGAGGATGGACAGTCAAAATGCTGAGGGGAGCAAGGCTTGGTAAATAGAGCACTAAAAGGGTATTGATAAAGACTGTTTCACTATTGAGTTTAATGTACTTTCATTCTCAAAGGAAAACATAATTTAGAGTTATGGATCATTTACTGTCTCTGGCTAGCTTATCGTCCCAATAATCATTTGACTCTTTTTGACATGTAAGCGCAAATAAAGCTAGAGTCCATCCGGCAATGGGGTCACACTAACTGCAGAACCAGTGACTTCTGAGACAACTCTGCCTGCTGACAGCATCTTTCCTGTTTGTGACATTGTTGCACTGGCAAATCTTTGGACCAACTGGCAGACACATAAACACTGACACAAAACCACCTGCTCCAGTAGATGTCCTCAGGACCACATTTTTGAATGAAAACACAGACACACACGCTTAGACTCACAAAGTAAAAACCAGCCTCTAATAAAACAGAAGAGACGTCACTTTTGCTGTGACTGAGTAACTCATTCTATAAAAGCCATGAATGAATAAAACAATGGTAGGCAGCAAATAACAGTTTTATAAAGGCAGACACATGTCCATGATGTACTGACAGTGTGCACGCATGAGGAGAAAGCGAGAATGTAAAGGAGCGGAGCCACTTTATAAAGGACACGAGTCTTTTAGTGCCGCTTGGAGCTTAATGTTTATGTCAGCATTCTATCGCGCTCAAGATGACAATGTCAGCATTGCTGATGTTATGAAGGTGCATTGCTCACTATGTTAGCAAGCTTAGATTTATTGACTGTTAACGCATTCATATACATTGGTGGTAATTATTATAAATTACTACCAATCACAAACACAAGAAGGTCTTATGCAGTATACACCAAATATTCAAATTTGGATTAATTGAAGATTAACTGAACTAGATTAATTGAAAAAAGACTGTTGGAACTACACTTCATGTCACTCCATTTAATAGTTATTATTAATCTAATGGCTCTCTTCCATAGTTTCCTGTTCCCTCACCTCCATTTGTGGCAGATGGCTGCCTCTCCCAGAGCCTGGTTCTGCCTGAGAGTCTTCCTGTTAAAAGGCCGTTTTTCCTTCTCACTGTCGCCAAGTCTTTAGCTTACAATATAAAACACATTGAGGCGACACAAGTCAGGGCAATCATAGGTAATTCCTATGGGAACCATGAATGTCTAGACCAAGAAAGGCGCCAGTCTATCAAAAAAAGTTGGTTCTGTGGACGTGAAAATTGGGATGGTATCCGAGGATAACCAAACTCAGTGAGGACCATCTTTAAGGCCATGAATGCCTATATCAACATTCAAAGCAATGAAACAAACTGAGAAACAGATTGAGATATTTCAGTCTGAACTAAAGTAGTGCAACCACAGCCTACCTTGGCTATAACATACTTGTTCTTCAGCCTCAGATCTTAATGTACAAACACATTTAGACATCACGTTCTTGGTGTGAGGTATTTTGACCATCGTTAGAATTATATAAGGCTAGGCTATTAATGGCAAGCAGCACCAGCATTATTTTTAGATCCACGATGTATCAGCATATGGCATTCCTCACTTAACACTTTGGGCATCCCTCTTAAAGACAGACGTTAATCTGCCACTATTGCACGGAACGTAAATACCGCTGCAGTGTCGCACTGCACACAGCTTATCAGCTGTTTGAAACCAGCAGATTATTTGACAGTCGGGAGCTTTAGCTGGCAAGGAGGCTTTCGCTTTTCCTTCTTTTGTTACTTCTTTCTGTCTCTTTTTCAAACAAAGACATACCCACACAAATATGCAGAGTCACAGTGAGAACAGACATGAAAGGCTCTTTTCTCTTTCTGCTCTGCAGTAGATCATTAGTCTGCAAGGCTAAAATAAGACACCGCCAAAATAGCGAATACTGAAATAGTATCACGAACAATCGATGGTCTACCAAAGAAAGAGATTACTCTGGACTTCTGATGACTTGCCCTACCTTGTGTCCCATTATTTACGTTTAGACTGGCTTACTAATGTTTAAAGACGGCAGAAAGAGAAGTCCAATTATTTTAAAAGGCATTTCAGCTATTTTTGATTTAAACTTGACTAAACCTTTATTGTGGCAACTCCTAAAAGGAATAACAACAACATAACATTATTCTATTTACATTTTGAAACACAAAGGTACAGAGTAGTTGTGAGATAACAGAAAAAAACGGTGGACTATGAGTGGAGGATCTTTCTCCTTGGTGTTTCTGATGTGATTACACTCAGCAGGACAATGACTCATTTCTGGGCGAACCAGACTACTGTAAGAGTAAACGGAGTCCCAGCAGCTCTGTATGTGACATTGCACCTCGATGGAAAAACAGAGGCCATCTGGGTAACCGCTCTCATGAAAAATATCCAATCCAATAAGTCAGCCTCAGGAACATGCTAGAACAACTTAAAGGCCAATTCCATTTCCTTTTCTTTCTTTCTTTTTGGTCGCATTTACTCGTACCAGTAGCAATAACACTATGCTCATGAAGGAAACTGACAAGATTTAGTAGTATATATCAAACGAGGAGGAAATTTTATATATAATTGTATATTTCTAACGATGGTCTAAATGTTAGCTGATCAGGCCAACTTGTACAAAAACTGACAAATGAAGTAACTACAATGACATAAAACCAAGAGCTAGTTTAATACTTTAACTTAACATTAATCAAATAAAAAATAACTAAATACCTAAGTCAAATATCAAATGAACAAAATAAAAATAAAAACATTTAAAGTTGCTGCATCTCCAAACACCCCCATTAGCACTTCCTCTGTTTGAGAATGCTACATTCCAAGGCCCATCTTTTGTTTATTTGACACATGACCTTAGCTGCCGGAAGCCTGACAAGTGAAATGTGTGTCAAAAACGAAGATAAGAAAATGTGTTCTACAAAGTGCTGGTACATGAGGTTGCTGACTGTGCCAGCACAGCAGGTTACTGGCTTTCTTTTTAGCAATCAAAACAACTTTCATAATGTTGCTATAAAACAAAATAGTAAATCAGCAAGATGTCATGTGATTTTAAAGGCTTAACCTTTAAAACTTGATTCATTATAACTTAAGAAAGGTACAACGAGCTGTAAACACAGAAATGTCATACAAACATCGTTCAAGTTAATATTCAACAATTAGCATACCTGACTACCATAGCATTTTCTGGATAAAGGCCCAGTAGTTAAATTGTAACAAATTAATAGCTTTTTTTTCAATCCCTATCCCAGCTTTATTAAAGGTGCCTTCAAACAAACCCAATATTTCACACACTTTACAATGACTTAAGTCACTGCTAGCACTAGCAAGCTAGCTAATACCACCCAAAGTAGAAAGAAGTTAACTTTAGAGTTACTGAGAATCCCTACCTGAGAGCACCTACCTCTCCAAAATCAAGCTACATTAGCTAGCTAGCCTGTAGCCTGTCTACTAGACCTACACTAAAATGTTCTGAACTCTCAATCAAACTTCAACAAAAAGCCACTTCAGCAAAAAGTGTCTGTACTACTTCGGGTTAATCTGTGTATTGCTGCCTTTTATAGTTGGCATAATGGAGGGTAAAATGGTGCAGTGGATAACACTGACCTCACCAGCTAGCATGACCGCTAGGCTAATTTGTGAGTCTTGCTTAAAGAGTATAGAATAGGCTTGAATGACTGCATGGCAAAAATGTGGCTATGACTGTGGCTTAGACTGTGAATACAACTTTATAAATGCAACTGCAGTACATCATTGAATTTTGACTTATGTTTTTTTATACATCAAGGCTGACAAAAAGGTGCAATATGAGGTTTGCTTTTAGTTCCTGTTTGTTCTCCTAAGGGAAACAACAGACGTGGCTCTTGAACTATTATACCTTGGCATTTGGGGCTGTACTTATTGCCTAAAACGATTACGGATGGTGATAATTCTTTGAATATGTTAATACAAGTTAGACCTTTCACATTACACAGGCATTGAACCAGCGTGGTGATAAAAATATTCAACAGAGCAGCTTTAAAGCAGATATTTTGATTTGATGCCAGTTTCTATTTTTAACGCTTCATAGTGTTGCGTTGTCAGTGGGAGACAGCCCGGCACGGAAAAGTCAACACTGCTAACGTCATAACAGGTTGACAGAAATCCAAGACAGATGTTTGAATCCCATGCACAGAGGATCTAAACGCTGAGGTTTGGATGGGAATCCATAAGCGCTGTGTTTTTCCAACTTTGCCCCGCCTCTGCCCCGCTCTGTAAAGTACTGCCTTTGCCTGACTAGTGGCTGCACAGAGGGGGTTAGGAAAAAATGAAGCTGAGACGGGTACTCTACATGGCATTTCATTAAAACTTAAGAACCCTGCACAAAAAAGGCTGCTAAATTATATGAAATGCTACAGATTGGCTCATTTACAGGATTTGTCCGGACATAAAGCGCCTTTCTGAGGGGCTTCTTTCAAACATTTAGCAGTCCTGTATACATTCATAACTCCACGTCTATAAAAGCATGAGTTCAAGCACTTTTACTTCAGCATCTTGGCATTTTAACAGATCCATTATTGAGTCTTTAGAGGTTCATGGGACAGGAGCAAGATGCTGCTCGGTTTGCCAGAATATATATCATATAATGCTATAAATAAGTAAGTATGCAGTACATGAAGCAACCTCAGCACAGAGCAACTTACTGTAAAATATATAGTAGTACAATTTTTCCAACTCCTGATCACATTCCTCATTCTGGGCTGGATGTGTTGGCTATGCTGACAGGGTGAGCTGTCCTGCCTCATCACCAGAGGATGAAGTGACTGATATTAGCCCAAGCACACAATGAACGCATGCACACACACACACACACACACACACACACACACACACACACACACACACACACACACACACACACACACAGTAGTGAGGGAACAATAACCAGCAGAGCATCCCAAAGCCAGGCCCAGAGAAAAGGGGGCTGCTCTCTCTATATTCAACCCCCACCCCAGCCCATTTAAGCTAAGTCTAGCTGTGTTGGCAGTAATAAAGCCTGAAGATTATACTCAGGAGGGAAGTGAGAAAGGTCCTCATGAATCCCCCGAGGACAGATGTTTTTCTGTAACACGTGCCTCGGCCTCACTGGCTAATAATAATGGAGCGGGGCTGTTGACAGAGAGCGTAGGATTTGCTGAAGAAGCTTCAGACTTTGTTGCTTTCATTTCCTGCCTTCATAGACCCCGAGGTATGCAAAACCATAGTAGAACTTTGGAAATGCGCTGGGAGAGGGGGAATTGAATTAAACAATAGATGAGAGAGCGAGATGAAAAGATCTAATAGAATATTCAGTCGCTCCCTCTCCCTTTGTTACTGTAAGACTCGCAGACACAAGAGTTTCCAGTAGAGACAAACAGCAGCCATAAGGGAAAGTGTGTGCGTTTGTAGAGTATCATACACTAGACAGAGGGACACACCAAGGGGGGGGGAGGGCAAAGGCAGTCATCTCCACTCCTTGTGCCCATGCCAGTACTTGAGTCCCCAGATCTTCATAGGCAACAAAAACACACACATAGTGCCACCGAGTACAACCGGTTTTGGATGGAATATTCTGGGAGGGGGGTCTGACCCAAGATTAACATCAAAGGCACAAAATATGCCAATGTGCTGTGGGACGTGTGCCTGTTTGGGGGAAGGGCATGTGGGGCTCTTTATCGCTCAGACATAACAAGGAGCTCTTAACCCTCCCCTCCATGAATATGTATGGTGGTATCCAGCACCTCCACACCCCTCTGCCCCGCCATCAGCACCCCAGACAAAGCACTTCAAACGCAGGGCACAAATTGCAGAGGGGGGAGTCCTATCGGCCTCCACCAGACCCCCTCTTTAAACCTTTAATAACTAATCCTCAGGGACCTGAGCTTGAAATAATGATCTGCACTCTGTGGTTGAACGCCACAGTGCAGTTCATTGCAGATCATTTGTTGTTGAGCAGGTACACAATTATAATAGAGAGAGACTCGGAGCACAGTTGCTTATCAAGAAGTAGACAATGGAGGCTTTATAAACTTCAAAGACCCTCGTGATTGTGAATCTGATGATGACTTTGGGTCTTTGCCTCTCAATGACAGCCCACGAAGGCCCCGCACTCCTGTCGTGTTTCCTGGGATAATCACACTGATTGATGCCTGGCAGGGAGGATGTTTGTTGACTGGCAGAATATATGACTACACTCTGCATTCTTTCATGTGACTCTCACCCACGTCACTCGTGTTGTTTCAGCGTGTATATTTTGGGTCAGTGGCCATCTCTTCCTGGCTGACCACTTATCTCATCTGTGTATTCTAGTCTTGTGTGCCAGCTGTACAAACAGCGAGTGTCTGTGAGAGCCTGTGCTGCACTCATGTCTGCGAAAGGGTTTAGCTCCTCTTTCAGGGGCTAGACACTGGCAAGCTTCAAAGATGAGGCACCACTGCAGTTGTCTGCAGCAGAAGCAGCACTCTGCAAAATCACTAGAGGCAGCCACAAAGGCACATGACATTAGACTTTCATGTCAAGAGGAAATCTTCACACTGTGTAAGAAAGAGTGGTGGGAGTTGGCGTTTCATGAGCCAGGTGACATACATGTGTTGATGGCTACGGTCAGCCGGGCTTCCGACGCAATTTGGCACAGGAAGCATGAGGATGAGGGTAAAAGAATCAGCTCGGCCTATAAATGTACACAAATCTCAGGCACGTGTAACTCAAGCTCAGACTATCTAAGGTACACATGGACCCAATAAATTACAAACTATTTCAAGGGTATTTTTGGCTTTGAAAATAGGGCAGCCGCCTGCAAGCAGACAAAACGCTAACACTGCAATCCCTTGATTGTGATTCATCTTTCTGAGCATACAGTGCAATTCAGTATTGGCTCAGCTGTGCGTCCTGATGGTACCGAGCCCACCTGGCCTCAGACAGGTTGTTTTATGAGATCCCGGGAGAATACACGATGAAAGCTTGGGTTGCAAAAACATTCCGATAGCTTCCTCTTAAGAGGAATGAAAAACTAGAGGACCCTGGACAAGCTTTCTGTCACCGACAAAGCCCACAATGGAACAGGAAGGTAGTGAGTTAAGTCTATGGAAAAACTTTCAGAAGGGAGATGAAAACGTGGCAGCCAGAGGTTACGGATGTTCTGCCAGCACGGGGACTTGGTGGTGAGAGCCGTTTTACTCGTGGCCCAGTCAAATCCACATGAAGGGAAACAGCTCCAGAGCTGGACACCGCCTCCAGCCACGAATGTGCTGTCAGATGCATACTCACATCTGACCAAAAAAAAGAAAAAGTCTTTGCACATGTTTTTTTTTTTGGTGGTAGAAATATTTTCAGGAAAAAGACAGAATTATGATGAACTATGTTTGGCTACACAAGCATGCACTGCACAACTGGAGACATGCCTCAGTGACTTATTACTATGATCTTAACATCCAGTCCATTAGGTTTAAAGTGTAACACCTTGTTTTGTATAGTATAGTGATGAAGTGTGATGGATATACACTGCGTTTGAAAGTCACAGACTCGTTCCTGGTACAAAAGCTACTCCAGTTTGAGTTCAGTTAGTCATCTGCTCCTTGGCAGAGCTTTCACCGCTCCTCTAAATATTTTTAAACAGGAGATTTTCTTTACTCTAGAAAGCTGTCTTCGCTGCTGCTCGCCTTGAGTCATGCTGACAACGGTCAACCTCACGAGCGCATGCCCCGGCAAATTGCAGGGAATGTTAATATCTCTAAACGACAACCCCTGACTTCGCTTCGTTCTGCCCACACAGCCGGGCGACCTCAGTAATAGGTGGAAACAATCATCTTTTTCTTTCAACAGGACACTATGAATGGGGCCACAGCTGACAACAATGGAGTGTACCTTTTAGATAGTCACCATGGCAACGGCTGCAGACAGAGAGAGAGAGAGCGAGGGAGAGACAGAGTGCAGGTCCACAGCTCTGCGCAGTGTGCCTCCCTACACTAGTGCTCCACTTTTCGTCTCTACGTTACCTCACTATTTAGCCTCTTTATAAAGATGAACTGTTTAATCCCAGAACTATGACCCTGAAGGTTTTAATTGACAAGCTCCTATATGACAAGCCAGATGCTGTACATTTACATAAAGCCTGATGCAGCCAAATTAAGCAGACTCCAACCCAGGCAGCAGCAGCAGCAGCTAGAGAATATCGACAAGGGCGTAGCATGTTCAAGTCTGCTTCTCTGAGGGAACATGTTGATGTGCTAGAGATGCACATTTAGACTGAGCTGTTAGTCATACTTCTTCCAAGCAACACACACCCACATAGAGAAAACCACCCCCATATTACCACATCATATGTCTAAATCTCTAAAAATAATCAAATCGGAAATCAGAAATTTAGTCCAGTCAAATCGAATTCAGCCAGACACTGGAGTTTAAAGCCAAATGGACATACTGCACGTCTATACGGTCTGCAGACAGTCAACAGCACGACAGGCAAAACAAATCCCGTAATAACACACTCATGACAACCTCACACACACACAGTCATGACCGCTGGAATACCTTTTTCTTTGACCATGACCATTGGAATCCAGGTATATCCGCACCAGAAAAGGCTCTGAAGATCAATCACCAGAAACACCCGAGCTGCTAGATCCCTTATTTTAGTCAAGACTGGAGCACAAAAAAGAAAGCCAAAGCACCAGAGAGAGGGAGAGAGAGAGAGGTGTGGGCGCTGCTTAGCGCTCCTCTCAAAAACAGCTACAGCGTGGGGTTTGCCTCCCGACTGCCTGTTTTCCTCCCATCCCTCTCCTCCTCCTTTCCCCCCCCTCCACACATCCTCCTCCCTCCTCTTCCCCTATTGCTCCCTCTCTCAGCCTCTCTGTTGTGTCAGCCGCCTCCTCATTGCAGCAACCAGGTGGCTGCTGATGCCTCTGTGTGACCAAAACAGTAACCCCCCCCCAAAAAAAAAAATCCCCACACCTGCTCACATGTAATGACACAGATTTTTTCTTCTTTTTTCCAGTTTCAAAACCTTATTTCTAACTGTCCTCCATTCCAAAGTGGGTGGTGTACTGCGATTTATCAATATTCTGAAATGCAAATAAATCTATTCCACAAGTAAGAAGTTCAACATTGAATTATTCTGAAAAAGCACCCCCTTATCACTGTGCTGTACAACAGACACTTCAGCAAAGACTGTGTTTCAGTACAACAGGGCAGCAGGTGGTGATCAATGGCTTTTTACAGTAAGGCAATTAGCCTGCTGTGCTAAAAGAGTGGCTCACTGAAAACTTTCAGTATTTGACCGATGTATTAAAAAAAAGCAGAGCACAACTACTTTAAAAGCAACTAAGTAAAAGGCTGACTTCTTTGGAAGTATGTTTTTGGACCAGTAAAGCCAACCTTAATTAGAGTGAGAGCCTTAACTGCTAAAAATCTCAGTGATCATGAGGGCAGCAATGCAAAGACCAAAACGGGCCATCTAAGGTTGAAGGTTAAACTTCCTGTGATCGCGAACACGAGCGCTGTATTAATATCTTCGGAGCTCCAGTCCCCTGGAATCCAATTACACAGAGCACAGGAGAGCATGTTCTAGCTAGATGAACATACCGGCTCTTATATCATCTGTCGCTTAAGTAACCATATGAAAAAAATGACTCTATGAATGAAGTGGCACCTCTGTGATAAAAAAATAAAAAAAACCCTGCAAAATAAACAAGACTCCCATCTGCTAGAGATGCGACAACATGCAAAAACAAGAAAAAAATGTATGCACTAGTGTTATGTAACTGAAGCGACACGTTTTGTTGTACTAAAAAGAAACCGCATCAAATATATGGAATTATTTTGGAATACAATTTCACTCAGAGCTGACAAACTAGGGTATAATGCATTAATAAAGTTTCTTATTTGCTCTACGGAGAATTTAAAAAGTTCTGCTGATGCCCAAGGTCCCAGTCCAGTGTTTCTAGAAACAACAGCGTGGAAAGATTATGACTCCAAAAGTAACTCAGCAGAAATTAGGGACCAAATTTGGTTACTGATCAATCCGTATTCCTATGGCTATGTGCGAGGAACAGTTTTTCATCAGCACTGCCACTGTAAATCCTAATGCAGGCAGCTTATTATGCATGCAGAATGCATTCGCCTACTGCAGTGTAAACTGTGCCACCTTCTGGAAACCAATCATCGTACCACAGTTTCCACGGGGCGTTTTCTCCTCATCAAACAAATGGGCGACATGCCAGGGAGGCAAATGGTATAAATAGTTGCCGGACGTTACTCCGAGCACTCCACCCTTTTTTATTGTAAAGAAAGGGAAATATGTTATAAGTGTATGATAATTAAAACAAAAATAAAATCCAGTAAAAACTAAAAGAACACTACGAGGTTTGCAGTCCACCTACTAACTGCTAAATGCAGCACAAAAACATCCTGTTACTGCTCCTGCTGTAGTGGACCTATTATCATCTTGACTCTTTTAATAATCTCTGTAGGAGCTGCAGGACAATCCTGGTACAATAGGCTTGCCAGGAGCAATTCCTGAGGAGCAAAGCCTATTATCCACGGATGAAAGGTTTCTGCTGTATTTGGCGCAACTATGGATGATCCATGTTTGACTGTCAATTAATAACAAGCCTGTAAATTAGCAGGTTAAGTACTGTTATCATCTGATACGAGCATTTCATAGTAATTTGTCTTATGGGTTCAGACCACAGCCAAACTGGCAAAAATGATTATGTTGCAAAAAAGAAAACATCACACGTGGAGTAAAAAACAGTGAAGACAGGCTGCACAGTTATCTCCGGCTTTATAATTATGGTTGCAAGACACCAGAGACACACATTGCACATACACATAAATGCATGAAAAAACATTTTTTTAAATATGCATTTTGAGACACTCTGTGGACTGGAGGATGATTTCTAGATTTTTATAAACTTGACAGAGAAAACAAATAACTAGGATGCACTCTTAAACTCTTTTGGAGCACAGACAGACTTAATTAACTCTCTCTCGCCGGATAATGACAGGCACTTCACCGGCTTCTATTTTAAAACAGGTTACAAAACAGTGAGAACTTTTTGAACACCAACCCTGTGCAACCTGGCGCACTTCTTTAAAGCGTATTTCACCCATTCCAGATTAACATTACTGTTATGTAGCCACCCTGAACACACAGAACTATATTTTTCCAACAAACAACTTCATTGGCATTTTTTGAGAAATGTTTTAACAATTTACCCAAACATAAAAACCACTTTTCTTTCCCCCTTTTTTGTTTTTTACCCACAACCCACACGGGGCTTAACTTGTTTTCATGTTTCTTTGAGGAATCGATGAAATATTTGTTGACCCCTGGATAACAGCACTTGGAGAGCAGGCTTAGTGCCACTCACATTCAAACAAACAATCATCAAGTGGAATAATGCAGGAGGGTTTATGGTGTGGGAACACAGAGCTTGTGTTGGGTTCAGCAATCATAGGCAACAATAGGCTTCGGGAGTGGTTATGGCTGAATAAGAGGATGACTATTTGTTCATTTCTGAGTGCTTTTTACAAACATCTAGTCTTATGAAAATCATAGAATTTATCCAGTCTCCCAAAAAAAAATGCATATATATTACTGCATATAAGCACTTATTGAATGTCACTGTCTCTGATTGATCTTAGCTGACAGCTAACCTCTGTGAACTTTTATCTGAAACCACCTTCCTTAAAGCTGGAAGCTCAAAATCACTTTTAGACACCAGCATTAGAAGGAACTTGCTGCCATGTGGTTTGCAAGTATTTATTTTAAGGACAACTCAGTGCCAAGCAATGATGTTTTTTACTACTTTGCCTGGCATGCAGTCAGAGAATGCATAAGGTCTGGAAATCTCAATCTGTATTAATGCCCATGTTCTAATCCTGATGTAAGCCACCATGTCACTTCCTCATGTACTGTTGTACCGTTGGCTTGGCAAAATTCAGCAAAATTGCCCTCGCATATGGCTTTGAATTATATAAGTATAAAGAGGAGGGTGATGAATTTTCTAACGTTTTTTTTATGTTTTCTGTGAGACTTTTTCAGTGTAATCATTGGATAACTCATGCAAGTGAGGCTCGCACAAAGAAACACAGGTCAGATGTGGAAATCCACAAGAGGTGTAGTCACACGCTGTCATCCAATTAGAACAAAGTGATCTCTGAGCAACAACTAATCAATTCACTTCGAGACACCTACTCACAAACAGAGCAGCCAGACTGCAATAGAGGGCTAAAATAAGAGTCTTTTGTTGTATAAAACAACTGCTAAAAAAAGGGCCGCTAGCAGGAAGAAAAATTATAAACTCTAATGTAACTTCAGCTAAAAGTGTCTTAGACTAGATGCACAGTCTATTTTTTGCATGTTATTGTGAATGTTTTATTGCTCGCACGGAGGTAAGGTAATATCACTACAGTTAGTTTTTATTATTTGGACAATAAAAAGCCTATAACAGAAGCTGAGTTAATAAACGCTGATCCATATGTTTTAACCTGTCCTACCTGTAGCGACATCGTTCAGCCTCTCGCTTAGATAATAGTCATTAGGGTTGAGGTACGGGAGCTGCTCCATGTACTGTTTAGGAATCAGGTACAGGACTTCCGCCACATGTCCATCCTCGATGATGGACATACGTTTTACCGAGCTCTTGCGTTTTACTCGGACGCGGTTGACACTTTGGCTGCGGCTGGAGCTGCACAGTTTGCTCAGGCTGTTGAGGTTGGGCACAGTAGGCATGGTGCCCTGCTCTCCTTCGACCGTCCCACAGAGAAGGGCGAAGCACTGCAGGTAGACGTCAGCCAGTGTTGGACTCAGACTCGCTCTGAAATACTTTCAGCCTTGGACATCGGGAGTGAGGGGTGTTCACAGAGGCACAGAAGCGAAACAAAGGAAGCTTGAAGGGTAAATTCAAAAGAACGCATCGTTAAACCTTGGCCCGGTTTCAAGAGCCGATGAACCGCCTTTGGTTAGGGTCCCTCCATCCATCACTTTTCAGGTGGCTTTAGGTAGCGTAGAGTAAGACGTAAGGAGACAAGCTTACAGTATGAGTGTCTTCAGCCCAACCAGCTTGGTGCCTTAAGCTGCTTAAGGCTGACGTCGAGCCACGATTATCTTCTGGGTGGGGTTTGATTTGTCTTTACGTTTTAAGTTCAATTACGCTGCTAAATAACAAGGTCCTTTTTTTAATCTTACATTAAGTTAGGTTCACACACAGAAAGAACAAATGGATCATTGTAGAGCATTACACTGACCCAAAGCATTCTTTCAAGGTTGGATTGCCTTGGGAGTCTGCCAGTCCCTTACAAGGTCAACAACCAGCAAGGTCGTTCCAGCAGGCAAAAACGCACAAATTCACTGTTCCTCATCAGCAGGATCAATAACATCTAAAGATCCTGTGAATACATTAGTGTTAAACTTGAAATGCAGACAAGTTATCCCTCCATTAGCATTGAAATTGACGGCTACATCAATAGGATTTTGCTAAGTTGCAACGCAGTAAGAACACATGTTCTGGGTTTGAGTTAAATTTGCTTCTGCAAAGACTTGCACAATGTCATTCATTCTTGGCTCATTTCCTCCAGCCAAGAATCCATTCACATTCCTTGGAAATCTAAGTTTTTCATGAGGTAAAATCCACTGACAATAACCCACTAATGCTTTAAACCAACTGAAAATATGATAGTTTTGTTGACACAGAGTTGCTAGGAAATTGCTACGTAGTCACCAAACATATTTCAACATAATATCAACTAAGTGCAATAAAACAGAAAACTCCCTCCTGACATCTTAATTCTATCAAGCAGATAAGAGTAAATGAAACATGTCACGAAAGAATTAAACCAGAGTAGCGCACACTTGATGAAAAGCATAGCAGACAGTGACAAAGCACAAAATTTCCTTTTAGTCTGGAGATGCCCGGCTTGGCCTGCACTTCAAATTTAATGAATTTCCTCTTTGTCTGAGAGGGTGCACAGACAGGATATCTGGAGGTAGACTGGCTGCGTATAGTGCTATTACCATCAGGTACTTATCTAATTTTACTTCCTCTGGAGTCTTCTTGCAACCACACCTTCACTCAGGCAGTTAGACTTTCATTACAAGCAAAAATAAAAGTGTGACAGTGAAAGAACATGTACAGTCTTACACCCACACACGAGGACACATGTACCTGAGAGTAGCTGAGGACATAGTACTCTGCTGCAATGTGGCACTGCCCTCCAATCGTCATCCAGTCTGTGGTATGTTTGCCACAACTACCCACACACTCGCAACTCAACACGCTTAGAAAAACAAGACTGCTGTCCCTGCGCAGCTGAAAATCAGTAGAGCACATAAAATGCATCACACACATTCGCACAGCCTCTGCTGTTTCTCCATCCTTATCAACGCATAACAAACACCCCCCCTTTCTTACCATCTAGTCCGAAACAGGAGGTGATTTTTTGGGCGTAGTTGCAGAGCCCATCGTAGCCAGGCTGCTGCCTCACTGTATTCCTCTCCCCCATCTCTACACACTCCCACACACACCGTCCCGTCCGGCAGTGCTTTCACTCCTTCCACTGCTCATCAATTATTCAGGCTTTTGCCAGGACACATGCATGCGCGCGCACGCCGACCCTCGGAATTCGCACGTACAGTACATAAACACACAAACACACTGGGAGAGAGAAAAGTGCTGAGGCAGAGGGTCGTGCCGTTGCAGCGTGAGCAGCCCTCTCCGATGGTCGGATGAGAAGGAGACATCAGATTGGGTTACTGCAGAACGGAGCCGTGCCTCCTTTTTCATCCACCACTGATCATCAAGATAACACTGCACCGAGACAGGTACGCTGTGCAGGATGTGCAAACTGGTCAAGGAAAGGGCGGGGCAAAGCAGGAAGTGGAGGAAAATCACAGATGCACTAAGGTTTATGAGGCACACTTTCTTTGTTCATAGTAACTTGAAGTCCTGCATAATGAAATTACTTTCAGGACAAATTAAGTTACCTATAATTTTTCAGGCCCACAAAATTCTTGTGACTTTCATTAGTGCACATGCACATAAACAGCATGTAATAAAACGTACAACTGAGTTTGCAAGTTACAAAAATACTTTGGAAAACAGGACGGCATTTCTTCACAGTGATAGTGATGAAAGAACAAAAACATTACCTCAGGCATGGGCGAAACTTCCCTTAACACCATGCCTTTGCTAGGAAAATGGGGGAAAAGTGCGGTGATTTATTGAAACATGTGTACGCATATATGGAAATAAAGTAAATGAGAAAAACAAAGAATTGGTACAATTTTAAAGAGCTTGAAATATGATCTCCTTTGTTCTCACACAGCCTGAACTCACTTACACTACAAAAAATAATTTTGTTACATAAGTAGACAGTAAAATGTTATATTTAATGGAATCTGGTCAAATTAAATTTACTTGATTGGTTTATACCAGGCACATTTTCCTCAATGATTAATTTTATTTGATTGATTGATTTAAATAAAAAAGCTTTGATTTTGATTTCAGTTGCATTTTACTCAAAATTATTGCTACATGTTTACTGAAGGCAAAGAATACTTTTTTTAGGAAGCATTCTTCTAATTTATTTAAGTAATCTTCAGGATTACGTGACTGGAGGCCAGTCCATGACTGATAGTGTTCCACTGTGTTTCTATCCAGGTACGCTTTTACTGCATTGGCACTTTGTTTATGATGGATCAGACAGTTTCCATGGTATGGTGGATCAAAATCAAAATGTTATTTTTCTGCTTTCATAATTCCATCAAATTTGGACAAAATCCCCAACACCACTGGCTGGAATGTAGCCCCAAACATGATATAACCTCCCCTGTGTTTTAGAGACTCGTTGCTGTACCTCACTCCCAACATCTGTACATATGATGTAACAATGATTTGAACCAAAAATGTTCAAATTTGACCTGTTGCCACTAATTTCCAGTGCAGCTTTTGCATATTTGGCACACCTCAGGCTTTTCTCCCTGTTTCCCTTTCTTTAAAATGGCTTTTTGGCCGTGACAATTCAACTGAGATCATTTCTGTTGAGGCAGCAGATTAATCAGCTGAAGGGCCAGATGTATGTCTCTGGTCCTGCGTCAGCTTTTTGCTGGATTTTTTCTGATACTCTTCATCGGTCGTAGATAGCTTTGTAGGCCTACCATTTCTTCTTTTATGCTCCATTTGTCCAGCTGCCTCAAATTTTTTTTACGGAAACAATACTTTTTTTCAGCTAATATCATTCGCTGTAGCATTTTTCATAGATTCAGCAAGTTTTCTGTTATGTGTAGAAACAACATTGAATCTTTGCCATAAGTTAAGTGCATCTTTTATGCCTGGATGATTCACAGGTCAGTGTTAATAACTGCTTTATATTCTAGGGTCAATACAAAGCGTCTTGAGGTGACTGTTGCTGTGATTTGGCGCTATATAAATAAAACTGAACTGAAATGAATTGAATTAAAGTTTTAAGAGGTTTAATAAAAAAAAATTTTTAAAAAACACATTTGTCTGAAAATGTTCAGGTACAAGGACTGAGTGAAAACACACTCAGTGTCTAAAGAAAAACTTTCTTTGGACATTGGTTTCCTGAGAAAGTCTGGAGAACTATTACTCAAGACCACTTTGAAAAAGTGAGAGGACAGTCTGGCTCCTTAGAAGCAAAATATGAAGAAATGAGGGGTGGCCAAAACGTTTCCACAGTTAAATACATCCATAACTTTTTCACAAATCCCGCTAACATACTAACTAAAACGATCATTTAATCTGCTTGGTGGGTGTAATTAGACATTTAATTACATCCAACTGAAAAATTCTTTAGGAAAAAAGCACATATGAAGGATATTTTCAACACAATTTAAAGCTCTACAAAGCAGGAAACCACATATAAAATGCCAGCCTATACGACACCCGGGGTGTAGCTGAAAACATCATAGCCCCACATATTAAAGCTCAATAGTCCAACATGTTGTAAAGTAGCAAAGAACTGACAGCAAATATCCAGCACAAAAAAGTGATTATGCTAAGTAGCATAGCTGCTAGTTCGTTTCTTTTTTTACTTGATTTTTCCAATAATGTACTGTCGGTGGAGAAATTTGATATGCTCATCTCTCAAATACCACCACAATGTGACCTTGAACAATGCACTTAAGCCCCATTTGCTCTGGCTGAACTGCTCAATGGCCATTAATAGCAGACGCACACAGAGCAGCTCATAGGTACGACTGACCAGGATAATGGTTTTATGAAAAATAAATAAAAATTGAGTTAAGAGATTCTAGACAAAAGCAAAAGAGAGGACAGGAAATACCATGAGACTCAAAAGCCCAGAGAGAGCAGCACGCCCGCGAGGGTTAAGGTGGGGTGACTAATGGAAGGGCATCGCTACTACTGAGGTAAAAGCCGATGGCCTTGTGCTGATAACGGGGTGGGCGACTTCAAGGCTGAGAGCACAATAATAGCTTATACTCTCTGGACCACTGAAGGAGAGGCCCGTGATCATAAAGGGACACTGGCAGGAGAAAGTGTAGTAATTTGTGATGATTTTAAACTTCCTTTTTGCTCTTGGATGAAAATCAATCACCAAACGTGCTTCAGTTCTTTCCTGTATACAGTGAAATATTGATAATGACACCACTAGAGGTCTAAAACATGAACCGGGCAGACCATTAGACACTTCGTATTGACATCTCGAACATAAATCTCGAAGGAGAGTGGTCATTAGTTTAAATTACACACAATAGGGAACTGCAAGCAGCTGTTACAGTATTGCAGATTAGATTTTTAAAAATACTGTTAAAATTACTCTATATATAATGTGTCATAAGACATATGAAAAGTAACAAATTCTCACAACTGAGAAACTGGAAATTTTTAGCTTTTTGCTTGAAAAGTGACTTTGCTGAAAGCGTTTAGCAAAATAGTTGCAAATAGTTTTCTGAAAAATTAGATAACACTTAAAATATGGCAAAAAAAATCTGTGGAAATATATTCTGATAGGCCTCAAGATATTGAAACATACGTGCAGATTCTCTACAAAGTAAAGAAAAAGAACGCAATCATATTATGATAGCTAACCATACCAATAATGGCATGTCACGTGATTTGATACAAACTTGTTACAAAGTAAAGAAATTTGTGGTTTGTCGATATTTTTTTTTCTTGCTGTGATAATACTTCTTGGCAATAATTCTATTTAGTTTTCCTTAAATGTTGCCACATTTGTAAGAAAAATGCATTTGGGCAGCACCCATTAAAAATTTGCCAAACAGATGTCTGCCATTGACTCTTGTTTGGTATCGTTTATTGGATTGGATGATTGAAGTCTGAAGAAACAAGACAAACCCACCATTTAACAATTTATTCATCTAACAAACAGAGCCCTCTGCAGCATGTTGAGGAACCATGCAGAGCCACAACAGCCTGGCATCACCTCCTCATGGCTGGTCACACAGTCCTGTGGGATGGTGTCTTATTTTTCAACCGGCTTTTGTCACAAGTCAGCCAGTGTGGTTGTGTTGGTCACTCTGACATGAACAGCACGCCTATGCTGATCAAACAAGTGTTCAGTGGCCACTTCATTTTCAACTCCCAAATTCTGGTCGTGGTCTCTTATAAACCCCGCTTTGTGTGATGTGCATTATAATCTTGGAGGATAGAGTTCTCTAGAAATATGGTATTGTCCACTGGTTGCAGAATCTCGTCATCACCATCATACAGTACTTGGCCTTCCATTTGGAAATGGTACCAGGGCTCACCTGCTGCAACTTAGCTTTGCAGATGACGCAAGCCCTAACCAGATCTGTCAAACATGGCCTGTTTGGAGCAGACAACAACTGACCGCTCTACCAGGGTCCAAGCTCGCATGTGCAAGAGTCAAAAGGAGAATAAGCTGTTTGCCACTGACAAAGTGGCAAATTTTACATCAACTCTGCTGTTTCAACCCACAAATGCATTTTCCTTATAAATTGGAAGCATTTAAGGAGAAATAAACAGGCTTTCCAGGGGTATCAGGATTTTTTGCCAAGAAAGATTGTTACAACAAAAGAATAATCGTGTGTATTGTTTTATACTATCAAACATGTAATGTCAGATGACTTGATGTGACATATTGATGAAAAAGCTCTTGTTTGTGCCTGATTTATCCACATATTAGTAACCTCATGTTTGTCTAAACAGCACGGAGATGACTGGCATATACAACCATAGGATGTAGGATGCAATTAATTCCCAGGAATGGTGATTGGCTGTTTGCAGGAGCTTAAGTGTGCTAATCACATCTATGTACCACAGGGGCACTTTTTAAGCAGTGGGCTCTTAGCTTCATCGATCTCCACCAGCAGATACAGTAGTCCACATCGGTAATGGGAGGGAGTTCAAAGCCTTCTTGCTATACAAGGCTCTGTCATATAGAGTCTGGAGGGGAGATATCTGCTGAATAGTCAGCTTCTTTAGAAAAAAAAACAAAAAACGATGCTGTTTTACCCACTAAATGGATCAGACTGATCATAATGAACCAAACTACAGATTTAATATGATAACCCTGATGCCATGTTTAGCTTTTTATTCAGCTCTGGTCAGTCAGACCATCTGATCACAGCTATAGCAGGAACAGCTGGATGCTGTGCCTGAGCACAAGGTCACCTGACAGAAATCCAAGACAGCACAAAAGCCTGTGGAAACAAGCTCCTCTTATCCACCTGCCTGAACTGTTTGCTCATACTCAGCCAAAAAATGTCAATCTTGCAAAAACATCTGGACAACTCAGACTGCAAGGAATTATAGTTTGTATTTAGCATGCATTTTCTAAAATAATAATAATAAAATAAATAAAAGGTACTTTCTATCACCTGATCTCACCGGTTAATCCTTACCAAATGATGATTATCAAACGCCTGCTGTTGACTGACTATTCTCCACCAACAGCCAGCAGGTTTGAACTAATGACACGCACCTCCCTGATTAAAGGAGCAATCACAGAGCAATCACAGAGCTGCTTGTCATTTTTTAAGGCTTAGATCTATCTTTAGGTTTTATGGAGAGCAACGAAGTAAGTTGTAGGCTATTAAAAAAAAGAAAAAAGGGAG
Organism: Aulonocara stuartgranti; assembly: GCF_965226115.1. Taxonomy (NCBI): domain Eukaryota; kingdom Metazoa; phylum Chordata; class Actinopteri; order Cichliformes; family Cichlidae; genus Aulonocara; species Aulonocara stuartgranti. Next base: position 10,972,838 of record NC_138949.1, read on the forward strand.
AAAGACTGCAGCGGTGGAAGCTGTAGTTTCAGCTATGCACCGGTGTAACCTACTTACAATATCAGTGTCATTACCGCAGCCCGATCCTCCGTAAGACGGTGCAGCGGGACTCCCTTCTCCATCTCACCCATCCTCGAACCGAGATCCCCTCCTCCTCCACCACCTCCTCCAACATCAAGAGACTTTCCCCCCTCTGTATGTACTGTTATGAAGGCTTCTGCGGCAAAAGATACTCACCTCTAGCAGACATGCCCGGTAGGTAGAGTCTCTTCTTTCTTTGCCGAAATGAACGGGAGAAGATGGCCCGGTGCAGCTGTGCAGAAGGTTGACAGTGTGATATTTCTGATGCTTTAAGTTTGAGCCTGTCATTTATTGGGATTGAGCGCAAGGACACACATACAGCCTGCGATTTGGTGGACTAGACTAGAACGAGCGGTGAAGAGGCACTTTCCAGCGACAGGGCGTGTCCTGGATCAGGCAGCATCCCTTTTCCCCCCCTCTCTTATTTTCCAACAAGTTTGTGCCCATATTTGAACCTAATATCACGGAATTATTAAGGAATAAATTAAATCATGCTTGAAATTCCTTGCCTGCAGCTGCTGTCGGCTCACCTAAACGTTAAACCGGGTATAGCCTACTTTCTGCCGGGGATGACTGTGCTGTTCTGGACGTGAGTTGGTCTAAATCATAAAGTTGACAGGCACTCAGGAGATGTGACTGTTGTTTCCCCCCCTGTTTTCCCATTAATATGACTACTTCTCTGGCAAACTCCTCCCTCACGTGACCTCCTAAACTTTACTCTTAAAGTGGCACTTTAAGCAAGCATATAAACTCTGTCCTGCAGCGGAAAAAACGCCTAATTTCAGATGGGAAATCAGTGCATTATCAGGGAGAGTATTTATAGTTATTAATTAACACTTCACTTGAGCTTATCGGTGGCTAAACCTGTGCCACTGAATATATGAAGCGAACATGTTTAACTGAATGTTGATCTCGGTTTGTTATTGAATTTATTGGTTTATAACTCATTTAGTATGCCTTGATAGTTGTCAACCATCAGAAGGGCTTGTTTAGTGCTCTCACGCCCCCTGGTGGTTGTCTCCATAACAAGCGTTTGGCGAAGGAAGTGCCACCGTGTCCAAAGTGAGCCTACGTTAACTCTCTGTAGACGTCTTGTTTACAGTACCTGTGCCAGGCCTGTAAAGTCCTGTTGTCGACAACGTGCTACGTGTTTTATTGCTTACATTTTTTTCTTTCGTTACAAGGGTCATTGTATGAAACCTCCAATCTGGATCGAGGTAGTAGCAATAGGAAGAAGAAGATAGAGGAATTCTCTAGGTCTTCTCGAGAGAAACTAGTCCAGTCGAAGAACAAAATGTTCTCCAAATTTACGTCCATTCTCCAGCACGCTGTAGAAGCGGTAAGTTTTTAACCGATGTTGATTTTATTTGTTGCCTGGCTTTTGTGTTACGTCTTTCTTTTGTTTTCCAGACACCATATATCACTACGCCAAACAAGGCTATCGTAGCTAATTGTTAAGCTAACCAATTCGCTTCGGCTAACGTTAGCGCTTTGTGTTTTTGTTGTCAGTTTGCTCATTCTGGTTACCTATGAATGTGCCTGAGTATGTGCCATGACAAAGTACTAAGTAGCCTTTTTTGTAATTGCAGCATGTCATCTGTCTGCATATAGCTTGGTAAACTGAGCTTGATAGATGCCGAGTTAGCTTATAATACCACCGAGATGCTAAGCTAACATTGTAGCTAGCTATCCCGTTTCAAACAGAAGGCTCTCGTCTTCAGGAGTGGTGTCAGAATAATTGGGTAACCGTGTTTGATATTGCGCAAACGCCTTAACGTTAATACCAAAGGGAACATGTGTGAGTTGTCCTCCTCAGCAGTATTTAAGAACTCAGTATTAGCATGCTATCACGCCAGGCAGACAACTAGCTAGAAACCAGTAATAACGTGTCTCAGCTCTGTTTTCCAGCTGTTTGAAACCACGCACAATACAGGCAACTCAAAGTGAATAACTGACTTCAAATGCGGTCAGACTATCAATCCACTTCTAAATAGCACTTACTGAGTAAACGTCCAAAATCAACTTACAACTCTGGGACATACTGTTATATTTGTTTATGTATTTTAAGTAGATTTCAAATAGTAAAACTCTCATGTTACCTGACAACGAAATCGTTTACGCCATTATAAATGTTTTTGCAAACTGCTGGGCTTGAAATGCGATCACATCACAATCAAGGTGTCTTGTAGCTGCACATGAGAACCATTTAGCACGAGAATATATTAATGTCTCTGTTTGAAAGTGAGTGATATATGTAGAAATGTAATTATAATCATTAGTCTCTCGATTATCATAAGCTCATCTTTTCAAAATTTCTTTTTCAGCTTGCCCCTTCGCTGCCATTACAGGAAGACTTTGTCTATCACTGGAAGGCCATTACACATTATTACATTGAGACTTCTGGTAAGGACTGTCTGAAACAATAAGTTAGAATCTATATCTTGACATCCACACAGATTCATGTAGTGATTTTTTTTTTTTTTGGGGGGGGGATCTTGTCACAAGTAGCTTTGTTTGGTTTTGCCTGATGTTCTTATGTTTGATGCTGTCATTTACTGCACCAATCTAATATCGGTGCGCATGTTAGAAGCTCCCCACTCTGTGAAAAGAAGATTAAATGGAAAAACTTTACTGTGCAGTCAAATGTAATATTGGCTGCCATCAAAATGAACTAATACTGTCCACACCACTGTCCACAATTGATGATCAAACTTTCCTAATTATGCAGTGTGTCAGAAAGATGACTGACATATTTTATAAATGTAACTACAAATGTGTTATGTTGTTACTAGCTGTGCTTCTGTATGTGAACAAAAAATGTGAAAAGCAAATGAAGCTGTTGCATGGACTGCTAAAGATTGGTAAGGCATTTTCCCCTCATGTTTTTAATATTTCTCATATCTTTCTATGAATTTGCTTGTTAGATGACAAAGCGCCAGTTACAGACACCAACATCCCATCCCACCTGGAACAGATGCTGGACATCCTGACCCAGGAGGAAGCCGAAAGGGAGTCTGGAGAGACAGGACCCTGCATGGAGTATCTCTTACACCATAAGATCCTGGAGACTCTCTACACCTTGGGCAAGGCAGATGTAAGGCACTCATGCTTTTGCTGACTACATACAGGAAAGTAAACATAGAGTCCTAATATTGACACTATGACTATTTTTGTTATAATGAGTTGATGATTGTAATTCTCTCACTGATAAATTAAAAAACTTCAGCGAGAAAGTAGCAGGAAATGTACAGGTGGAGTTGAAAGTACAGGCCAGTTAAAATAGTTGATGGCTGCGTTAGCACAGCATTTGGCTACATTTCTAGTGAGGTGGAGGTCAGGTTATGTTGAAGGGTTTCAAAGGTGTTTGCTGTTACGAAATAGCTGTGGTAAAGATATGCTGCTAAACTATAAATATCCAGTTATTTTGGTTGTTCAATAGTCTGTTTGATTATTGTTCCTAAATATATGATAAGCAGTTTTTTTCTCTTCACTTAAAAAAAAATATCTAAGCTTAAGGATTTTTTCACTTTCCAGCTCTAACGATTAGTCTATAAACATTGAAGAGTGCAAAGGACAATTTGCAAGGCTTTAGTTGCTGGAGGTGAACATAAAACTCCCGAAAATTGCAGAGCAAGTTTCATGTCCTTCATTCAGACTGACATGTTGTTGTTGTAAAATACAAATTTACAGTAAATCCTTACTGCCGTGAAGACAGTGTCAGTGACTGGTCAGATTAACAAGAAACAACTGTCACAATATAGACGCCCATTTAAGTAACCTGACTGTCAAAACTAGTGTGCAGCACATAAATAGGCCTGTTCTGTCAGTGTTGTGTCAACGTCTGAATGAAGCTGTGGGAAACAGTCAAGGTTAAAGCTTTCTGTGTCTGGATGTCATTATGCTGTCACTGTCACAGACTGATGGAGCCAGAATTGGTCTGTTTTCTATGTGTGTAAATAGCAGTATTGTTGAATAGCAAGGTTGTGATTTAAATTGTGAGCACTGGGTCTATGGAGGTTGGTGTAGGCTGACACTTTCTGTCACGAGTAGTAACAGTAAATACAAAAACTGTCACTGGCATCATGAAGTTCAATAAATGGTGTTTTCCCACCAGTGTCCTCCTGGAATGAAGCAGCAGGTGCTCACCTTCTACACAAAGCTGCTGGCACATATTCGACAGCCCCTCCTGCCACACATCAACGTCCACAGACCTGTACAGGTGAGAAGTGCTGCAGTCTGGATTTCCTAAAAATATTCTGCTAACTGACACATTATGTAACTTGCTTGGATCTTGTTTTGTGACTGTGACGTGACCCTGTCAGAAACTGATCCGTCTGTGCGGTGAGGTGCTTGCTGCTCCTACAGAAAATGAAGAGATCCAGTTCCTTTGTATAGTCTGTGCCAAACTGAAGCAGGACCCTTATCTCGTCAACTTCTTCTTAGAGGTAGGCTGCTAGGGCACCAGAGATCTGCACAATTGGGGAAATATTTCACAAGCAAATATTTCTTCTTTTTTTTTTAAGCACATCATTCAGAGAGTATGTCTTATCCTTGACGTTGTTTGTTAGAATAAGTCAAAGAGACCTGAGATAAAGAGCCCTGTGGCAACAGAAGGGGGGAAGGAAAACGCCTTGTCTCCAGACACTGGTCAGTCTCTGGCACAGGAACAAGCTGACCACCAAGATGAACCACAGGCTGCAGCTGCTGTCTCCACATCCAGTCCAACAAGTAACAATAACAGCAACAACTACAATCTGGTCACCTCCCTGCTCAACCTCACAAAGAGTCCTGTAAGTGTTCCCTGTATGAAGATGATTTATTTATGTATGTAAAGTCTTTCTCTTTTGAAGCTCTCAGTTTGAAATCATGAGCTGTGTCATATATTTTTCCTGTCCACAGGATGGCAGGATTGTGGTGAAGGCTTGTGAGGGCCTGATGCTGCTGGTCAGTTTACCAGAGCCTGCTGCTGCCAAGTGTTTGACTGAAAACACAGAGCTCTGTGAGCTTCTCACCGACAGGCTGGTCTCCTTTTATAAAGCCCTGCCACAGTCCATGGACCCCTTGGACATTGAGACTGTAGAGTCGGTCAACTGGGGGTAAATTTCTCAGTAAAACTTCATACTAAATAAAGTGACTCATAAATACTTATCTGCAGATCTGATTATTCCTGAAATAGTGTGCTCTGCTGAATACTATTTTTAGTGGTTTTATTATTTGATTTATTTGAATCCGTCCTTTAATACCTGTATTTTTTCTTCTCCCTCCTTTAGTCTAGATGTATATAACCTGAAGGAGGATGCTGCTGTCTTCACAGGGAAGAGGGCTCTCATCTCCTTCTTGTCCTGGCTTGATTACTGTGATCAGCTCATCAAGGAAGCACAGAAGGTTCTTACCCAGTGCTGACTCACTGTATTTTGATGACTCATATCATGAACAGACAGAATAAAAGAGTCTTTCCAAGGAAGTTTTTTTTTTTTTTTTTTAATAAATTAAATACACAAAAGGCTGAACAACATTTTTTTGTCTTGTCTTCACTGTCTTGCAGTCAGCAGCTGCAGTGATGGCAAAAGCAGTGAGAGAAAGATTCTTTGTTTCTGTGATGGAACCACAGCTTATGCAGACGTGAGGCCCTCTTTGAAACATCAATCATCATGTTTGTGGTCCTGTCAGTGTGCTACAGGCGTTGTCATGACTGCTGCTGTGGGTTTGTGCATTCATGTAGGTCTGAGGTTGGCATCCTGACCTCGACAGCTCTGCTGAACAGAATCATAAGGCAGGTGACATCGGAGGCTCTGCTGCAGGAGATGGTTTACTTCCTGCTGGGAGAGGAGAGAGAACCCGAGACTTCAGCTACAATCGCTCAGAATCCACTTAGACACAGACTCATCGAGCACTGTGATCACCTGTCAGATGAGGTTATTATACTGCATGCATCTTTACCACTATTTATTTCTGCAAACCCAACTCATTCAGGCCTTAATATTACACTTTTTTTATACTGAATTGTAGCTAATATCTTTAAAAAGCATAAATGGCCATCTGCCTTTCAAGGACTCTGAGTTCCAACGAAACATATGATTAACCCAAAGCCCATGAATTTTAATTAGTATTTGTAAGAGCCATTGTAGTCTTTTTCATCAAACAAAAGGCAGCTGAATCATCTGTTTGATTCTTCAGCAGTCGCTGCCTACTTTTCTGTTAGTGAGAAAACACTTAACTAGCTTAACTGCTTTTGCACTCTTTGCACTTATTGAATGAGAAGAGCCTTACTCCTTTCTTTGTCCCACCTCAGATCAGCATCATGACCCTGCGGCTATTTGAGCAGTTAATCCAGAAGCCCAACCAGCACATCCTCCACAACTTGGTGCTGCGCAGCCTGGAGGAGAGGAATTACCTGGAGAATAAACCACAGGAAGAGCGGGAGCCGCTCGAAAATGGCCAGCCTCATGATGCTGTGTAAGGACCCCCTTATGACCTTTAACCTCCCCTGAGCTGCTGGAAGTTGAAGATCCTCTGCACAAATGCAACAATTTTGAAATAAAACCAATGCATGAAGTAGCTGTGTTTTCAAGATATCTTATTACTTCTCATGCATAATTAGTGTGTGTTTTAATTGGTCAAATTCCTCTGAGCCTTGATTATGTAGGCTCACAAAAATGCAACTCGGCTAATTATTTACATAAATCAAGGCTGTGTGAGACTGAAACATAATGAGAAATAATTTGCATGTTTCTTCTTGTGCACAGTAATGAAAATCTCAATTAAGACGAACTCTCATGAGAGCTTCTTTCACTTGGTAATTGATTGTTTTTCATTCAGTAGCATTCAGTTGCTTGATGCATTAGTGTTATAATATATTTTCTCAAATAATCAATTTGAAGCCTTGAAGGTCTTCAGTCTCACTGACAAATTATACAAAGCTCCAAGCTGCCACAGACACACAAAGGGCCATAAAATACTGTGATGCAGATGTGGGTTTTCTCAAATGCGCAGGGATCTGAGGCAAATCACTTTATGAATAAATGTTTTCTCTACAGAGATCTTGAGGAGGATCCACTGTTTGGTGATGACCTTTCTCCAGAGAGGAAGCTGTCTGGGTCTGACTGGCTCAGCACTTCTCCACCACAAAGTCCTGACCATTCAAAGTCTGAGGGGAAAACAGAAGTCCACAAGATCGTGAACAGGTGCGCAGTTTGTTCATGGTGATGCACCGTGCATCGCTCAGCTCAGCTCAGTTCTCACTGTTAAACTCTGTCACCTGCAGTTTCCTGTGTCTGGTCCCCGATGAGGCCAAGTCATCATATCACGTTGAAGGCACAGGATACGACACCTACCTCAGAGATGCACACAGACAGGTGAGAGTGCTGTAGGTTACTGTAAAGCTTGTGACACACTGGACAACAAATAGAGAAAAATCTGTCACAGTGCTCTCTGGGACTGTTTTGATCCCCTGACAGTGCTGCAGCAGCTCATTCTGTATTGCTGCTTATTATTTTTCTTCATTGTTATTCTCAGTTCAGGGACTATTGTGGCATCTGCCAGCGGTGGGATTGGAGGGGAAATCCAAAGCCTTTTGAGAAGTGTAACTTGGACATCCCGTTCTTTGAGGGCCACTTCCTTAAGGTTCTCTTCGACAGGATGGGTCGCATCCTAGATCAAGTGAGTGTAATCTGTACTGCAGTATTTTCATAATTCAGATCAAGTGCTTGCTGTAGTGTTGATATATGCATTAATTCCTTCTTACTCCTCCGTTCCAGTAAAGCAAGAGAAGGTTTAAAAAAAAAAAAGTTCAACTTTAGTTCTAATTAAATAAGTAGTGTAAATACAGCTGTCGAGTGAGATCCACACAAATTAAAATGAAACTAGTTGATTATTCAAACTGATTTAATGTTCCCACACTTCCAACAGTTATTAGATTTGCTGCTGTCAGAAAAAAATGAAACACTGCTGCTTGCAGTTTACTGTGAGTGATGCCTCTCATGTTGGGCTTACAGAGATTACAGAGATTTTCTATTTTGTTTGCTTAATAATGACCACTGAAAGCCAGAACTTTACGGTCATTGTGAAGATGACTAATAAAGATTCAAAGGAAATATTCACTCTTTGGAACATGGGTTTGTTTCAAATCAACACGGCCCTTCTGCTCACCAGTGTCCAATTTACATTAAACTTTTAATAATATGAAATTGTAGCTTCACTTTAAATACTTTTCATGATATGTAATTTTGTTTATTTTCAAAAATGGTCTGTCGACCCACTTTGAGAAAAAATATTAAAGACAAAATCATGATAATTTCCTTGCCCTTTCTTACCATCAGAATTAATCAGAATCTGTAATCTGGCACAGATACATTAAAAAGATGTCAGATAATTGACTAGTAAAAATATGAAACAAAATCTTATATTTGAGTACACACCGATAAAAAACTTCACAGTGCAAAAGACAACTAGTGAAAAATTCTCTGTGATATATAGTTGAATTTCACACTGTAAAATAAAGCGTGCACTTGAGTTTCAACAGCAAATTCTGAGTTATAAAAATGAATAAAACGTGATTTTCATGCTGGGTTGAGCAAATATAACAAGCTGTACCACAGAAACAACAATAAAATAAATTAGCTTCACATATCAAATACTTTTGAAGATTTAAAAGTTTACAGCACGTCGTATATATGTTCGGACCTAAAACTGTGACATTGTTGTTGCGAATCGGAGATGCTCAAGCAGAACATGAATGAACAGAATGACTCAAGTAGAGTTTGGAGCGTATTTAGGAAATCAAAACTAAAAGCTGTCAGTCAGTCGGTTACGTAAATAAACTCTCACTTTGTGTTGTTTTCATGTTGTTACTTATTGTGAAGGAAAATTTTCAAAACTCTCGATCAGATCATTTTAATTTATTTAAATCTTCTTGCCTCTCTGTCCTCCAGCCCTATGATGTCAACCTGCAGGTGACTGCCGTGCTGTCCAAACTGTCTTTGTTGCCACACCCTCACTTGAATGAATACCTGCTGGACCCCTATATCAACCTGGCCCCTGGATGCAGGTCCCTGTTCTCTGTCATCGTCAGGGTAAGGTGCCCATCTTGATTGTGCTACAGCTGCAACTTGCAATCTTGTTTCCTTTTAAAGTAGTTGACCAGGATGTGACCGCTCGAGTCATTTGTTGTCTTCAAAGGAATTTTGATGCACAAGATGGCGATTAGATGGACTCGGTCTGCTGTCACTTTGGGAATTAATGGGATTGAGTCGGCAATTACATGCAATCTGTTTGTGAAAATACAATGATTAACTGCGATTAATCGGTGAAAATATTTCTCAAATATTGACATAGTTGCTGCAAAATCACAAAGATGTTTGGCAAAATTGCTTTTATAAACATAACCAGTTGGAAACCAGTTCAGTCGAGTCCCCTATTGCAAGGACGCATGTCTCAGATGAGAGGATTGTTGGAAACATGTTGTCAGTCTGTCTGGGAGTGACTGGACTCAGCTCGAGTCAGATTGTTTGGAGACAGTTTGCCTCCCAGTAGTTGCCCTGTACAAAAAATAAAAAGTGGTCACTGCAGCTGCTTGGAGTTGGACCCCAAATGCAAAACGATTTCAGTGCAACCCCTGGGCAACTAGCAATGTTTCTGGTTGCAAGGAGGTAGCTGTCCTCTTTTCATTCTAGTGTGACTGATCCATTAGAGTGTAATTATCTTATCCATCATTGATAGGAGACACTTCGTTGCCCAGAGCTCAAAGCCCAACTTTAATTTGTGTGCTGGGAGATTTATTACTTTTCTTGATTGATTAGTGCTGCTGCGTGCCATTTTGAATCTGGCTTCATGGTAATCTTGCTCACCCTGCTTCTTACCGGCTACAACACCAACTCGTTTTATTGTGGGAGTCAGTTCAAATCCATGAAATCTGAAGTGGAACACAATGTAAAAGTAGTTTTAGATAGTAGTAGATGTGATTTACTGCTGTTGCTCAAATTAGCTGCTGTGTTTTTGTAATTGCTCTGCATTCGTGTGTGTGTGTGTGTGTGTGTGTGTGTGTGTGTGTGTGTGTGTGTGTGTGTGTGTGTGTGTGTGTGTGTGTGTGTGTGTGTGTGTGTTAGGTGGTTGGAGATCTCATGTTGAGGATTCACCGTATCCCAGACTTCACACCCAAACTCTTGCTTGTGAGGAAGAGATTATTAGGCATGGAGCCAGAGGGCATCACGTACGTACTTCCACATGATTCTGGGTCGTATGTTCTGAGGTGACTTTCAGGGGATATTCTCACCTTTCTGTTTGCCCTCCCTTTAGTATCGACCACATGACCTTGCTGGAGGGGGTGATTGTGCTGGAGGAGTTCTGCAAAGAGTTGGCAGCCATCGCCTTCGTCAAATACCACGCAGCTGCCTCGTCCTCGCCGTAATCGTCCTGCTGTTCGTCCATCTGCCTCGACCGGGCAGACAGGTCAGGATGGAACTGGGCTATTGGAGGTGCCGTAGTACCGGTGGCACAGGGTCGGCAAAATATTACCACTAACTGTTCATCTCTGTCAGACTGTTAAAGCCCACACCGACGGGTGTCATCACTCCCCTTCCTCTGACCTCTCGGGCTTCACTATAAAACTGTCTCAGTCTTGTTTTTGAGCACAGACAGACACTGTCCAGCCAGCAGAGGAATAAGAGGAGGAGAGAGGTTGGGGTGCAGAGAAATGTTCACTGGACTCTTTTGAGCCTCTGCAAATTTTCTCACTGCCCCATCCTTCCATCTTTGTTTTTCACCTGCCAAAAGATGACAGCCCTGTAATTTACTACATCAAGGACGAAAGATGTTTGTGTATTTATTTTCTGTCCCATTACCACCCATCTGTAAATGTCATTGCCTTAGTGTGGACTCACACCTTTCAGTTAAAGAAAACTGTTTCCTTTTGAAACATTTTTTTTAATCTTTACCCCTCACATCGTTGTCTGTTTGAAGACAAGCAGAATCATCATGTGCGTATATGTACCTGTAGTTACATCTAAAGAGCTGTAGTGTTTGAAGATGCTGCGCTCGTGTTTTAAATGCCAAGTCATCGTATTTATTTGTCTGCTTTCAGGTTGCCTTTTTTTTAACTAATGTAAACAGTCTGTGTAATGACTGACTGAGAGGATCCTCTTTAGTGTTCATTTTCTTTCCTCAGTTTGTAAGTGCTTCGCTCTGAAAGCTCATCTGTAATCACCGTCATCCAAAGATATCACCATCCGTCGCTTTTTGTTAAATGAAAATGGTGAATTTGCAAATTCTGCCAATTTGCACATGGACCTTCATTGCACTTGTTACATTATAAGTTCATTGGTTTGTCGAGACGTCTTTGTGCAGACTGCGTATCCAGTGTTGGAATTTTCATACACCAGTGTTTGATATATTTTAAGACATGCTTGTTTTATTTGTGTTTGCACGCTTTCTCTATAATTATCGATTAATTTATTTGATCCATTCAAGGGAAAACATGGCGAAACCAACCCTATTGATTTTATTTATCAGTCGTAAATAGGACTTGGGGCATGCAACACAATGTTTTTCTTCCTTTTGTTGGCTTATTACATTTAAAACTTTATTTTGGGTTGTTTGCATCTACAAGTTGTAAACAGTTGAACCACATTTGGATTTCAACTTTTCCTTTTTTTTTGTCCAATGATTCCCAAGAACCACGGTAAATTAGATTGGAGGAAACCCTTTAAAAGGAGTCCTGTTTTCAGTTAGGAAACTGTTGGAGTAGTTGTAGGAGCTCTGAGCTCCTTCAAAGGTTATCATGACTTCCTACAATGTGTTGCGTTTACTTGCAGTGTTACTTTTATATCCAAATCTTGAATGGCAAGGAAATGTACTCGGTGCTGTGTATTGTTGGGGCGGATTATGTGCTCGTATGTTGTGCGGATCTCTCGGGACGTGAAATTAAGCGTCTCGGCTCACAGATCAATTATGAATTACAAAAAGGATTTGAATTAGTCTGTATCAATATGCTACTTAATGTAACTTTTGTTGCTTGTGTGTTCCCAGTGTGAATGTTTCCGTTCTATGGGATGGTCTTTGAGCACTGAGTTTGATTTAGTTGCGTAACTTTGCTGTGGAGAATCATTCATTGAAGCCATGACTCACTGGTCTTGATCCTTTGTTTTTGCACCCATTTCCTCCTGGCCCCACCTCGAAACCATCACTTAAGCTACATTATGCAATTGCTTGCAATGAATCAAATTTGCACATCGTCTTCATCAATGTTTTTAATATATATTTACACATCAAAAAGCTTTTTTTCTCTTTCTTTTAAATATTTTGTTGCGTGAACCAAAAAAAGAAAAGTCGAGGATGTCAGGAGAGTAACATTTCTACTTTAATTTTAAACCTTTGTTTTTGAACCTGTCAATTGTTCACACTTTTTTTTAAATCAACCGTGTTTCCAACCTTTTCTGTATAGTTGTATATTGTAAGTGTACACTAGCAATAGATATACTAGCTGGTGTAAATGCATGCTTCTACATTATTTTTTAAAGGCAGTCCAGCCATCTGTGACGATTTCTCTGCTGTCAGCACTTTGGTCTTTGGAAATAAGACGCCTTACTTCACACTGTGGATTTCTGAGGGCTCCTGGAATCAGTGTGGAAGGGGGTTTCTGCTTCTTTGCAGTCTGTTGTAATCTTACTATGCTTCTCTTATGTTATGTGGGCTTGTTTTGGTTTGTGAAGATATACAGGACTCTGTGTAGTCAAAACTCTGATGCCAGTTAATTTCATGTCTTGTCATCTTAGACCAATCACTGTATCATGTTGATCACTGCTCATCTCTTAAATAGGAAGAGTGTTCTACTTCCATCTCATTGGGGTTTCATTCTGTGATTGTGCGATGGCTAATTTAAACAGGAAAAGGTGCACGCTCGCGCCTCCCAATGCTTCAGAATACCGAGAAGCAATCACTGCAGTATTGTGCGCACTCAGAGGCATCGGATTTATTCCTCATCAGCTGTCTTCATCACTGCTCTTATACACACAAAAGGTTTCATTCAGGACAATATGGTTTTGACATTCTCCGTCCCAATTAAAAAAAAACAAAACAAAGTTCCTCAGCAGGAGATGTGGTCATTCTTTGAATAGTTCGTTGTGTTTCATCTTGTTTTATTACAAAAGTTCTGTACAGTGAAACAAAAACACACAAAATAACCATTTTCTTTCAAACCACAAATTCTATTCAGTAATCCCCTTTCAAAGTAAGATTTCCAATGTGAGAACTGAATGCCCGCAACATGTAATTTTCCTATGCAAACAGCCCTGTAGGACGACATGAATAGAGCAGAGAAACCATCGGGTGTGAAAATGACCTCGCTTGCCAGCGAATAGCTGAACAGAAGTGGGCATGGGAACTTTAGCCTCTGTCAAATTCTCTTTGGCTTCAAGCCTGCCATGCTCAGTCGTCCGACTAATTCTGCAGAAATGAGTGAATAATCTCACTCTCGGGGCACAGCAATGGATTGTATGACAGGTCCAAAGTCATGTGAGGTGGTTGGAAATAAGTAAAGCTCCCTTTTTGCTGTGCATTCACTTTTTTTCTTTTTTTTTTAAATCAGCCATGGAAGAGGAGAGGCACTATGGTGCAGAAAGAAGGCTCTCAGTCTAATGACTCATTCTTAATGATTGTTGAGGTACATACTGAGATTGCAGTCAAACAGGGTCTTACACTTCTAGCTGAAGGGAGTATAACATAAAGCACCTGAAGTCACTTTGCCAAATTAAGAGATCCTCATTCTTAGAAAAATAATTCTAGTCATCACTTGAGCAACAGTGCTGTGATTGTGTGCTGAAGAGCAATGCAACGTCTGTACAGTGCGATTACCTGCTCTTGTTAAAACCAGACTTTGGTGCCCGGTGCCTTGATGCGGCTTTATTAGCATCATTACAGTTAACAGATGCTAATCGGCACTCTGCTTTGACGAGTCAGTCTTTCAAATATGGTGGCATTACAAAAATAAGTGAACAATCTCCATCTAATGTCACTTAAATATTCCTTTATGTCTCTAGGCGTGAACACAAAATGTAAAAATAATAAAAAAAAATACAGATTTGTGACAAAGGAAACTTGTTTCCACTGGATTGTCATAGTTTAAATAACTTCTGCACTGGAAGTGCCAGGTTCGGCTTCATTTGGAAACCTCACATGTGAAACTGATGTAATACCAAATGGAAAATTTCCCAGCCCCACCCTCGCTCAAAAAAAGGATGTGGAGAGTAAATGAAAATGATGATGTACTTTGTGACCCAGCTACCCGGAGTCTGAAGGACAGTCCTGCAAATATCACAAAAGGAAAAAAAAACGTCCAAAAAACATCCAGGTTTCTTTCTCCATCTTGTAGTGAAAACTCCCAACAGCGTGACAGTATATACCAGCAAATGATGGTACATTAAATTAATTTACACTGACATGTAAATAATTCTTTTTCTTTATCCAAATCAATTTCATGTACATACAAAAACCACTACGTTAAAAAAACAAAACAAAAAACAAAACAACTACATGCCGCTGCACAAAATTAACCAGGATAAAAATACAAATCATCAATTAAAAAAAAAAAATATATATGTACATTTCCAAATCGATTTTATTTTTTAAGTCGATAAGCATCTCCCCGCCCATTTACAAACCTCAGATATGTGCGCACACACTGACACATGCTTGTGCACAAACTGCTCACACTGGAACATTCAGACAAACAAATGTCTCTTTGGCTGGTGTGAAGCTGTGGCACTTTGCTGTGTGTGTGTGTGTGTGTGTGTGTGTGTGTGTGTGTGTACACACACACACATGTAATTACATAATGTCAAAATAAAGAAAAAAACCACACACACACGCGCAAAAATAACACCATCAAACGGCATAGAAAATAGGTTCCGATGATGGATTTAGCGCTATATCTCCTATGCATCATATATATATATATATATATTCCAAAACATACTGTGTAAGGGCCTGCCACACATAGGCCCTTGATTTTGTGTGTGTGTGTGTGTGTGTGTGTGTGTGTGTGTGTGTGTGTGTGTGTGTGTGTGTGTGTGTGTATGTATTATAAAGTCACATTCAGAAGTATGATGTGAACCCACAAAGGAAGGCATCAATAAATAGAGATGTCAGTCAGTGTGTGTGTGTGTGTCCCTGGGTCTGCCGTGTTAAACAGCTCCAGCCGTCTGTCAGTCACTCTTTGAGTTCTGTGCTGTTCACCACCTGGAGCTCCGTCAGGTTACTGCTGCTGCCGCTCGACTGCTGGCCAATCACCATCTGGAAGGCAACAGAGCGATGTCAGGAGACACTACATCAGACAGCCATCGCACGTCATCACATCACACAGATGGAGATCCTGCTAAAGTGCATGCCATTTATCACAGAGTGATGCTGCAACAGATGCTGATGTTTTCTCTGTTATGTGTGTAGGCTGCGGTCTTATCTATTAGGAGACGTTAGATCCAATTAAAGGACTATTTCTCCTATTCCAGTTCAGTGAGGGGATTTTCCCATCTGCATATAGTATAAAATACAGATTAATTTGATATAAAATGACATCAATAAACTCCTAAATATTCAAGTTCTGGTTTCCATGCACTGACAAGGTGGTTTTGAGTCTATAGCATGTGTAGAAAACAAGTAAGACACTATGCCAGCTTTCATTCAAAAAACAAGAGCCACACTCTATCGAGCCTGTGGCCTCCTGAGTGCCAGTGCTCTGTTAGGATGCATTAGTGCGGTCACATGGCATGCTGGTTGCGTAGGGAATTTGAGAGTTTCACTTGTAAAATGCAGATCTTGCCGTACTGGGTGTAGCTGCACTGCTGAGACAGGGATCTGCACCGTGCCTGGAGGTGCTGTGAGGAACACCTGAGGGACACCACCTATGTGAAGAAAGAAAGAAAAAAAAAAAAGGAAAAGATACATTGATTAGAATTTATTGATTACACTTTTTTAACCCTTGTGATGTCCTCCCGATTTGCATACAATGCAGTTCATCAGGGGTCAAAAATGTCCCCACTTCATTTGACTGTTTTTTAAAGTATAAAGTATAAATTGTCAATCAATTCAGTGTTACACCTTAGTTTTACTTAAGACCAACACATTAACACATAATTTACCCAACATTTTACATTTTAGGGCCACCAGACCTTCTTTACAAAAAATACACCCTGTTTTTTAGCGAAAATAAAATAAGAAAATTAAATATTTAATTAAATTAAATATTTAAAAAAAATTAAAAAAGAAAAAAATTAAAAAAAGAATTCTCACTAAAGTTCAACATACAGAGTGCTGTATGTTGAACTTTAGTGAGAATTCTTTTTTTGAACCATCTATAAATTTTAAATGGCAGCACATAATCACACCTCAGGGCTCAAAAATGACCCCGTTTGCTTTGAAGCAACAAGTATAAAATATCATCCATCTCTGTGTTTCAAGGTTTTATTCAACTTTATTCCAACTCATTGCCTGACAGTTTTCTATATTTTGGCATGGTAGGAGGGCATGAGTCTGAGTGAAGGCAAACTTTCATGAGGACAAAGGCGTGTCCATATTTGACCCAAGTGCAGGAGGAAGCTCAGGTTTATTCCTCTGCACTGGTCCCATCATGGACAGCATTCTTTCTGCAGTTGCAGGCCAAGGGGCATATACAGTAAACAAGCTGTTACAGGTGATTGTTTTCTTTTGGAAACCTGCAATGTTAGGGACAACTCGTGTCCTGACTGCAGGACAGACGGTTTGCCATCGCACACGAGCATGTTCCATGTACAGCTGGACCTGCATCACATGCTGCCCATGTTTTTGTCTCAAAGTTCCCTGGTTTACTTGGATGTTCTGTTGGAGGGGACAGAGTCCTCTGAAGGGGACTTGGTGCTCATACGGTCACATCAGTACCAGGATCTTACATCACAGCAGGAGGAACACCCACTTGTGTTTCAAGTCAAGTCAACACCAACACACATCATACACCTCAAATGGGAGCACGTTTGTGTCATGAACGACGATCATCTATTGTGTCTTTATCAAGAAATTATGTCCTTTTTGTGCTTCTATGATTAATCTTGTGTCAGCATGAAAACTTCTCTACCAGACTCAGGATGTCATAAACTGGCCGTAGCGACTCTACTGGATGCACGGCAGTAAGAATCAACACACCCACATATGCCTACAGCTGCATTCGGTCCATTTTTCTTCCTCTCTTGTTGTCCCTCCTTGTTCATCATTGAGTTGGCTGTAGAGCAGGTCATCTGCTAATTGGATGGTTGTTGGTTCAATCTCTGTGTGCTCTAGTCTGGAGTTCTTACCAAGGTGTCCTTGGGCAAGTTACTGAACCCCAACTTGGTCTCTGATGCATCCATCAGCATGTGAACGTTAAAAAGCAGAATACAAGCAGAATACACTGTGTATAATGCTTTCAGTACTCGAGTAGAAAAGCCACTGAAGGAGTATGGGACCTGGCACATGTGCTTGGACTGTGGTAGATCATCTTTCTCTGAGGCACATGAGAGAGTCAGGCATCGTCTGTCACTGGGAAGGTTAGAAGACCAGATCAGTGTTTCCTCACGTTACTGCAAATATTCCTCTGTCTCAGCTGATTCCTCTTTCCTGCTTGATTCTTTGTCTTCATCATAATTGAAATGGATGATGTGTAGTCCTCTGACACATCTTCTATTTCAGTTTCACATTCTGAAAATTCAAGAAACTTCAAGAAGCCCAGTCACTTTCTCTCCAAGCTCCTCAGACTACCATGTCCTGGATGCCTGAGAACCTACTTGAACATAGTTCAGATTCTTCATCACTTTTCTTCACTTCATAGCCTTCTTCCACTTCTGCAGGTGGCTGATGTGCTTTTTCAGAGAAAGGGTAGCATGTGCTCTAAATATTGACAATATTTTCTATATCTTCTAACCCTGGATCTTCCTGAACATTGATTCTCCCTCCTCATTATACTAGAGGACAATATGTGCTTTGTCCTACTGGTCATTGCTTTGCACAACATGGTAAAAAAAAGTATGCTCATCAAAGTATGCAAATCTCCAGTGCAATGGAGGCTTTTGAGGATACTTTCTGTGTATGTATTATTGTAGAGTCTACCTTACAATACGAAACACTTTGATGCGGCTGTTGTTGTGATTTGGCGCTGTATAAATAAAATTTCATTGAATATAGAGCACCTGCCTCCTCATTGTGCTGCCTGTTGTGGTTGTTATGACCAGTGCTTGACCCCACACATCAGTGATCCAAGATCAAAGATGTTTGAAAACAGTATGGTGTGAAAATACGGCTCTTTGCAACACTTTGTACTTTGGGGTCATTTTTGTCCACGAGGGCCAACAACGTTATAAAATTCAATAAAAACCACATAAATAAATCAAATTACTTGAAACTTATTCCAATCATTCATAGTATAGTAATGAATAACTTCTGTTATTTTCAGCCCATTTGATGAATAAAAAACACATTTTTGATAGCAAAAGATTTCTTTAGAGGACAAAAATGACCCATGGACAACACAATTAATTACAATGCAATCCACATGAGCCACTCAGGAAGCTGTGTGTGCTCGGAGCCTCACCTGTGTCTTGGGCTTGTGCGTGGGACACCTGCATTGCCGAGGTCCCCTGGGAGAAGGCATTGAGCACAGCCAACCCGCCGTCTGCCAGCGTGGGCGTGGAGGCGTACATCACTGTGTGCGGGCTGGGGTACATCATGTGACCTGCCACAGACGTTGGCACTGATGAAGTGACAATGGTTGCTGGGAGACTTACTGTGGCTGCAAGAAGAGCCAGAAAGGGAGGGAAGCGTCATTCAATGGGTTAAGTGGTGTTTATGCACACTGGCCAGCAGATGGCACTTCATATCTATCCAAATTCAACTGCTAACTCCTACTCATGCAATGTAGAGTGGCAATATTACTCCGTCCTCTGGGAATCAACTCATCCAAACAAGAGGAGAGCAAAAACAAACAGTGCACACAGTAAGAACACAACATATGACCTAAAAGGATTTTCTTACTAAAAATTAACAATCAAAAACTCACAAAGGGATCCCATTTCCACTCGCCATCATGATGGGAATAATTATGTACACTGTAGTTTTAATGTTGTGGGACCAGTGTGCAGTTTTTGTTAAACTTTGGTTCACTAAGAAAATCTACAAACCCTGTTTGGAACACGTAAATCTGCCTGAAAGACACACGAGTGTCTGTGTGGTTGGCCTACCAGTGGAGTTTGTAGAGGTGTGGGAGATCTCAGGGCTGCTGTCACTGTTGGAGGTGGGCTGGGTGTTAGGATGGACCTGGATAGCTTGGAGCTGCTGGGGTACCCCTGGGCCTGGAGAGACACAGCGGGCAAAAAGCCACTACGGTAAGTCATCAAACACCTCGCCCAGGCCCAGAAGGGCTGCAGTAGTGTGTTAGGGATGAGGGGTGCAGCAGTGAGGACAGCGAATGGTAGACGAGGTAGAAGTCATGCAAGCAGCATTAGGTGCATGATTATAGAGCAGAAAAGGGAGCATTAGCAGTGCTAGCAGCAGAAGGTTTATGAAGACATGATTAGCACAGGACACGCACAGTCGTGGCAGCATGCAGAGCATGTCACCTGTGAGGGAGACAGCAGCAGGGAAGCGGAAGACAGCCTGCTGTCCCTGCTGTGGCTGTGGGGTGACGGCCAGGGCCTGACCATGCTGCCCCTGGAGGGCCAAGGAGTGCTGTTGCAACTGACTCAGAGGAATGGTGGGGGTACCAGGAGGGAGAGGAGTGCCTGCTGCAGGGGTGTGCACACAAATGCACGCACGCACACACACACACACAGACACACACACACACACACACACACACACACTCTAAGGTTAAGTCTAAATATGAAAGGATAATGCAGTTTGAGAAAGAGCTAATACGTTCATTTCGCATGGAGTTCACTGTCACTGTTAGTCGTTTAATACCTTCAGTTGCTCGACATTTTGGCAGCACTTTAGGCTGGAAACACACTTTCTCTTTTTTTAACATTTACCAGGGCTTTAATCAATATGTTTTTTTAACGTTTAGAACACCGGCCTGATAACGTGACGGCAACCAAACAAACAGAATGAATGATTTTCTGTGAGTGAGTCTCATTTGCAAAGCGTGTTTTGTGAGTCTTTTAAACTGGATTTTTTAAATGTAGTTATTTCCTTGGACAATGCTTGATGCTCTTATGTTGGCGTGATAGCCTGACACCGATGGCATGGTGTGAATTGTGCCACCAGCGTGCACATAAGTGCACAAAACTATCAACTTCTACACATTCCTACAAGGTCAAAATTCCACAGTGTGCTTTGGGTTAGCAAGTGACGCTTTTATAAAAGGTCACCGACTGAAAATAACGCAGAAGTTGAAATTTCATAGATAGCCACGTGAGTAAACGACAAATCAGAGGTCACCTAGTGGTGTGGCGTTTACTTTCAGCACTCAAAGGTGTGTGTTCAAAAAGCTGTAAAACCTGAATCTGCAGGCGTGTGATAGGTCATGTGACGTAAACACTAACTAGGTGAAACTGTCCTTTTGTAAATCCCAAATCATCCACCTGCTGCACAACTTGTTCTCATCTTCCTCCATCCAAGTGAACTAATGCCAGCCATTTCATTTCTAGAACGTGACTCTGGAGCTACACCCTCACGTTTGGTCATATGCTCCACAGACAGTTGCTGGAGTAGGGTGGGGGCAGGCCCCTTCAAGCTGTCAGCTGAGGAGGCTTTAGTGGGGGAGGGTGTGTTGTTCCACCTGGCGCTGCTGCTATGTGCCAGACAGGTGGTGAGGAGGAGAGAGGGCGCGAGTGAGCGAGCGAGACAGAAAGCAACAGAGGGTGCGGTGTGGGGGGGAGAGAGCGAGAGAGAGGGAGAGAGAAAGAGAGAGAGAGAGCGTAAAGGTTGCAGAGTAAGATGGTGAAAGAAGAAAAAAAACCCACATTTTTTTAAAAAGGCGGGAGGACAGAGGCACTGCCTGGCTGTCCTTCACACGTCAGTCAAGATAACAAATAGTCCCCATTAGGCCATCGTGTGTCTGCGCCGTCAGACGCTGTGGCGGAGCACAGACAGCAAAATCTAGCGAGTGACATTACTGTCAGTGCTAAGATAATACAACTCTGACGAGCGCTGGGCATGTTTGGCTTCACAGCTGTAGCGACACTACTGTGACAGAAGACAACATGGCAAAGACTGCCCCCACTGTCTAACAATCCTCAGAACTGTGAACAGAGCAAATAAATATTCCAAAGCATCCTATACAGAAGGAATCATTTTAAATATCTTTTATTGAATTTTTAATATTTCTAATGCCTTGACGGGCAAATGTGATCCTCTTGGAAGTGCCCCTATAGACCCGTATCTGAAAAGGGGAAGCGTAATGAACAATTAAGGGAGAAATCATTTAGACACTCTGGAGGGGACCTCAGATCGAAGCCTGCAGCCCTAAAGTCCTCACCGACTTCCCTTGGGTTTTAAAGCGTCTGCCCTAAATGAAGGGTCACGTCTCGGTCGAGACCACTCTGTCTCCACAAAGTCCGCCTCACATCCTCATATATAATGTCAGCGCAAGCCACCGATCCTTCATTGAATATTCATGACTAATTATGGCCCTTGTTCATCAGCCCTCGCTGCCAGGTCTATTGTGTCCCTCTCACCTAATTATTCCTGTCCCCAAGTGACAATCAAAGGCAGGGCCACTCGCCAACAGACGTGGCTCCCCTGAATACTGGGGGCTTTGTAAAAACCCGAGTGTTGGCTATGAAGAGCTGTTGTGTGATGTAAACAGCCCAGAGAGAGAGAGAAGGGGGGGCACGAGCACTCTGAGATGACGGCTGAGGTCACGCCGCAGTGCCATTTTCATTCTAATCAGCTAATAAGCTAGACAGCACGATGACATTAACAAAACATGAAGGCCAGCAGGAGTGTCTCTTCCAAAGGATGAGGTCAAAACAAACAAATCATTAGGAGTATAAAAACTGAGCTGTGGATGATGAGGACGAGAAGCCCGGGTGGGTGTTTGCTCTCCAACGTACCGGGCATGAACGTGAAGCCGCCGGGCAGCTGCATGACCCCCGTGGAGGCGCTGGCAGTCTTGAGGACGGTCCCGTTGGCACTGATGTTGCTGTTGGCCGAGACGGGGGCCAGGTAGTTGGTGATGGGAAACGAAGATCCGCTGCTCACCTGCATGGTGGTGGAGGTGGTGGGTACTGTGGACTGGGCGCTGCTGGCCGAGCCTGGCAGGGTCGCTACTGTGAACGTCGGCTTCAGGGCGTCCTGTGGGAAGAAACCAAAGGGTTTAGTTCGGCGTTCCCCGGCTCGTGTCAAAATTCTGAAAACATGTTCCGAACTGGAAATTTAGGACTTAATAAAGCCTCGAATTAAAAACTTCAGCTTAAATGAGTAACTGTTCAAGGTGGCGTTTTTGAGGCTAGCATTTCCAGCTCCAGAAACGCCAACAACTGCACACCTAAAACAACACAATTAATGGGGCTTTTCCTCCACGGGCAGCTGAACACGAGGACGGTTGAAGGGAGAAGCCTTTAATTCTCGGAGCATTTCAGGGACCAATGGATGGCTGACATAAACCAAAGCAGGTTTTAACAATCACAGGGCAAATGGCATAAACAAGCTAAAGAAACAGCCTGGGACTCTTCTAATTGCATCCATATGTAAAACAGTGAGCAGCACAGGGAAGCATTTCTCTGCACGACGACACCGAGCCTTGCAAAGAGCAGCGAGATGGATTCTCAAGTCAGCTCCGAACGCAGGGATTTTATTATGTATGGCAACTTCAGACTAATTGGAAAAACATTTGAAACCCCATTAAAATGCAACTCCATAACCCCCGAGAGAGGAAAAAAAACAAAAACCTATTAAAATCATAACAGTGAGAGCGAGGAACATGACTGTGCATCCTCTTTTGTGCAACACCTGACTACTTGGCATCAGCCATTTATCATCTGCAGCCGTTTCTCCTGCAATTAACATCCAGCCCTACCCGATCTGCCGCCGCTTTATAATTTTGTTGAGTTTCTATGACAACTAACTGACCGCGTAACACGGCGGCTTTGCAAAAATAAAATAATACCTTTTTGAAAAAGGCACAGAAATAAGGCAGATGAGGCAAACTTGAGATGAAAGGATGTGAGATGTAGCATCGCACCAAAGAGCTAATGCGAACATCCATTGAACCGCCGAGCAGGATGTGTTGGCGAGTGGGCTGCATGATAAGAGCAGAGTAGGCGTTAGGCCGAGACTATAAAGTACATCGAAACCCACCGTGCCCGTTTCTACACACTCGCACAAGCTCTTATTCACATGATACTAATGATCTCTAATAGCACAATGGGAGTAAGCCTACACATTAGAAGGCATTTAATAGTTGGCACGTCTATGTGGGTTCAGTGTTCTTTGAGGGCTTGAGTCCAGGTGATTGGATTCAATCAAAGAGAGCTGCATCCACATCCAACAGGGATCCTCGGACTCTTAACATTTCCACAGAGGATTTAAAAATAAAAATAAAAAAGGATTTTTAATTTCAAAAGCTAACCCTGATGTGGCCAACATATCAGCTCCCTTTAGTCTGGTTAGAAGCAGTCATCATATATCACCCCGTCTGCTTTTTTCAGCTGCATACACAATGAAATATTACATGGATATAATACAATTACCATTAACTTGCTGCACTATTTGTCAGCTGCCTATGAACTCTGGAACTTGCCCCCTACCCCCCCAATGTCATTTATACTGTCAGCAGTTTGAGGCCAGCCAACTTCCTGGTGATAAACAATTAAAATATTTGATGTTACAAGCTGGAAAAAAAAAAAAGAAAAATTCCACCTCACGTTAGAGCATATTTAGGTGGTCGGTTACGTGGCTGGATCCTTCAAAGATGCAGAGTGAGTGAATAATAAATGTATAATGTCTGGAAAACACATCTGCCTGCAACATCACACCGGCTTACTATGAGGAAGCAAGTGAAGCAAGCGTACTGCATCTTATAGGGTTGAAATTCCAAAAAAAAAAGTAAGTGTGCACCTGCTATTGATAAGAGGAAAATCATATAGAAGTAGGCGAAGCCTTCTTCTCTCAGTCCTATTGGCTTTTATATGTAACTGATAACGTGGGTGAGAGGTGGAGAAACCAGCATGCTACTGATAAGCCCTTCCAACCACACACTAGCCATGCAAACACATAAATGGAGCTACTGTAAGGACAAGCTTGCTGTCTTACGCCACACTGCAGTCTAATCAAATAGTAATATTTACAACAGTCTTTTAGCATGGCTCCGACTAATCATTAAACAAAGGCTTTTTTTTTTAAAGCCTATAAACTCCTCTAAGTGTCGCAGTTAACGCAGAGTCTTCCAGACTTCACTCTCTTTAACTGTGGGGTTACAGACAGACAAGTCTGAGAAAAGCTGCTCCGCTTACAAGAATCTACAAGTGCAAAACTTTGCACTGCTCTTAGTTAGCTGGTCCACTCAACTCCAGGCTCTGCTGAGGGGCTGTGACAGTTCAAGGTCCTTTACCTCTTTAGTTAAACAGCAGCTGGAAAGTCGGAGGGGGGAGGGCCTCGCAGCGCTGTTCTGCCCTTTCAACCAAAAAGGAAAACGAAATAAATTCACACAACAACAGCCCGTCGCCCATTTGCTATACTATAACTGTCATTCATCAGCGAGTGATTGCTGACAGAGTGAGGCACAGCTGTCACTGCACCGTCCTTCTCCCAGGAGGCTTAACAATGAAACTAAAGTAAACTAGACAAAGGGGGGTAACCGGGTCTGCACTGGTGCACGGGCCACAGGTATCACTGATGGCACAGAGGGAAAAAAGCAATGAGACCACAAGTAAAAATGGAGATATAAAGTATTTCATGAAAGCCAACAGAGCTTGAAGTGTAACTGTAGGGTTTTAGCTACAGTAGCAGTAGAAAGTGTGTGTGTGTGTGTGTGTGTGTGGGGGGG
Source organism: Aulonocara stuartgranti (assembly GCF_965226115.1). Classification (NCBI taxonomy): domain Eukaryota; kingdom Metazoa; phylum Chordata; class Actinopteri; order Cichliformes; family Cichlidae; genus Aulonocara; species Aulonocara stuartgranti. The sequence continues at coordinate 10,997,895 of NC_138949.1, forward strand.
GGGGGGGGGGGGTAGACTGAGCAGAGTCAGACCTGTGTGTGAGGTTTGAGACAGGGGACAGGACAGGGGCAGAGTACAAACAGCTGAGGGCACAGACAGCTGGCGGGAAACCTGAGCACCTCTGAGGGAGAATTAACCCTTTCCGGCCCGCAGAGGCAGCAGGAGGCCACGTGTAAAGACGGCTGCCATCTGACACCAAGCAGCTCTCACCGTTCAGGTCGCAAAACACGACTCTGAAGCAGACAGATATGCCGCTCTGAAGAACTGCTCCGTTTTTTTTAAACGTGTGTCTTCTGCTTCCTGTCCCTCCTGAGATCCAATAGGGAGCAGGGGTTTGGCATTCAGAGGGTCAAATAGAGCAATTAGCCTTTGTGCTAGTCAAACAGTCCAGCCGTACCCCCACTATCTCTGTGACCTACATAGCCAAGTTTGCTCTGACCTACTGGTTTGTTTGACCATCTCCGTGTGTCTCCTGTTCAACTGGCCCGTCTATAAACGGTGCTGGCTTTCATTTCAGTCACGGCGGTGCATAGTAAACATAGGCCGAGGTGGTGTAATGCATTCTTTCAGAACAGAAGCGAGAGCAGAGGATCATTCTTGTGATGTAGCCAACGCTTCAGCTCTGTCATTTCCTGCTTAAGCCTCGTTCATCTCCTCCTATCTCAGTACACGGTTACAAAATGATACAGCATATTAATAAGCATGAACTCCACCCCTTTTTACCATAACACACCAACAGTCTGTTTAGCAGATAACACTTAATATTGGCTCTGAATTAACTAGTCAGTAGGTTATTGTTATACTTTTATATTGTGTTGACTGCAGACGATATTAAGCGGCCGCCTTGGTTCAGATTACTGAGTGGATGGAAATCTCAGCAGGTACTTTTTCCTGCCCACTTACATCCTACCACATATACACAATTACCGAAATCTTAAATCATTACAATCACTGTATGCGAGTTGAGAAAACACTCACAGTCATGACTGCAACATCTGCATGAGTTCAAAGGGTAACGGTGAAAATAAAAAGGTACCAAGACTGTACCTTCAACTATTTGTTCTTATCCAACCAAATTCTCACTGGTGGTCAATCCCGACTGTGACTTTCATAGGGAGAGAAAGTTACATCAAGGTATGATCTGTTAGTTTTGGAAGAAATACCACAAGGAAAAAAAACTGTGACTTGCCCAAAACGGTGACTGATAGCTAATTAATGTTTACATTTACAATGAATATTACTTCAAATGGTAAGTGTTTAAGGCTTTATGTTTTAAGTCTCAGCATAACTATGGGTAAATTTTAATACAAAGGGCACTAATAGAGGTCTCAAACTGCTCATTCATTAACAAGCACATCCATACACTTTGCTCTATGCTAAACTATCTTTCCCAACACACCCCACAAGGACTCTTTGACATGCAGACTGGAGGAGTCGGGGACGAACCTTGGTGTATTTAGGAGGTGGCCAGCCGCAGCCTCAAACCACTAACATCCATCAGTAGCAGCAGCCACACCAACCTGGATGTAAACTGCTGATCTAAATAAAAGTTGACTACAGTCGACCCTTTTATTTGTGGTTTTCAAATCAGCCTCACTATGGCTCAGAACACTAAAAACTAAACTAAACCTAACCAAAGCACGACCTTGTAAAACATCCAGCTTAGTATAATGAGGTACCCCAACGCAGCACATGAAGGCAAAATTTATAGTTGTGCAGTGGAGGGCTGAGTCGTATCCAGTAAGAAATGAATCTTTGGGAGTCAGACTGCGCAGCCCTTAGTTTGCTATGCAATCTATTTTACAAGACAGGAACATCTTTTTCCCCAGCGATGGGGGGATCTCAAGTATTACACATCCTGGCTCTCCTCTATGCACGGTGAACATATGAGATTTAAAAAAAACAAAGAAAAAAAAAAAACAGATCACACAAAATATGAGAAAAAAAAAAAAAAAACATTCGCACATCGAGAATATGTTCTTATAGCTCTTTCATTTCTCTTAAATTTTCTGCATCCTCAAGGTTTGTGTACATGAGGAAAAAAATTAAAATAAAAGCTTCCCAACATTCGCAGGCACCAAACAAGGAGCCGTTTTAAAGGCGGAGGAAATGAGAGAGTAATTAAAAAGGGAAGGACACAAATGATTCTCTATTCATGTGGGATTAATCATTCCAAATTGAAGGTGACAACTGGCAGGCTAGTCCAGTGTTGGTTGGAGAGCCCATTGTGCAGTTTAATGGTGGCTGGCCCTCGTCTAATCTCCCATTTGCTGGCTCCCATCTCCCAGTCTGTCACCCTGCCAGCAACATGGAATTTGCAGCTCCATTTGGGACTGCTAAAAAAGGCAAGGCAGCCCAAGTGGAGGAGGTGCAGCCAATGGCGGCTGACCTGTCCAGTTGCTTGCTGCAAACTTAAGGGGGAGGTGGAGGACGGGATTGCGAGGCGGGGGGTGGATGACATGGCTTTTGTCGCAACGTTGCTTTCCACCACCTCCAGCGCGATCGACGTGCTTCATACATGTTTACAGATGTGCGATATAAGCTGTCAGATCTGTTCTTCTCCAGAACTCGGGGCTGCCGGGGAAAACAAACATGCCGCCGCTCAGTCAGGACAAGTGAGCTCACTCTGGACGTTTTCTGGTCAGTGTTGCGTGGCAAAGTGAACTGTGATAATGAGCGCAGCAACAAATAAACTTCACGAGGAGCACAACAGCAGTGACACCAGCAACCAGAACCAAAGAGGAGGGAGGGGGGAGTGAGGGATGAAGTACGGGAGAAAAGGAGAAGGAAACAGTGCGAGTGGGAGGAGGGGGAAAACCAGAGCCGACTCTGATACTGAGAATTCGATGCCAAGATAGATCATCTAAGTAAGCATAAGTTGTGGGATTTGCTATCCCCTTCCAAAAATAACCCAAAAAGCATAAGAAACAAACATCTGCACTGTAGGGACGTAGTATTACTCATAAACTATCTCCAAAAAAAATGCAAGAAATGCGCAAAAAGCAACAAATCTGCCCTCTAATGTGGTTTCATTTCTCATGTATTCCACCTTTTCCTCTTAACATGCCTCACTCAGACTCTACGTCACACATCACTCTCCCACAATTCCTTTCAAAAGTCCTGAGAGGACCGTCTTGAAGTTACTGCTGCTTTTATGTGTGCTGACAGAGCAATAACAACAAAAAAGCGAGGATTTTCCACAGTGAGTCACACACTAATCTTAATGTCTTATCGTCTCAGGACTCCTTTCGGCTCGAATAAAAGCACTCTTAGGGGGAATGAACTGATCCTGCACTGGAAGACTGCTGAACGTAGAGCCAAAGCAACGCTTCAGGAAAGAAGTCTGTGCCGACTAATTTCGACCAATATCTAGGGGAAAAATGTGAGAACATTTCCACAGCAGCTGCTGCGTTTTACCACAAAGAAGAAATCAGAGGCAAAGACACATGACAGCCCAGCTAGTGACGGATCGGTCCAGTCAGATGGAAAGAAGACACTGCGCTGCGAGGCAGAAAGGAGCTGTCCATCATTTCATAAACAACTATTTGAAATGAAGAACTCCCCTCCCCCATCATGCCAATTTACTCGTGATGTTTTATGTTTAACAGTGACGTGTGGCTTTTTCAGGTTATAGCTTAATAACAATCTATCAGTGCACAGCTTGGTGAATAGACTCATTTGCTTTCTTGCATAGGAAATCAAATGGATAAGATCCCACTACCACAGTCTTTATATTTTACCCAGCATCGCAACGTTACCAGAACTGGTTTTACTTTGTGAAATGTGCAACATGCTTACATCTATATAGCAATTGATGGATGGACCTCCCTGAGCCTGGTTCTGCTGGAGGTTTCTTCCTGTTAAAAGCTAGTTCTTCCTTCTCACCCTCCCAAAGTGCAGCATCTTTGATCGTTGGTGTTTTCTCTGTGTCGTTGTAAGGCCTTTACCTTACAATGTAAAGCGCATTGAGATGTCTGCTGTTGCGATTTGGTGTTATATAAATAAAGACAATTGAATTGAACTTTTCCAGCTGACCACTCAAAGTGTTTTAAACTACAAGTCACGCTTAATCTTTATTCTGTGTATCTCCCACTACTTTATCTGCCTCACATCCACGGCCAATTTAGAGCCACCAATTACACCCAGTATGCATGTCTTTGGACTCTGGGATGAAGTGAACACAGATACAGGAAGAACATGCAGACTCCAAAGCTGGGGTTCAAACTGAGAACCTGCTTACCTGCTTGTGACCCAACAGTGTTAAATGCTCCACTACCATGCCACTCAAATGTACTGCAGACCAAATCATTTCTCCTTTAACTTCCTAGGACCTGGCGTCCACATATGTGGACATCACATTTTGGGTTGTCTAACCCAAAATACAAAGCTTTGTTCTACAAGGGCCTGATATCCACTTACACGGACGTTATACTGCCACTGTTTTTCAAAATTTAAAGCGAATGTCCTCATATGTGGATTTCATTTTTCTCAAACAAAAATCAGGTAAAAAAGAAATCAATAAAAAATCTGGTAATTCTTTGTTTTTACATTCATCAGGTCCCAATCAGCAAAGAGAAATCAAAAATGCATGCCATGAAAGAGTTCACACATACAAATAAATCAGAAATAAAGGCTTGTACTCTAAAAGACGATACTTGCTCCAAAACTAGGGAGACTTGAGCTTTTCCGATCCAAGGAATAATTTCAGGCATAAAATCTTCCTTTTCTCCAGTGCAGACAGAGCTACGCTAGCCATTTCCTTTGTTTTCCAGGCTTTTCGCTAATCTAAACTAAGCCGCTGTGTGCTTGCCTCGAGAGTGGTATTGAAAGACAATCAGTGAACTAGCTATTACACTGTTTCTGTTAAGCCCTATCAGTTTATTTTGTCATTTGATTTTATGAGCGATGCTAAAGGCACCAAATTACATCTACTTCAATCATCTAAGCTTTTCCTTTTTGCTTCTTCAAAAGGTTATCTGCTCCCCCACCAGTCTTTGCAAAACCCGGATTGTTTAGACTACAGTGGAGTGTATTCATGACATACTATTCCTGATGAACAGCGTCCAGACTCGGCAGAAGTTCACGCTGCAAGCACACACATAAAACGATCCCTCGCATTCGAGGGATCCGATCCACCTGCTTGTCCTGTCCTAACCGCCTGACAAAATCTCGCCCGCTGACGATTTCTGCTGCGTCCCACTGTACACAGGGGTTCACGAGGTCTCACGCTAGCCTCCCACACTCAAAACTGCAGTTGGGGTGGTGGGTGGGAGTGGACACTCAGAGGTCACAGTATCACAGCCAGTCACCCAAATAGCTGTCACATGAAATGGGACGAAAAATGTTTCCAATACACCCGCTCATATCTACTTCCAGAACCCACCCCCTACCCCCCCACTCCCTGCCCTCCATATCACTAAAATGAGAGGAGGTGGTGGTGCTGGTGGTGGAGGAGGGTGTGTGTGTGTGTGTGTGTGTGTGTGTGTTGGGGGGGTGAATCACAGGACTCCAAAGACAGCTGCAGCTTATAAGGAATGTGAGGGGCCTCAGCCAAGAGTGCAGGCAGGGAAACCATACCATATATGGCAACAGAGGCAGAACTAATTTTTATCAATGAGCAGAGCGGGCATGAGAGTGGCTTAACATGCAAAGGTTGATCTCCCATCCCTGACGATGTATGGCATGTGTTAGTTAGCGCCTTGTGAAAACAGCATGCGGGCAAACAGTATGGAAGTGTGCGTCTTCAAAGGGGAATACTTAAGCTGGGTAAACAGTCGAGGGAATCCAGCACGTGATTGCACAAAGCTGACAACAGCCACCGATCAATTCAACGCTTCAAACCCTTAGATGTTTTAAAGTTCAACGACACAGAAACCAAACTTTTTCATTCAAACTTAAAATAATAATTGGGAGAAATTAAGTGAAAGGTTACCTGTTGTATTATTATTGATCATTTCTATAATGACGCAAATTGTGAAAATGCGCAACATCCAAATATTTTAAGACTCACACATTCTGTTAAACAACTCAAAGTGAATATCAGACGTCTCTGTCCCAAAAATCAAACGTAAACAGCAAAAGCCTCCATATAGCAGACCGCGTGTTTCTCGTCCAAACACAGCCCAGGCCTGCAGTGATTTATCTTCACGAGTGTTAGGAGGTTTTCCTGGATGAGGGGTCAAAAAGGTAAAAGTGAAGACGGCTCTCTTTTTGGTGGAGCGGGGATAAATTCTGCACGTCTTATCCGGCTTTCCCTTCTGCACGAATGCTTTGAAGGACTACTGAAGACTTCTTGGTTTCACTGAAAAAACGATTTGGTGCCCAGAACCAAACCGCGAGCCCGAACCAGAAGCCTCACATGTTAACGGGCAAAAGTTCAAAAGTGTGTTTACAATAGGACAAAGATTATTTTCCACAGCTGCTTGTGGGTTTGATTTATTTGTTCTCCTTGTACGCTGGCCTTTTCTGGAGAGATTTCCCATTATATCCATTAGCGACTCTACTGTGCTTTATGAGGGGTTTTGGGGTTTTTCTTTAATTTGCACTGAAATCCATGTCTCTATTAGAGAACAGACAGTGAGTCACAATGACTTTAGTACCTGAACGCAGGAGAGATGAGCTGTGGAGACAGATACAGGAGTGAGCGCAAATTATTAATAGTTGACCTTTGCTCTTTTGAAACGAGGCAGCGAGTCTTATTATTTATTAAATGTTTGTATTTTTTGTCTTGGCCAGCTGGAGGACCGGCCTGCAACCGCTTTCACTTTATGATACTCACCTTTGTGTCGCCCATGCTCTCCGACTCCGACACCTGGTAGGTGAGGTCAGTCTCCTCAAACCCGGTGGCGCTCATGCGCTGATCTGTGGACGGGTCGGAGCGCGGCGGAGAGTCTGGCGAGTTGAGGCATGTCTGGATCAAGGCTTTGCCCGTTTCACTGGTGATCATGGGCTGGAGTTTGCGAGTAGCAAAAGTGTACACGTGACCCGTTTCGCTGGCCACAAGTAGCAGAACCTGGGTTCCCGTCAGGGTGGAGAGTTCATAGGCCTGAGAAAGTGAGAAGAAGATGTGATTAACCGACCGAGAGAACGGGCCAAGAGTCGAGCTAGAAATCCAAACATCAAAAAAAAGAAAAAAAAAGAGCTAGTTCGCCAAATTAGGGCTTGGATTACCTTCACATCATGTGCAAATTAACCCTAAAAATGGAGGAGGGAATGAATCTGTGGGAAAACAGCCAAGAGAACACTAGAATCTATAAATACTTCTTTGGTGGACTCTGACGTATAGCACAAATGAAACTAAAATAACACAAGATAAGGCTTCCCAGAATAGAGAGTGTGATATAGTCGAGAGACTGATTGCAGGAAAGTGCAAGCTTGATAGACAGGGGGAATAGTAGTAACTGAGTCTTGACAGGAGGAATATTTTAAACACTCAGAGGTGGCTGCCTGCAAAACACGAGGTCTCCGTCGCACTCCGCCGGCTCGTCATTCATCGCACAGCTTGCAGACACTCGCATTAAAGCTCCCCAGAGCGAAGGGAGAAACACACCGAGATTCAGCTCCATCCAACGCACACACACGACCGAGTGCACCCTGATGCTGCACTCGGTGTGAACTCCTGAGAAAGCCTTTATCTACATGAGTCATCAGTTATCTGGAGGATGCTCCTGGTGCTGCGAAGGCACAGTGCCGTTACCATCGCCTTGGCAAGCACAGCGTACCCAGAGCCGAGCTGACAGATGTGCCGTTGCAAGGTGGAGCGGAACACACTGTCAGACGCAGCAAAAAGGGGGAGGGGGAGGACATGAATCACATTCAAATTAAAGCGTTTTATTGAGCAGTTATAAAACCCATGTCGCTGTCCGAGTCTACTCCACCATAGTGTGCTCATTATGGACCGTATCTGTCCTGTCTTCACTATCTGACCACATAATCGGCTTTAGTGTGCAGTAACATGACGACAGAGAACATAAAGGCTAATGATGACTAGCTGCAACTGCAGCGGCTCGCCGGCACGCTGCACTTATTTAACCTGAACGATTCGACTCCGACTTAGTGCTGCCTGCAGAGGAGGGGTCCCTAACAACAGAGCTCGATGTTTGGCCAACATCCATGACAGAAAAGGAATAATTTATCAAGTTGAGAGTGCTATGTGGCAACACAAGCTACATAGTGCTTTAATAAGTTTCCTTGCTCTGCTGATTTTCACATAAATATTTATGACTGCAGGGCATGTGGTGGTGCTGCTGGTGGCGGTGGTGTTCCTCTGACTGTAATTGGTTCTTATGCCACAAAATATGCCAGCCAGGTCTATTTATCAAATAACTGAGAAAAAAAAAGAAAAGAAAAGACCCATCCACAAACAACTGAAAGTAAATGTAGTTTTAACCCACTCCCACCCAAAAAAGGGTTTTCAGGGTTTGTCTTCTTAATTAATGCAAGTCCCAAACTTAGTCTTAAGAGAAGTCAGCTGTGGGTTTAAATCCCTTGAAAGTCTTGGTTGGTCTTCCCTTCTCATGCAAAGGCGCATTCAGCAATTTTACAAAGATGGGCACGGTTAGGATCAATCGCTTAACTCAGCGGCCCCCAACCTTTTTTGCGCCACGGACCGGTTTATGTCCGACAATATTTTCACAGACCGGCCTTTAAGGTGTCGCGGACAAATACAACAAAATAAAACCAGTACCGGTACCAAAAAACAGAAGATTTATTCATAACACAAGGGGAAAGACCCAGGGAAACCGAGTTAACGATAAAAACGCTAAAGAGAAAAATTAAGCTATAAACCGACAAAACCCCTGAAAACCATATATTTCACACCCAAGCCTCAACTCCCGCGGCCCGGTACCAAAAGACTCACGGACCGGCCCGGGGGTTGGGGACGCTGGCTTAACTTACATACACTAGTCAGGTACAACTTGCAAATACTTGGTTGAACCCTTCTGCCTTCAGAACCATCTTTGTGGAACTGTCCCATGATGTTAATCTCCCATTCCCCCACATCCCAAAGTGCTCTACTGGACTGAGATCTGGTGACTGTGGAGACCGTTTGAGTACAGTGAACTTATCGTGTTCAAGAAATCAGTAAGATGATCTGAGCTTTGTGACATGATGCATCATCCTGCTGGAAGCAGCCTAGAGAAGATGGTTACACAGCAGTTATAAGGAGATGGACATGGTCAAGTAGGCTATGCTGTTTAACAGTTGGTACTTAATCACCCACACTATGTTGTTTGCACCATATTCCGATCATACTATTTGCATGTTGCAGAAGAACTCAAGACTCATCAGATCAAGCGAAATTTGTCTGATTTTAGGCTCGGTTTCATGTTCTTAGCAGATAAGGTGGCACCAGTGGGGTCTTCTGCATCTGCGGCCTATCTACTTCAAGGTCTGACATGTGATGCATTCAGAGATGCTTTCCTCCATATCTTGGTTGTAACCCGTGGTTGTTTGAGTTACTGTTACCTTCCTATGAGCTCGAAGCAGTCTGGTCATTCTCTTCTGACCTGTGACATAAACAAGGCATTTTCACCCCGTGAACTGCTCCCCATCTCTCTTCTTTGGAGCATTCGCTATAAATTTTCGATGGTTGTGAAGAAATCCCAGCAGATCAACAGTTTCTAAAATACTCGGACCAACCTGTCAACAACCAGGCTTCAATCAGTTAAATCTCCTTTCTTGTATATTCCTGAGCTCCATTTGAACAGCAGGTCGTCTTGATCATGGCTAATGTACTTAAATGTATTGAACTGCTGCCATGTGATTGGCCGATTAGACATCTGGGTTTTAAGAGTAATTGAATAAGTGTACCTAATACAGTGGGCAGTCAGTTTATGTACAGCAGCTATCTCAAGTGCTGAAAATAATATTTGTTCTAACTTTTCAGAGATATTCTCAGAAGGATTTGATGATTGTGTTACTAAATGTTTTATTTTATTTTCAGACCAAATATGCTACTTGAAGATAAGAAGCAGGGCTCTGTGAAATTGGCAGCCATCCTTTAATCCTCTAAACTTTAGTAGACTAAATTATTCATCATGTAGCTGAAAAATCTAGGACTGACCCATACTGAAGTTCCAATTTGGCCAAAGCCAATGCCTCTCCTTTTTTGTATTTCACGCTACCATTAAAAAAACCCCAAAACACTAAAATATTTAACACAGCAGATGAATATCAGCCATTCAGCTGAGACTAAATGCAATCGTATGTCAATGTATTCCTGAGGAAAAATGAATAACTGCCAGATACACAGTAGTTTGCAGTCCTTCACCTTCTATGTCAAGAAATAAATAAAATACTAATAGAAAGTTCCTGAAACCTAACACTGTGCCTTAAAAGTCTCATAAAATCACCAAAGTTATAAGAAAAAGAAGCAGAAAAATGTATTCTTTACTCAATTTTATTTATATAGCACCAAATTGCAACAACAGTATTTTAAGGTAGAGACCCATTAATAACAGAAAACAAAAAGTCCCAAAAATCATATGAATCCCCTATGAGCAAGCGCTTTGGCGACAGTGGGAAGGAAAAACTCCCTTTTAACAGGAAGAAACCTCCAGTAAAACCAGGCTGAGGGAGGGGCGGCCATCTGCCACAACCAGCTGTGGGTGAGTGAATGAAGACGGGAAAAACACATGCTGTAGAAGAGAGCTGGAGATTAATAACAAATAATTAAATGCAGAGAGGTATTTAAAGACATAGTGAGTGAAAAAGGTGCTGGAAATCCCCCAGCAGCCTAGAACTATCACAGTGTAACTACTAAGGGAGGATTCAGGGTCACCTGATCCAACCCTAACTATATGCTTTATCAAAAAGGTATCAAAGTTTAAAGCCTAATCTTAAAACTAGAGACAGTGTCTGTCTCCTGAATCCAAACTGGAAGCTGGTTACACAGAAGAGGGGGCTGAAAGCTGAAGGCTCTGCCTCCCAGTCTACTATTAAAAATCTAAGAACCACAAGTAAACCTGCAGTCTGAGAGGAAAGTGCTCCAATGGGGTGATACGGTACTATAAGGTCACCGAGATAAGATGGGGCCTGATTATTCAAGAGCTTGTATGTGAGGAGAAAGATTTGAATTCAATTCTGGATTTAACAGGGACCCAATGAAGAGAAACCAATATAGGAGAAATATGCTCTCTTTCTAGTTCCCATCAGTACTCTCACTGCAGCATTTTGGATCAACTGAAGGCTTTTGAGGGGCAGTAATCCCATCCAGAGAAAGCATCTGGGTAGAAACTGTGTTACTAAGATTTTATTGGGGCAGAGTACAATAACCTCAGTTTTATCTGAATTTAGAAGCATAAAAAATTAGAGTCTTTAAAAGATTTCTGCAGTTTAACTAATTGGTGTGTGTTATCTGGCTTCATGGGTAGATAAAGCTGGGTGTCATCTGCATAGCAGTGAAAATGTATGCTACACCTTCTAATGATAGTGCCTAAGGGAAGCGTGTATAACGTAAACAGAATTGGTCCTAGCACGGACCCCTGTGGAACTCCATAATTAAACTTACTATGTGAAGAGGACTCTCCATTTACATGAACAAACTGGAGTCTATTAGATAGAAATTATTCAAACCACTGCAGCGCAGTACCTTTAATACCTACAGCGTGCTCTAATCGCTGTAATAAAATGTTATGATCAACAGCATCAAACTCTGTACTGAGGTCCTGCAGGACAAGCACAGAGATGAGTCCACTGTCAGAGGCCATGAGAAGATCATTTGTAACCTTCACTAAAGTGGTTTCTGTACTGTGATGAGCTCTGAAACCTGACTGAAACTTTTTAAATAAACCACTTCTCTGCAGATAAAAGGAAGTTTGGAGATTGGCTTGCAATTTGCTAAGGACGCCGAGTCAAGTGGTGGCTTTCTAAGTAACGGTTTAACTACCTGACGGCCTGTGGTACATAGCTGATAAATAAATATAGGTTTATCCTTCCTTGAGCAGTCTTGCAGGAATTCTGTCTAGAAGACGATGGTTTGGAGCAAATAATGTGTGTGACGCTGACAAGTTATGATTTCTCTAATGGTTACAATTTTATTTGTGAAGAAATTCATGAAGTCATTACTCATAGGCACAAAAGCATTTTTAAAAAAAATGTCATATTTCAATTAAATGACAAATCATTCTTTCATTAAACTCATCAAAGCAGGAAAAACTTTAGGTGTAAGTAATAGCATAATGAATATATGGACGCACTCAATTTAGCCGAGGCCATTCCACAGCACTGCACCTGAGCTGAGTCACACATAATGTTCTTCATACCACTTGTGCTGCTTTCCCCACTATAGAAAGTCATATCATATATGCCACATATTAGTACTAATTGAGTAACCCTGAACCTCAAACTGACGTAATTATTTAACAGTGTGTGTTTACAAGGCTGCAAGCTGAGGCACACATAAGAAGAGAACAAACAGGCCTGTGCTACACTAACTGCATCCTTCAAAATGAAAGTGGGCTCATCCTAGACCAATCTATGAATCTTCCCACTCCACCCACCTGTCATTTTCTGTGATGGCTGGCATAGTGTGGGCAACCTTTTCAAAAAAAGAAAAAAAAAGAAAAAGAAAAAAAGAAAAGAAAACCATCCCCACACTGTGTCAAATAGTGTTCATGTTGCCAAGAGCCTACATAAAGACACCTCAGTTTCCACGACAACAGTCTGGGATACATAAAAAGAGAGAAACACAGCAGAGCGCATGGTGCAGCCGAAGAAACACAGGGACAAGTTAAAGGAAAGAGGGGGAAAAAAAACTCCTGGACTCCAATAAAGCACCTCTTACAAGTGTTTATTTAAAGTCATGATGAAAAGTGGTCGAGTCCACATCACAATAACTGCTGGGCTTGTGGTCAACAGCTGACCCCAGCTCAAGTAATCCACTCTCCGTGACTCTATACCAAACGGTGGTGTTTTATTGTGGCATCAAATCATGTGGGTGAGCTGTGAATTTCCTCAGAAATGTTGCTTTAAGGAGACAGTAATGAGAGCAGTTATGACTGAGAAGCAAGGTTTGTCATCTTTAATGTCGCCTGCTTATGAGCAAGAGTCAACTGACAAAACTGGAAACCAGGACAAGTCATCAGTGAGACTTAGACGTCTGTGTAATGTACAGCACCATAATGCATGCACAGACAGACAGCACCCCACCACCACCACACAACCCAGGCTTCTCGCTTCTGTCTCAGTGTTCTTTGACCGTTCTTTGGTCTGTTTCCCTGGGGTTTAGTTAGCTGTTGGCACATACAGGCCGACTGCTGCTTACTGCCACATGGCTGCCGCCTGTAAGCAGTGACGGAGTGAACAGGCTGTGACTTGTGATGAGAACTACATCTAATAGTTGCAAGGATGTCTGTGAAGGTGTGTGCGGGTATGCATGCATGAATCAGTTTATACGTTTCTGTGTGTGATAGTTGGGATTGGGGGTGTCATAAATAGACCTGTCATTTGCTCTATTCTATTTAAAGCCCAGTGGCTGTCATGAATGTTCTGACTTCCTCACATCCACTGAGTCACTTCTGGACCACAATGGCTTTGTCTTTCATAAGAAATACACTGACACAAGACTGACATCAGGTCAGCAGCATGTAGGCTCACATGAAAAAAAAGAAAAACCCCAACCCAAAGTCTTTCTTGTGGTTATTGTAATAACAGATGCACACTGTCCCAGGGTGTTGTGATTTTTTTAAAAGGTTATTAACAAGTGCACTTCCATGAATGACTGCAAAGCACCCTACAGTGTGACACTGCTGTACTTCCAGGCCAATCAACAGCTAAAAGAGACTCTCAAATCAAACGCTGGCGCAGCTGGATGAGATCCAGACGCATCACCTGACTCACCTTCTTCATTATGCCCGTCTTCCTCTTACTGAAAGTGGTGTACCGTCTCAGCTTGTTGTCAATAAATTCCATCTTTATCTTTACGCGTCCACGTGTCTTCTTGCCCGGCTTTGCCCCGGCGACCCCTCCGGGCACCATGCTGTAACCTCCGGGAGATACTCCTACCTCCTGCCCCGACACCGCAGCCTCCATCTCCCCTCTCTCCCGCTTCACCCCTCTCCTACTGTCCCCAAGTGAACCCACGGGTTCGTCATCATCTCCGGAGTCCGAGTCGTTATCTGAGCCGCTGCACAGAGGCGCACTCTCCCGGTCCGGATCGAAGCGGGTTCCGTGAGGCAACATTACTCCTGGACTTAAGCCCACCATGCTGCTTTGAACGGAAGTCTGAAGAGGGTTTACACCGGTCCCGTTCCCCGGCCTCGCACCTCTCGGACCCCCTGGACCATTAGCTCCCAGCATCCCAATGGTATCTCTGTCCCCCTGTCGCCCTGCAGCACCGGTACTCTCGCTGACCCCGGGTAGAGCTTGCCCTGATCTGACAAGAACGGGACGAATCCCGCTGCCGACCAACCCCGAGCCGTGTCCTGTGGTACCCCTGCCTGAACCCGAGCCGTTTCCAGGTGGTGCCGATCCAACCTGGCTCGGTAACATTATATATTTACTGGAGCGAGTTTTTTAAACACCAGCCAAGACAGCTGGATTCGGTTGCCTCGTAAATGACTGATAAAACGCATACACGTCCGGGCCACGATATGTAAACAAACCCGACCAAATGATGGTTCAGAGACTCCAGGAAATTACCGAGACAAACTTTCGAAAGTGATGCTGCCCCCAAGACCCTTCAACCCCGGCTCAGTTTGCTTCACCCTCCTCCTCTATTTCCAAAACTCTGAGCACTTTCTCAAAAAGGAAAGCGCGAAGAGCGACCCCATATTGCTGCGCCACGTCACCTAGTCCGCCATGTGAACCGAAAATAGCTCGAGTGTCGATTTGCTCGCACACAAGTCGAAGTTTCTCTCAGATAATGTTACAGTATTTCTCTTTCCGTGTGTCACAAACGAACATAAACCTCAAAATTTAAGACAGCGAAAGCGACAGCGGAGTAATACCTCAGCCGAGGAACTACTTCCCTCCTTATAAAGAGATACAATGTTTCCTTATTTGGTGCTGTCTCTCCTTATTTGGTGAGTCACAGCGTCGTGTACGGATTGGCTGAGGATTATCTGAGGAGTGCTGTCATTGGTCAGCGAAGCACACTAATTAGAATAAATACCAAAATGGTTGCGCTAACCGACAACGTCACCGTGGAGAAGTAAAAAGGCACTAACATAACAAAACATCCAACTTTTATTTTATTTATTTATTTTAATTACCCACAGGTTGTGGCGCCTATACCACACAGCAAACTCCCATTTTCCCGGAAGTTGAACTATATCATCTCCTTTTATCTGAAGTGCATGTGTGCGGCACTGTTACTGTAGATAATTCAGCAATATGAGATCATTTAAGGTGCCAGATTATCGCACATCGACTTGAACAGGTAATGTAACTGTAATAGGCAAGTTCCTTTGAGTATGAAGCCTGCTGCTTCCTACCAACTTTTTAATAACGCCACTGTAAAGCAAGGTGCAGTCACTGTCTGTTTACTTCATCTTGCTCACCTTTGCAACAGTTCCTGCCCACTTAGTAAAATGTGTTACCAGTGTCGTCAGAGATGGCTTCCTCCTCTACAAGTGGACCTGACAGCAAAGAAAAAACAACTTAAACTGATATCATTCATCTTAATAAGTTTTTGTTTGAAACGTGTAATCCGTATTCATTTAAAAGAAGAAAAAGGTATCAGAGGGAAATCAGTCAGAGGCACTTAGGTGCACTGTTTGAAACGATGGAACAACCTCCACCCACCTGGTCTTACGGGCAAGTTAAAACAAACGCCAGAGTTTTGAGGCATTTGAAAATGGTTCACTGGCAGGATGCTCAGGGGATTTTTATTGCAAGTGAACTACAAAATCGAAAGTTCGGTGAAACGCAGATTTACTCGGAAAATTGTTATAACATCACCGCAGTGGAAAGACATTTATTGCGTTGCTTCTCGGTATGTCACGCGCACCGAACGAGGCCCAAAAGTGACATGCGCACGGTGCTGTGTGCAGATCCATCATTGCCCCCCCCCCCCCCCACACACACACACACACACACACACACACACACACACACACGCACACACACACACAAATTGCACAGTGCTCAAAGTTAGGAGGAGACCCATAATGACTGAGGGAGTGCTAAAACTCACTAAGCACATAGACCCATTGAGGAAACTTCTTTAAAAGCTAGTTATCACATTAAACTGTAAACAAATTATAATAGGGAAAAAAATGTTTGGCAAGCCTCAAGGGTCAGCTTTAATCCTTACCTAACCACACAGCGCCTTCTAGTGGCTACAACAGAGACTTTTTATTTGGATAAAGAAAAAAACAGTACTGGATGTACTTTTACAAGGTCATAAGAGTGGTTTAACAAACTACAGCCCAACACTATAAAGTACAAATCCTTTTAGTCCTACTTCTAGCCCCCACCACCACCACCACACACACTTTAATTATGTGTGTGTAACTTGTAGAGACTTGCAAGAGATAAACAATCCACCTCATTTAAGATTTCATCACTTATGCTTAACCTCATATTTTGTTGTAACACGGCTGCAAGAAGAGCGTGTCACACAACACTCTGGTATCAGTGAAGAAGCCACCAGCTCCATGATTTACAACATATTTTCACTTCAATACAGAAAACAAGGCATTTATTTCTCACCACTCCAACACCTTATTTGGGGGTGAACTTGTACACAGCTGAATTACCACTTTTTTTTTTCAAATATTTGTTACAACCTCAGCATAAACACTGAGCTGAAAATATTAAGAAGTTAAAGTAACTGTCACAACAAACTGGGTAAAAACACTGTGAACCTTTATTGACAGCAGCATGTATGCTTTTGTATACATCTGTGATTACTGTGAACATGTGCTGAAGCAGATTTTAAAAAAGAAAGAGGTCTAGTTGTGAGTGCCTAGCATTCATAAAAACAAAATATTACACTAAAAACAACGTATAAAAACAGGTTCATAAACAAAGGCCATCGCATATGATTAGATGATGTAAAAACAACAACAAACAGAAAGGGAAACGGTTAAGATAATCCTTCATTTACTAGGCACTTAAACGAGCACTGGTGACCTGCAGTCACTCTTTTGACCTCCTTTGTACTTTGTGTTAGCATACCCAGCCGGTTACCAGACTGAACGCACACCGAGATGGACCGTGAGAATGAATACATAGCATAAACCACCTCACAGAAGTACCTTTCTATTACAGTTAAAAAAACAAAAGACAGGACCTTCATCATAAATAACCAGGCACCTGCATGTCCTTCTACACAACATGATATATATATTTATATATATATATAAAAAAGGGATAATCTTTTAAGTGAAGTTAGTGCAAGGCTTCTAACATTATGTACACACTGCCTGGTGTGATGGTCCGCTTCGCAGCATTGCACAAAACAGGTGGACCAGGAGAGAAACTGTGATTGGACCTCTGGAGAGAATAAAGCAGGTCAAACGTGGCGGTGGGTTCAATTCCTGCAGCTGAGAGGACACGATGGTGTTCGTGTGGTAAAAATGAGTACTCCTACCCATCAGCAGTGACCTGTAAGCACCTCAAAGTTAACAGAGCACACTTATAAAAATGTATAAAGCCCACACTGGCACGATCTCATCCGTTCAACATGTTCCTTGGCTATAAAACATGCTTCTTTGTTGTCGTTGTTCCGGAAGTGTTACCGTAACACGGATTACTTGTTTTCCACAAACCTTCATGCAAAACCCCATTCCTTATCTGTCTGTAGGGACAACAGTTCAGTGCATGTACACACACACTCACTCAAACACACAAAAGCAAACAATTTGGGGGATTGTACCCGGTGGAGAGAGAGCAGACACCTGAGGGGTCAGGGTGGCGGACTCGGGATGCAGCTCGATGTAATTGCGAGGGGAACAGACCAGTTTAAACGACCTCACTCGACACACTAGTAAAGTGGCTGATTATCTACAGAGGCTTCATCGCTCCACTGCAGTCCCACTGTGCCCCACTTTCTCTTCAATATCCTCTTTAGATTAATGAGAAAACTCCAAGGGGTTAAGTGGTGACGTGACATTTCAGGCAAATCCTTTGCACTAATCAGAGCCAGCGAATGCACCATCATTCCTACAAACTTAGAGAGTGTGTGTGAGTGTGTGTGAAGGGGCAGAGGCACTGAGGTTGTGAGGCTCCGTGAAACGAAAACGGCCGCAGACGGGCGGGGTCACAGTGGAACCACAGGCGGAGGCTGGAGGTGGGGGAGGATCGTCCATACTGCGGTGAAGGCAAACTCCTGGCACTGCTCGCACGAAGCCATTCATACAAAGGTGAGTGCAGTTCCACTCATATAGCAAACAAGTCTAATCCACACTCAAAAAATTGTTGAAATGCATAAAAAATTAAAGTTTTTTTTTTTCTTTTTTCTTCCCCCTCAACTCTCTTCCCTGAAATGTGTGAGACTAAATAATCCAGCATTCCTGTCTGTATTTTAGGGGAAGGGGGGCGGGGCAGAGTTGGTAACAGTTCCTTTCTGCTGTGAGATGATTGGTCACTTCAGACTTTGCTGTCAGAGGGCAGCTCTCCCAGGGCGTGGACGATGTCGGTGAACGAGGGGCGCTCTTTGAGGCTCAGTGCCCAGCAGCGGACCATCAGCTTGTAGATTTTAGAGGGGCATCCGTCCGGAAGGGGTAGCTTCAGCTTTCCTGCCTGGAGACCTGCAGAAAAATGGGATGAGATGCCTTTTAAAGAGCGATTCCCTCTTCCTGGGGTAAAGACAGTAATGTGTTGCAGCGTCAAACTCACCTTCTAACACTTCGTCGTCGCTCAGTTTGGTGTATGGCATTTCCCCATGACTGAATACTTCCCACATCAACACTCCGAAGGCCCACACGTCCGACTTGGTGGAGAAGTCATCTTCAAACACAGACTCTGTTGGGAGCCAGCGCAGCGGGATCCACGCCTGCCTGTAGTGGTAGTACTCACTACACATGTGAACACCAGAGAAATAACAAAGGGATGGAAATATTAACCAGATGATTCTACTCAGAGGAGACTTTATTGTATGTTTTTGAACAGACCTGTTGTAAACGTCCTTGCTGAGGCTGAGTGACGACACTTTGACACGCCTCTGACTGCTGATCAGGCAGTTTCGGGCGGCGAGGTCTTTGTGAACGAAGCGGTGATTGGAAAGATGCTCCATGCCCTGAGCCACCTGAGTGCAGATGGAAACCTGGAGGGGGAAAAGGGGGGGGGGGTCATGGTAGAGAGACTTTGATAAGAACATAGAAGTTCAAAGTGAGCAAAGTTCAACAATTCCTCAATGGTTACTGTAACTTAACAGTGATGAGTTCAGAAGGTTAAAGGTCAAGCTACAATGGCCTGTTTCAGACAGGATGGCCTACACGATACTGCAGCAGAGCCCAAAGACAAAAATACAGAGCTCTGTATAACAGTTTATTTCCGTTTCCGTTTATTTCAATGGCTTCTGGTGTGCAGAAGGCTGTTATATGTCACTCATGCTGCACAGTTCACTGCTTACTTTGGTCTTGGTGCTGATAGGCTGACTCTTGACTTTGTCATCTTTGCTTTTGGAAATTCTCAGGAACTGCTTTAGATCTCCCTGGCATGAGAAAAGCAGACATAGAGAGCAGTGCGTCAGGTACAAAACAACATTTCTGCACTTCTTCTGCGTTTGTGTCTGTATGTGTGTTAGTGTGAGATTACCAGGTCATAGTACTCTAGGATCATGTAGTGAGGATCCGCCTCCCTGCAGAGGCCCAGCAGGCGGACGACGTTGGGGTGGCTTAGCTTGGCGAACATTTCTGCTTCCCGGCGGAAGTCGAGTTGGAGCTGCTCATCTCTGGTCTGCAGGCTCTTCACAAGAACCACCGTCTCCTCCTCGCCCTCTTCGATTCCCTTAGCTTTGGATAGCAGCACCTCCCCAAACTCCCCTTTTCCTGAGCAAACATTCACGTGACACACAGCAAAATGTGAGCGCAGAAGCGCAATACACTTTTTTCACAGAAAACAGAGATGCATAGACTACTCTACCTAAAGTCGTGATGGTCTGTAGGTTTGTCCGGGGAAAGTGGAGCTTATCGTTGTTGACGTGGCTGTGGCGTTTCTCTGTGGTTGCGATGGTACCCATGTTGGTGAGCGCCACCTCTTCCTGGATCTCAGCAGTGGTGTGGCCGTTCTGTTGGACTGCTCCGCCTGATGAACACAACAAATATTCTACTGGGTCAAAGGTCACAGACGTAGTACAAATATGAATAAATCTGATCGATTTAGAACATGTTTTATATAATATGTTAAAATGCATTGTATATACAGAATATAGAACGGAGGAAACAAACTGATACTTGTTGCTCTGCTCAAAACTTTTTTTTGCCTTTTTACATGTTAAGTGTAATCAATAAAATGAACACAGGGTGGCAGCAAAGATCTTGAAATAGCATACAGGATTATTGTGTAACTGTAACCACAACTTTATCAGCAATCATACCATTAAGGCACTCCATCTCGGGCTCCTCTCCATCCTGGCCCTTCTGCATTCTTTGGGCGTTGCGTCTCTTCTTGCAGTAGAACATGAGTCCCAGGACCACAATGATGTAGGCCACAGCCGCTCCCACCGACAGACCGATTGTTTGGATCATCTTGTAAGGAGCCTTTTCATCCTCTTCAGTCGGGAAATGCACCGGTTTGTCTGTTTGGCACAGGTGAAAATTGGGGCTGACTAAAACGTGGCTAAGAAGTACACTGTGCATGGATTTAAGTCTTACACACAACAGACTGTGTTACCAGAACGCTACAGTGAAAGATGCAACACAGTTGATGGTAAAAGCATCAACTTTAGTGTAAACACGAACGTAAACGTTTCATAGAACAGGATTTTAAAAATAAGATTGGAACAAGCGGATGATAGAAAAGGTATTTGTGGTGAATTTTAACACAGTTAAAACCACAAACCGACTTACAAACATACATACGGTCCTTCCATTTATCTGAGCTGCCCTGTTACAGTCAATTACTTGTCTTTTACAAGGCGCGACAAACATCTAAATTTAATTGTCTCCAAAACAAAAAAGCAAAGCTGGAATACCATCCTGCTACTTTGGGAGAAAATGAGGTGATGTGGGACATGAGTACTAGTGCGTGACTGTAATTTTCAGCTTTAGTCGGTACACAAGGAGCCACAGAGTGCGAAGCTTTATTAGATCCAGCGTCTGCCCGATCCCATCACCTCGGTGACAGCCGTGGCGTCAGAGACGCGCCTGTGGTTATTAACCTGTCCGCACGGATGACAGACAGAGGCTGAAGGTTTAATTAAAGCCTTCATCCTACACTTGTGATTCTGTGCCCATTTGCTCCTGATAAAGCAAAGCCTGTGTATGCAAATATGTACGAGTGTGCCAAACTCACCCACTACATACAGCTGAGCCACGCGGTCTTTGATGCTGCAGCTGTTTCCGGCCACACAGGTATATTTGCCGGTGTCATCCGTAGTCACGTCCCTGATCACTAGGGAGCCATTGGGCATCGTTTGGAACCTGGAAGAAGGAGCGAGACAGAAAAACACAGAGGTCTCAGTGTCCAATCTGAATCTGATTTTATATCTGCATCATTAAAAATCATCTGATTTAAAGATAATGGCTATAATTTGTGCAATTCAGGGTCAAGAAATGCAGTGCTTTCAGAATACATTAATATATTTAGCTAACATTACCAAATTAGACCATCAGGGCTATGATTGGCCCAGCACAGGAAAGTGGGGAAAGCGTGTTTAAATAATAGCTTTATTTGCTCTGGCACGTTCTGACGGAGCAAATGAAACGTGAACTCTCATACTCGTTTGTTTCCAAGGTTATAATTCTATGTTAGCACAAGCTAAATCCACAACGAATGTGTGGAGATGGAGCTTTAATCAGTCGTGTCAACTGTGTAATCCTAATCCATGAAGGCTGAGCTGTGGAGAAGACAAATGTGTTTCGTTTACCTTCTGTTATTACTGATGTCCAGCGGCTTGTCTTTACCCACCCAGTGGATGTGAGGCTTGGGATCGCCCGTTGCCTGACAGTGCAGGATCGCAGTGTGACCCTGGTACACCGTCGTGTTGTCTGGTTCCACCTTGAAGTGAACGTGCACTGTTTGTGCACAAAAAGCACACACACAAACACGCACAGAAACAAACAAATCATATTAATACAACAGTTTAACCACATCTGGGGCGACAGCACCTCTTTTACAGCTTGTGCTGATTGTGGTCACTGTCCTCCCAGATAATCTACAACCCAAACGCAATTCATTAACCAGACTGTAAAAAGGCCACCAACTACACAATAAATGCTGCTGTGTTTGAAACTTAATGGCAATGATCAGTGACCGCCTTGCTATAAAACCACCCTCACATGCACCAAGACCACAAGTCCTCCTGATGTGGGGCTGATGACTAATACAGTAGCGTGGACCCTTTCTTTCACTACTCCCTGCTTCCATGACGATGAGACAGTGGTTTACCGGCTACGGTGAGGGTCACAAAGGCCCGGATCTCCCCCTGGAGGCTGTTGGAGGCGATGCAGGTGTAGTTGCCAGCGTCGCTTCGAGTGACTTTGGTGAAACGGAGCTGGCCGTTTTTCTGCTTGACGTGAGGCGGCAGCTCTCCTCCATCTGCAGGGGGAGCCAGAGAGACACACGGGGACAAGAGCTGGTCTGGTTATCCATGTGGGATTCAAGTGGTTAATTAGACTATTATGGCTACTGCAGATGGAGGAGGGAAGTGATCTGTGGTGATAAATCGCCCTCACATTGTGTTTATTCTACACAGGTTGCTACATATTCTTGCGGAAATGACATTTGTCATCATAAGCATTGAAGAATTAATGCCTGCTAAAGGGTTCTGGGTGAAATATTGCTCAACAGCCATTCCTCATCAGATCTGAAGCTATAGCAAGTGGAATCAGTGGCAGCAGACCTGTTTTGGACCAGCGGATGGTGGGGGGCTCTCTTCCTTTAGCCGAGCACTGGATGGGGATCTCTTTGTCCAATTCCAAGCACTGGGAAGGCTGCGGGGTTGGGGTGAACTTTAGTTTCTCTGAAACACAAGTAAAAGCACAGCACACGTCACACACGGATGACACTAAGCTGACGCAAATCATGTTCAGACATATTTGGGAAAAATGTGTCAACAGGCACGACGAGCACACAGATCTGATGAGCGTAAAAGCTGAGATCTATCAGAGGTTGAGATCATGGCATGTCACACCTTTTATGAGATCAGATAAGAATTGATCATGGAGATACCACGTTACAAATGGAGGCTAAGCTAAAGCTGTTGTGTGTGAGTCATATTTTACATCTCTGTGGGTGTCCTGCAGGGTCCACAGATCCACAACACAGTTATAGAAAACCACGCACACAAGCCCACAGCCATGACCACATCGCATTTATTTTTCATCTCAGCGCCGTATTGCTCATCATTCCCTCGCTCATTACACATCATCTTTATCTCCGGGAAATATCTTCAAATAGATTCGGAGCAAACAAAGGATAATCCACTGTATATACTGATCAGCTAAGTGATTCCCACGCATCTTACCGAGCACAGCGACCTTAGCATATCCCGTCAGCTGTCCACCCAGAGTTTTGGTTTGACAGCTGTACACATGTGCATCATAGACCTCCACATTGTTGATCCTGAGGGTCCCGTTAGGGAATATCTTAAACCGGATGTCCTGGTGAGACAAAAAAAAAGACAAAAAGTTTTAGTAAAACTGTGAAGGTACAAACAGACCAGCTTTCTTCTGTATGTCGTTAAAAGAAAAAGACAGTGAGGAAAGTGAAAACCTACCTCGGGCTGAATGATGTTGCTGCTGCGGAACCAGGTGACCTCAGGTTGGAGGTTGGCTTGAGCGTGACAGTGGAGGTAACCGGGTTTACCTTCTTCTAAATGGCTGTCCTTAGGCATGTCCACCCACACTGGGGGAGCTGTGGACAAAGAGACAACTCTTCAGCTACATATCGCTGCCCTGAAGGAATATCCAATGTGTCAATCACCTAGGCTCACTGAACAGACAAAATACACATTAGCTTCTGTTAGAGGACCCAATGCTCCCAGCATTAATAAACCTACTGTAGGATACATCTGGGATACTGGATGTATCCTGCTAACATTAGCAAGCTTGCGCTCTGCCCTCTCACTTCATGCTCTACGCATCATGCTTCTTAGCTCTCAAGATCCCATCTTCCTTTTAAATGCCTGCAACACCACAGTTACAATCTAAACTTTGATCATCTCTGTGTATACATACAAACGACAAACAACCACTTTAAAAGTACTTTCTGTACTTAGTTAAAGTGAATTTAGGGTGCATTTAAAGTGGTCTTTGTAGGACTTACTGGCCACAGTGAAGGTGACCTCCTGTATCCTGCGTCCAGCCTTATTCTCGGCCACGCAGGTGTAGGTGCCCGAATCTCCCTTCTCCGTGGGACTGAAGACCAGATATTTCCCATCTTGGTGTACTCGGCCCTCTGTGGGCACCCGCTGACCTTCTCTCTCCCACCACACCACTGGCGGAGGTTTGCCATGTGGGGCGTTGCATTCTACCTGCTGCAGGCTGTTCACTGTGAAAACCTTCGACGCCCGGGGCACCATGTCTTCTATTTCTGTAGCGGGAACCAGAGAGAGCGAGCAAATGTTACGAACTGACTTAGCAATTCAAATGCTGACGCTGGTTCATTAGAGGACCGCTAATAATCATCAACCTGTGCTTTAACCTTGTACGAGCCTAAGATCTAAATCAATTAATGAGAAGAAAACACATTTCTCAGCAAATGAAAGAGAAGCAGAGCTGCGAGAAGAGGGAGGGCACTGAAATGAATGAGGCGGAGCCACGATGGGAGCGACTGTTTCAACTTGTCCCTAAACACTGAATTCTACTGTGACACAATCCCCTATAATGCCTGCAGGGATTAGCATCAGATTAGGTGAATTAAGGTATTTAAATGGAGCTGTGGTTCACTGGGTTAAAACTGCAGATACAGTTGTACCTTGTTAATCCAAAACCCTTGGGGGGAGAAAAGGGGCTGCTGGAGAGGGGAAGGAAAAAAAAGTGCCCGGGACATTGAAATGCAAAGAAATTTTAGCCCTGAGCTTATTCAAAATATTTGACGTGCGTGCACTTGCATTTCAAAAAGCTGGCTGATTAGTAAGATGAGAAGATACTACAGTCATCTTGTTGTAGTTTCAACCTCAATGAGCTGTTTTAAAGTTGTTTCAAGAGGTTATCTGGGAAGACGCGGCGCAAGGAAAGAGCCGGCTTTGTTAGTGCATGCACAATATTAAAACAGCTTCACTGTGTTTGGACTTGTATATAATTTGGTTCCCCTTCCTTTTAACTTCTTCTTCTTTTGCACCACCAAAGACTTTTATTTGTTGTAGTCTTAAAATGTCATTTTCACATTACACTGATTTATAACACTTTAGAAACAGTCATCTCATGCAAGGAAAGCTGCAGCGTGTTTTAATGACGTTCGGCATTTCACAACCTCCTAATTACACTGCTCATTACCCTGGTTGAGTCACACTGATGAGTTATCTAATGTAACATCTACTGCTTGAGTAAAGCGAGTGCCAGGTGCTGTTCACTTTGGAGGAAACTTGATGAGTTAAAAAAGCTTGGAAAACAGCTGGACGCTAAGGGGAAACAATATGAAGGGGAAGCAGCAAAATGCTTCTGTACGGCGCGTGGTAGTGGATGCAGCTGGGCCGGATGTCAATACAGGAATGTGATTATCATCGGAGAGATCTGGGCACTAAGTGAAAGCGGCAGAAGGAGGAGGAGGGAGGGAGGGGGGATTAGAGCAGGAGAGATGGAGGGCAGTGTTCATATGTAGCCCGTTCCACTCAGATTATAGGATAACAGGGGTTTCTAATTGTTTACGCTCGAGTTTTGTATGTGTGTACGTGTGTGACGCACCAGCTATGAGGAGGGAGGCCTCCAGCGTAACCTGTGATCCTCTGAGGCCGCGACCGACACATCTGTAGGTCCCCGTGTTCCTGGGCTTGACCTGGGTGATCAGCAGCGTCCCGTTGGATAGAAGGAAGACTCTGTAGAAGAAGAGAAAGAAACAATCTCTCTCAATCACTGATCCACAAACAACATTTCGCACATTCTTCGCAGAGAAAAGCACAGCGGAGAGAAGATTTCTGCACAGATACAGCCAACGAACCTCAAATCTTTCTCAGTCTGCATCTGCAAACCTTTCTTAGAGGTTTCGCTTTGACCTGCAAGTCAACTGCCCGAAAATTTGGACTTTCCATTCTAATTTGGCCCAATTCAGTAAACCCAAGCCATCTGCTGCTCTAAATCTGTAGAGGTAAATGCTAAGAATCTGTCCACGGAAAACAAAGAAACAAATGTGTCCTACATTTTGAGTTAATTAAAAAGAAAAAAAATCTCGTGCTTCAGGAGGCCTGTCCTGACAGCTGGCCCCTGGAGTCTATCAGGCCGATGGGAGTATCAGTGTCAGTGATGGACAGAATGAGGAGTAATTAAAGGCAGACCTTAAGCCAGCTTCGGGGATGACAGAAAAGGAGCTGAGCATCCGGCACAGCAAAAACAGAAGATCCCAAGTCACTGCAGAGCTCATGGGAAAAACAAATACTCGGAGAGGAAAAAGGAAAGCCACTGCAGAATGATCTGCATTCCCTCAGAAGAGTTTTCCAAAAGCGGGGATTCCTATAAGAATATCTAGTTCCACAGTGGATTCCCTCAGGAAAAGTGAGATTTCTGTGTCATCCCTTCTTCTTTGTTTAGGAGAAAGAGGGAAATGAGCTTTGGGAGCTGGTGTACATTTCCACCTGAGAGACGGAGAACTAGTCTGTGGAAACAGGCCAAAATAACTAGAAAACAAAATGAGCAAAGAGCGATTTTCAAAGGCAATCACGAGTATGGTTTCACACGTTTGACCCGTGGGGCAGAAACTGGCTGCAAAAAAATAGCCTTAAGCTCCAGATGGTGTGTGTGGGGGTTTTTTTTTCTTGGTTTCACACATTTGGAAAAACAGTCTACACTAGTTATTCATTCATTCGCTAGGGGAGGTTATCTAAACAGCCTAAGTGCAGACACAGATGATATCACTGCAGAGAGCTGCGTAACTTAGGGACTATAATCAGCCCAGATCAATAAACTAAATCACACAAAACACCAGGCTGCTGTGGAATAACCTAGCCACAAAGAGGTTAGGCTTCCATGCTTATTACTGAGTCCTCATCACTGCCTAGGTGACCAAACCTGCCTCTGACAGGCTCATTACACAAATGACTAACTATTGATATTGGAGTCATTCACCCTGCCTAGCTCAACGAGCACAGTAATCACTTCAAAATAGAAAAGCAGGATTGTACTCTACGTGTGGAACGGGCTCATGTATAAGCATGAGGCGCTATGAAAGCTGGCATGATATATAGAAATTTATTATGAAGTCCTATTTATAAAGACGGGGGATATGCTGGTAATCTGAGTGTAGCTCGAGGGTCTTTTCCTCTCAGAGCGTGGACACTGGAGACCTGCAGACTTCTCTGATAGGTTACAGAGAATGGGTTTGTTCCAGTGATGTGCAGACTGAAGAAAAAAAACTTTACCGTGCTTTTTTCCCCAGTAATAACATTCCTCAATGTGCAATTTATCTTGAGCTTTGTGTTGAAACAGCACATAGAGAGGCGAGAGCCCGATGCTGGGGTTCCACCTCATCGGGCTCATAGGAATACCAATGGCTGCACACTAGGGCTGCCACAAACGATTATTTTGATAGTCGACTAGTCACCGATTATTTTTGCAATTAGTCGACTAATCAGATCATCATCCATTGGACGTACAGCGTACAGCTTATTGCACCAGCAGCATCTGGTCTTATATAACTATCATTAGCTTACAGCTTGAAGTGTTTGTGCTAACTAAAAATAAAGACAAGATGGTAGTTTATTAATTTTTAATGAAATTTGCAGATTGTTTCGGTGAAGTTTAATAAACTCCTTGCTTTCTAAAATATAACAGGACACCGGAGTATATTATCCAGCGTCTCAAACTTCTGATGATCAGCTGTCTGCTTGAAGTTTATTTAGCTGTGCAAAAACTATAACTTTAATCTTAGCCAAACCGATTTACTCAGGAACAAATAAAATACTAAAGAAAGCCAAACAATAACATTTTAAGTTATCTAAGTGACTTATATATCATGTTTAACCTGAGTAGCGAAAGACAGTGGTGGGTTTGAAAACGATTTGCCGGAACTAGTGGGTAACAGACGTCTCCGAAAACGTCGGAGAGCTTTTGAAAATATGTGGTGTCTTGATAAACTGAGCAGATATTTGAGGTTTACACAGCTACATTCTCGCCTGAAAATATGTTAAACGTTTATTTTGTGACCCAGAAAGAATAATAAGAGTAAAGTTAAAACTAACTAGCTGCCGCCATTGTTGACAGCTGCGCTATGAATTCTGGGACACAGCTTCTTCTTCTTCGGGGTTTAACGGCAGCTGGCATCCTTGTACATGCAGTGCTGCCATCTTCTGTTTCAGTCCGTTATTACACCCTTAAATCCTACTACTCATTCCTGCGTCCTTTGTGATCTTACAAAGCTTCAAACGATGCGTCGACTATTAAATTAGTCGTCGACGATTTTAATAGTCGACATAATCGTGACTAGTCGACTAATCGTGGCAGCCCTACTGCACACTCAGATACACAGGAATCATGCTTATATGATGGTAAGGAGAAGGAAGAGGGGTGAAAAGGGGGTGGATGCAAGATGGAAGAGGAGGAATCGTAGTTAAGATGTACAGCGCTGAGCAAAAGCCTTGAGCCACATCTCATTTCTTTATATTTTACTAGAAAAGATATATAATAGGTAGAGTGGTTTAGTTAAACATACATAAGCATAAATGGAAATAAGGTATATAAGGCAAAAACAGCCCAATTTATCAAATTATCAGTCACTGTTTGGTGTGACCACCTTTATTCTTCAACAGGTCTGGGCTCTCGGGAGGCCAATCCATGACTGATAGTGTTCCAGTGTGTGTTCTTCTATCCAGGTGTGCTTTTACTGCATTGGCAATGTGTTGGGAATCATGCTGCAAAGCCTGTACTCTCTAGTTCAGGCTTTCTTTCACCACATTTTACAGATGGCTGTAGGCACTCACGACAGCCACACTTCCACTGAGGCCATTTCTGATGAGGCGTCAGTAAACAGTAGATGGATCAACAGAAGGGCCAGATGCATTTCTCAAGTCCTGCACATGCCTGTCACTTCTTTCCTCCTTCTGTCCAGTTTCCTCAAATTTGTAAGAACACACATCAAACTGTGCTGAAATATGATTCACTTTGTTGGTGTGGAAACACTATTTTATCCCTGAAACTGTCATCATTTTTTTTTCTTTGCTCGGTTATCTCTTATATATAAACACTACACTGGTTCATCCCTGGAATTAGGTGTCTTTTGTGTGCTTGAATGATTCATATGAATGTTAAGGGGCTTAAGAAACAAACCTTCCTTTGAAAATGGCCATGGACAAGGGGAAAAAAGTCAAATAGGAGCCAATGTCGAAAGAAAAATTAAAGTCTGGAGAACTATTGCTCAAGGTCACTTTAATAAATTATACCAAGGTCTTGCTCCTTGAAGGAAGAATAATAAAGAAATGAAAAGTGACTCACGACTTTTACACAATACTGTATGATGAGAAACAACAAAGTGACACAGAGGGAAAGATTTAGCACTCAACATACCTGGACTTGTTTGCCAGCAGCTCGTTTTCGTGGTACCACTCCAACGTGGGCGCCGGCTCTGCAGTGAACTGGCAGTGGAACACAGCCTCCCCGTTCCTCACTACCACCTGGTCCTCAGGAGTGACCACCGGCCGCGGGAAGCTCTTATCTGTTAGAGAGGTAGAACATCTGTATGATTACAGGCAACGGACCATCAAGTTCCATCTGCGTGGACGCTCGTGCATCACACCAAACTACTCCGGCTTTATTAAAAGCTGCCAACAGCAGCAGGAGGCTGGTGAGCCAGCAGTGTTCAGGTGGCAGTGTGTCAACACCACAGGGGCCCCTAGGACAGACTTAATGAGGTCAGAAAACAGAACCAGCAGCTTCCCTGCCTTTTCTCTCTCTCTTTTTTTTTCGCTCTTACAGATCGTAGAATCACACATAAGAGATAATCCTTTTCTTTTCTGCAATGGTCCATAAACTAGTTATTCCTGGAAAACAGGGTTAGAAACAGCTCCACAGGAAAGAAGAAAAACTCAGTGCAAAATCCACAAACCCCAGTTTTAAATTGCATATTAAATCAATCACTGAGTTTTAAATGACCTGAAAAATGCTTCCGCTGCTGCATTTTTCCTTATGTTCACTTTCATTTGGCCCTTTCTACCAGCCACAAGCAGACCTCTCAGTGTTAGCCAACACTGCTCAGACCTGCCAAAACTTCAGATTAAGTCTGGTACAACCTAAAGGAGGAGTAATAGCTACACAGATTTTACTAAATTGTTACACTCCGGATGCAAAGCAGAAGGACGTCGAGTTAACGCACACACACTAGGAAGAGATCGGGAAAACACGTGAGTATCAGCAGAGCTGCTGAAGGAATGGTGCCAGTAGCAGTTATAGGACATTACGAGTGGTTTGAGTGAAGATAAAGAAAGGCGTGCATTCAGAGCACACCTGGCCCACCCAGGACGTCAACGGGAAGCCTCAGCCTACGATCTGAGAGCATGCACTGAAAACCAGTTTAAATCTGTCAGCCTTTTCCTTAAGGTTAAGCCCTATAGAAGAGCAGAGGGTGGTGACACCGTAACCTGAAACTGAACAATTATCCTTTCTTTCTCAACCCAGGTGCTAATCCGATGTCTCTGTGTTGCAGGTGGCTATGTGAAGCGGAACAGGGCGTCAGGTTTCTAATGCTGATTGGGTGCTGTGCTGCAAACCTTATACACGGGGGAGAAACAGAGCAAACAACACGACGAGAGCTTGTAGGAAAGAACCTACCTGTAGAATAAACTGTAGCAGAGGTAGTTGTTGTTAGACACACGGAGGAGACCCTGATGCTGAGGGAGCTGCTGTTATTGTTCTTTTAAGACATGTTACAATATTGTATGTGTGGGTGGTGTGGGAGGAAGTCGCTAACAGACTTAAAGGTAATCACATTACACGCACTGTAACTTTTTTCTGCTTCCTGCTTTCTCTCACCACTAATGCGCTTTAACCACACACACCTGGTCGTCTCCATTTCCAGGTGCGGAAATGTGGGAAACTCACTACATCCTGAAAACCTTTGATTAGTGACCTACAATCAATTAGTGGATCGAGTAGCACACCTGACAGCAAAGTAAAATCAATATGGTATCATCTTACAGCCCTAATGTTTCTCTATAATATATCATATGTCAGTTTTATATTCTTGCAGATCTGATATTTGTTGCACAAGGTCACACACACACCTATAATGTTAAGAGTGTAGTTGGTGTTACTGCAGACGTGCCCAGCTGCATTTTTGGCGCAGCAGTAGTACAGGCCATTATCATCCGGACTGGCATTCTTGAAGGTGAGCGTCCTCTCTTTATTGTTGATCTGATGAGTTTTCTCCGTCAGCTTCACGCCGTCCTTGAACCACTGGCATGTCGGCCTGAGAAGCAGCAGGATGAGGAAGAGAAAGAGGAAGAGAAATCGTTCTGAATACCGTCTCATAAACCTGAATTTTGATCTTGAAGTGGGAGGAGACTCACCGGGGATGTCCATCAATATCACAGCTCAACGTGACCAGCGAAGAGTTCTCCATCTCCCTGTCAGAGACGGGTTCCTTCAAAATCACACCTCCGCTCTCCAACCCTGCAGTGATAGAAGAGGCAGAAAAATCCCGTAAGTGATGGAAGGGAGCACAAGAGGACAGGGGGAACAGCTGAGGAGAGGGACAGGAGGAAAAATTGAGTTAAGTGGTCGCCCTGTCCTCATGCGACACATGACGACGCTAATGAGTGCAGCAGGGACGAGGGGAGAGCGGGGAACATCGCTGCGACAGCACTATGACTCCACATCTACCACATTAGTGGGTCAGCTTACATCAGCATACCACAGTCCTGCACTCACCACAGTAATTCAAGTCCTTGAGGCGCTTTTCAAATGAAAAGTTCATTAACTGCTAATAGCAACACTCTGCTGTCAGAGCGGCCCATGAAATAAGGCAGCAGTGAACATGTTGTGACAAAGCACCTGCTAGTTATAATTTTAGTAATCCTTCAATTGAGCGCCCATCAAAAAAAAAAACAGTTCTTCAAAACTAATTATGTGTGTTTACATTATTGCATCAAAGGAGAAATGAATGCCACAACAACGCGATGAAAGACAAGAAGGCTGATCGCTTGCGTCTCGGTGATAGATGAACAAAAGAACAAAGGAAGAAAAACAGATTGTGGGAAAGTGATCCGCATTAGTCCCATACATGGAAGCAAGCTTTTGCAGGCAGAAACAAAGAGCACATTAAGGATTTCGCCCAGTACACATGTGCAGATAGTGTGTCAAACCTGACATCAACAAAGCTTTCCTTCATCCTGCTCAAGTCCAAGATTCTTCAACATGTTCAGGTTGGCGAGACAGATAAAAAGTTGTTACATAGAAAGACAAAAGCTAGCTAGTGACAGCTTAGATTTAGCTGCAGTACCATCTTAGCACACCTTGCTGGAATTCCCCTTCTCCCACTGTTGACTACACAAACACTTGGTGTTTACACTGAATGAGAACAAGGGCTAATTGTTATTTACGTGACAGTATAAAGGCTGAGGTATGATGTGCAGAGACTGTGTAAACACTGCGGTTAGTGGGTGAAATCACTGAGAGAGCATGTTTGTTTCGGTTGCCCCCGATTTCTACACGAGTCCGTGGGGGTTTTGTGTATGTATGCTGTGCGTGTATTAGTGTAAGACATCCCACTAACGCTGCGCCATTCCTATGGCCCTTGGCTGAACAGTGCTGCTGCAGTGTGGATCATGTATGAAATATGCATGGTATGAGCCCACCTGAGAGAGCGATGGGGAGGGAGGGAGGAAGGACGCAGCACCCCTGTGAGGTCACAAGGGGCGCTAGAGGGAAAACTGTCACAATGAATTACTCAGGAACTGGCAGTGCTGTGCAGCCTGAGGGGATCATGGGAAACCATCTCTACAGCAACAGGGCTTCCATTCTCCTTCCTTATATCCCATCTGAGCCGTGCACTGCTCATTACCTCCCTCCTACCACAGACGGCCGACAACAGTGTGTGTGTGTGGAAGCATAGCTCAGCAGTGGAGCAAGTATGTGCGTGTGTTTATACATATGTTTGTACATGCAATGGTGTATGCGAAACACAGCTGACGATGCTCTGCCTGCGAGCCTGAGTGCATGTGTGCAAGTGTCCTCAAATATCTGACAGTTCAGCAGATGCAAATTAGTTGTGTGTCTCATTCAAGGCCATTCCAGGCAATAGCTCCACTAACTCGAGGAGGAGGAGGTAATGAAGGGCAACTGCGCTATCGAGGCCTAAGGCCCGACGCTCAGACCTGTTATTAGCGAACTGAAAGCAAAAAGCGACCCACAAAACCAGACGGGGAGACGATGAATCACTGAAGACGGAGAGTGGGTTCAGTATCAGGGAGGGTGTCATCTGAATTCATGTATCAGATGCTCATTTGCATGTTCAGGAATAAAACAGCGAGCAGCACGAGAAATACCAGACGCACTGTTTGGCTAATCAGAGCCTTCAACAGAGATTTGCAAACAACAGCAGACAACACACTCTGCCTTGTGTATCTAAAGTTTCTACCAGTCCTGACCTATTTTCTTCTGTGGCACGTTAAAACCGATTCTGGCTATCCACTTAATTTTCAGTTTGACCTGGATTTTCTTTCTTTCTTTTTAAACCAGCCTCACGTTCTTACCACTCACAGCTCAGGTTTCTCCAGCTGTCCGCTCGACAAACAGAAGGCACTCTTTCATAACCTATTAGTGGCAAATGCTTCCCCATAATCCCTCTCAGAATGCATGACTAAGTGTTGGAGCGGGCCTGGCAGCTAACGGCATAATTAGGAGCCTATAATTATTATGTTGGAGGCAGAACAGGAAGCGCTATCAACACGGGGATGATAACGGATGAACGTGAAGATATCATCAAGACAGATGATCGGACGGCTCGTTCAGTCATCACTCTGAAAAGCAGCTGAATGTGTGTCCGTCTCTTTCACTCAGTGAGCTGATTCGTTGCCATAGAGAAGGGTTTCTGCAAAACGGCTGGGGATTTCATTTGATTGACAAAACCATATGGGGATGAAAATAACCAAAACATATGGCATAGTGTCCTCGTATTGTAAACATTGCTATAAAACCAAAAAACCCCAAAAAAACAGTGGTGTGGCAGATTCCAGGGGAAAATTGTTAACTGAGCCAGCTCGGTGTTAGACGAGGTGTCAGATTTTATCAGCTGTGGCTGACAGGGGTCAGCAGGCCAGGCTGCAAACTGCAGGGGAGAGATGCTGCTGCAGCGACAAGACAGAGACAGGAGGAAGGAGGAGGAAAAATGAGACGCTGACACAGGAGCAAAGTCACTCTACAGGAGAGAAGCTGACGGATGGAGCCCGGGTCATTAAACATGAAGAGCTGCGTTTTGTCAGCTCACAAAAGACAGCAAGAAAAAAAAAAAAAAAAACATCCTTCTGTAGGAACTGTGAGAAACGAAATGGGGGAAAACTAGAGCTGTACTCATGGTCTGTACAGACTCTTTAAAAATGTGTCTGCTGAACAAATGTGGGTTAAGGACACATGCTGTGTGACTAAGCCAAGACGGCGTGCGCATGCCTACTCACGCGCGAGTGACTGAATAGGGAGGAAAATGTGTTTCTACTCAATCTTCTCCTCATTGCTGCGTGCTGCTGTATGACACTGACATCCAAAAACACCGTCCGTGTGTGTCTTCTGAAAGCCGTGCCTCCAGGAGCAACAAGCATGCTGACGAAAGCGACGCCTGAGCCCGGTCTCGCCATGGAGACCCAGTGACCGGGCGGGACAAAAGGGTGAAGGGGGCGCGGAGGGGGGGGTTAAAACCTCTATTGGTGAAAACAAGAGGGGGGATAATTACTCTGAATAATTCTCAGCTGGCAGGACTTGCCCACCCACCATTGAAAGGAAAAATAAATTAACCCTCTCTCGTCAGTGGGGGAGGGGCGGACGAATGAACTCCAGAAATGTCCCTGATACAGTACATATGGAAAACCCCACCACCACCACCCCCTACAGTCCACATTCACTACCAAGCACGCAAAGTAGCGTACACATGAGTGAGTGCACGGTCAAGATTAATGCCAGAAGACGTCTACTTTAAAGCTGCACGAGCTTGACCGCTTGTTAAAACTGTATATGAGTGGAAATATGACAACAGCCACCATAGCGTGGTCTGATCCACTTAAAGTGAGCCGGACAGCCAAACCGCAGATAATGATGCAGAGGTAAACGTGTTGATACGCACACACAGACGTAGCATCCGAAAGTGGTTAGGGATGATTTACTATTGCAGTTTGAGCATCTGGTTGAGAAAAGTGTGCACTAAGCTCTTAAATAACATTGTTTCTTGTTCGTAGATGTTTGTTATCTGAAGCTATGCCTGAGGAATCCACTTATGTGATTTCTTATCAAGCTGACTCAGGCTATTACCATTTTTACAGGAATGGTAATGTGCGGTGCATTAATAACTTCATAACCAGCATCTCAGCTGTGTGCCGGTTTCTTAGGTTGTCTGTAAAAAGTGCCTAATATGATGCTCCAACATAAACCACCGAGAATCCATTCATTCATTGTCATCCATGCATCAAATAGAGTGAACGGGGACACCGTGGACAGGTCGCCTATCTGTCACAGGGCCAACACACAGAGATAATCACGCACACGCTCTCATTCACACCTACGGTCAATTTAAAAATCACCAAATAACTTAGCCAAATGCATGTGTTTGGACTCTAGGAGGAAGCCAGAGTGACCGCAGAGAAACCACACAGACGCGGGTGAACATGCAAACCCGACACAGAAAAGGCCCAGACTGGATTCAAACCCAAGACCACCTTGCTGTGAGGCAACAGTGCCGCAGACACCGCTGTGTCTCTAGTTTTTTATTGACTGAACAGCGCCCCCAGTGGCAGTCAACAACAGAAAGTCTCTTATAATGACTCCTGTAACATTCTTAACTTTACATCAAAATCACATGTTTACAGACTGGTACCAACAAAGTCTGTGCCCCAATTTTTGTGAGCTAAATTCAGGTCTTTAATTGGTCCGTTGCTCAGCACTCTATGGCAGTTTAGATGTAGCTTGCTAACTTAGCTTGGTAGCATTAGCAGACAACTTAGCAGCCAGTTCTCGCATCCAAACGTACGCACAGACTTCTAGAAAAATCTATTTACAAAAGCAAACTAATGTTTATTACGATCGATGTGTGTCATGAACCGGGACCAGACTGTGCAGCGTCAGCGCTCACGTCAAAGAACGGGCACATTTGTGTGAGCCCGACTGCTATCTACACCGATCAAAAAGGTACGACCACTCTTATATAAACATTTCCACGGTTAAATGAGTTCAGCCTATTTATATTGCATGCCCTTCCTTTCAAGAAAACTATGCCTTGCTTTTCCAGTGCGTGGGAATGTTAATGGCTTGGCAGATAATGCAGTTTATTCTGCTCTGGAGAACTGGTGCTTCATGTCTAACTTGTTTCTTTTCTATTAAGTCTGTGGGAGTAAGTCGGTTGAGCTTCATTCACACACTAGATCATGTTCAATTGCAACACATGTGAGCGGTTCCCGTCAGATCGGACAGGGTTTGGGAAAAACCGATGGGCCTCTTTGGTCTTTTGGCTACAACTGCAAGCACTCAGAGAGAGACGGTGCTCGACATCACACGCCTCAAATATCCACTTGTGGAGACACATCATAGAGAGGGAGTTAAACCGCTGCTCTCTCCCTCCATCCGTCTCTCAGTTTACAACTAGGAGGTCTGGACACTCATCTGTTCTTGTAATCACCCTTTGAACAAGCACCATCACAGCAAAGACAAACCTCCAGGCTGAATGTCGCAAGAGAGGGGAACATATTCCAGATGGAATCATTTTTCGCCCGCTTTGCCTGCTTTTTTTTTTCCTTTCCCTCTTTCTACCATCACTGAAAACTCTGTTTGTATGACACAAAGGCTTTACAGTAACAACTGGTACCTGAGGGCCTCTGACGAGACCCAAACAAGGTTGTTATTTATCCCAAACAGAGCTGTGCAGAATTTCCCGGCTTCCTCTGCTCTGAAACTTAAGCGGGTCACTGAGGTTTGGTTATGAGGCTAAATAACAAAATTAAGACACTAGCGTGCTTCCCCTTAATTTGACAACACATTTAGAAGCTGAAGATGTGAAAAGCATGACACAAATAAAAAAAACTGGAGCAGACAGACCTGTGCTAATC
Organism: Aulonocara stuartgranti; assembly: GCF_965226115.1. Lineage (NCBI taxonomy): Eukaryota > Metazoa > Chordata > Actinopteri > Cichliformes > Cichlidae > Aulonocara > Aulonocara stuartgranti. The sequence continues at coordinate 11,035,393 of NC_138949.1, forward strand.
TAAACCGAAATAATTATACTGCTTTAAGGTGAACTAGACTGTTCAGTAATTTCCTGACAAAAAAGCCCTTTCAGAGTATATGGGAAAGAGAGTGTTACACAACGGAGAGGAAAGACAAGCAACAAAAAAACACATGCTTGGTGGCGCACATATCCAGTTTCCTATAGAGAGGAGAAGCCACGAAGAATAAGGCAACAAGGTGGAAACATTCCTTCAGCTTACACTACCCCGTCATCTTATACTGCAACTTTTGTTTGGCTTTTTTGATCCAGAAACTGGATGCACACCCTTGTTGCCATTATGAAACCCTGTCAGTTGGTAATTTTCACTTAAGAGGGTTGTTTTATTTCCTCCGTCAAAGGAAGGGAAAATGGCCTGAAACTCAACACTCACACTTGATATTGAAGGAGGCGTTGTTGGAGTGGAGCGCTTCTCCTGTGGCCGTGTTTTCCGCAACGCACTCGAAGTTTCCTGCGTCCAGCCGCCGATCCACGGCGCTGAATTTGAGGTTGCTGCCCTCCTGGAAGCGCCTCTCGCTGTTCTCCAGGGGCTGGCCGTTGTGAAGCCAGCTGTATCTGATGTCGGTCGGATCGCTGACCTCGCAGCGCAGCATGGCGCTGCGGCCGTGCAAGGCATCCTGGGATTTGGGCTCCTTGGTGAACTGAATGGCAGCGGCCTGGATGGACAGAACTGGAAAGGAGGAGAAAAGGGAGAAAGAGGGGAAAGTCAGATTAGAATGGGGCTGCTGTTAACGTTTTACTGCTTTTTCCGTTCATTAAGTGTACGCCATAGCAACCACTTAGCCCTGTGGAGGAATGTGATGTTTAGACAATAATGGCTGTGAATTATTTTCTCGTAAAATCATCAGCCTCTGCGCCGGGGGAAAATACCTTCCCTGTTAGATAGACTGATGTGAGTGGGTGCTCTGACACTCAAACATCACACGCCCACGGTCACATGCTGTCATCGGCTCAGGAAGACGCGTCTCTTAAATTAGACGTGATGTGCTTCGCACACAAAGACACAGCCTCACGTACACTTGAATCTTTTATTGTCCCTCGTGGTGCTGCGGACAAGATTTGTGTGTGAGACATGTTTTATGCTCTACTAATCCACGTCTCAGAAGATTATCGGTCCGTTCAGTTTTGTTTCGTGCTCTCAGTTAAACGTGAAAGTACCGTTGTAGCACAAATCACAAAAGTCTCTGCCAAACAGACGGAGGAAACAGAAGACAAAGCCGACCCACTGTTTGTATACTGTTGTGAAGCATATGTGAAATTTGGATTCATCACTTCATAAGACAGCTCTGATTTTTAGTCCATTTCTTTGTAATTCATCATACAACAGGCTATTCAGTGGTTTCTTCACAGCCACCCTCCCACTGACGCCATTCCTGATGTGGCTGCAGTCAACAGTAGATGGACCAACACTAAAGGGCCAGACTGATATCTCATGTCCTGAAACAACATTACTTCCAGATGCTGTTCATCTGCTGCATACATCTGTAGGTCACCCACTTTCCTGAAATTATTTCTTCAAATTAAGTGTTTTTGTAACATCCAGTTAGTAACAAAATGCCTAAAGATACAAACATTTGTTTAGATCTGCTACAGCTTCTTGTGTCCTCTGCTTGTCCAGCTTCCTCAAATTTTTTTAAGGACATACTGCACACCGTTGTTGACATATGCACACTTTTCAGCCAATAGCTGACCAGCATTTGTCACAGATTAAACCCAAAAAAGAAAGATTAAGTGTTTTTGTAACTGCTGCTAGTAACAAAGTGCCTAAAAATGTTTTTTTGCTAAGTTGATTGTTATGTACTATGTGTAGACAAAACTTTTTGACAGTACAGTCGGTCAAGTTAAAAAGAACACACTGATACTACATAATATTTTATGACTTTATACAGATTCAGATCACGAAACTTGTGTCCCACAGCTGGTAGTTTCTACCCTCATTTAAATACAGTCATGCATATCCTTACCAGACTATTGTGTCTACCTCAGAGTACCAACATCATGGGAAGTATTTTTTTCCTCTCATTCAATTCAGTTTTGTTTATACTGTAAATCTCGGTTCACTAATATGTTTTTTATGACAAACTACACTCTTTATTGTTGGCAAGTGTAAACATACAGATGACATTATCAGAGTGCACCTGATTTAAACTCAGCAGCTGCCTACTAGTTTGAACAACCACCATAATGAAACACTTATCAATAGCCATCTGCAAAGGTTGTCGAGACAGGCCCTCATGAGCCCCGTATAACACAATGTTATCCTGCCTGTCTGGGGTTTGTTATGATAAGTAACGGTCCACCACCAGAGTTGATTAACCATACCTACACCTGTGTGACGGCGTGTGTGTCTGCCTGTGTCTGGCTGGAAAAAAAAGGTAGATCTTTCAATAAAGTTAAATCAAGGAAGATGTTGATAATGAGCCAATGAAATGCTCCCATCTTTGACCCTCTAACATGCCACCGCTCCTGTCCTGCAGGTGGTTAGCGCTGACAGGCAGGTAGGCGGGAAAAGACACAGCGAGTTAGAAAGGATGGTCAAACAAGACTTCCATTCTGGTGAGCCTGCAGTAAGGTTCAGGTTCAGTGTAAATCAGATTGCCTTATATGGCCACAAGTATTACTTACAGCATTTCAAAGAAAACAGTGTGTCAGCTTAAGTCATGGACTTTTATTTGCATCAGCAAGACCGAAATCAGAAAATTCCATCTAAATGTTACATGAAAGGTGGGCAAATAGCCTTCAATTGCTAGGAAGGTTGTGCAAAAGCACGCTGGAAAATAAACTTGTCTCTCCAAGGCTCAAGCGTGCCGACTCTGACAAGGTCACGGCACCGCAGAAGATCAGAGAAAAGATTACTCGTAGAAATGCTAAGCAACAGCTCTCAACACTGACATCAAATAAATTGAAGCAGTACTTCTTTAAAATCCAGAGAAAAACAACTGAATATTTGAGACCATCGTATAAACCTTTTCGGTCGCCAGTAAAACCTCGGCTCTGGCTACACCTTTATCAGCTGGTTAAAATAGCTAAGAATGGAGGGCTCAATGACTGTATGCTTTCATTTTGTCATTTTCCATTTGAATAGACTCTTGTTTTTTTTATTCTTCTTTGGGGAATCTATTTTTATATAGACGACTTCATCGGTTCTAGCAAAGACACCAAAGGCCCGATGATTGGCTTTTACTTTATCTCGAATCATTCCTCCATGACCAGCTTCTGCATAATTTTCACTCAGTTTTTGATATATGATCACATCTACTTTTCAGTTTTTTCCTCGTGACTTCATGCCAGACATAATAATCATAAGAAGTCACGCTCTGATACTATTATTCAGGCAAAAAAATATTATTGAGCAAAAATACTTTTATTGTATTTCTTTCAGCTTCTGAAATGTATGATTTCTTCTTTTTCACTGATTAACAATTAATAATATTTTGACATAGTTAATAAATCATTTCCCACAGACTCTGAAACGAGCTCTACCATGAAGGTTCCCCATGATTTATTGCACAAAGGGTTGTAACAACTCCTCGTCTGTATAAGCAAATGGTCTCCAGCAATTCTCCTGTGGGACTGAGAATTTGTTCCATCTGTGCAAAACTGGGATAAAAGGTAGCAGATGGGCTGGAAACACCAGCGAAGTCATCCTCGCCATCCACCTCAGACAATCTATGCTCGCAGACAGCCTTCCGCCTCCGTGCCAAGCCTACAGCTGGGGTGCGAGGTAGCATGCCAGCTTCCATCACACCGAACCTCCTCTGCGCAGCAATGTTACGAGCTTTGGCGGAGGCACACGCGGTTGATGGTTTCATTTGAGATGCTCGCTGACAAACAGCGCGAGTTTGTGAGTTTAGAACCACGCAGACGCAGAGGGAACAACTTCCGGAAAAAGTCCCGGCAGATGCGGCGCAGACAGATAAGGCGTTTTCACATTCCACGGAGTGACAGACGTGAGAGTGAGGTGGGTAGAGTGAGGCGCGCGAGTCTGCCAAGTTTACTGTACTGAACAAACAGAGAAGGTGCCGTGACCTACATCTATCAAGCGCGCTCCAATCCTGCTTCTCTAAACTGGCGCAGAAGAGCAGACTTCAAGGGCACACGTGCACAAACAGTATAAACACAGTCATGCACACAAAGCATCACAACTGCCATCCCTGTTCTTGTCTTTTACCTTCACTTTACTCACTCAGGAACCCAAATTTCACTGAAGTTGTATCAGTCTGGCCAGATCGACACAGATAATTTAGGTCACGCTTTTCAGTGAGTCACAAGAGGGCTGCAGAAAAGAGGAATGCTCGGATATTCGCTGTGTGGCATTTGGGATAGATAAGCAGGGTAAATGCTATCCAAACTCAGACTGAGGGCCCTTCAAAGAGAGAGCAGTTGAAAGGGAGAGTTGCAGATAAAAGGCAAAGAGAGTGAGACTGAGGAACACAGGACGGGACTGTTCTTATGACAAAAAACATTCAACACAAAGAATGCTGCGACTAGCAATGTGCCATCAGAAGGAGTGAGAAGGAACGTCACACGGTAGCAAACCTGCAAGTAAACAACGCACCACCGTCTTTTGGTCAAGATGCAATTAGCAAAGTTTTAACAAACCAATATATCCATTAATGACGCATTAGTGTGTTATTTTGGTTTAGACCGCTCGTTTGAACAAAAAACTACATTTTATACTCAAGTTTTCATTTTAAAACTTGCTCATCAATAAAAGTTCTTTTCACTCACGAACTCTGTTCAATTTCTGAAAAATCGTTTGGGATATGTTTCCCAAAATGTGTGCAATTTCTGTACAAACAAGCCGGGATGTTTTCAACGAAATTCTTTCTCATATGAATCACACAGAAGGAAACGGTCCGCTTCACACATGTTCGCCTTACTGGAAACGCTCTGTGTGCTTCAGCTGAAGGAGCTGCCTGATCAGCAGCACACGTGACATTCACTCACAAACACTGGATGAATATTTGGTGCTCTGTCATCACATCGGGATCACACGTGTCACGCATTTGCGTTGCCATATGACTGGAAAACCTCGGAGTTCAGGAGCTGCAGTGTATGAGTGAAACAAATTCTGCATGTCCTGACATATGAGAAGCGTAAACAGTGTTGAAAAACTGATACCTAAAGTTTCTACTATTCAAATACTTTTTTTTTTAAGCTAGAAAGCCATTAAAACAGTGAAATATCTTTCAGCCCGCATCCACAAAAATACGCCTCGGCTTCGATACCGATCAGCAGCCCAAAAAACTTGCAGCCCTGTTAATATTTCACGTCAATCACAGCACATGGGTGTTTTTGACACATTTCAAAACAATTCCTCAGAATTCAACTGACGTATCTGGAAATAAGTCGGACGAGACAGAAACTGGGTTAAAGATATAGCAGGAAACTGCTGAGAGGGTGAAATATCTGCACACGGGGATTCGCCTCTTCAGCTCACTGCACTGCCGACCCCATTAAGCCTGGCACGGCTGTCATGGCTGTCAGGTGGGAGTCGCCTTTAAGTCAGCCTGACAGCCAGAACCCACCATAATAGGTTCATCTGAAACTCACCGCCTCCTTTCTTTCTGTCTCTCCCAACTTTGTTTGCTGGCACTGACAGGCAGGGCTGGCCGAGCCGATTCAGTTTTCAAGAACAGATGCAAGATGCAGACGGAAGATGTGTGGGCAAAATCAGTGTTCTAATAACACAATCTAATGAATACAAACAAGATTTCACATTTCTGCATTTAAAAAGAAAAATGAATTCTTTGAGATGAGCAGCATCAGAGATGTTATCAGTGACAAAAACCTGCGATGAGCACTGTGTGTTTCCACCAGGCCATCACACCACAATGTTATCTCTGAAAGTTTCCCCAAACATGCCTCTGCAGGGTGACGACATCCAAGGATGACACACGAGCCCGAGGCTCCATGAGGTTAAAGAGAGACACACACAGGAGCCACAAATACGTGGCACCAGACACACACCCACTGTGGGAGCTCGAATAGCCCCATATGTGTGCGGTTTAACAGCTTCTCAGTGGACCGTGTCAAAGCGAGACAGCTGCGCTGAAATGTTTGCAAATGACAGGACAGCAGAACAAGGAGCCTTGGAGTCGCAGAAATGAGTGCTGCTGACGGCGCGTGAGACAGTGATTGGAGCGTTTGACATTAGACATTAATCTCAATCCTTAAAGTGACACGCATATCACAGAGTCTCAAACATTCAACTGCAGCTGATACGCTGTATCCAAGCAAAACACTGATAAATATTTAAGACGTTAAAGGTTCTGTAATTCAGCCTGTTTGCTATTAAAATATACAGTGAGGTTATTATGTCCTCAGAAATGTCAAAAAATTAAAAAGGTAAACAAAGGTGATCAGCAGGTGATGAATTATTTAGTATTTAAAGTATTTTAATTATGCTTTTCTTTCCCATCCTTATTTATGCGCACTCATTTCCTTTAAGCACAGCGTTGGAGTCCCAGATGTTTTTGACTCTCCTCTTTCTTTCACCACGTTTGAAATGACGGTGACACTGAATGTTTAAGAACTGGCCTGAACAGGAAAAGGAGTGACAGCAGAGTTCAGCATGAAGGGGAACAGTATGAAAAAACCTCAAAAGATAAAAAAAAGGCACTCAAGAAAAGCACAGTCAAAGGCTGCCGCTGACAGTTTACAAAGCTTTTAAGACTCAGATTCACTTTACTTTATAGAATTTAGTACATATAGTATGACTTCTTCTGGAGGCTGAAAGCTGTGCATGAGCTCTGCTATGGTAGTCTCTTAGGTTTCAAGCAGGGGACTAAGGCAGAGAAGGGCTGTGTACATAAATAAACTTTATTTGTAATCACATGTATAATAATAATAGGTTTTTTTGTAGGTTGACAGAGGCTTTGGTCAAATAATAAAACTGGACACACACAAATGCATTAGAGCTTCAAAGTTGGGTTGCCATGGCAATAATTGTGGTCTAAATATTGAAAAGAAAAAAACCTCCTGTGATTATAAATTTTGCAATATTTGAGCATCCTTTGCAGAGAGCAGAGCACCAGGTGTGCCCAATGCTCGCACTTCTTTACACTACGAGTAACCAATTTAAAGCGCCACTTGGTAACAAAGAGTCCATAACCCATGAAAACGGCACTATCTAACGTGATCACTCCATTTTCATTACTCCATCCTCCCCCAAATCGCAATATCTACATAACCCAATTACGGATAAGACCTGCAAGACTGCTGATAACATCAGCCCTCCCAGCTCAAGCAGCACACGCCGACAACAAACAGTGAAACTTCAAAAGAGTACACCAAAAAAAAGGGGGGGGAAATAAAAATAAGACTCCGTCTGATTAATAATTCATGACTCCAAAAGTTCACATACGATCTGAAAGTAGGTTTAACATCTTATTCAGTCAATGTCAGTCAGGAGGTAAGACAAGCAGCACTGCAACAAGCACAGACTGGAAAAAGATGTCATCAATTTTTCAGGATGCAAAAGATGGCACGCTGATGCAACTACTCCCTCTTTAAAAGCATCCACTTTAGTAGGTTCAGTCCCCGCAGCCCTGCCATGGCTACACGAGTAAATATGGCGATGCTCCACACGGGGTCATTTTTACAGGACAAAAAAAAAAAAAAAAACCAGAATCAAAATCAGAGGTGGATGACTGTCCTCATCTTCAAGCTGGGGTTATGAATACAAACCTACAGCAATCCATTAAACCAGCCAGACATGCATGCCAGCAGTGGGGAGAGGACCATACCTTATTTGCTCTGAAATTTAGCAGCTGCTGCAGATTCCTACTGCTTCACTGGAGTGATAAACTAACAAGATTAGCTTTCCTATTAGGCTGTATGTCAAACAGAGCAAAGGAAGAAGATGTTCCTCACGGTTATGAGAAGAAAGACAGATGCAGAGTGTGGCAAACACAAAACAGAAACCTGCACACAGTATCTGGAAAGAGCCTCTGGGCTTGAACCTAAACACCGTTTAAACGGCACCAAGTGATAAAAGTCGACTTTTCCTGAGCATAAGCAAAATACTTGGGAGAAAAATCTGATCTTTAAGAAATCTCAGGTGACCTCATTAATGACTGGCATGCTGGGATCACACATGCTGATAACCATCTATCAGAGTCCAGGCAAGTGTGTTTTTACAAGCTGTAGTAAAACCTCAGATGGAAAAGTGTGATAGCTTCATCCTCGGTTGGGTGGACCGAGATGTCAGAACGATCAAATGGAAAGGAGAATAAGTGGCAAAGTCTGACGCCCACTGACAGAACTTTCAATGCCCGTCAACAAATTACTTGATTTGTGTCTATGTGTGTGTGGGTGTGTGTTTTTCAGTTTTCCACTGGCTGCCTGACTTAAAACCGGCTGGCAGAAGATCTTCCCTAAAAACTGACTTTATGGTTTATTAATAAGTGCTGTGGAAAAAAGGGAAGAGAGAGCACGAAACAGGTAAGGGAGGGTGATTAATATCTTGTGACTTATATCGTGACAGTTTAAATTCCCAGTACGTCTCAGTCATGCATCGCAGGGTTGGAAAATGTTGATCACGGACAAATATCGGCGTTTTGTTTGCGGTGATCCAGGAAATTTCAGCTTCAGTGATTTCTTGGCCAATATTTTAACATTTCTGTCTGTCAGCAACAGTTTCGTCTTCTCCAGCGTGAACGACGCAGAGCGATCGCCCGTACACGGAACAGAAACGGCGCCAAACGAAGAGGTCAGGTTGCCTTTTTGAACTCGACAGGAGTGAAGATAAACAAGATCGAGTCAGACCAGGTACGACTTCCCTGTCAGCTCACTGAAACGCGAGTGACAGATATGCACGCTTAACTGGGTGTCAATGTCCCGGATTTATTTATTGCAGAAAAATCCAGAAACGAGGACACAAAAAAGGTCAACAAGCACAAGAAATATATTCAAGATCTGCTGTGAAGTGACAAAAAACATCTGATTAACTGGACCCTGCAGATAAAGCCGATTTAAATACAAGTTAAGCAGTTTACTTTTCCATAATGTTTCTCTCAATGTGAACACAAACCTCAGAGTGATCACGTTTTCTTAAATGATATCGGAGCCTCTTAAAAGGCAGCTTTCAGTGTTCAACCCCAGTCATTACAGAGGCTCCCAAACTCCATCAAGTCAAGATGAATCAAAGTAATACAAAAGGATAACACCCTGCTGACTCTTTCCATTAAATCCACAAAACTGACCCCAGGTAGTGTTTTATTCTCTGCGAGGTGCACATCAGCACAGCGCTTTCCTGCGTTTATTCATCTCCTTTAATTGAAAACCATCTTCAAGCAGCCAAGCCAGCCTGCCCTTTTACCGGTGACACTCATATGCACGCGCGCTACCTAAATTCAATCGCTGCCATTATTGTACCGGGTAATTGCCCTGTGGAAAGGGTCTCTCTCTGCAAAGCGGCTTGCTCGTGTGCAAAGAGAGGGCTCATTATAAGAAACCTCGCTGAGATCCCTATCGGTTCGTGTGTGTTTCACTCCATCTCGTCGCTGACGGCAGGGAGCGAGCACGGCACCAACTACACAAAGAACCCCCCCCCCCTCCTCCCCAACTTATTACCAGGCAACACTGGCATGGCAACCGGGATGCAACCTCGCCAGGTAGACTTGGTTCACTCCTTCCATTATATTAAAAAAAAAGGAGAAAGAGGGAAAAAAAGAAGCTTCTGAACTGATTCCCATTTTGAAAACTCTCGAATATTTTTTCACCAAATTATTCCAGATGACAGAAATTAATTTGTCTTAGAGAAAAAAAGAGGGCTTGACAGAAGTATGCCACCTCTCCTATGCAGCAATGAAAAGCTCTCTCATCACTTCTAACGAGCCGCTGCTTGCCAACACAGCTCGCTCTTTCAAATGAAGTACTCCATATGGTATCCATGACAGGAGAGACAAAAAACAACACTCAAATGGCAGTGTGAACAGGAGAGAGGGGGGTGCATGAGCCATAAATCTCTTAATAAGCACAGTGGGAGGCGGTCAGCAGCATCAAAGTGTTGGCTATGCCCCACCCAAACATTACTCCAACAGTGTTTTAATAGGCCACACAGCATCACTGCCTCATTATAGTCATACCAGGAGGCCCGAAGCACAATTCAGACTGGGACGGAGGATGCGGACTAGTTTGGGGCATCATGCGGAGCTCCATTTGCAAAAAGAAACCTAATCATGGTTTAAGTAGGAAAAATTATCTGTGTCTGTGCAAAAATCTTGAGCCAGACCTCATTTTGTTGTATTTTGCTTCCAAGCAGCCCAATTCTCCCCTGGAAGGGGAATTGGTTCTGTTTGTTTGTCTGTCTATCTGTTAGCAGTCTAGCCTCCAAGATACCATTTAAAATTTCGTGTGATAGTAGATACCAATAACAGCTCGAGCTGATTTCATTTTGGTAAAAGTCAGGTCACGATCAAGGTCACACCGAATGTGAAAAATCAATAAAAATGTTATATTACCCACAATTTTTTTTTTTTTGATGGATCATTTTCAAACTTCCCAATAATATACTAGGGACATGCAAGTATCGAGGTTGGCTTTGACCTTTATTGCTAGTGCCCAACGTTGCAACCACTTATACATAAAATACAAACACACAAAGAAGTATACCTGAATTTACAAGCCATTTTGAAACAAGCCACATGTAACGGATGTTGTCATGATTGAAACAGTGTTGGATCATCTTGACAGGACACAAGAAAATGCAACTAACATTCAAAAACCTTTAGGAAGCCTTAAACTATTCCTGAAGACTACTTTAATTATAAGAAAGCTGTGCAAAAAGTTCAGGCTGTGTTGAAGGTCATAACAACTCTATTTTTGCCTTACACGCTTATTTACTGCCCTTATTATTATTTTCCTAGCAAAACATGAAGAAATGATGGCTAGCTTTGCACAGCACTGCATATTCAGTACAGTTTAGTTCTAGGACTAAAACAAAGTGTTGAAATTCAAAGGCCTGTCTTCTTCCCACTCCACTGCTGAGGTTATTTAAGTATTACCACAGTATAACGTTGTAAAGCGATTCCTCGTTATCATAGGATGTGTAAACAGCCGCAGACTGAGACTGATCGGTTTGCTTTATGGCAGATGCAGCTCCAGTATGCAAAGAAGCCTTTCAAAGATGATGTGTGCCACGTCGCTCATCGCCCCCCTCGACTTCATCCCTCGACACCCGGCTTCATAACTGTCATGCTGCATCTAAAATAGAGACATCTGAGCACAGCCAGCTCTCACCAATTTTCAACACCCACTCATAAAAGGCGGGCTGTTGAAACACAGGCGGCCTAATGCATCTCTGCGTAACCCACACGTTACCGAGGACAGAGCGCGAGCCAGCAGAGACGGAGGGGAAGAAAAGAACGAGCTGTGATAAGATTTTAAACAATCTGTCTGCAACGCCCACATGATGACGACGGGGAAAAACCTTTCAGACAGTTCACAGATCTCGTCGTGACCATGAAAGCGACCTTGGGTGTTATTACCCATGGTGCACAGCGACCTGGAGCCACAGCCGTCCCCTGCAGCTGTGCTCTTAGGAGACAGAAAATATGGGAGCAATTATTAGATTAAGACGGATTAGGCTTTGCTCAGGCAAAGTAGGTTGGGCCGTTTTTGTCTCTTTGGTCCTGAAAAACGCGGCGGTAATCCAGTAAGAACACTTTTAAAAGAAAACTTGAAACGGGCTGGAATTTTTCTACTTTACTTTAAGTACAGAAACACAACAAAAGGCTCTCCACGCGAGCATGTGAAAGCCTACCGCTAACGGTTTACGCAATAAGTGCTCAAACTATCCTGCAGGGGTCATGGGCAACATCACCACAGAGTTATCAAGCGAAACACAAAGCAACGGTAATGTCAAACATCTGGGGTCACCGTCAATATTTTTCCTGAAGTATGAGCCAAAGATGGAAGATTAAGTCACAGCTGAACAGAGGAGCTCGGCACTTTGCAGCCAGGCTAAACACGCAGGTCTGATAGACGTTGCAGACAAAAAGAGCCTGCTGTTTAGGTGGGAGTTTGAGAACTGAAGCTGGCTTCATGGTTAAATCTGGCTCTGCAGGCCTGTGGATGCTGCAGAGTGATGTGACAGATAGGAGATAAAACAGAGTTTGAAGAAGTGGGATGCTCTTTCCAAGTCTCCGTCTTCTGAAATGTGATCTGTGATGAAGGATAACCTCGGCGGATTAAAAACAGAGAAGAGGGGAAAGAAAAAATAAAAATACCCCGACTATACAGGCCAAAGCCAAACATGCAGACTTGGTGCAGAAATCTTATATAGTGCAGGAACAACACAATATGTCTCCAGATTGACAGGAGCTGCTTTTCACATCAGTCGTAATAAACGATGGCTCCCCTTGCTGGCTCCAGCAGCAGATGGGCGCTGAGTTCTCGACTGCCTGTGCCAGCCCCGTCCTCTGCAGGCGGCTCTGGCTGATGCCTGCACCTCGGCTATGTCCAGACATCCGTGCCAGCCAGGAATGTGGTGGTGGCGCTCTTCGGTACGCTGGCAGACGCCCCAGCGCCGATGAGAGCGAGCTGAGATAAGAAGGCTTTCGTGCTAAAAAAAGAGAAGATGAGGGCCTGAACGCTTGTTTTCCATCAATCTGCTGACAGTGTATATTATGGCTGGAGTCTTTGGGGACTTTTGGCTTCATAAAGGCGAGAGCACAGAGTCTGCTATAGTCATTACTCTATCTCGCTTCGAGGAGGACCGGAGATTGTGTGAGGATATAACCCAGTGACGATTGACGATTTCATTCTAGGTCAATTCAATTTCAGATTCCGCTACGACGTCCAACTGCTAATATGCTAAGCATGACAATTAAAATAAAAAAATAAAAAAGGTTTGAAATTAGATTCTTCTGTCATGGCAGCCTCAGTTACGTGATCTAATGAGGGGAACTGCAGAGACGAAATGAAGGAACTCTTAATGATAGATGGATGAATGAGCATGCCCAGTTTTAAGAGTCGGATTCTTCCAGTCGCTCAATGAGGCTCCAGAGGACAATAACTACTCCATTAAACCTCCGTTTCTCTCCTGTTTTGTTTTGCTGTCTCTCTCCATCACACTATTACAGTACATTTGCCACTGACCTTCAGAACTGTATTTTAAAAGCTTCCTGGATACTTCTGGAAAAAGGCTATCTGTATTATCCTCGTGGGTTTTTTGGTTCTAGCACGTGGACTCACATGCCTGAGTGAAGCAGAGAGAGGAAAGAGTGTGTGTCTACCTTTCTTATTTCATTCACAAAAACAGATTTAGGACATGGATGGCCCATGGGCTTCTCTGGATCTTCCTTTCTTTGCTTTCCTTCACACACACACACAGAGATGTTGATGCTGGCAGGAGGGAATCAAACAAACCTGGCAACTAGGCTGTTTCCAGCTAGTTGCCAGTCAGCTTCTGTGGTGTAGGTTTCCTGGCAGAGCTTGGCTGGCGCTCCAGAGCGGGATTAGTGCAGTCACCACAAATTAATTAGCCACAACCTTCCTGGACAGACGTCTACTGTAAGTACAGTAACTGGCGTTTCTCGTGCTGTAAGAAAAGCCTCTGTGACTCTGGACCACATGGGTGCGAGAAGGTGCTTTTTTAGAAATATGTTGACTCAGCAAACACTACAGCAGGAACTTTTAATGCAAGTCTTTACGAGTGCGCAAAGATGCTTTCGCTTTATTTTCAACACTGATCCCAGAAGTATTTCTACAAATCCAACATTGTAAATGCTGACGTGCACGAGATAACACAGCTAATCTGAACTTAATCTAATTTTTTCAGACTAACAATTTCAAAAATCTCAAAAATACCCCATAACAACAGATCGCTGCAATACAACAACGACTAACGTAGTTATGCATAAGCAGCAACAACACAAAAACACAGTGTTTTCACCTTCCTCTGCCTCACTAATTGAAACCACGCAACCGGGACAGAGAGGAAAGAAGTCGAGCTAAAAGCACACACAGTAAACAAGGAACTAATGGTACACTTAATGAGAACGTGTGTCATCTTAATAAAATCTGACATCAAAAGAATCCCATTACGAGTTGCAAAGAGCTCGTGAGTCTGTTGTTCCAGCATTGAGCCCAGTGTTCTTCATGCATCTGCAGCCTAAATTATAATAATTAGGTTGTATAATCTTTTAATTAAGCAAGCCACTCTGTGACATCATGTTTGGATGCTGGCAGGCGGTCTGCTTGCACCGCCACGAAGAGGAGTGCAGGGGGGTTAGAAAAACCCACTGGTGCACTAAATCTTTGTTTCTTATGGCTGCTCAGGCTTTTTTTCTTCTACACACACGGTGAGACCATCTTAAGTCTGGATGCAAACGACATTTTACTGCAGATCACACCTGGTCGCAGAATCCATTTCAACTGTGGCTTAGAGAGCATTTGTTTATAAGGTCCTGTGCTAAAGAAAATACATCACCAGTTCACCAGTACTCCACTTCATGGCTGGTGCAAACATTCAGTTGTTTATTTAACAATTCAAATTGGAGTTTATCTTATAATACAGACAAAAAGAATTCAGATTGGGACAAGGAAGCAGATTTCTATCTACCTCCAAAGAACGATCACATAATAAGTTATGCGAGACTGAATGCATCACCAGTGCACATCTTTGTATGCAGCGAGTTTAAGAAAAACATTCAGAGAGGCTCTTTTGTTAGGTTTCATATACAGTGGAGTGCCTCTAAAGGACACTCGGCTATAAGTGCCACTTTCAAATCTCCTGTGACGACTTTGTAGGAGCCAAAGGGGGGCCGTGACATTTGCAATGACTCTGATTATTTGAATAACAGAGGAATGGGGCAGGATCCAGCAGACCCCCAGCGAGGCTCGCTTTGAATTTAAAGGCAATGTCAACGTTTTCATTTGCATAGACAGCATTTCAATACAGACGGCAGAAGAAATGTGAGCGACAAAAGCAAACGGTTAACGTGTCCTTCACTGCCAGACAGTTTGAATGAATTTCCAGTGTAGCAGGTCTTTGTATAATCTATGTACCATTTAGCTGAAATCGTTAACAGGCACTCAGGTGTGTGCTGCTCATGATGTAAACACCGAGGAGAGCAGCACATGAATCAAACCGAAGAATAAATTACTGCAATTTTCCAAAAATACAGCGAATCCTGGATACGAGCGCTCTAGATGTCTTGTCGCCCAGCACGGTAGCTTTATTCAAGCACTTACAGCCACCATTAGTACGGAGCGTCACACAGCCGCTAACTGACTGTGTTACTTGGCAACACAAGCCACTTGTCATGTTTCCTCCCACTCAGGTTGAGCTGAACACAGTTCAGGTGATTATGTTATTTCAGCGAACAACTCAACAGCTCAGCACTCGCCCTTCACACCTCTGCGTTAAGAAAAAGAACAGCTCTGTGTTCCCACTGCTGGTACGCAAAAAATAAGGCGCTGTGTATCAACCAAAACCAGATCACTCTAGGCTCACTGCCTCGTACGCACTGCAGATTAAGGGTGCGGGGACAGGAAATGAAATGTTTAATCTCTCGGCGTCGCGACTGTGTGCAGTGTTTGTCCAGGTACCGCACCTGTTGATAGGCATCTAGACACGGCGATCTTTAAGCAAAGATCTAAGATATGACAGGAAGTCAGACTTCCTTTGGGATAAGCGTGACCGATAAGCGGCAACACAAAGACACAAAGGGCCTCAGACGACGGAGCCGATTGGACCAACGTACGACCTCTCAGCTCAAACAGCTTAAAAGGCGCCATTCTGTCAGCAAAGGGTTTATAGAAAGCTATCAACAAACTGAGAGAAAAAAAATGTACAAACAACAGACAAGGTTTCTATCTGTCTGCTGCAGAGGTGCAGGACTCCCTTAAGAAGCCCTCGGAGCAGAATTGAGAACTGCAGCTGGCATCCATCGCTACATCTGTTCTACAAATGTTAATGTTGAGTGAGTGTACTGACACTGGCGGAAAAAAAAAAGATTGATCGAGACAGGAAGTGAGGGAGCCAAAGCTCTGGAGAGAGAGCGAGAAGGATGAATCGACCTCAAGAGAAACAGACAAAACAAAAATGGAAGTGTTTGCCTTTAAGCTTTTCCAGTCTGCCTGTTGGGTCGTGGTTAGGACGCTGGCGGTTTTCAGGGTAGCGCCCCGGGGATCAAATGGACAGCGTGCTCTCAGCTAGATGTACAGTTTCTCCTCAAGGCTCACGTCTGATGAGGATACCAGTGTGTGGAGTTACAGACCGAGATCCCGACCGGCCAACGCGAGTTCCTTCCAGGCTCAGCAGGGATTCACAACTCCGTTTTCAGACGAGAGCGAAGAAAAATCATCTGAGTCACTCGCTATAAATACATCACATTTGCTTTTTCATTTCCCAAATCTGAAAGTAGTCTGTCGCTGCCAGCTATCAGTTGATGCTTTTAAGGGCAGAATTAAATTCCCACAGTAATCTGTGTCCTGTGTTTTACTCAGTTGAAAAATTAATACAGTTAATGTGAAATATGCGAGAGCTCCGAATCTAAAAGCATTAGTGCCTGCTTTTAATGGTATTAGTGAAGGATTTGTGCTGAGCTTAATTTAGATATCTAATGGTTTATGCAGCCACTTTACTTAAGTAAGAATATCCTAATAATATGTGAGGGAAGCCCTGTAGTCTAATGTCTCCGACAAGACATCTAATCCACAGCTCTCTCTCCTCTCATAATGGAGAGACGTGTTTGCCTCCTGAGTACAGGAAGCACTCCTCTCTATATCATTTCCCGTATATTAAAGAGACAGAATTTGCTCACAAATCCTACTACACAAAAAGAAAATGAGGAAATTGCAAGAGCTGCTGAAATATATCACGTAGGAAGGTGGAGGGTGTAGAAGCAGGAGGGAGGGTGGGGGGGGGGGGGGGGGGGGGGGGGGGGAGTTTCTCTAAAACCACAACAAAACTGTGAAAGTCATCAAGGTCAGCATGGAGCACTTTATTGGTTTTTAAATTTTTATTAAAACATGAAAATAAAGACTCAGGTCCATTAACTTGAAACATAAAAGTTAACTTTCCCACCACTTATGGAATGAGTGTGTTGTGGAGTCTTTAGTAGACACACACACTCACACAGACACACACACACAAAGATAACATACTGGTTTCTTCTTGCCCTAAATGTAAACAGCATTAGAAACCAGTCAGGCCTGACTGCCACAATGGCCTCCCTCCGAGTGAACTGTCACTCACACTCTGGGGAAAGACACCTCGCTGCAGGAGGTGGCGCGACCCCCTGAGACTTAACGAAATGACACCTTCAGAGAGACACACACACGCACACACTGGAGTAAGTCTCAGACACGCAATTATATGCTATAAGGCCCCTAATTGGCCTGCTTGGCTGTGTGTGAATACTAACTGGGTGCGGGGCAGCAGCTGTTGTTATAGGCACTTCTCTCAAAGGTGAAGAAGGGCGGAAGAGAAGAGGAAGAGGAAGGGAGAGAGTTTGTGTGTGAGAGGAATAAAGAATCTGGTGTCACGCTGCGCTGTCTCCCGTGCCGACAGCCAATTACCTGTGTGAGAAGCTGGAGCCCTCCCTTGTCTTTCTGTCAGAGCTCGTCTCGTCTTTAAGCGCGATTGGACAATGCCGCTTCCTGTCTGCGTTCTCCTGACTTCCTGGGAGACCACCGTCTATCCCATAATCGTTGACACATCAGTGCATTTGGATCATTTTGTTTCCTTGGCCTCTTTAGTCTGTTTTCATTTCCTTTTACAGAGGAGACAGTTTGTACTAGAGCTGGGCGATAGAACGATAACGATATGTATCGCGATATAACTTTTACTCGATAGAGAAATTAAGCTATTGCGATAGACCTCGCCGCTCTTGTCCTCTTAAGAAAAAAGAAAAAAAAAGGTCAGCCAATCCAAATTAAGCAGCGCAAAGCCGAACCAATCACAGCCGCAGCGTCACGTCGCGTGACTTGTTACGTACAGCACAAGTGCCAAGCCGCACGTGTGTTTGTTTGGGAAACAGCCAGTGGGTAATGGAGCCAGCGCGTAATGGAGGAAATGAGTGTGCCGACTAGAAAAATCAACCGAGCGTGACCGAAGAGAAAACAGATGATGGTTCCAATGCCGGAGAGATTGTCGGACGGAAGAGCCATAGAAGTTCCGTAGTGTGAAGGTATTTCGGCTATTTCAAGTCTGACAAAAACAGAGTAGCGTGCACTGTAAATTGTGCCGAAAGCAAGTCTGGAAATACAATAAACTGGTGCATGCGTCACACTGTGCGCCACGTTATTGTTTCGGTGAAATGAATTTCTACAATACTGTTACTGTTAATTCTACTCTCTGCAGTGTTTAAATGCTTACATATACACACAGTTACTGTCCGTCCACACATACGACTCGGTTCTGCTTCTATGCCCCAGCTTTGTTTACTTTTTCCCACCGAGGCTTCTAGACTTCTGATTGGCCAACATTTCTGCACGGTTAGGAATCTAGCGCCACCTGCTGCTTTGGCATGTTCATAGCAGCGTTTTCCTTCATTTCTGCCTTTATGTGTGGACGGGATTATTTTTTAAAACGAAAACGGAAAATCTCCGTTTTCAAAAATACCCGTGTACGTGTGGACGTAGCCTCAGTCTCTGACTGGAAGCGCTAATTCGTCATTCGGCTTTTGTCAGACTAAAGTAACTGTTAAAACTGTTTGAAAAGCTAAGCTATACAACAAGGAGAGATTGAGAATTTCCTTTTAGTTCTCAGTTTATTTGATATTGACAAAGGTTAGTCAGTTTTGTCTGTTCTTCTGTAAAATAAACTAAGATTTATTTTTAGAATTAATACTTTATTTCTAAGTGGAATTGACAATTTAGTCTGTTTCGTTTGTTCTATTTTGAAACTTAAACGCTTTAGCGGCTGCCTTTTGTGTAGTTTGCAATATTTGCCTTTATTTATCTGAAAAAGTCTCATGTTCCTTAAGTACATCTACCCTGTTGAACTTATTATGGGAAATAAATATTTAAAAACAAGCTGCTGATTATTTCACATTTTACTTGTGAGCAACGGCACATTTAAATCTTACAAATATAGTTATTTGGCTTATATCGTGATAGATATCGTTATCGCCTGAAATGAAAAAAACATATCGTGATATGAAAAAATCTCATATCGCCCAGCTCTAGTTTGTACTATAGTGGAGTTTTGAGTTTCTCCACATACAGACTGAGCTGGGCGAACTGCCCAGATATATTATCGGCCACCTAAGTGCATTCTGACCCCTTTTTAACAGCGACAGTCTGACATCATGGAAGAGAAAAAGTGCCCTGTCCATGTGTAATATAGGTTTGAATGGTTTTCCTGACCAGAACACATGCAGTTAGTGTGGTTCGGTTAATTGGCGATTCTAAATTGGTCATAGGTGTGAACGCAAATGGTTGTCTGTCTTTCTGTAATAGCCAGGGTGTACCCCGTCTCTCGCCCTATGATAGCTGGGATGGGGTCCACCACCCGGAGTTGGGACTCTGACGAGGATAAGCGGAAGAGAACGGATGAATGATTTTCCTCACTTAATCGTAAAAACATGTTGCAAACTTTCTGGGTTTTTCCAAGAATCCCCCTCACTAACTTCACATTCACATCTAGTCTTTTTGTTCTGGAAGCAGGTCTTAAATATGAGAGAAATTACATCCAAGGCCCCTGGAGCCAGGCCCGGGGAGGGTGCCCGAGGGCGAGCGTCTGGTGGCCGGGCCTTAGTCCATGGGGCCCGGCCGGGCACAGCCCGAAGAGGAGACATGGGCCCATCCTCCCGCAGGCCCACCACCCGCAGGAGGCGCCATAGGGGTCGGGTGCATTGTGAGCCGGGTGGCGGCCAGGAGCGGAGGCCCTGGCGGACCGACCCCCGGCTGCCAAGACTGGCAATAGGGACATGGAATGTCACCTCTCTGGTGGGGAAGGAGCCTGAGTTGGTGCGTGAGGTTGAGAGGTACCGGCTAGATATAGTTGGGCTCACCTCTACGCATTGTCTGGGCTCTGGAACCAGTCTCCTGGAGAGGGGCTGGACTCTGTCTCAGTCTGGAGTTGCCCCTGGTGAGAGGCGGCGGGCTGGGGTGGGTATTCTTATATCCCCTCGGCTTGCTGCCGGTACGTTGGGGTTTTTCCCGGTGGACGAGAGGGTTTGTTCCCTGCGCCTTAGGGTCGGGGAACGGGTCCTGACTGTCATCTGCGCTTATGCGCCGAGTGGCAGTTCGGAGTACCCAGCCTTCTTAGAGTCCCTGGGGGGGGTGCTGGAAGGTGCTCCACCTGGAGACTCTGTTGTCCTGCTGGGAGACTTCAATGCTCACGTGGGTAACGACAGCGAGACCTGGAGGGGCGTGATTGGGAGGAACGGCCTCCCTGATCTGAACCCGAGCGGTGCTTTGTTATTGGACTTCTGTGCTAATCACAGTTTGGCCATAACGAACACCCTGTTCGAACATAAGAGTGTCCATAAGTGCACGTGGCACCAGGATGCTCTAGGCCGTAGGTCGATGATCGATTTTGTAATCGTATCACCAGACCTGCGACCATATGTTCTGGACACTCGGGTAAAGAGAGGGGCTGAGCTGTCAACTGATCACCACCTGGTGGTGAGTTGGATCAGGTGGCGGGGGAGGACGCTGGACAGACCTGGTGCACCTAAACGCGTAGTGAGGGTGTGCTGGGAACGTCTAGCAGAGGCCCCAGTCCGCGAGATCTTCAACGCACACCTCCGGCAGAGCTTCAACAGCATTCCGAGGGAGACTGGGGACATTGAGTCCGAATGGACCATGTTCAGCGTCTCCATTGCCGAAGCTGCTGCATTGAGCTGCGGCCGCAAGGTGGTTGGTGCCTGCCGTGGTGGTAATCCCCGAACCAAATGGTGGACACCAGAGGTGAAGGGAGCCACCAGGCTGAAGAAGGAGGCCTATCGGGCTTGGTTAGCCTGTGGGACTCCGGAGGCAGCCGACAGGTATCGACAGGCCAAGCGGAATGCGGCTCGGGCAGTGGCTGAAGCAAAAACTCGGGTGTGGGAGGAGTTCGGAGAGGCCATGGAAAAAGACTTTCGGACTGCCTCGAAGAGATTCTGGCAAACCGTCAGGCGTCTCAGGAGGGGAAAGCGGTGCTCTACCTGCACTGTGTATAGTGCTGGCGGAGCGCTGTTGACGTCGACTGAGAAAATTGTCGGGCGGTGGAAGGAATACTTCGAGGACCTCCTTAATCCCACTGACACGTCTTCCGGGGAGGAAGCAGAGTCTGGGGATGAGGGGTGTGACCCACCAATTTCCGGGGGCGAGGTCACTGAGGCAGTTAAACAACTCCTTGGTGGCAGAGCCCCTGGTGTCGATGAGGTCCGCCCCGAGTTCCTGAAGGCTCTGGACGTTGTAGGGCTGTCTTGGTTGACACGTCTCTGCAATGTTGCGTGGAGATCAGGGGCAGTACCTGTGGACTGGCAGACCGGGGTGGTGGTCCCCATCTTCAAGAAGGGGGACCGGAGGGTGTGTTCCAACTACAGGGGGATCACACTCCTCAGCCTCCCCGGGAAAGTCTATGCCAGGGTGCTGGAGAGGAGGGTTCGTCCGCTAGTCGAACCTCGGATACAGGAGGAACAATGCGGTTTTCGTCCTGGTCGCGGAACACTGGACCAGCTCTTTGTCCTCTCGAGGATACTTGAGGGTGCATGGGAGTTTGCCCAACCAGTCTACATGTGTTTTGTGGACCTGGAGAAGGCATTCGACCGTGTCCCTCGGGGCGTCCTGTGGGAGGTGTTGCGCGAGTATGGGGTGTCTGGCCCATTGCTACGGGCCATTCAATCCCTATACAACCGTTGCAAGAGCTTGGTTCGCATTGCCGGCAATAAGTCGGACTCGTTCCCGGTGGGTGATGGGCTCCGCCAGGGCTGCCCTTTGTCTCCGGTTCTGTTCATAATTTTTATGGACAGGATTTCTAGGCGCAGCCAAGTGGCGGAGGGCTTTCGCTTTGGTGGCCTCAGAATCTCATCTCTGATTTTTGCGGATGATGTGGTTCTGTTGGCTTCATCGGGTGAGGGCCTCCAGCTCGCACTGGAGCGGTTCGCAGCCGAGTGTAACGCAGCGGGAATGAGGATCAGCACCTCCAAATCTGAGGCCATGGTTCTCAGCCGGAAAAGGGTGGAGTGCCCACTCCGGGTCGGGGATGAGTTCCTGCCCCAAGTGGAGGAGTTCAAGTATCTCGGGGTCTTGTTCGCGAGTGATGGGAGAAGGGAGCTGGAGATCGACAGACGGATTGGGGCTGCGGCTGCAGTAATGCGGACGCTGCACCGGTCAGTCGTGGTGAAGAGGGAGCTGAGTGTAAAAGCGAAGCTCTCAATTTACCGGTCGATCTACGTCCCTACCCTCACCTATGGCCACGAGCTGTGGGTAGTGACCGAAAGAACGAGATCGCGGATACAAGCGGCGGAAATGAGCTTCCTCCGAAGGGTGGCTGGCCTCTCCCTTAGAGATAGGGTGAGAAGTTCGGCCATCCGGGAGGGGCTTAGAGTAGAGCAGCTGCTGCTCCACATCGAAAGGAGCCAGCTGAGGTGGTTCGGGCATCTGGCAAGGATGCCCCCTGGGCGCCTCCTGGGCGAGGTGTTCCAGGCATGTCCCACCGGGAGGAGGCCCCGGGGCAGACCCAGGACACGCTGGAGAGATTATATCTCTCGGCTGGCCTGGGAACGCCTTGGTATTCCCCCGGACAAGCTGGAGGAGGTGGCTGGGGAGAGGGAGGTCTGGACCTCTTTGCTTAGGCTGCTACCCCCGCGACCCGACCTCGGATAAGCGGATGAAGATGGATGGATGGATGGATTACATCCAAGGCAGAAAGAGTTAAGCTACACTCCACAGTGCAAAGAAAAACAGCTCTTTTTAATGATTAGACATGTAGCTGCTAGAAATAAGACTCTGAAGAATTCTTTACAAGTCTTATTAGCGGAGGTGCTAACTGATGAATAACAAATCAACAACTTCTGAGCAAAGACACATAAACAATGATTTGAGTTAGCTGAAGGGAAGATCACAGATGGAACAGATTGTCAGAAAGTGTCTTCAGAAAGCCCAGAATCAAAACCAAGGACAGATTCACCCCCAGCATCAATACAGACACTTCATTTGCATATAAAATGTTGCTGCCTCTCATGTCTGTAATTGCTTTGTTTCGCATTGACAAGTGACTTGTTATTGTGTCATCTTATTTACCCAGTTGAGAATATTTTGGCATATAAACCTACTAGGTTGAGTCATTTGCAGAACTTTTTTTTTTTTAAGTTGAATGTTTCGTTTTTATTTTCTTAATTCTTTCTTTTTACTTGCTACATTTTTAGGCATGTTCTTCCTCTTTATGTACAGTAAAGTGGGGGAGAGTCAGGAAATATGAGGGAAGAGAATAAATGAAGAACATGCAGGGCGTCCAGCTGAGGACTTACTGCTCAGGGCACTGGCACTCATGTTTTATGCACTTATCCACTGAGTCACCCTGAGATTAGTTATTGTTTTGTTTTTTTAATCCAGTTTTCTTTAGTCAACATCAACTCTGTAAGTCCAGCAACACTGCCTAAAATCAACAGACTACTGTATACATAAGATTTACAGGTCTTAAAGCCTGAACCATGAAATAAGTGCCAGAAAACTTTAATTTTTGAGTGTTTACTGAACCTTCCTACAAAAAAGAAAAAAAAGGGGGAATTAAATATCAATTTGCATAATTGAGTTTTACCCAACTTCAAAGAAGGAAAACAGGAATGGCTACTCAGCCGTCAGATCTGCAGCTGTCTGTGTCCATATCAGAGTATAATCCAGGCTTAAAGGGAAACCCATCTATCAGATTCCTGTTATCTAATAAACACTTTAGCACTAGCTTCATCTCTTACTGAATTCATCATGTTGTTCATTTGGTAAATTATGGTTAGCATTAGAGCAGGGCGATATGGCCAAAAATATTTATCACGATATATATTTGAAAATTTGCGATAACGATTTAACCGACGATATAATTGATGCGAGACAAAATACAACTCCACAACCTTACTAGCGCAAAAAGACAACCTTCCATTTATTTTCACTTAAACAAGAAGCTGGTTTTTATGTACATTAAAGCTTTATAAAAATTTAACAGTGCAAATGCAAATTCCTTGCTGAAAGTTTAACCAAAAGGCATTTTCAGTAGAAATGGGCTGACATATCCTGAGCATAACCATGTATAATATCCACTGAAGTTAAAAAGAGGTGCTTTGCAACATTAAACTGCAGTGTGCAGTACGTATTTTTCAGACCATAAGGTGCACGGGATTATAAGGCACATTAAGCGAAACAAAGCAGTCAGATAAATCAAACTTTATTAAACTCATTCTTCTTGCTTCCTCCACTTCTGTATCATTGATTCTTTAATGTTGAATTCTCTGGCAGCTGCTCTATTCCCATGTTGTTGCAGTATATTAATGACTAACCTCGTATTGTGGATGGATTATCTCAGTTGTTCTCCTGACTGAAGTTTGATCCGTTTACAGCATCCTGCCATGCGATTGCATTTGTCTCTAACTATCAGGAACCTTAACGTTAACTTTTATAAGTGGAAAAGTGTTAGTGTTCGTCCTCCAGCTTCACTGTTTATGTTATGCTAACATAGCTGTGTCGCTAGCGATCACGTAGCACATCATTATATACCAATTAGCCCAACTTCAGTAACCCTACAAACGTCACTGCTGTTTAGTTTCCTGTCTTCATTTATGTTGGAAGTGATAGCAGAGCTGTACGTTTGAATTTTTTCAGAAATCTCTCAGTCAGAACATGCAATATCATGCTTAGGTAACTAGCGAAACTAGCGAGCTAACTTCCGCTAGCTTCCTGCTAACTTCTAACTCCGTTAAATGTAATAAATTTTGTTTTCATGGATGCCTGGAAGTTAAACTTCATAGTTACACCTGGTAAAGCAGCAATGCTGATCGTTTTATTAAAGATGAAAGAATTTAGACAGTTTTTAACTCTCAGTGATGCTGCAGTGTTCGTTTGACCAGAAGCATACGGAGTTTAGGACCCAGATTACTCCCACATTTAAGAGCATCTTAGTCCGACAAATATGACAATAACAACGGCCGCTTGCATGTTCTGCAAAAAAATGTGCTTTGTTGTGTATCTGACGGACAAACACCAAACCAGTTCCACATCACTGAAGTTGCACCATTTTTACAAACCAATTCTGGTTCATCTGTTTCACTCAACAATCGGCCATGTGCGTATGAAAACAAAGGCACTGCGCATGTGCGTTTTACTCATATTCTATCGCGATATTTCATTTTCCTATCGTTGCCTAACATTATACCGGTATTACCGTGAACGGTATAATATGGCCCAGCCCTAGTTAGCATTACAATTAAATAGGAGATTAAAATATGTGGGTATACTTTAAGGCGGGGTTACCTTGCAATTGGCAAGTTGTTACCATGTAAACATGTTGTTTGTATTCCTTAATCACCCCAAGTTCAGCCAAGTCGCTCAGCTCAAGGCTTCAAATTAGGCCTTCACTAACCACTGGGTGACATTATGATGGCTGAGTCCATCTTTTATTCCCAATCAAATGACACACATCTAATTAGGGTTTTAATCAGCCTAATCATTAACTCATATGAAAAAACTCATGATGGACAAACTCATATAATTTGCAAGTAAACAAAGTCGGTACTTCTATTCAAGAGTATGGGAATCCTACTGATCCAAGTTCTGCTGGGAAGCAATCAGCTGGCCATTTCCCATGACCACAAAGTCAATGTGTTTGGGTTGCAGTGCAAAAAAAAGTAGTGGAAATATAGGAATATATTTAAGCTTACCTTTGATGGAAATGCCAACATCAGTCATGTCCAAGCAGACATAAGGAGAGAAGGAAAGAAAACAAGAATGTTAACCATGGGCTCAATGTCAACACAGACTTAACGGCACAATAAAGAGGTGGTTTCAGCCTGCTCGCTTCTACTTTCTCCTCTTGATTTATTTTGTTCGTTTTTGAGGCAACCAGAATATTTTGTATGTTTTTCAGGCGCTCTCCTGGTATAGCATGTGGCGTACCATAGTCTCGCCCCTTTCTTTGTCATTGTACCTCTATCAAAAGTACAAAAATATAAAAGCATTGTACAGAAACACTGTTATAACAGCGTGAAGCCTCCTGGCACAGAAGCCCCCTGAGCGCCTAAATGGAAAGCAGGACAAAATAAATCAATCCAGGTGTAAACATAAAGCTATCTATTCATCCTTCATCCATTTCCTACAAAACTGAATGGCTGCAATGGATTCACAGTTGATCTTTGCTGGCGGCATAAACCTCGGCAGTAACAACAGGAGTGGTCTCGTGGGCTGAACCAGAGGGCTTCTGGGTAATGCTTTCAAGGGGTGGTTGATGGGAGGAGGAGGGGGGGTGGGGGGTGTTTCAGGTCAACACATCTTCCTCTCTTGAGTTCTCTCAGCCTCAAAGGAACAATCTATAAAAAGGTGCACTGACTACATACTGAAAGCCCCCACAAGCACTGAAACATAAATCCATTTTTTTCCTCTTCACTGGCTCCGTCTCCACATTTATATTCTCCCCACTGTTTTGGGTTCATCTTGGCTCAGTGTGAACACCACAGGAAGATGGAAAAAGAAAGAAGCAAAAGCTACATAACAGATAGCAGATCCAAAAAGTGAGACATGCATGGATATCCATTTTGAAGACTCTTTAAGACCAGACCTTTTGCCACCATGGGAGACCCCATGCCCCTCTGCTCACCCTGTGAACACATTGCTTTATTGCCTGTAAAATAGACACAGTGGCCTATTTATAAGAGGATTAAGTAAAGAAAGACAGACAGCAGGAGGGTTTTTTGGTCTCTGCCAGCACTCACAGCCTGAGGGGAGGACCTGTTACAGGGACAATGCAGCACATGTATGCAGCCTTACGTGACCTTGGATGAAGTCTGGGTAGAGTTCGTTGAAGGCGGTGTACAGTGAACCGCACTGTCCCCAGTTAAACTCTGGTCCCACTCCCCCTGTCTTTACGCATCTTCAAAGAAAGGATGTCTATTACATCTCAGCCAGCTTTTCAAAGGTGAAAAGGAAACTCTTGCTCTCGAGCATCATCACCAGCTGGCTCGCTCCCCACCCCTTGCATCAGTAGCCCAGAGAGCAGCTCTGCCTCTTTTCACATCAATGATGACCGCTGCCTCCAGACCTAGTGATTTAATGATTTTTCTCAGGCTTCAGAGGCTGGGTGAGCTTCAGTAACTGAGCCCTGCCTGGCCTTTTAAATTGCCTGCTGCTACCAAAATGATCTTTCCCAGCAGAAAAACAGCCATGCTTTACCAGCAAATGCCAAACAATAATGGATCAAATTACACAGTAAACACAGGAGCATGTGCATGCTTAAATTCAGCTCTCAAACCTACCCACCTCAGATTGATCCATCTTTCCATCTGGGCTAACCCCAGAAGCCAGCCTACAGGGGCTAATACAGCCCCAGTCTAGTTCTCAGGTGTCAGTCCTATTGAAATAAAGCCAGGCGGGACGGGCCACCGCCTCCTTTCATATTCTGAAACAGATCCAGGACCAGTGGGACAGCAGGGGAGGAGAACAAAACCACCAGGATAGGGATCGTTCAACCCTTGTAGACTTGTACACACAGCCTGTTTGTTTTTATTCTTCATTTCGATGGCATGTATTGATCCGCAGCCCCGTGCAGCTGAAGGTCTTGTCTAACAGAGACCCAGACATGCCCTTGCAATGGGTTGAGAGCTTTTGACAAGGATGGGATGTGAGCGGCATTACCAAGAGATGGAAAAGATCCTCCTACCGGCGAACCACCGGTGATAAATGTCCACATAAATACATCATATATGTAGATTCTGCAAGAAAAGACGAGAAGGAGGTGGTGGTTTGTGTGTGGTAGCAATAAAGGTGAACAATGCGTAGCACTCAAAACATCCCTCGTTCATCTTTCAACAGGCGTTTCTATGGCAACTGTGGAGAAGACGCCTCGCCTGAGGTCAAAGGTCAATTAAGGTTAATACATTTTTGCTGAGAAAAATCAATAATCTTTCCATCTTCAACGAGCCACCCTACTAGCATGCTTTCACTTGAAAGGGAGTGTTGATATTCAAACATCCACCAGTGACTGATTTCTCTGGCTGCTGTATTTTGTTGCTTCAATAAAATACAGCAGCATTACCCAGAAGCCCTCTGGTTCAGCA
The DNA here is from genome assembly GCF_965226115.1 of Aulonocara stuartgranti. Taxonomy (NCBI): domain Eukaryota; kingdom Metazoa; phylum Chordata; class Actinopteri; order Cichliformes; family Cichlidae; genus Aulonocara; species Aulonocara stuartgranti. The sequence continues at coordinate 11,063,618 of NC_138949.1, forward strand.
GACTGACTTTCGCTTCAGTGCGCATTTCCCAAATTTCCTTAAAATATGTGCATAATACAATGCTGCTTTCCTAATACTTCCCCAAATTCCTTGTACTACAGATGTTGTAAACGATAGCAGAAAAGGGCAGCTTCTTTTTTTACACTGTTAGCCCTCAATCTCCTCTGGGGCATCACCACTTCTTTACCCATTTTATGACAACAGCACTACAAGGACAATCTAACCATGTTCGGTGACCTAAATAAGCCCACAGTCGAAGCGATGCCCACAGGCGTTTCACATATGAGAAATCTACAGCGGTATCGACTGTATGCAGGTTAAGTGTTCACCCACACGGGCATGCCCCATCCAGACGCACTTGTTTAAGGGTTAAAATGCTATTGTGTCAGTGAGGGCCAACAGTAAGACTCCTAGATGCCACATGAATGCTAAGGACGCTTTTAAACAAAGCCGCAGAGCTAAACTGACCTAAAGCCCTGGGCCGAGCAGCCAGCGGCCAACCAGCTCAGTGGGCGACCTGTATGCAAGGCGTATTAAACCGCCAGCGCTCAACAGCACATCAAGAAAAATCACAACAGGCACAAATATTTCTGCACGCCCTGCAGCACAATCCACCAACATCATGAGATACTATACAGCTAATTCAGGCAAATGACATTTACTGAGGAGTTATTTAGATGCTATCGGTGGCTCGGGTCTTTGTGCTTAGGGGATTAGCGCCACCGTGCCCAGCGCTGAAAGGCGTCTTTGTGGCTGTAGTCTTTAGCAGGATGGGAGAGGGGCTCAGATGCCTGCGTGGAGGGTGTCAGTTATCAGGGATCCTGCCATGCCTTGCTAATCTCTGGCCCTGCAGAGTTCCTGAACCCCAGCCAGCGTGTCCAACGCCAGCCTCTAGAGTTCCCTCGGACCAGGGGGACAATGATAGGTATTCACAGGGAGAGGCACTGGACCGTCAAGCTCCTCTCCTTGAGTGAGCAGCATAAGAGCAGGAAGACGGCTCAGGCTGTGGTAAGAGAGGTCTAAAGAACCACTTTGGCCACCATAAGCATTCAACAGAGACACGCTTCCGACATATATATTGGCACCGTGCAGCCACACAAGCACAAATCCCAGCCAGGCAACAAAGCCACAATGTACATCCTTCAGTTAACTGCCTTCAGTCGTTTCCAGCATGGTATTTTTTCAACATTTCAGCCAAAAAAACCAAACAAAAAACAAGGCAGTCATCTGTTTTTAGTGAGTTAGATTAACCTACTGGTGTCTGTTCTGTTTACATTTTCACAGTTTGCCTCTTTGCTAAGGTGATTAATGTTACAGTAAAAAACAAATAAATTATGCAGCGTTTTATTATCCCGATTTCTAAAAATCTGGAGAGAATTATTCATTTTTCCCGCTTCATCTTTTTTAAAGTCATTTTATTTCTCAAAAGCAACGCTTCAGCCAAACAGCAGGGTGCTCTCTACAGAAAAAGTCAAAATCCCAACTTTATTCCAAACACATTAAAAGCTTAATCAGTCTTCTGTCTACAGTATCTATCCAAAAGTAATATAAAATTCCTGCAGGGTATACCAGCTAATGAAAAAGTAGGTCAGAGGACTACAGTGCCATATGTTCCCAAAAGATCAGCACTGTTCACACTCCTAAACTCTTGTCTGTTGTCTCTGATGTTTTAATTAAATGTAGATGAGCAGGAGGAAGAAAAAGATATGCAACACTGCAGCAATTTTCGTTCCGGGGGTCCTGGAGCTTTAGGAGTTTGAATAGTTGGAAGGGGGTGAAAAAAATAAAAAATAAAGGATTGCGTGGGTGCAGGAGGAGGTTGATAGAAGAGGGAGTAAAGGGAGGGGGGAGAAAAATAAGGGAGCAGTGGATTAGTGAAACTAAATGAAGAGATGATTCAGTGAAAAGTTGGAATTAATTTGCGGTTGTCAGTTTCTCTTTCACAGTGTAGTGTTCAGGGTATGGGGCGTCTTCCCCCACCTCTCCTTGGATCCCACCGCTTCCTCCACATGCCTTGGCCCAGCGCAGCTTGGCTCCCCTTCAGCCCTGCATGGCCTCCTTTCCACTCCACTGGGAAGCAGACATGCAGAGGACTGTCGTAAATGCTTGGCTGCAAGACTTCACAGACCGCAGTCTCATCTCCTCCTCCTTAGCTCTCCATTGTTCTCTTAACCTGGTTTTACTGTCTGGCGTGATGTGCCGAGACCCCCCTGGTACCAGCTCAATCCTGGTTCAGCACACCCCATCTACTTCTTTCAAAGCTGTAAAGAGCTGGGCAGATTTTGGTCCGGGCTTCGTTACAGTAAGCCAAGTCCCTGCAGGCATATATCCAATCATTTCAACAGTTCTCTGGCTTCAAAAAAAGAGCTATAAGAATTCAGGCAGAAGATCAAGCAGTGCACTGCAACAACTGGCCTGTAAAGTGAGTTCAGACTCTGTGCTAACTGCTCCGAGGTGAAATACTGTAGAGCAAACATACAGCCCACGGCCAAAACAGACTTAACTAAGGGATCACAAAGCAGATTGGTCTTGACAGCTCTGAAGAACTGGAGGTCTCTTTCACTAAGCAAAGGGACGCGACACGCTCAGGCAATCAGGGACATCAAGTCTGTGGCGTCCCAACAACAATCCCAAGACCCCCACCCTCTCTCTCTTTCTCTCTCGCTCTCACACACACCTCTCATTTTGGCACTGCAGTGGAATGTAGCTGCTAACGGCTCGGTCCCATCCCGGTGCTCACTGAGAAGCTCAATACAATGTCTCTTTTCAAAGGAGAAGCTCAGATAAAAGCAGGCAACTTAATTGCCTTGGCTACAATAGAAACCTCCCTGTAAGGCTGTCCCATTTCCCCTGGCAATTAGGATTCACTCCCCCCCCCAGGTACTTGTGAACGAGCCGTGGGGGCCGACTCTCCTGCGACTGAGCCGTGGCACGAGGACAAGATTCCACCTGTCGTCCGCTAGTTGTCTACAGGGCGTTAGGACATGATGGATTGTTTCCCTGGTACTTACACTACTTGGATACAACGGGAAGTAAAGGAGGCCAATATTAGTAAGAAAAACAGCTTTGGCAACCTATCCAAAGATAATACCATTAGGGAAGTACATATACAAATAATTAAGCAATGTGGAATGTTCCCTATATATTTATTAACACATGCACTGTGACTGCAGGTTTCTGGATAATATCAGACAAATGCAAGAACAACAAGATTACTGGATGTAAAAATTATTTGCCATCTGATACCAGCTTGTTTATCTGAGATTTCTGGCACTCTTTCAGAAGACCGAGTGGCTGTAAACCAAGGGCATCTTGTGCCTTTGCCTCTGACTGAACAATGAACCGCTTATGAGCAATAATTATATGGTGAAGACGCTGGTTAGCCAGCTACAGCGGTAAGGCCTCAACGGTGGAGTTTTTCACTATGATTAAAGCAGAATAATTAGCTCTAATAACTTCCTGCTTCACACACACCATCTCCTGCAGGTCATGCTTGCAGAGAACGAACAATGTTTTTGCTTTTTCCCGGGATTCCGTGTCAGCAGCGACGTGATGAAGACGCCGAGGAGCGTGAGATGACCGCACTCCTAAACATGCGTGTGTGAAATGTGCACGCTTGAACACAGGAATGACACACAGACGCAGGAACACAGAGGGGCTGTTTGTCAGATTAAACTAAGAAGGAACTGAGTGACAAAACCACCTATTATAGGCTCATTTGTATGTACATCACAGCCTCTCTTTGTATCGGAGTAAGATGTGTTGAGGCGCGCTTCTCGGCTCCTCAATGAGAGAGTGACAGGCTTGCAGAAACCCAGCTACCCCAACCCCCAGCCCTAAAAAACCCCAGTAAAAAACCCCGCCTTGAATGAGATCTCTGCAGTGGTTCCGCTAAAATCCGTTCGACATTAGTATGGACAGCCACTCATTCAGAGTGGGACGGCCAACATACATGACAGAAACAAAACAGCGCAGAGGAAACGAGGCTGGCGAGCACTAATGAAATGGTTCAATTAAACAGCACTCCAGAAACCGCCGTCGGTTTGAGTACACACGTAAGATTGTGTGAATAAATTAAAGTTGTAATTACAAAATCAGATCATACGTTCTTATCACCACTACTGATTAATGAGGGAAAATGTGCTGATAGTTCATTTAAATCCTTATGTATGATGATGTTCTGCTCACTCACAACTTGCATGTGTGTGTGTTGCTATGTGAATAATGTGGATTAGTAGGGATTATTATACAGCAGCCCATTATTAATGGTCCCACTCTAGTTTAAATCGCACCACCCTTTAGCCACATTCGCTCTGGAGCCCCTTTTCAACTCCTTCAGTCTGTTGAAAACAATGAGACCGACTTCTACAAGCCCAAATCCAAAAATATTGGGATGCTGTGTAAAATATGAATACAAACAGAATGCAAATCTCATAAACCATCTCATATTTTATTCCAGAGAAGATGGTGATTTCTGAATCATGCTGCTTCTATGGATCATAGAGCCTTGACCTGCAGTCGTGGGTGGCGCAGCAAACTGTGTTCGCAGGCAATCATTTGTGGAAGTGTTTCCGGAGCCCACGCAGTGATTTCCATGACAGAGTGGTCACTGTTTTCAGTGCAGCACCGTCTGACGGTCTGAACATCGTGGATATCAAATATTGTTCCTCACGCACAGAGATTTCTCCGCCTTCTCTGATTCTTCTGATGACGTTATGAACTGTAGATGATGAGATATTCTTTCCAAACTGTTTGCAATTTTACATTGAGGAACATTATTCTGAAATTTTTCCACAATCTGCAACAGCTTTTTGCAAATTGGTGAGCCTCTGTACTTCTCTGGAACATTGCCTCTCTTGTTCTGTTTTTCTTTACATTTTATGCAACGTTCTAACATTTTTGAATCTAGGATTGCATAGAAAAATGTATCATGACTTCCATTATGTTTTGGACAGCTAACCCATGTGATGCAACACTGGTAAATCTCTGACTCCCCCCCCCTTACTTGTAGTTTTCTCAGAAATATCTTAACACTTATTCGATTGATGGATAGCATTTGGTGCAACGTTACATGTAGCACAAAATCATCAGGTCACAATCAAAGTGCAATCATTAAACTGTGTCTGAGAGGAGTTTTTGGACTGACAGGAACATTCACACTGAGGTAATGTATGAGGTAATATATGTATTTCGGCAAAGGGAATGTGGAAAAGAATTACAATGGATCCAAAACAGACAGAACTGAAAGGAAAATATTTTTAGGGTGCTCAGGATCTCAGGCTGGAACAAAAGTTAACATTTAACAAGACAGCAGCCCAAAAACAGTGCCTCTGAAAATCTTTGTGAAAGTCCCAGAATAGATCCAAACCTGGTCACCACACAGCACATAGGAAAGACTTAATAACGGCTTTCAACTGACGCTCCCCACAATTCTGCCAAGAAGGACGAGAAAAACCTCCAAAAAAAAAAAAAAGGTGTGCCAAGCTCGCAGGATCACTTCCAAGAAATCTCAAGGTTACATTGCTGCAAAAGGAGCTTTAACCAAGTGGAAGGACTTTATACTTAAACTTTACAAATTATTCTTCTTGCATTTTTATTATGGAGTGCTTTTTTCCTATGGGGGGGGAGGGGGGGGCAGATTTCACAGAGAGTCTGAAAAAAAACTTTAAAAAATGCTGCTGAAAACTAGATATCAGTCTCTTTATTCTTCTTCCAGTGAAGAAAGCCCACACTTCCTTTGCATGCATAGCTAAACCCAATAACCTTGCATATTTTCCTATAGGAAGTTTAGAATTCAGAGTGGTGATATGCCTGCAACATGCTGTTCTGTTAGTGCAAATGGGATTTACTCACTAAAAGCTCTGATGAGTCAAGGACGGTCCACTTTGGCTAAACTCTCTCTTGGATCTTGTTGGCTGATCAAAGTCTTCTACTAGCTGAGACTGTAATCTCCTAACCTCACAGCTAATATTAATAGGCCCAGGAAACCACACTCCCACTGGCAAGAATCTCAGACAAACAATGCCTCTATCTCCCACAGCTCCCCCAGATCTCCCAGCTGTATCAGCCACAGGTTAAGTGTTTCATTCTGTCTGTGTTTTAATGTCGCGCTGGGGGGTAAACATTCACAGTGACCAAAAAACAAGTCATGGCTTCAGAAAAGGCATTTAAATGAAAATCACTGAATCCTGTGAGTCACACCTCTGTTAAGCTTACATGCATTTCCAAAGACGGATCTAACACCTACGTGTCATGCATTTAGCACATGAAAGCCCGCTGCGAGAACAAACAAATGCTATTCCATGCATGTATGTGCATGCATGTATGTGCATGCATGGATCACAAAAGGCTTGAGTCCAGGCACTCTTGACACTTGGTAATGAGCCAACACAATCTCCTTACCAGTCATCTGCATCCATCAGTGACACACAGGGGGCGGATTAGATGGACTGCATCCATCACCTGACAATGCACGCTATTCCTACAGGCTTTATATTCCAAGGAAACCAGATCTGGAGCACTCAGTTTCCCTCCTCTGTGTGTACATCTGTGAGTGTTTTCTGGGCAGTTGTGAGCATAGGAACTAGAAAATTAGATCTGTGACCCATGAAAAGGGACGCTGTGTACTCAGCCTGTCGCTGCCAAAAAAATAAATGAAAAAAAATCCCTATTTCAAATTGTTACTTGGCATAGCAACCATCACCTGCATGCAAGAACATCACATGTATAGTCACCGTGCACAAAAAGCTGCACAGGATGAGCAAAGACAGGGATCAGGCAAATCGCAGATCTCAAGACACGAAAGGTCAGCCTTTCCCTGCCCGAATTATTCATTTAAACCCACAGAGAGACGTCCGCAAAAGACTGATTCTGTTACAAATGTCTGCTTCAACACATCTCCTGCAAGGACCAAGTGGTCCATAATAACTGCCAGTTCTAATGGACGACTTGGCCTCTGCACATTAGGTATTTAAAAGAGGCAAGAGCACTTTTTTTTTTTTTTTTTTTTTTTAACTGAGTGACAGATGAAGCTCCTAAGCCGCTGGAATTTCCAGTTCTTCCAAATGGTGTAGCTGTGTGAAAGAAGAAAGGAAAACTGTTCCCAGCTCTATAATCTGTGTCATGTCATTTGATTAGTTAAATTTTTTAAAGGGGATTTCTAAAACAGAATGGGGGGGAAAAAAGTTTTAAAAAGTCATAAATTCAAGCAAAGCCTGGCAAGTTTAAGCTCAGCAGCTGTTACAGTGTACATCTCAATTATAGCATGAAAATTTCCCACATTAGGACTCTGGATGCTGTTGATTGTTGAAGGAGAAAAGAAAATGTTATACATTATTAAATTTGGAGCTAGCCAGGTGGTTTTACAGCCTGTGGATGCATTAAAGAGTAGTTTACACTTTATTGCATCTTGGTAATGTTCGGGGTTTGAGCACAGGACACCGAAACAGCTCTTCATGCTGAAATGCACCGATTAGGATATCTTTGACCTGGGCTCTAATTAAATGGTAATCCCCTTTAACAGACAGCAACAGCTACCCAAATCTTTTTCATCCCTCCATGTCACCCCGAGGCATCCCCTGTAACATAAATCTCGCTCTCCACCCGTCGCTCTAAGCTGCTGAAAGTCGCAGCCCCCGAGAAGCTGGCACTGGCTGCAGAGAGGCAGCTCGCATTTCAAGACAAAGCTCAATCCTCTGTCAGAAAGGAGACACTTTCCAAAGCAGCCCTGCCATTTATCAATCTGGAACCTGTTTTTCTGCCTGTTTCCCCGACTCACACCTCCACGCTGAAAAGCTGCCCAGGAAAGCTGCCTTTCGCCAAAGAGAGACTAACACGTTGCCAGGAATCACGCTCAAACCGAGCTTCTCCACTGGCTGTGCGTGACTGGACAGCGAGTGGACCCCGCCTATATTCACCTCTGCCTCATTTCCCTCGGCCCTGAGAATGATGTGTTTTATTTTAACGTGATGAAAAGAAAAAGAAAGAAAAAAATCAATTAAACTTCGCAAAGGTATGCAAGGTGACACGGCCTCTGTTTGAGTTTCACACAAACAGAAAGAGATAGGGTCAAGGTGGGCTGACAGCGTTTGCGTCAGCGCGGCGTTCGTTCTGTAAAGTTTGAATAAACTACAATTTCTGTAGAGACTTTTGCCCCCTGGCACAAAGAGCCCAAAAATTTACATCCTGAGAGTTATCAACACTCTAACAGTGCGGCTTTTGTCCGAGTACACGCACGATTAAAAGCAGCTGAGACCGTTTTACAGAATAATGACACTGTGTCAGAATTTAAAATCTTGTTAAACACACAACAGGGATGCAGCTTGTTGCAATGGGGTTTCCTGTGTGAAATAACAAGGTGGGGAAGAGGCGAAAAAAATCAGATAATGATCTTGTAAGGAGCAGATTTGCCTCGTTTTAAAGGTCAGAGGTCATCCTATACTACACAGACTCCGACTCTGGCTTACATGTCAGTTATAGTTTGCCGTGGCTTACAGCTGAGGGTCAGGATAATGGTTTTCTCCTGTGCTGTAACAAAGACAAACTAAACTCTGAGGCACACCCAGCCTCCCTGCGTGACTTTCATTAAAGACAGCTTTCTGCCACTTGTGGATTACAACAAGGAAAATATCCGAGCTTTGCAACTCAATATTCTGAATGTATTCTATTACAAGAACCCGCCTCTTTCCTGAGGCTAAGAAAATGTAAACCTCTTGCAACATCAGTGTTTTGTTGAACGGACAAATTACAAAGAAAACACTTGACATTAAGGGAGGGAGGGAAAAAAACCTACAGGCTGGCTGAAAGGTATGTGCGATGTTTTGTTGATTTTGCATGAAGCCATGATTCCATCTGGATTAGCAGAGCTTTCTTGGATTGAGGCCAAAAACAAACAAACCAAAAAAAGAAGATCAGCACGCTGGAGATCAGTCTCCTCAAATACCTTCAGTCAGCTTGTTTTCACATTCACGCGGCCACCTGCTCGCTGCTCCGTGCGCTAAACGAGTTAAGAGAAAATGGCATTGCGAGCAATTTCCTGTTGTTTCCGGTCTGAAGACTGGAGCACAGTCAAAGGTGGTGTTGTTGTCTTTGATGTTAAACTGATAAGATAAGGTCTGATAAGACCGTGTGCTGCGAGGATGGAAATCACATGAAAACTCCAAGCGCGAGCTAAGAGCAGATGTCTGTGAAGGTCGATGTTCACCTTCACTGGCTCCTTTCAATGTGGAGGAGTAGCAGCTCCGCTCTGAGTCCCTCCCAAATGATTGAGCTTGAGGGTGAAAGGCAGGTTAGCCTCCCGCACCCTGGTGACCCTGAACTGGATAAATGGAAGAAAATGGATGGATGGATCCATCCAAACCCAGAGGTCTGATCTTCTGAGACACCACTTTTAAAGACAAAAGCTAAAGCTGCTGAGTTTGGTAGTGTATCCTGTTAGCTTTAGTTCCTCTTAACTACCGTAAATGTCGGGCTATAAGCCGCTACTTTTTGCACAAGCTTTGAACCCTGCGGCTTTTAGTCAGGTGCGGCTTTTCTATGGATTGTCCATGATTTTTGTGATATCGTAAGACGATTTGTTTTGTTTGTTCCGCTGTTGTACGGCACTACGTTGCTTGGCGGAAGGATCGGGGTTCAAGAGTGGTATGTTGGTCACATGTCCATCCGCCAGGCAACATAGTGCCGTACAAGTAGCGCGAAAAACAAACTTCAAAGTAGCGTTACGTGTTCAGCGGGAGTCGTGGATGACCAGCGGCGATAAACTTGCGAAAAGCAAGTTATGCTCAACTCCACCGGTGGAATCTGACAGCGTGGAAAAGTGTGAAAACATCCACGATCACCAACGGATTTTGAAGGGCTGGACTGCTGCATGATGGAGAGGAGGACACCGCCACGGCCCTTCAGAGGGTGTTCGACTCTGACACTGACAACGAGGATTTCTTTGGTTTTGAAAGTGACAACGAAGGAAAGAAGCTGAGAGTGGATGACGAAGCCATCCTGAGCCTGTTCGTTTCCGACACTGGAGAAGAGGACTTTGGTGGTTTTAGTGCGCAGGAAGAAGAGAAAGATGGTGAATGACTGACTTTTCTTCTTGTTAAAGCTGTGTCGCTGCACCTGAGCCTAAAAGGTAGTCCGAATCTATTTTTCTGGTGTGCTGTAGGTTATTGTTATGTACTACATTTGTTACACATTTATGAAGCACAGCACATGTGCAAATATGTACCCATAATAGGGCTGAACGATATATCGCATTTGCGATAATATCGCGACATGATCAAGTGCAATTTTCTAACCGCAAAGGCTGCGATTATACTCTGGACATGTCCAAATTCATGGGCTGCATCCTCCTGAGGCCGCATTTGTAGACCGATTACGTCACAGCGACGCGCCGAAGGCTGTCCAAATTACTACCATATCCCAGAATTCATAGCGCGGCCCAGCCAAACTCCAGTTTCCAACAATGGCGGCCGCTACTAAGTTTTAAAATTACTCATACTAATCTTTCTGGGTCACAAAATAAACTTTTAACATATTTTCAGGCGAGAAAGTAGTTGTGTAAACATCAAATATCTGCTCGGTTTATCAAGATATCCCATATTTGCAAAAGTGCTTCGACGTTTTCAGAGGCGTCTGCTACCCACCAGCTCGACAGCTAGCCGGGAGCTCGAGGGTTACTGATGCGGCCGAGAACAGCACAACTCCCGGCACATCATTTTCAGATCACCGCGGAGTTTCGCTGCTCGGGTTAAACGTAATATATAAGTCACTTAGACAACCTAAAAATGTTATTGTTGGGCTTTTTTCAGTGTTTTGTTTGTTCGTGAGTAAATCGGTTTGGCTGAGATTAAAGTTATTAGATTAGATAAAATAAAACTTTATTAATCCCCCGGGTGGGTTCCTCCTTGGTTTTCACACAGCTGACTAAACGTCAAACAGAAAACTTATTAAACAGAAGTATGAGACAGTCGAGAATTTACGCCAGTGTCTGGTTATATTTTAGATAGCAAGAAGCAGACGGCCGAGTTTATTAAACTCCACCGAGACAGCGGTGACGCTAATCAGAACTAGACCGTCCAATTTCACGCCTTTAAATTTTAAAGGCGTGTTTGTGTGTGTGTTTATACAATTGCTATTATGTTTGCACTTTATGTGTAATGTTACTGACTGCAGAGATCAGTAAGATGTGTGTATTTTTTATTTATTAGTTTTATTTATTTAATATTATTTTTTAATTGAATGACTGTCTAGTAGTTCACAGATGTCGAAAAACTGAGTGTGGTATATTTCTGCAATCTGCACATTGTACTGACTTTCATTTTAATGTTTACACCAGGGTTCCTTGTCAGCACTTTATGCTCAGATGTTTGTAAGCTAAAAATAAACTATTGTGTATGTTCAAATATACTGTTGTGATTGAAGAAGTTAAATAAAAATGTCAGTCATCAATTCATGCATCACCTCATGTCATCATAACAGAGGTCTGTCTTCCAGGAAAGAACAGTTTAAAATTAATGTAATATAGTATTGGCCATACTATATGATGTATTGCTTGTCTTTGTTTAATAATACAGAAGACAAAGACCTTAAAAAATAATCGCATATCGCATCGCAATCGCAATATTGGGGCAAAAAAATCGCAATTAGATTATTTTCCATAATCGTTCAGCCCTAACCCATAACTTGTTTTTCAAAATATTAATAAAAGGGGTGTGTCTCCAAACAGCCATCTCTTTCCTGACAATTCGCTTTGTGCATATTCTCTTACATATGATAAGTCAACATTGAAACACCTGCGGCTTTTGGTCAGGTGCGGCTAATGTATGTACAAAACAGGATTTTCCCCTGATTTTAGCTTGTGCGGCTAATATTCAGGTGCGCTTTGTAGTCCGGGAAATACGGTATTTTTACACATGAATGGAATAAAGAACCAAATCTAACAGTTGACACCTGTTTTACTTGTTCATCTGACTCCCCATATGTCCATTTATTAAGGTCGGCTAAATCATTCACCACTGTAACTTCACTGCGCATGCCAGGTTTCAAAAAAACCATGGAGGTGCACGGCAAGCTCGAACAGAACCCAAGTGCAGCACTGATGACATTTGTGACTGCCGACAGCTCAAACTGCGAGTGAACGGAGCTAAAAGGACACTTAAATCACAAAGTGGAAAAATCAGCAACTGTTTCATGTTCATTCACTGAAGCGTCCTCATATTCCACCATGACATCCTAAAAAAGGCCCCTGTTTATTAAACGAGTAGTGTGCGCTGGCACTAACTCTAACAAGATCTTTAAAAAAAAATTACCAAAATAAGAAGCATATGGTTTCACATTCAATTACTGCCATTTTCTCTCCAGCTCTCATTTTAAAAGAACCACTTGTTCTCCACTAAACAACATCTTGAGGCATCATCTCACCACAGCCCATAGCGACCTCAGGAACTAGCCACCTTAAAGCAGACCTCATTCGTAAAAACAGACCTTAAAGGGACATCAGACGCACCACAAGATCCTGTGAAACGTAGAGCTTGTGGGCATAGAGCAGAAAAAAATGACTAAAGTCTGACTCACAGCGAGGACAGTCAATCCACTGAGCTCCCTGTAAAAACGGCAATAAATCACAACTGCATTTTAGCGTCCAATCCTATTCAAATTGTCGACTTACAAATACTTAAATAAAACTGAAACGTGGGATTAGTAACAGATGACTTCCTATGAATGAAAATCTGTTTTTTAACCCACATGTGCTTTAAAACTACTCAATCCTGCGTCTGAAAAGCCGAAGCAAGACCCTGCATGCAAGTCCTACATGAGCGCAGAGTTATAGCGCGCTAACCTGCAATGTGTGGCGATGTCCTCTTTTTACTTACAACAAGTAAACTCATGCAGCCTCTTGTAATGAACAAATTAGTGCTGTGATTTTATGACGCTGTAACCGCAGAGCAACATGATATCATGGCGACACTAAACATGAAGCTTCTCGTCTTGTACGGTTGAGTTTTCCCCCCTCTTGTAAGTTTCAACAGAGAAAAAGGCAGTGAAAACACCTGGAAGGGGGCGAATTTTACAGCCTGTACTTAACAAATTTAATTGTCAGCACAGAAACACGGGCCCTATCTCTGTCGCATTGCATGACCGCGGAGAAGATCAGGATCACAGGACGAAGCTGGCGAGTGCCAAGATACGATCGCCTCGGCGGAGTGAGTGACTTCCTTTGTTTACTCGGACCCACATGGGACTGATTAGGTTAGTTCCCTTTACAGATCCGTGTTTTTGGGACAGTCCTTGATCCGAGCAAGAACAATCGCTCCCCTATCGTTAGCTCACAGCTGCGCTGACCAGTTGCTCTGCATTTCCTCTGCAGCCCGCCTACCCAAAGAGCGCCCGCTGAAATGTGATGTTTCAGGAAGCCATTTGTAAAACAAAGTGAATCTGGAGCAAGCGGATCCCCCGGTGTGTGACCCCGACCTTTAATCATTCATTACACTTTTTTTAAAACTTCCAGAGTGCCACTCGGGAGCTCCCACTTCCATCTGTGGTGGTTTAAAACCTGCAGCTCTTCCTCACTCTGAAGCTGGTTAATGCTCATTAGAGTCCATCTGCATTGAAACCTGAGCAGGTCTTTAGGGGTGCGACCTCAGCTTCTCCCTGACCCTCCACCTTCTCGTGGCCTGATATCCTCCGGCTGGCCAGATTGCCCACACTCCTGCCACAAATTTAAGTCTTCATTAGGACATTTACAGGAGCGCGGTAAAACACTGTCTGAATTTATGGCCTAACGACTAACGGCTTTCACTATGATTCACAGTGATTTCCATGCGTGGAATGAAAAGGAGGAGGCGGCGGCTTTGCTTTGTGGCTGTCTGGTTTTGAAGTGTCAGTTAAAAGGCTCCGCTTGTTATTTCAGAGGCGGGAAAAAACTATATCCAGATTTACATCAAAATCAGTGCTTTATCCAGCTCTCCACGATGTATTTTTGCACAAAATGAGACATATTTAAGCCTTTTGGTTTATGCAGCTGTTTGTCAATGTGTTCCCACTAGGCGTAAAAATAAAACCCAAGCCTGCTGGGGGTTTCTGCTACCTTCGCTAAACATTTGTGTACAAGGCTGGACTTAAAATAAGTAACCTGAGTGTGGGTTTGTAGATGTGTGTGTTTACTGAAATAAACAGGGCGCACAGACCAGCGGTTCTGAGAGACTTAGGCCCCGTCGTATGGCTTCAATCCACTCAGCATATTCTCTGAACCTCTCTTAACGTTTCCTTGCTCTTGGGGAACTCGCTCATGTTTAATGCCTTTTGAAAAGGCGCAGAGTTTTAGGAAGAGTTACAATGCCAGAAAAAAGATCAAACAAAGGATGTGAGGTGGAGAAAAAAGCTGCAGGACATCCAGCTCTCCCTCTCTCTCCTAAGAAATGAGAAACATTTGTGTGTCTATGAATAGCAGTGCTTGTTTAATTCATGACTAGCTTCGTTTTTTTCTGCAAGGTGCAGCGTAGTTGCAGCGTAGTTTGGCCCCGGCAGGCTGAAAATCTGAAGCCTTGATTGTCTAATGAGTGAAGCTGATGTAAAGATAGCTGAGGTTTCATCAGGATACAGTGCGTTTGCCGCGCTTTAACATTTAAAGGAATCGATTTAAAGCGCAACAGTCTGTCAAACCCGACTATTTAAGTGGAAAGGTGTGCCAGCTTCCCCTTGAGGTGTTGTATAAATCACCATGAGGGAGCTGCGATTGCAACATCCCAACAACACTATGTGAAAAGGAGCACACAACCGGAAAATACTACAGCTCTGTTTTTTCCACTTTGAAAGATTTCGGCGGGGGCGTTTCTGATCGTTCTGCGAGACACCTACAGTACGAACATGACATTTATTGAAAGCACGCCACGGGATTTCTCGCCGTTTTTACATCAAGAGCGTGAGACATGGTTGCAGAGCCGGGCTGGTTTTTATCCCTTGACAGCATGCTGCCGTCCGTGAGAATGTTCAAAGAGCCTGAGCGAGGGATAGCAAAGGAGGTTCACCCAGGGCTCGTGTGTCATCTGACCTCATTTCTGAGATGGACCCGGGAGGTTGCAGGGAAGGCAGAGGTGTAGCTTTCACTACAACCTTTTCTTTTGCTTCCTGCAAAATGACAGGACAAGAGGAGGGAGGGAGGGAGGGGGGATGTGTGCACACAATGGCAGAGTAAGATGTCTGCCTGGAAACCATCCATGGGGAGATGAAAGAGCACCGGTGAAGTCATGGTGCAAAAACGCAACGGGCAGAAATACGCGGCTCCATCTCTGAATAACGAGTGAGAGGAGCATTCGATTACAAAGACAGGGAGAGCAGGAGAAAGCAAAGGGCGCATAATGCTACAACGCATGGATGATATGTTAGCGCATGCACAGCATTCATCATCTGGGCTGGACATTATTAAAAGGTGCAAGGACTGCTGCAAAGGTCTAAAAGATTATTTGAGAACACATCATTTCAGTGCAACAAGAAAAAAAGAGCAAAGTGGGTGTCCAGTTTGAAAACTGCAAGTCTGAACTAAGCTCCTCCGCCGACCTGCTTCAACACAAACAAAGCTCTTGATGTAAACATACAGATAAATATTCGCAGGTGCACAAGCGACATGAATGCGGTGATGTAAAACACACACTTAAACAAAAAGTCTATTGTCTGTGTTTACATAGTTTAAAAATTCCAGTGGCAGTGGAAACCCCACAGCACACGGTCCCCATCTGCACCACAGGAAGTCAACAGCCAAACAGCCGCTGGCCTTCTCCTGTCACCACGGCTCCTGGCCAGACCCGTAGGGAGATTGCAGTCTTCGCCCGCCACCCTGACAACACACGCACGCTCAGGCTAAAACCAAAGCCACACAGTGCTCAGCGAGGAAAGAGAGGACCTTGGTCCTTTGTCTGGGTCCTAACCTGGATGAGGACACAGAGCAAAGGTGAAAGCTGCAGCAGGGGACAGAGAGGACTCTGCGGAGATCCTCATCCGCTCTGACGCAACACCAGGAGGAAGCAACCACAACAAAACATCTATTTCCTCTGCTATCTGGCACAAACCCAGGACCATTGTCAATTGTCAGACACAACATGGGCATTTCTGTCTATCCTCACCTCTACAGATAAGGACAGGAAACACTGTCCTGCGCTCCATAATCGGCCAGGTTGTGTCGGCTGGCTGCACCTGCACAGAGCAGCCTATTGTAGTGGTGTGTATAATGTTTGTCCTCTGTAGGGATTGAGTGGTGTGGGGTTTTTCAGGGCAAATACAGATATTGACTGAGGCTGGTAATAACAATGTCTAGATTTCCATTTTCATTTCACCCACAAACAGCTGACAAACAAGGAACAAAGGAATAGTTGGTGCCAAAATATTTAGTGCATACTTTCTACTAGAACATAACAGCACTGTTTTGCAGGTGTTCATGAAGAACTAGGTGGTTTTGACCTTCTTTAATAACCAAATAAATAAAAGGTGGGAGTCACCAGACACCACATGGTACAATGTTATCACAACACTTCACTCATAATACGATATTATTGGGGGTTTTATCCAAGAGGACAAAGTTATCTTCAATTCTTGGTTTATTTGGTGCAAAATAAGATTGTCATGCATACAACACTGTCACTCGCACTGCCGTCCGTCTGCGATTAAATGGGCACATAATGGTACATTGCAGATTGGATGATTTGTTAGTGCATGCACAGCATTCATCGTGTGGGCTTGGTATTATTAAAAGGTGCAAGGACTGCTGCAAAGGTCTGCCATCAGTCTGCGATTAAATGGGGTCAAGTCGGAAATTACATGCTGGTAATTAGATCCATTTCTAATAATAGAGCAATGAACTGTTATAAATCATCAAAAACTGTACATCTGCTGCTGTCTGCATACACAGAAATTCACATTTAACAGAAACAAGCAACTTCCTGCCCTGTAAAATATAACCAGAACACAACCAGCTGGCAGCCAGTTGACTCGAGTCCCTTCGAGTTGTGTTCATTGACAAACGTTGGCAGTCTGTATGCATTTATAAACTAGGCTTCGATTATTTAAAACAGCATCAAAAATCTCTGAGGGTGACTGTAGTCAGTCCAAGTCAGACTGCAACTGTCTGCGGAGAGGTTGGTTTTTACCAGGCCAGCTGCGCGGTCCAATTTCTACTCCTGTGGCTCAGTCTTAGCTTGCACTGAATTAGCTTCGCTTTGTCAAGCTAAGCTAATTAAGAAAGTGTATCCAGTAATGCTGCACTGATTTTCCCCGCCTCTACAAATGATAACTTTAATCCTCCTTTTTCACAGAGATGCATTGACTGCCCATCCAGGGTCAATGCTCAGCGCCCTAGCTGGCACTCTGCCTGACTGAGCGGTCAGTCTCACGCACCTTCTCATCTTCTCATATCTCACGATTGTGAGACGCTAGCAATGTCACAGTCCGTGCACGCTAACACCCACATGCCAACATGCTGTTAAAAGACACAAAGTTTGTAATAAGTGCAAGTATTCAAGGAGGGAACTGCCACAAAAACATTCAGGACAACAAATCTAATCATTCACTTAAAACAGCACCAACCAGCTGAATATGCTCAGTTTGAGGAAGATAAAACGTGAAAGTGGCTGTAGCTAAGGAGAGCCAGAGCTCAGAGACAGACAAAGGCCAGCAGGCCCTGCTATCTTCCCTTGATATGAGCACTGATAAGCTCAAAACAATGAGGAAAACTTTCGAATTCATGGCCCTACAGAGAAGCTGTTCTCTGTAGTTGGGGGAAAGAAGCTTAAGAAACCAGATTAAATTACATCAGACCAAAGCAGCAATTTTTAAATCTAACTATTTATACATATATAGCATAACGGAGGGTGCACAGTAACAAACCACTGAGAGAAGACCCTGTAACCTCCTGCAGTTTTGGGGGAAATTGCAAAGTTTAATATTTTCTTTCATCATGAAAATGAAATTAATTGAAGAAATGTTGATTTTACATTGATGTATGTACAGTTATAAGTCCAAAAAAGAAAATCATAGTGACATTTTGTCAAAGCCAGTAATGTTTTGTAGTATTATAGAGAAAAATGAGATTTCAAACCATTTATTTTGGGCTGTGAAATTATAACGGAGCATAAGGGGTACTGTGTTTTTTCAGTACTTACTACCTGTTAAAAAAGGTTTCCGATGCAACTATTAAGACCCCAAGTGTAGATAACCGAGAAGAGATGGACTGAAGTAATTTATGTTGGAAAGCTTTTATGAATTTTTGGTGTATTTGGGAGTAGGGATGAAGAGATTCTGTATACTTTTTATTTTCTCTTAATGCAGCACAATTCCTAAAAGAAAAAAAAGGGATACTGGGATCAAGTTTGCCCCTGAGGAATTTTATTCTTGGCAGTGGAAAAAACAGCTTTAGACTGGTGAAAAATAGGCATCCAGGGAAACCCAGAGATGTTTTTAATTCATTGAAAACACAAGAATTTTTCATTAAATATACAGTAAGACAACAAGACAGAATTAAATTTTAATTAAACTTCAAGAGCTGACCCATTCATCACAAAGTCTGCTCAGTAAAAGCTAGAATAGTGAGGAAGGAAGGAGGGAGTGTAGACTAACAGGAAGGATGTTTCTGCAGCAGATGCTCCAGACTGGTGAAAACAAGTCAGAAAACAAGCGAACCGACTGAATTTTCCGCTCCTGACATGACACCTCGCTGCTGGACAGCCTGGAGGTGATTTGGTCAGGAGGACATGAGCCCGAAACAGAGTGAGGAACCAGACGCCTTTGAATCAATACCGACAATTTGTTTGGACAAAAAAAACAACATCCCCAAAGCAGCTGTCTGAATAAAACACAGCTGCACGCTCATTTCAGCTGAGGAAACATCGAACAAAGGCATAGTTTTACAGGGAGGGGGAAAAAACCATCATGCTGCAAACCTACTCAGTTATTCTGACTGTGCTGTGCCATCCCTCTGTCGGAGTCGATTTTTAAAAAAAAGCACTGAAGTCTGGCTTAACGTAGACTCGGAGGGAGGTTCAGATAGAGGACAGCAGAAAGGAGGACGGGGGTTTAAAGGGATTTCAGCATTTGGCATAGTTTGTGCGACTGGAAGGAAGAAAAGTGAAAAGGGGCAGAGGAGGGTGAAACGGTACAGCAGCAGTAGCAGCAGAGCAGGAACAAGATGAAGCTGGGGATGCCGTGGAGGTTGTTTAACATAATTAAAAACCACAAAATAACTACGCTTGTTGTGTAATGAGCTTCTCTCACTAGCGGTGACAATTACTGTCTGCTAACACAGAACAATGCGGGCCATAATGTGCAAATGCTGCCTGAGCGTGCACGGCTGCAGGAGGGGATGTACGGCTGTAATTATGCACGCCTGCGTACCGAGACTCCGGTCAGCAGAGGTTTCACTGGCCGATTATGTCGCCATTAAATAAATCTAGTGAACGACCGCCTTCGCTGTAAGGGTCTGATTACAGGGCAAATCCCACGCAAATGAACAAAAGTTAATCGAGTGTGTGCAATCCTGAAAAAGAGGCCTTAACAGAGTAAAGATTAAATCTAATTCGAAGTATTTTCACGCTGTTAAGAAGCCCATAGTGTCATACCCACTGAGCACGGCAAAGCAGTGCAAAGAGCAGAGGTTTAATCCTGGTTAAAAGCGTCAACTGCAAGAGGGCAAATGAATGAATTACTCACAGGGCCTGTGGGGTGGGGGGGGGGCTGTTCTGATGTTTGGCTTTAAAGCCAACAAAGCTTTCTTACACTTCTGGCTAAAAGTCACCTTTCTTTTGAACACTAGCTAGACTTTATGAGAAAATACAAACCAATTCCTTTCATACTAACACGACACAAACCTAAAGAGGTCAATTACTAAGAAAGAGTTTGTTGTAAAGTTAAACCATAAGCAAATATATTAAGCAGAACTTTGGCTGGAGGTAGAAGATGCAAAAAAAGGCAACGACCAGTTAGTTTTTCCGCTATCCATTGCAATATTTAAACCAGCTACAGATGGACAGTAATAAACACACAGAAATGAGCAGCTGGATTTTTCTTTGCCCTACGCCACAGACTGAAGTCCGCCTGCCAGAAATGTAAATACGAGTCACGGCAACAAAGACCTCAGTCGGTTTGATTGGTCCACTTGGTAAGCATATTAAATGCGATGCCTCCTTTAATCAAAATAGTCATGTGTAATGGGCTGTAATTGCATCTGGCTTGCACGATGCTAATGCAAGCCATCATCCTGCTAATGTAGCCACATGTGTCTCTCTTGCTCCCGTAGCGCTGTGACTGCTCAGTATCGATTAGCTTCAGTGAGATCAGCTCAGTTTCAGTCGCCACTGTTTTGCAAAGAAACTCGAACCGGTTGCATTAAAAACCTCAGTGTGTAACAGTAAAGCGCTGAATGACAACGAGAGCAAAAGGAGTCGAAACTAAGACAAAAACAAAGTCAGAGACAAAAATAAAAGCAAAGCTGGAGCGAACTGTGACAGATGCATGGTAATATAATCTAAATGTCTTCAGCTCTCAAAGACTCAATTAACAAGGACTGCCCTGGTGCTCAGGAGTACCAGCTGTCCCTGTTTGTCACTTTGGGTCAATAACTCTTACAGTTAATTGTAAACACGTCTGCACACACACACATAAATCTCTAAGTGAGACATCCCCAACTTTGTCCCCATATTTCTTTCAGTGCGGTATTAAAGAAAACGCTTTTGAGAAACACTGCTGTGTTGAGATATTCTTCTACTCTTCACAGCTTCGGAGAACATGAGCGGTACTCTAGTTTGCACCTCAAATGTATGAGCGCGGATTCAAAGGAACCGGGGAGCTCTAAAACATTCACAGCCACCCTGCGCCAAGAGCTGATAAAGCCACCAGCTTCACTCATACATTATGCTGGCTACATCAGTAAATCCCAGCTGCTCAGCTTTAGTCAGGTACCGGGTCCAGGAGGTTAACACTGTACAGGCTGCCATGGAGACAGACGTGGCCCTCCTGGAAGCCACGGCAGGAAGATGAAACGGCAACAGCAGGAACACGGCCAAAAATAGCAGGAGGAGGCTGGACGATACGAGAAATTAGGATAGAAACAAAAATATGCAATCTACTCAAAGAAAAGAAAGTCTTCAGAAACAACAACTGGTCTGCCCGCAGGGTCAGTCGGAGCCAGCTGGAGATCTGAAGATCAAACATCGCTAACGGCCTTTCTCAATAAACACCAGTGGCCTTGTCAATCTGTTTAAATCCGCTGCCGTGCCAAGGAGGAGCTGAGGGGTGACTGAGAGCCCAGTGTCACTCTGCCTGTGGCCTATCGCTATGATGAGTTCATTCAGCCTCAGGATGCAAAGAGTTAATGGCTGCTGGGATTATGCAATGGCGCCCCAGACGCCTTTTCTCCTCTCCTGCCCTCCTTTTTCTTCCCCAACTCCCCTTCAAACGGGGCGCAAGCCAAATTAGGCATTCCTGCACGTTTCAATCAGATGCATTTGAATGCGACGTTAGCTCCGCGCATGCTTTGGCACCAATGCGAGAACAAAACAGGGGTTTTGTTTCACTCCGAAGCCTCCCCTCGCCAGGGCCTCGCACCTGCCCTGCAGGGGGAAAAGTTGTAAGGATTTACAACCGTCTGAGCGGGTTACAGCTGCAGTGTGTCAGGCTAGTAAAAACACATGTATTTCATCATTTAAGGTAAATGTGATACTACAGGTTATCACTAAAAGCAGAAGGGTGATTTCAGCCACGGCAGATTAGACAGGGTGGAGGTGAAGGATGGCAAGAAGATGTCACGCACGTCATCTGATAAGAGAATAATAATGTCACATTAGTGAGACATCAAGTGAACGAGGGAAGAAAACCTGATCTGATTTATTAGATTAGTTAGTTCACTCTTTCACCTTTTCCTTCACAAGTGAGACCGGACCTGGGAAAAGGATCAGGAGATAAGATAATATACAACACCCCAACGTAAACACCCTCAATGCAATCTCAGGCAGGCCTCATGTGGGCCAAACCTTCAACAAAAAAACAAAAGACCCTGCACATTTTTACTTTTATAAGGTGGATTTTCCAGACTCTGTCACAACAGTGATTACTTTCCCTTTCACTGCAGCGACTGCAAGACAAACAGCACAAAGTTAGCGTTCTTGTTAGAAAGTAACTCTCCAGGAATGTGTGAAGGCATTCGACCGGCTGTGAAAGCTCATTCCAGATGACGCCTAATTATCATAAAAGATGGGAAAAAAGTGTAGCTGAGTAGGTGCGTGTGTGCTTGTCCTTTTCAAACTCAAACATTTCCCACCTTAAATCTTAAAAACCTCTAATTTAGATCCAATCCTCTAAAATAAGACATTTTAACAAGTGTTGCTTTGGCTAATCAGACTTACCAGTAGAGCCCAAACAGATGTCTGCTGGTTACACAAATAAAAGAAGTCAAAATGAGATTCATTTATTACAGGATCTATAACAAGTCAATGGCGACCAATGAAAATAACTCAATTAAGACTTGCAGTTTATTTTCTGTCTATTGATTGTTGATTGGTGACTAATCACTCATCACTGCTTTCTAGGTGTGTGTGTGTGTGTGTGTGTGTGTGTGTGTGTGTGTGTGTGTGTGTGTGTGTGTGTGTGTGTGTGTGTGTATAAACTAACAAAAAAGCCCATCTGATTGGAAGATTTCACCACTTGAGCTCTGATAAATTTGCCAACTGGGTAGGCAAGTAGTTGGAAACGCTATAATTTCTGTGCATAACACAAAATAAGTAAAGGGGGGGTTAACCGCTAGTCCAGTCCAGACAGGAGACAGAGCCGTAGAGGCACCGAGTCGATAAACAAGAGCGATCCTTCCACATGAGACGGTCGAGCACAAGAAGCAACAAACCAAATGCAACAGGAAACAAGGAAAAGGAGACGGGAGAGCTACAAGGGTTGATTCCAATCACAACCACAGGGCCTTGCAGCAGGAGCCAGCGCAACCACACGCATGCACAGCATCACAGAGACATGCACGCAGCACTCAGTGGGTCATTACAGAAACAACAGGGGCTGCAAAGAGCAGTGGTCAGTATAAAGAAAATAAACCTGCACATATCAGCAGGTAAGCTTCCTTAGGCGCACATACCAAACATTAAATGTCAGCGCCTGGAAAATAGTAGTCAACACTACATCTTATAAGCTATCACATCCATCTTTCTTTCTTTACTCTCCCTCTGGGGCTGGTGAGAGTGTTGTTTTTGGCAACCACTGATCCATAACTTCAAAATGACTCCAAACAACTCATTTAGCTGGCAGGAAAACTAAAACGAAAAAGAGCTTATTCCCCATAAGAAAAATAACATAAAAAAAGAAGGCTTTTATTGACACAAGAGAGACCATGTGCAGAGGCATCACAGTGACATGCGTTTGCCAGCTGACAAATCTTCAACAGTGCTGTGTGCCTCCAGTTCCCAGCATCCTTAAAGCTGGCACACCTAGATCGATTTCGGGGTCGCTGGAAGGACGGAAAACCGAGATGATGAAGACGCATCAATTTAAAAATGACATGGACCCCAGTGGGCTGCCATGAGTGTAGCCTCTGCAAGAGTGCAAGAAGATCCTCCCCCCTGGGAAAAGAGCCTTCCATAATGGGAGTGAATGCAAGCCGGCTTAGGAAAACAGGGGACCGTGGAGTTCAAAAGGCTTCACCTAAACCTGAATAAACACGGCTGATAAACGACCAGAAATAAGAGCCACCGAAGACGCTGAGAAATCCTCCCCCCTTGTTCACACAACCAGTGCTACCAGTTAAAGTCTTCCATATGCACAAACGCGCCGAGACCCCGATCTGTACAGACAAAATCCGCGGAAGACATTTTGATACGAGAGCGTAGATAAACACAGGTGTTACTCATTATATTCATTAAGGCCCGGTAGCTAAATACAGCAGAGCTTTCATTACTTTCATTGCACGCCTTTGTTTACCTACTCTTTAAAGGTCTAAACGGCTGCTGGGACATTCCTCTCCTCTTTGCTTTGTATCGCTGGTCTATGCTCTAACAGGAATGGTTTGTGCTATTTCACTGCTTCCAAGGGGTTTTATCAAGTCTGCTTATGGGTCCATTTGCGTATCAATACTTCAGCTGCTCCCTTTCCCCCCTCCCACTCACAGAAAACTGATCGGGAATCATCGAGGCTTCTCAGTGTCAACACAACTGTTTAATTAACAGTAGAAACTGAAAATAGTAGGAAAAAAAAGGTGCGAGTGTGACTCAGATGAGCAAAAGCTTCACTGTTGTGACACGCCACCATTTATAACACTTACAGGCATATGAATGTCACAGACTGGACCTGTTCTTGATTCTTGTTCTTATTGCCTAACCGGTAAACCGGCTGGGGCTGTATTGTGGCCAATATTAACACGAGGTATTGATAACTGATAACCATCAGCTTATATTGAGAGTATATTGCTCAATAAATAACATAAATTGGAGAAGAGAAACCCAGATCGTTTGTCTTTGTCACTGGGGTATTTGGGAGATTCTCAAAAATCAATTACGATAAAAAGGAGATGAACAAATATTTGTATTTTCTGTGTTTATTTTGCTTTTGCTGATATTTATTTCTGACAGAGTAAAAAAAAAAGAACATTTTTTGAGTGTTTAATCTTTTCATCATATCTTACCTAACTGCAAAACTGAAGGCACACAGATAAAGGTCAGCCATGGACACTGGGAAGTTTCAACAGGCTGATCAACAGAGTGTGAACAAGTAAATAAATAACTACACATAATACATTTTAGGGAACTCTGTATATTTTAAGTGCGACTGAAAGAAATATCAGTATGGGTCTTAAAAATCCTAAATCGGGGGATCGGACTAAACAAGGCAACCCAGAGACCAAAAGAAAGTCAGTGCCATTCAACGACAACAGGCCAAATTACCAATGGCAACGCAACTTAATGTTTTCTAAACTTCAAGGAGAGCGACTGAAGCACTTTTGTGTAGGCGTGACTGATACTGTTAATAGAGATGACAGAAAACAGGGTAATGACATTACATAAGAAGGCCACCTAAACGAACTCTGAAACACCCATCAGCTACAAAATGAGGCATGAGGAGTTTTTTATTACTGAAAAGAAAATTTACCATCAGATCATTAAATAAGTGGAATAATATAACACGTGTAGAAAGGCTGCTGTTAGGTGATGCATTGCACAGCACAGATGTTCATCGGTCTTTCTCAATATCATCTTGTGATGAAATTTCAAAATGCATGAAGACAATCATGCTGCGGTCTGTACTGCAATCCAATCAAATATATATGGATTTTTTATTTTTTTTTCCACATTCAATGGCTCAGTTTCAACACAGTTATTAGAAACAGCTGCGCACGCCTCTGACAGTAAACAGACAAATTCCAAATTCAACACAATGCACTTCTGTCTTTGTTTAGTCTACATCCCTCCATCCCCTCTGACTTTAAGCATTCGGAGAATCCGCCTTGTGTGCAGCCAAACAGCCTTCAACCCCAGCAGGGCTAATAAGAGGCAAGCGTATGGATTTTAAAATAGAGCAACAGCAGGTGGGTACGCCAGCGAGGCATCCTCACAGCCACTGGTCGACTTTCCAGGATAGGAGAGCTTTGGGATACTGACATCTTGCATCCTTCTACTTGAAACCTTCTTCCCCTTTTTGAGAGATGAACAGATCCAGTGCCGTGCTCTGTGGTTTGCGCAGTGTAGCAACAGCGTTTTGTTTTATAGCAGATTCTGAAAAGCCGGAGAGAACATCCACACAGTAAACAAAGTCTAAACTCAGAAGTGATTCCCAAGAAGAAGCTGGACAGGATGTGCATTAATCATCGCAAAATGATGATTATTAGCGTGATAGAGTGATTTTCTCCAGCTGCCCGAGACAGAGAGAGGGAGAAAGATCAAAGACGAGGGCCTGACAAGAGCCACTCCTCTGCAGCCAGCCCAGTCATTTTTTCACATAAATCTTTCAGGACGGGGAGAGAAACAAAGAGGCAAAGATGATGAAAAATACACCATAGATGAGCAGATAAGAGAGATGCTGCATTAACGTTATGGACATTGACTGGATGAGTGGCTTTCATGTACTCCAGAGGGCTGCCACGTCACGTCGGCTACAAATAGAAACCAGATCAACAGAGGAGCAGAGAGCCGAGCAAAGAGTTATGACTGCCAAGTCAAAATAAAGACAGATCTCAGTAAATATTTGGCCACAGGAACATGGAGTGTTTGGTGCGGACTGCTTCATGTGGGGAGTAAAGATCTCTGTGGCGCTTTCACCCATTCAGAGGCCCCCTTTTTTTAAAAAAAAATACAAAAATAGGGCATTCCTAAGGTTGGGTTAAAAAAAGCATGGCTGTCGTGAAGGTACCTGGCTTGGCTCTATTCATTCATTTTATAAACATAAACCCACTGCCTTGCTTGCCTCCGTCTCCCCTGCTGCTGCCTGTACACAGAGGACACATTCATCCCCCAAAGCGGGCACCATGAGGAGACTGGAAGGGACGGAGGGGGGTGGGCACCAGACACACTTCAACTTCAAGGAATTTTTCAGCCACTTTTGACTATCTTTTTTTACCCCACTTTTTGTAGCTCCTCTCCACCGTCACCCATGATGGAGCGTGCCAAAGCTGAGAGGCAGCTCAAACACCCAAAACAGAGTTATGAATATGATAATCAAGGAATGGCGTATCCAGTGTGTTGTGTGAGGTTTGAAGTATACTCAAGGGAACACATAATGACATGGCAGGGCTGCTTCAGTGATAGATTACAACCAGCTATCATCCCATCATTCCCCTCTGCTGCTGCAGATGAGAAATTTAATCACTGTGTAATTACAGTGATATGCAAACAGAAGAGCTGCAGCATTGTGAGAAAAAGAAAGTGTTTAACAATTTCAAACCTTTCAATTTAAAAGCATTTTTACTCTTCATCCCCCCCGCACTCTAACTTCCTTAAAGTTTTCTCTCAGTCCTGGAACAAACTGCCTTTCTAACTCATAAAATCAAGTCTCCCCCTCCCTTAAAAAAAACGGGCTCAGTGGGGGAGGGGTACCCCCCTTTTCCTCACTGACCACCGCTCCCTGCCCAACAAAATTTAACTTCTTTAAATTTCCACTACGTACAACAAACACTTTCCTTGCATGAATGAAAAAGTCATCAAGCATCACCTTTGACTCTCTGTAGCAGCCCTTCTTTGCACGGAGTTCCAACAGTGCACCAACTTCAACCAGCTACATAAGTAGTCACAAAAGCATGGAGGTCCATGTTGGCTCCACCAGCACTTATTTATGTTTTTAAACTCCTTCTTCTGGAGTTACAGTATCTGGATGCTCTGGAGTAAATAAAACCCATATGTGCTCTGCTCGTAGTAGGAGTGTAGAGGAGCTTGTTACCAACCTTGGAGGCAGATAAAGCCCACAGCATACATCATATCCACCGGCATTCTCCTCCTGGTAGTCGCAGCGGGGGTTCTCCAGCCTTCCCCCCGCCGGGTCTCGCTCCCTCCTCGTTGATCCATGACCGTTCCGGTGCTCGGCGGCTTCCTGGGTTGCTGTTCTCCGGCGGCTACGGGAGAGCCGCAGCGCGAAACACAGGAGCAGGGGGGTGAGCGTCAAAGAGATCCGTGCGTCACCGTGTGCTTACAGGTAAACCAACACCGCTGCCTGCGCGGCTCCTCCCGGGAAAAGCGAGACGGCCTGCTCACCTGGTTGTTCCGGAGACTAGCGAGAGCACAACAGAAACATGTGGGGTGGACGCTTCGGGTTTCAGGCTGCTCACACAAAACGAGTGAACGAGTTCAGACTGAGATGCCCCGCCGAAAGTTTGAAGCGAAGTTTAAACTTCCAGGTGGCTCGCAGGGGAGGGCTGCTGTGAATTTAGGCTGCGGTGGTTCATTACAGCCCGGTCTGTGTTGCCCGCCGTGTGCCCGCTCTTAGAGCCGCTGGACCACCTCGCTCTCCAACAAGAGGGAGTTTCTCTCCGCCGTGTTTCCAAGTTGGCTTCCTCCCACTCGCCTGGGTGATTTTTTTACTCCAGAGTTAAGTGGGCGGAAACAACATACGATAGTTCCTGTCGGAATTTTCAAAATAAATGTAACAACAAGGACCACTTTAAATACCGAGTTTTCCACAATTTCTCATTTGTATATTTTAACCTTTAATTCATGTATTTTAATTTAGTTTATCAGTCTTTTCATGCTGGGTGAGGCCAGTAATAGTCCAATAGATCATTATCATTATTATTATTATTGTTATTGTTATTACTACTAGTAGTAGTAGTAGTAGTAATATTTTTATATTACTACTGCACATAATAAATAAGTTAATTATTTATTAACTTATTTATTAATAATTTAATAAATAATTTATTATTTATTAACTTTACTCGTGTTTTTAAATAATTACGTGTTCAATATTATCGAGACACTGTTTTCTATGCCATTGATGCTGTTAAGTAACCGGCATGGAAAAACAAATGTATATTATTTTGAAATTAAACTTCCCGTATCACTCTGGTTACTTCACGGGTTATTCCATCTTTTTCCTCGGGTGCAGCTTCCGGTGGCCGTGCCTGATGTGGGATAAGGAATACAACACCGCGACCCTCTGGTTCAACCTGAGCACTGTTACCTTATACAGAAACCTTACATATCACTCAAATAATTCAGATTTTTATTCAAATGTTTTATATTTTCAATATCTTAAAGTTGTTTTTATGCAGAAGATTTACAAATTGAACATAACTGGTCCAAAAGAAACACATGTCAGATTTTTTTCACTCTGTAATTCCTGCACGCTTTTACGTGTTTGCATATTACTAACCTAATTAATGTTGTACTATCTCTCAGTTCGGTGTTATGCATACAAAAAGCATCGATTCACAACAACAGTCGTCTTTATAGCTTAAAGTAAAGACTCTACAATACTGAGGGGACCTCACAGACCTCAGCAGGAATGCATGTCCCTGTTAACACCTTCTGTGAGTTCACATCACTCTGACCACGAGGTGACGGCCCCTTGCTGGCGCCACCGTTGGGGATATGTGTGGGCCCAGAGCCACGTTGCTGGTCCACTTGGCCCACGGATGACTGTGGCTGACAGAAACACTTTAGAGGATTAATAGAGGGTTAGTAAAACCTTTTCAAGGGGGCAGATATAGAAAACAAGTTCATTCACAAAATGAATTCCTGAGGGAGGAAAGAGAGGCAGTAGTCCCACTCTTATTTGAAGTGTCTGAGGGCATGGTGTCAGCTCCCATGCAATAATTAACTCTGCTGCTAGTCACTTACCTCTTAGAAACAGGAAAAAAGGGAATCCGGAAGCTCTCAGCAGAACCCAAAACCACGAGTATGGGTTCATATAAAGCTCCACATTAAAGCTCTGACATCCTGAGAGATTAGCAGCGAGCAGACAAACCCCCTCCACGCTGATTTGTACCAGGTGGGAGGAGGAAAACTCAGAAGTCTCGCATCTTAGTAAGACATCTATGTTCCCCGAGTTCCCACACTCACACTGGAGTCTGACGTTGTAAGATCTCGCTTGGTGGAAGAGCGTAAGTGGATAAGACGAAGATATTCAAGCGAATTCAATTCTGAGTAGAAAATGGTTTTATTTCTTTTATCAAGATCAGACACCAACTGGGGTCGTTTTAAGTATCAGATCAAAACAGACGCGTGTGCAACTGTCCCCTTAAATGAAAAGCGCTTTCTACTTGTTGAAATTTGAGCACTTGATCATATTCTATCCTTTATATTTATTACATAGAATGAAATGAAAACAAAGGCAAAATAAGGGAATTAGAAAAAAAACCCATTCCAGTTGTTTTTGAGTAGCGACACGAAAAACACAATCAAACAACACACTCAAATCACACATCCCCAATCACAGCATTACAGAAAGATGTGCTCAGAGTTGGCAACTCAAACCTGCAGAGTGGACTAACATACAGCAGTCAAGTCCTGCATGGCACCACTGTTCAGGATGAACAGTTCAGTCCTGATTGGTTTACTTTTTCACACACATATATGTACATACACAAGTTGTTGTTGTTTTTTTAAGGAGTGCTTTCCATGGTTTACACGATTACACCTGTGTCTTTCTCTGCAACGCACGAGATCAGCTGTAGTGGTTAAAGCAGCAGCTATAATTTCAGTTACAGTCACGTCAGTAGAATAAACATCTTCACCCTGTTTCCCAAAGTTTGAAGCTACACCCCTAACATCGCAATAAATCTCAACGGGCAAATCATTAAAAGGAAAACGTTACATGTCGTCATTTCAAACCCAAAACCTTTTCATCTTTATCTACCGTCGAAGGCAAAAATAAATCTACAGTCTACAAAGTATCTTTTATTTACATGTAAGAAAAACGTAATCTTAACTAAAAATCGGTTATTACTGTCAAAAGGTGGCATTTATGGCGAGAGGCGAACTCAAAGTGCAGAGTCAGTGATTATGAATTAAGGGCAGAGATGAGGTACGGCAGGTTTTCTTGGCCACAATTAGGAGGCTCCAAGGCAACAAGACATTAGGACTACGACGAGGGAAATGCAGAAATGTGGCAACGGGAAAAATATCAGACTGGTTACGTAGGTATTCATCCTGATGAGTGGGAATCTAAGAGGATCTTTGGGTCAGGCGTGTGGACAAAATGCGTGCTGGACTCGACACTGTCCGACGGTTCTGTTGCCGAAGGCCAAAGGGAGGAAGAGGAGGGGGAGTAGTGTCTTTGGATGGGTGAACAGAACCGCCTGCTGCTCAGTTTCCAGAGTAGAGATCCACAGTGCTGGAGCTGAGCCCACGGCTCTCCCTGAAATTACTGCCCCCTCGATTCTGGCAAGGAAACAACACAGGTTCAAGTGGAGCATTCAAAAATAAATAAATACAACAACAAAATGCAAATCTTTACAAAAACTGGTCATCACCTGGAACGTTTCATCGCTAGATTTGTTCAGATAGTTCAAGGAAGAGGCTCGCTTCATACTGATGGACAAAGAAAACAAAGATTAGGCATTTGTTTCTTTGAGAGGAGAGCACACACACAAAACCAGGCCTGACCACGTTTGGGAAGTAAATGTCCAATAAAGTGTGACCTGCTAATTAAATTCAGTGGAGAGAAATTGCACTAAGAACATATGTTGAAAGGTTTAATGTGGCTTATCATGTAAAGGGCTCTGTGGTGTCATTAAGACTAGAAAAGCCCTCTGAGAACTTGTAGAAGCAGTACATTTCTTTGGAATCATTTATAAAGTAAAACATCCATCACAAGAGAGGATTGCTTGAGTTATTACTTGGTGCTGCGAGGTTCAGGGGGTACGTTGCCCTGCAGTTTCTTCACCAGCATCTCGCTGCTGCGACGCAAAACATCCCTGAGCTTCCCCAGAGAGCCACTGCGATAGAGGGTTCCACTGCCATCCTGCAGACACACACAGATGCTCGTTAGCTCATCCACACTCCCCGCTGCAAACATGCCTGTTCGTATCATTAGCCAGTAATCATCAATTATCAAGATGCATGTTTGTGTTTCGCTTGAGTCGTGTAGCACATCACGACGCGTTCTAATCGGCTGCTCCCAGCCAAACGACGTGTTCGTGGTGCCTCACACAATTAAATTAGGTGTCACGGAGCTGGAAACATCTACCCAGAATCAGTCAACTTCCATTTACATGCAAGTCTTTATAGCTTGATCCAAAGGTTGTGCTGAGTGCCATATATATATATACAGTCATTATTAACACATGGCACATCTTCATTGAGACAATTAGCTTTTGCTGCTTTTCTTGACACCTCATATTCTCACTGTGCACTTATTACTTCACTCCCACACAGAGATCTGTCGTATCGTTGCTGGTTTGATTCATAAGGAAAACAAACATGAAACTTCATGTTGGAAGGAAATCGGCAACCTTGCAGTCTGATAAATTGAATAATCTGAAGTTCATTTTCAGCAGAAAGAAAGCAGAGATTGATTTTAAGAAGATATGTAACCATGGTTACACGAGTGGAGTAGATATGCAGTTTTAGGTTCCTGGGACTTGGTAACACAGCAAACATCTGATGATCTTCATACACAAACTGTGACACACTTCTACATAAGCCCAATAGAAACCAGCGTAACCAGTTTAATTTGTCGTATTTGCCTTAAACGAATAGCTTTATTTGTAAGATTTACTTAAATATGACAGTTTTATTTTGTCAGTAGCATACTAATAAAAATCCGGATGTTCTATTCAGACAAATTTTAAAATGACCTTAAAGTTAATTGCAATAATCCATCCATTCATTCATTTGTTAGATTCTCCTGTGCGTGTGTGTCTAAGTGTAATAGCAACCAACTTGTAAAGTGTCTGTTTTAATTTCTAATCAGCAAATACAACATGTACTTGTCTTGCTTTCCCAGTGTGTCCTTTTCTCCTTGAGGCGACTGCTGTTGTGATTTGGTGCAATATAAATAAAACGGAACTTTTTCTATAAAGTGGCTGTCACACTGCACTACTACAGGAGTACCAGCAGAGGGAGCTGTGTGTACAGATGCGATTTCTGTTGCTTGTTTGGCTCAGCAGCTGACATTAAAACCTCAAAGCAGGAGTGTGTGTGTCTGTTTGCATCAGAAGCAGAGAAAAGACAGACTTCACAAATGGAAAAACTTTATTTGAGAATACCAACAAGTGTCGATGCAATAACCTTCACAATGCAGAATGGTAATTATAATGCAATCCTACTTACTAAGTGCGTTATAGACTTTTCCATTTATGTTCTTTAGGAAACTGAAAGTCACACTACATATGTCGAGAACAGACAGTTCAATAAATAAGCATTCCACTAACACAACAATATTGCCATAATTATGTGATGGACAGTCTTTTATTATTTATTTATTTATTTTGTTCATAGTTGCATTAGAAGTATAGGTGTTCGCATGGGAAGGAATGAAGAATCAAGGCGAGTAGCATGATGAAAAGCCATATAGTGAATGCACTTGTCAACTATTAATACAGCCTACTATTACACTTCCAAGATGTGAAATCATTTACATTCAGTTAGTTAAACATCTGAAATAATGTTGATCTTGAGGAAACACTCGCACTGTACTCCTGGTGTCTAAAAACATGATTCACCGACTGTTTACTTGCAAACAACTGTGTGAGAAAAAGTCCATCAAACTGTGTTCAAAATACAGCATCCATAGCCAGAGCGGGCGCTGCGACTGTACCACCAAACATACACATGAATACACACTACAACTACTGTAGGATCCAGGTTTCTGTTGATTTACGATGCTATCCTCTACTGCTACACCAACAGATCAAGGCAATTGTGGGCATTTATGCCCATTTATTAAACTATATAGAGATCACTCAGGTGGCCAGTGTTTGTGCTAGTAGGTCTCTGCTATTGTGTGGGCTTCACAGTGTCAGCCAATGTTGCTAATTCCCTTTGTAAATGCACGTGACTGTAGAGCCTTTGCTAAAGCTTGAAACAGTCACACTGAAGCGAGTAAGCAGAAGCTGAAAATAAATTACCATGGCGACACAACAGCTTGCTGTGATCTGGCTAATCTGCCGTCACGTTTTGGCCTCCATCCTGTTTCCGGTCCCGTCACAGCGGGCAACGCAATGTTGACATACTACTGCCTTTATATTGAGCCACATAATAATAAAGTATTTAGAAAATGTAAACAATTTCATACAAAATAAACCAAAACAAATTAATAGCAAATATATCTATAAACACACAAAAAAAACAACCCCAAAACAAAATTGGCAACACTCCCTTTACTCTTCCCGCTGACTGTCAACGTGTCAAACTATACCGTACCATTCATTTTAAAACTTGTTAAGCATTTGATCGCAGGCGTTAGTTCAAACTGTCAAATACACACTGGCAAAAAACCCAAAAAGATACAATTATGGCTAAATACAGGCACCGGGTTGGATGCTAGCTTTGATGTTAGCTGTCATTTGTAGTGCTCAAGGCAAACAAATTTGGAGTGAGAACAATGCAGAGTAACCGTGGAAGTTCATTATCTGTAGCGCTTTATCTGGTTATGTGCTGGAGTGATGTCTGGAGCTATTCTGCCTTGTTTCAATAAATGGCTGCTCCTCTTATGAGCCAATAAATAAATCTGCTGTGCCCTTGTGGTAAAGACACACGGGTCTGAATAGAGGAAAAATGTGCGAGTTACTTCCTCACGTGGAAAGATTACACACAATGACTTTCTTTTTTTTTTTTTTGTCTTTTTTGTGACAGAAAGAGTTGAAGTTCCGACATGGGGAAGGGGTGACGCAGGTTAGTGAGAGGGAAGGACAGGGAGAGAGAAAGTGAGGAGGAGAAAACAGAGCAGAGGTGAGAAGACCAAACGTCCCAGCAGCTGTCAGTTGAACAGGGGAGAGAGGTGACAACCAGGAGGGGGGCTTTCTGAGTCTCTGCCGCAGGAGAGGGGGGAGCATCAGGAATGGCAGAGGAGCTGTTGGACAGAGAAGGCCAGAGGGAATGACAACACACATCCTTTTGCTATTGTGTTGGGGAAGGAGAGAAGGATGGAGGAATAGTCTTGATGGCTTAGGCCTGATAAAAGAGAGAAACAGACAAAAAGAAAAAGAAAAAAAAGAAGGCACACATCGTAAGATTAAGAGCTCTGGGTTGGGCTTCCTACTCTAGACATCTACGCTTTGATAAATTACCCATGACTTGCACTAGATTCAGTAACTTCCTGCAGATTGGAGGCTGATTATTCTTTTTCTAAACCCTAATTTAGTAAACGGTAAATGATACGGGAGCATCAGTCTCTGATTCTCTCTGAAAGATTACATCTGTCTTAGATGCTACACTAGCAGGTAAGTGAAGCAGTAGGTGCTGGCTGCAGTCACCGTGACTCAGCTGTTTCTCTTTCCTCTTGGGGTACCAGAAAGGCTGAACTTGGCACACAGTGCCCAGCCGGTGACTGTGCACTGCAGACGTGAGACATCTGCAAGCAGCAGCACTGAAATGGGAATACTTCGATAACTATCACACTGATGGTGGGACATGAATAAACCTAAGTAGTATACATTTCACAGAAGCTGCATCTAACACACGATCCTCCACCTACGTCCTCACCTGACTAACAAACTAATCTATTCTACTCATCGAGTACCTAAATACCAACCCACCCAAGCTTATTGTGTGGAGAGGGGGAGAGTACAATCCACTGAATGAGAAGAGCAAATTTGACTGACAGGCTGATTGGTTGTCATGGCAAGAGGAATCGACATGGAGGCACGTTATTGACAAACACAAGGGGGGGAAGGGGGATGAGAAAAAAAAACAAAGTCAGAAGGTGAAATCTGGAAAACATGCAGCTAAAAAGGCAGCATATTAAAGCAGACCACTTACAGACACACAGGAAGTGGAATCATGCATATTTTTTTTTTTTTTTTAAACAAGAGCCACACATACACGTCAGTAATTAACCAGTACACAAGCACAAACGCGCTGACAAGCTGTCGTCTCATGGTTATTTCCTAGACAAGCGCCACTTTAATAGCAAAACAGGAAGTGCTTTTTGAGACATCTGAAGCATGTAAACAACTTCCACAACATTAATGACACAGCAGACTGAGTGCAGAAGAAAGAGGAGATGAGACTTTAAGCAAAGGTGAGTGACAGCTCTGAACCACATCACCACGCGGCAAGACACAAGTAGACTCTTTCCTACACTAATCTTTGAAAGACAATAACCATTTTAAGCTGTGTAAAACGAATGGATGGATGGAATTTGTTATAAATAAAAACAAAACTTGCTTAGTCAAAAAGCAGAAGTTAACATGACTAGAAAATAGTCAGAAAAAGCATGAGAATGTCATGAATATATTTTCTGTTTGAACTGAGTCAGTTTAACTCCTGCTGCTATAGCTACACGCTGGCTAATGAAATGCAGGCACACACACAGACACACACAGACACACCTCTGGATGCCAGGCCATGTTTCAAAGACAGACAGGTGCACGCTCAGATGCAGACACACATGCCGTTAACATTTGCTGCAGTGCGCTGTGAAGCAGTGTGGAGTAGCCGTGTTACGCTTATGAACATGTGCAGAGCAGCAGACATCAGGTTAAAGAAAAGACACTTCTCAACCAAGTGAAAACACACTGAACACATGACGTGCGTTAGTGTGTGTTGTTAAGGGGAGGGGAGGCCCAGCGGGCTGGCATTGCTGCATGCATGTTTGGACTGGGTTGGCGCAGCGGAGGGCGTGGCTGCACTTAAGTGAGGGGTGAGGCACAGGCTCAGATGAGGCATCCCTGCCAACGCTCTCATGCCTTAGGCAAGTCTCATTATTTGGGGGTGAACTGCGCCCCAGCAACAGCGGTGCCAATTTGACTGCATAGAGCGCCATGTTTTATAGCCTATTTTCTCACTGTAAAAGGCCAAAAGTGCAGCTAACAGCCAGAGTGAACATTACAATAAGGCAGCAGGATGAACTCTTACATATCATCCACTCTGATTACTGAGCAGAGGGACAAGCAGAGGCACGAGCACCGACGATATCAGGAACCTTGTCAGTTGTGCTTAATGGCAGAAACATGACACATCCTATTAGAGATTTAGACAGGCTATATCTCTGAGCATATGAATGTTTAATGTGTTGCCAGGGTGCCACAGTCTAAACCTGTGCCTCATAGTTACTGCTTCACTTGTGCAAAAGCATCGCCAGAAAAATTGCCTTTATTAAAAAGGTTAACATGGAGTCCAAAACTGAGTTTTGATGCTGTCAAAATAAAGAGGGTGCAGCATGCCAAGACACTCAATCAGCGTTACACTTTGAACTTGCAGCTAAATCTCATGGTGGTATATTCACAGGGAGATGGTGGACTGGTACAGGTATAGCTCACTGGGTGGAGCCCAAATCGAGAACAGGCTTTTGAGTGGATAATCCACTAAATCAAAATAAAGTGTGCTTCAATGTGATGACTCGCATAATTACAAGGTCATCCAGGTGATTTGGTAAAGTCTGGACTCATTGAGGGCTTCCTGACGGGCTCTGAGCCAGCGGAGTCGCTGTCCTCACTGCACTAACCTAACAGAAAGGAACCCTCTCGGCTCTCCTTTTAAACACATAACACGTCTTTGTCCTTTATTCTGAGCATCCTGTACCAGTACACCCTCGCTGTGATATTACCAACACAGCCTCGTTTTTCCAGAGAGGCCAGCGGACACGTTGACTCAACCATAGTGGATTTGTACTCACCCCGTTCCACTCCACGCCCATACTCACTTCCTCGCCGGTCTCAGAGCCGCTCTCATACTTAACGCTGGCGAGACTGTCCCTGCTCTTCCGCCTGTCGCCCTCTGTATCTTTCAGGATCTCCACCACACGTGTCTGGTGGATTGGGTCGATGCCCTGATGGGTGCAACACACAGATGCAAGAAAAAAGAAACAAAAAACAAAACAAAAACAGTCAGAAGTAGCACTGATGTAGCCGTCAGCATGTCAATATTGGCAGGAGTGCAAAGTTAAATGGAGGAATTAAACGTGATTTCATGTTTCCTTTCCCCTATTAATGCTTTCAAAGCACTGGGACACGTTTTAAATGACTGTGAGATGGGAGTGATGTTAGGGGAGAGAAGTGGAGGCTCTAGTTAGAGACAAATCAACTTACTGTGTTGCTCTGGATCCATAGCAATGTAGGGAAAGGGAAAGAAATATCATGAGATTCACTGTGCTAACATGGGGAACATATTACTATTTTCACGTAGAAAACTATGCTGACCTGCTTGCGAGACCTCGCAGCGCACTCTTCCAGGGTCTCAGCAGCTTCTAGCTTGCCCTGGCGGCGGTACAGAGCCCCCAGGTTCCTCAAGGTGGTGTTTACTGTAGGGCTGGATGCACAGACAAGTTTCGTTATTTGAATCTGAACAAAGCAAATAAAGTAAGTTACATAAGTTACACAAGTCTAAAAATAATAATATTTTTACCAAAAAAAAAAAAAAAAAAAAAAAAGCTTCCGATACAAGTTAGTGACATACAAAGCAAATTAAATAATTAATTTCTGCCTTTGTCACGTGACCATGTTGTATAAAACACTCTTATCAGTCTCCGCCTCACCTATTGACTTTGCAGGCCTTGTACCAGCCTCCGTACTCTCCGTATGGAGTATTGTCTCTGTGCCTGCCCTGGAAGTAAATAAGAGAGAAGAGGAAGAAAAACGTGAAGGGGTGTGGTTCAAATGAATGAGCAATATTGTGTTCCTGTGTTTATGTTTAACTATCATTTAACTTCCGGGGTTTAGTTCAAGGATTGCATTTCTATTATGACGAAGTGGCATGCTTTCCTCATTTCTCAGCCTTGTGTTAGAAAAGCAGTTTGAAACAAGTTTTGTTTGTTTAGCTTTTGCTCAAATTCATGCGAGGACTGTTACAGAGAGCCGCTCACCTTGCTCTCCTCCCTTTCCTCGGCGTGCATCCAGATGGGCTTGTTGTCAGCTGCAGACAGACAGGAGAGATGGTGTATGCGTTGGGATTTTAAATAATTAGCCTCATGCCTGGAAAAGTGAAATCAGCTACATGTGGTGGAAGAGTGAACGTGTGTCGCTTTGGCTAAAGAGTGAATCTGGAAACATGTGACTGAGCCATTTCAGAAGGAGGCAGAGCTGCGAAGGGGTAAAGGAATTATTAAGTATTCAAGTGCTGTACCGCCACCAGTGGGTCGAAAATGAATGTGGGTTCAACGGGTTATTCCAGTTACTACCATAATGGATTTTATAACATTTCTGAGGCTTCATATTTTTCCAAGTATTCACCAGAATCCATCTGAGATTTTAGACTGATGGCACAGTAGATCTGACCAAGCATTAAAAAAGTCAAGCATTATTTTAACTATTTAAGCCAACAGAAATAAGACTTAACAGGAAGTGAGGTCATGACTCTGAGGAAAGTCTAGCACCCATCTTGCTGACACCCTGGGACAGTTACTTATACCTCTGTGCATGTGCGAGCACATCAAATATTGGGCTGATTCGGGTTTCCAGGTCAGGTGGCGTAAAGAAGGGAATTTATTTATGACATTTTGTTTGCAAACTTGCAACTCATTTAAAAGATCATTACTGGTTTAGGCAAACATCTGCACCTGCTTGATGTGCTGGTGGTTTAGTAATAGAGTACGAGTGTAACAGCTTTAATAAATTTACTGCAGATTCGTCCCCAAACAAATTACAGACAGTACAAAAGCACCATTAAAATTGTTTTTAATGGTGTAGAGAGGAAGACGATACTACTGTTGAGGTAATAAAGACAAAGAAGATAAAACATGATTATTGCATAAAGTGCTGCCACCTTAAGAAGAAAGAATATTTATGGTTAACTGTTGCTGCTTCAAGTTGCGTCACCTTAACCTTCAAAGCACTTTAGTATTAAAAAAAAGAAAAGAAGAAAAAAAAATCTTACAATATTATCAAGGGAAGTGACACACAAAGAATAAACCTCTCTGAAAAAGTTGGATGTTTTTGTCAAAAGGCGTCAGAGCGCTGCTTTGTGCCAAGTGACTTTTATTCCTTTTTCAAAGCAGTCAGTCTAATCCATGGAGGAAAGCCAACAAAAAAGCTTACTTTAAACCAAAAGAGAAGAAAATTGCAAGAGTTCATCTTTCAAAGCAAACTCTTTATTTCTTCAGAAAGATCGAGTCCTCTGAATGGTGAAGCTTGGTACCGTGCTTAGACACAAGTCCACTTTTTAACCACCTGTCCATCACTGCTCGCTGGTGTGGCACAAACAGTGGATGGATAAGAAAAGTGAAAAACAACAACAAAATAATGCTGAATTACTGAGCTGCAGTTCTCCTGAGATCATTTTATAGTCATTCACTGGTAAGAATAAAAATTCTCATTTGTACTAATATAATTAAACATTTACTGCTATACATGCACGCTCCAGTAGCCATTATATGACCTTACCATCAACAGATCCAAATTCTTTCTCATGAGCACGAGTCAGGATCTCTTTGTAGAGAATCTCAGCCTCCTTGTATTTCCCCTGTTTGAGAAAGCAGGATGCCTGAAGAACAAAGAGGTAAAAGGGGATTTTAGTGTTGAACCAAACGGGCTTACTGGATCAGATTTTGCCTCCCTCGCTGTACATAAATTCTCTCCATCATCAGTGAGGCAGTGCGGACATAAGTGAAAAGGAAAGCCTTGAAGATGCAGCAGAACAGCAGATAAAAGACTACTAACCTTGTGCTCTTTAAGCAATGCTAAGTGACACGAAACAGTTCTTTAAACACCTTTTGAGGTGACAAATCTTATGCTGCAAGAGTAAATTGATTGCTAACTTTTATAAAAATCTTGTGTTGAAGTAAGTCGTGCCCTTTTGAAAGAAAAAGGGAGGGGAAAAAAAACAAAAACAAAAAAACAGTTGAGTTTAAAAGACATTTCAAGTGGAATCTTTGCAGGCTGGCACCAATATACAAGCTCAACACCTCCGCAGAGACCAAGGCTGACAGAACAAATGATCGAGTCTGTTGGCAACCAAAGAAAACTCTGCCTGCGTTTACCTCGTTACACTCACAGCTCAACAGAGACTGCAGTTCTTATCAACAAGTACAGCATTAGAAGTGAAAGGTTTGAAAGAAAGACGAGAAAAAGGACCATGCGAGTGGATTTCCTGTCAACTTCTCGCTCACCAGGTTGTTCTTGGTTTTGGCCACATTTGGATCATCTGGGCCCAGCCTGGACTCGTAGATCTCCAGGGCACGACAGTAGTAATATTCCACCTCCTCATATTTGCCCTGATTCTGACACAGCAGGGCCAGGTTGTTCAGCTGTTTGGCCACATCTGGGTGGTCCTTCCCCAGGACCTGATGGATATCAGAAAAGTATATGTTCAGGTTGTCTTTCTGCCTCAGTGCATCTCTCCTTTCTATAGCTCCAAATCCTGTTGCTGCTTTCACCAGGCAGCACGTCAGCCTGCTGCAGGCACTCAGGAGATCTAATAAAAGGCTGGCCGATCAAT
Organism: Aulonocara stuartgranti; assembly: GCF_965226115.1. Taxonomy (NCBI): domain Eukaryota; kingdom Metazoa; phylum Chordata; class Actinopteri; order Cichliformes; family Cichlidae; genus Aulonocara; species Aulonocara stuartgranti. The sequence continues at coordinate 11,104,603 of NC_138949.1, forward strand.
AGCGAGGCTACAGAACAGAGCTTTCGGGCAAAGAGAGACTCTTTGTACCATGCTGAGCTCGGTAGTTTTGTCATGTCTCCTATCCATCTCCTTCCTCGCTCCCCCAACGCCTGCTATCCATTTTCAGCTGCGCTCTCAATTAAACCCTAATTCCCTGCTGACAAAGGAATGGCCCCCAGTGGAAACTTCACAGACAATTTAAGAAAATCATTTGCTCTTTTTCCTATTTATAGTAGCTGGTATTACACTAGCTTTGACTGACATTTTGGAAATGTTACCACTGTTAATTACTTTATAACAATGGGCTAATTGTTCACTGGTTTAGCCTTGAGATGAGACCTCGATAGCAGTGCCCTGCTGGTGCAATCCAGGGATATGGCCTACCTTTTCTCTGATCTCTAGAGCTCTCTTACACAGAGGCTCGGCCTCCTTGTACTTCCCTCTCTTTCCATACAGCACGGCCAAGTTATTCAGGGTGGCAGCAACCTGGAAAAAATAAAAACCAGAATGACTGTACTGGCAGGTTAGATTTCAAAATTCACTGTTTTCAAGGAATTATCATAGTCCGAAAATGTATGCTGTTCAGTGTTCTCAGAAAAACCTAGATAGTAAGTGCCTTGTGACAAACTGCAAAGGCCACAGTGCAGCTGAGCTTTACAGGCTTCCTTTAGGCTTTGTGGGGAGTTTTAGTGCTTCGGTGTTAGTAGTCTTACACATCTGTGCACAAAAAGGAAACTGTGTCTTTTAACGTTTCCCTTTTGGTTGCTGTATTAAAACTGCAAGGATTCAATGGTTAATGCCGGATGTACAGGCAGACACTGAACACTGATGACTGATCTCTTCAAGCCTGCAGGCACATGGTCAGAAATCCATACTTTAATAGTCGGAAAAATCTATACAGGCTGATTGAGTAGGACAGTAAAAAAGAATATTGCCTTCCTATTGAGTCTTTGGGAGTTATGAACAAACAAAAGATAACTAATCTGATCTGTCTAAACATGGATGAGTCCATATGAAGATATGGTAGCCATGGCAACCGTGAAGTCTTACAGCAGGATGGTCCTTGCCCAGGGTTTTCTCACGGATGGATAGAGCGTCGTTGAGCAGATGGGCTGCCTCTTTGTATTTATTCTGATCCCTGTGCAAAGGAGAAACAGAGAACACCATGTGTAGCTCAACAAATAAAACAGGATACACGGCACCGAAAAGCCAAACACAGTATGTTTTCTAACCTATACACCAAAGCCAAGATATTGAGCATGGTGGCCACATCAGGGTGATCATGCCCCGAGGTCTTCTCCAGGTCCTCCAAAGCTTGCTTGCACAGGGGCACGGCCACCTCGTACCTGCCCTGAGAGGCATACTGGATGACCAGGTTGTGCAAGGTTCTCAGACGTGCTGGGATCTCATAGCCTCCCTGCTGGGCTGCGACCACGGCTGCACTGTTATGTTGGTGCTGCACTGTGGGGGACAAAGGAAACGTGCAAAATCAAAAGGTTAGATTGGCTCTAGTGAGTAGAAAACTGTAACACACACCACTGTCCTGGAATAAGGTAGACAGGTTATTTTACACCGAGATCATGCATGACACAATTTATTCAATATTATCCCGACAGCAAACCAAGAAAGACAGCTCTCTCTTATTCAGATAATCAGATGAGTCATTGTTGCCGTTTGTTCTTACTTCCTTGGCCGTGCTCCTCCTCATCATTGGGGAAGAGGTCATCCAGGGAGTCCTTTGGTGTTTCTCTGTCTTTCTCCTCCTGCTGAGAGGATGAAAAACCTGCCAGTCAGACTCTCTAACGAACAACAGGTATAATTCAAGAGTTGCCTTTATCAGACATGTGAAATGTGTGTTAACGTCTAACAGGGAGAGATGAGGCGAGCCTGTTATTTAGAAAAGTGAAGATTTCATTTACCATCATCCTTAATAATACATCACAAGGAGTAAATTTCAAAGATGAACAAAACAAATTATTTTAACAAATACAAAAATGGTAATAATCATCATCATAAACAATTAGGATGGGAACATTAAACAGACTATTCAAGAATTATTTCCCCTTGAAAGGATAAATGAGATCTTAAGGATAAACTGCACTCATCCGTCTTCACTAAAAGATTTCTTTAATGTGGAAAATGGAAGACAAGAACTTGCCGGCTCTGGCTGGATGGGCCCCTGCTGAGCTAAGCAGTTAGAGGCTGTAATAGCCTGCATCCACTATCTGTGACTAACAATATGGTAAGAAAATAGATATTCCCCCTGTCCTATTTATTAAAAAAAAAAAAAAAAAAAAAATGACAAAGGATGAACTGAAGCTCTGCCATCACGTAATGTCGCATACTGCTGTTTCTGATGTCATTTAAGAGAAAAAAAAAAAAAAAAAAAGCAGGTGGTCAGTATAAGTGAGAATCATGCCCTAGTTTGGCATGCTCTGTTGGGAGCAAAGTGGTCTTTCTGACAACGCTTTTAATGGATTAGATTTTTCTATGTGGATCAGGAACTTTCACACTATACTGAAGCAGCTTTCTGAACCGTAAGTATAGTTAACTGTAAACTTGAAGGAAGTTCCTGCTATTATTCTGGGATGAGATTCCTGTGGATTGCAACAGGGCCTACAATTGAACCTTGGGGAACTCCCATGTATTCCTTTCCTTTCTTACTAGCTCTCAACTAGAACTTTGAATGCTGTTGGCCACAAATTTAAAATCCAGGCTGCTTTTCGTTGTTATACCTCCGTTCACGTTGTTTGTATTTCTTGTGCGCAAGCAATCTTTCCTCAAGCTGTACTTCAGACGTTTCATGACGCAAATAACTGCAAACTTGCCAGCTAACATGCGTGCGGTCACGCCAAGACACAAAAATGCTCACAGACATACCCGCACTCAAAGAGCACGCAGCTATAAATCATTTAAAGCACTAGTCTTCTCTGAGAAATGCTTTGGATAAAAACAGCCCACCTGAGTCCAGCAGCACATAGATCAATCACGTATCACAAGAAAGTCAAGGAAAGAGTGGGATAACAGAAAGGGGAGAAGGGGGAGTGGTGGCGGGGGTTCTCAGCACTGGGTACCCTGGGGCGTAGCTCCCTTGTTGGGAGCAGGCTCTTGCATGTGGGAGAGATGTTATATAAAATGGTCCTGATGCACCCTGAGAATCCATGCTTGCATTTAATGATACAGGATTTTAAAGTGCAAGCTATCAATGCACACAATGCACTTTGCATCAGACAGTTAAACCAGTGTGTTTACGCATAAATACACACTGAGCTGTGCCAAGGAGAGTGTTAAAGTGCCCATATTATGATTTTTGTATTTATTATATAGGGGTTTTTTTTGTGCATGTAGCAAATTGTTTGCAAAGTTACAAATCCGTGCTTCTCCTGTGGGCAACCAATGCCTCGGTCAGAGCAAGCTAACTGAGAGGAGACTAAAAGATGTAAAAAAGCAACAAAAACAAAACAGTACGATGATGATCTGTGTTGTTGTTTTTTTTAAATTATGAACCACTAAAAAAAAAAGCACAATAGTGGTACTGTAAGGCATGAGAATCTCAGCTCCCTTCCTGACTACAACACCTTGTTTTTTCCCCTTCATCTTGTCAGGGAGAAAGAGGGAATGAGGATAAGATAAGGCCAGGCTATCTGCTTGGGTTGCCCTCCATTTGAAAGGGGCAATGTAGCAGTATGTAGAATAGGAAGGGAAAAAAGAAGGCCTATCATAAAACAAGCTTGTTTCAGGTTAGTGAAGGGCGCTCTGTGACAACAAGCAGTAAAAAGAGGAAGGCTAAGAGAAAAAAAAAGAAAAAAAAATAGAGAGATTTATCCTTGACACCAGATCAATGAGGACCACACCAGAATGGCTCATTCCAGGAAGGAATGCAAAGTTTTCTTGTTTTAACGAAAACAGTGAGTTTTTTTTCCTTGCGGCCAATTATGCTGACAGTCTCGTGTCCTTCAGAGTTATATCAGCAACTACAAGAAAAACTAAAGTCTTTTTCCATTTCCCTTCTTATGCTAAATCCAACTTGAATCTATTTAGCTGAAAATGTTCCAGTTAAGAACATAAATAAGGACGAATATATTTCCTACATGCCTCTTGCAATACAGACCATATACACACAAAAATCAGTTCTCTTCAATGTACCAATCTAATCCCACATTAAGGCCTATAATCTTTGTATAATCATTACTTACAGTGGGTGAGACATCTTCATCGTATTTTTTGAGCTGGTTCATGAACTCCAGGTGCTTCTTCTCCTCTTCCAGCTGGGCCACGCTCTGTTCACTCTTCTGCAGCTTCTGCTGGGTGTTGGCCAGCTCATCCCGCAACCACTGGTTCTCCTGGCAAAGCCTCCTCACCTGTGCGCGCAGCTTCTGCTTTTCCGACTCCACCGCGTTCAAGTGGTTGGACAGGGCCATCATCACCTGGGACAGAGACAACATTGAAGAGCAGCGATATTTATCAAGGACAAAATGTTACGGTGACAGGGCGGCAGAGTATAAACTGGGTCTGAATTTCAGTGAATCATGATCACAGCACAGGCTCAGTATAGAATGAGGAAGCTGTGAGGAAGCAGGAACAACCAAAGAAGATAATAAAACAAATCTACCACTTTAGAAACCCTTCTGTTTGTCTGACAACACACAAATTTTTCTTTCACTCATATCATCAGCGTGGTTAAACTGAATCTCCTCTTTAGGTTCAAACATACAATTCTGTAAATCCTTGTAACTTCTCAGTCATACCTGTGCTTCTCCCAAGCCCAATTCAATCATCTCCACTGACTTGCGGAGAAGATTGGACTTCTCGTGCACCAGGTTGGCCTCTTCATCCTTCTTTAGGCACTTGATGGTCTCCAGGAGGCTGTGAAGGATGGAGTTATGCTCGTTCTTCAGGGCCTCGAGACCCTGGATCACGAGCTTTGTGTTCGAGATGATCTCCTCCTGAGAAAGCTTCTCCAGCTTCTCTTCCCGTGGGTACACCATGGTGGACATCTTTTTAGCTCAGGGAAACCTGTAAAAGATTGGAGGAAAAGCCTGAGACACTGTAGGAAAATTCCAGCAGCAGCTGTAACAATTTCATAATGATGTGTCAAACATACAGCTGTGCTTGCTTAACACAGAACAGAACCTAAGAGCACAGCTGATTTGGCTCAGCTCACTGCAAATGTCAAAACACGTCAGTTCCTCTCTTTAACCAAATGCATCTTTAGTTTTTAATGATCATTTACACAATTAGCACTTAAGGCATTCTCTGATTATGTATGTTCCTAATTCTGACAGATGCTACTCTGCTAATAAGATCACAACCTCATCCTGCAGCAAGGTGATGGCAATAAAAGGGGAAATGAATGCATGTTTATTGCTACAGCTCAGATTAGAGATTCAAATTTCATAAGAGAAGTACGTCAGCAGTTGTATAAGCACACAAATTGAGCACAAACAGAAAGAAAGAAGGGTGGCTACATAAAACATAACATATATATATATTATATTGCCTAGCTGAGAGCCATGGGACACATCATGCTGATGGAGCGACTGCTGGGACTTGGCACCTATAATAAGCTCAGGCTGGGAGCAGGACTGCAGCTCGCTGTGTAACACAGGGCACACAGCTGCTGCAGTATGGTTTCTCTCTGGTGCCAGCACCCAAACAGAGGCCAGCCATGCTTGGTGCATGATTCACTGGCGACTGAAGGAGAGAATGATGTAGCAAAAGCTTCAGCAGCACAGCAGCTGGCCAACTCGACAGATTTTAAAAACACCTCTGCGAGTTAGTAATGTGATGGTCGTTTTTAGAAATGTCAGCCCTCGGGCGAGTCCATGGAACACTTTACCTAAATAACATAAAGATAACTTATGACTCAATGAGCCACATCACTACTGGCTACATCATGCAAATGTCAGTGCAAAACGCAGCCCTGCCCTTCCAGCTGGGGTGCAGCCAGTGTTGGAACTACTGCATTCTGCATTTTAACAGCACTGAGGAGAAATAGTTAAGGAAAAACGGGAGCTTGCAGTAACAAAAACACCAGCTGAGACCCATCCGCAGTAAAAAATAAATAAATAAAAATACACCATTAGTGAGCCACTCCCTTCTTTACCACTTCCAATTGTCTTTTAAAGCAGCAGAGAAAATAAACAGACTAAAAACAGGCCCAAAGAACTGCAGTGAAGAGCTCTTTATTTTGTATTGTGACAACAGGAAGCATGATGGCGGGGGCGTATTTGGCTTAATTCAGGCACAACCATTAATGAGTTATCAAGATAGTTGCTGATTAATTTCTCTTGGTGGACTAACTGCTGCTTTCTTATGTCCTTAAACCTCCTGTAAAGATGACTTTATCTGCTTGCATATTCTCAGAGGACTTTGACTCAGCTTTAAATCAAACATGGTAAACAAACCCAGCTGGTTTACAGCTAGTTTTGGGCAATCATGTCCCTCCTGTGCATGTCACATCATGTAACCGCAGCTGGGCTCTGTCATGAGGGTGTTATTCATTATACTAATATGTACCACGCCGAACAGCCAGCCAGGGGCCAGCTGCTGTACTTGCCTAGTGGACAACTGAATGCCAATGAGCCTGTGGAAAGCAACAAAATAAGCAACTGCCGGGGTCTCCGGCTGGGCAGGACAGCAGCAGGGGCCGATAAGAGATGGGTGACCTAAAACTATTTTATATGTTATGGGGGGGGGGACACAGAACGGTCTTAATTCTCCCCACCACCCATTTTTCTCTAATTAAAACCTTTGCTATCCTCATGAATCCGACAGATTAAATTAATTTGCGAATTCAAAACATACAAAAAAAAAAAAAAAAAAGCAAAATTTTCTGTTTTGTGACAAATTTATCTCTAGGGAGAGAAATGACTGAACTCTCTGCACAGCCCAGGTAAAGCATGAAGCCATTTGTTTAAGCTGTTAAAACACTTCAACAATGGTATTTAGCAATGCTGAGCTTATTAGCTATGGTACCACGAGGGGAGCACGCTCGACTTCATATATAACCACCCCTCTATACTTATTCTAATCGGGGAGCAGTACAATGGAAAATTCAAAGAGACAGCCAACCTCTTAAGAGAAGCCCCCTTTTCTATCCCAAATTGACTGAACTCTAATTAAAAGTACAAAAGCAATCCTACAGAAATATTAACTCTGTAGTGTTGTATTTGGTGCTGGCTTAGAACTGCTTTCACAATATACATTATATAATTATATAATACATTATATAATATGCATTATAAAATCTAATAATAAGCCGTTAGAAGATAAGGGTTTTAGAAGGCGAAAGCAAACATGAAAGCGAACAGAAAAGACTCAAAAGAAAACAAAAACAAAAGAAAAACCCTCACTCAGTTCCATGAAACTCAAATGCCAAAAACAAATCAACTAGAACTTCTATTTGCACGATCAACAGAGATGCCAAAGGACTGAGGCTTCATTAAAGCCAAAGCAAATATTGCAGAGACCCTTACTTTGCATGAAGGCGTGTCAGACAGCTTTATATTTTTCATCTGTGCCTGCAGTCGTTTGAAAGTCTGGCTGTGAGACGCCTCACTCCTGCGAGCACGATATGAAATGTTTTCTTTGAAAGATCAACACTGCTCGCAGATCAAACAGCTTATTACCCTGTAGAGCTCCTCCGACTCAGCTGTTTAACACCTGTATGGATGAAAGCCGGGTCTACAAGAGAAGTGCTTTCATGTGAGCCAGCATCTTTACTTTTAATAAAGCACTCCAATTAGGGAGTTTCTTTCCTCAGACGGCTCGAGTTAATATTTCCCCAAGTGTTTAAAGATGTATATGAGAAGTCCAGCAGTCCTGTTGTTCTCTGCCCTTGGATTAATCTTTAACATTTACTTTGTTTTATGAGATCATGTGGGAGGGAAATAGCTGATATCATCAAATGGAAACACAAAAATGCAGTATGCTAGCAAAATAAATGAAAGACAACACATCTAGTTTATGACCTCTTATACCAACAAAAAGGCCAACGGTGCTTTTACGTGCCCTCGTGATGCACACGTTACTGTGCGCAGCAGTATACATTCACTCGATGCAGGCTTCAATACAAGTGACCTCATCATTGGGTTCAAGAATAATGAGGGTCAAGTATGACCGAAGGTTCTCCAGCTTAAGTCAGGTTGCTAGAAAATGCATACCAGGAAAGCATTTTGAACAAAACTGCCAGCCCACAGCTACATGACCTGCCATTTCAATAAGCACACGACACGCATTGCTTTAACAGACGTTCATCTCGCTCCATGGTAAAGCAGATGGAGTTTTTAAGGAAATGTAGCTTTACAAAAACTGAGGTGGAATATATAGAGGAATAATAGAGCGATGCATGACAAAGTCATTAAACAAAGCGACAAATAGCTGCTAAAGGCTAAAAGCCATTAATCATATTTTCTGCTGCTACAGCTTGTACCAGAAAACAAACCTGGGTTTCAGAAGCAGAGCAGAACCTCACAGTTTGGCACGGGGAAAAGCTGGTGAAATAATGTCCTCCTCCTTGAGGAAAAGCGCTACACACCAGCAAACGGCATCATAAACCTGCCCTCCTAATCCAAAGAGAGATCCTTTGTTTTGTTTTTTTTAAAACAAACAAACACAAAATAACACAATAAACGTTCAGTGTGAAAATGAAGCGAATGGAAATGAAGCTGGACAGTAATGAGAGTGACGAATGCTAATTTTGGTGAGGATGAGGACGAGGAGCTGCCTGCGGGATGATGTGACCTTCCCCAGTGCTTCGTCAGAACAACCAGCATCAGCTTGGGTGCACGTCGGGAGACGGGCCCGCCCACAGAGGGACAAAAACAGAGGAGTGCAGAGGAGCAGGTCAGATGGGGGAGGGAGTCATCCCGATCTAGAGCCTGCTCCTCTCCTCTATACTCATCACACACAAAGGAAGAGACCTAATGAGGCACAACAGAACAGCCTCAGTGACACAGGCTCAAAATGGTCTGGCATCCTAGGAGCTCTTATATCAATACTGAGCTTATTTACATATAATACTCATCATGGCACTAAGAATGAAATGCCTCATATACCGTTTACCTTCAGCACGTCAGAAAATATTTACACTGCCATGATACGTCACTCACACAGTCGCCTCGCCCGAGCAATGTTCATAGGCTGACTCGTGCAGCAGGGGTGTGCAGTTGAGCACTGGATGGTTTGAATACTATGATTAAAGAAAATCATAATTCACAAACTCCAGGATCTCAACAGATGTGATGTGTGGACTTTAAACTGTGACTCACACCAGTTACACTCATATGTACAGACGCAGCCTAAAAATAATCTGAAAAATATAAACAGAATAGGCACGATTTAGCTCTTGTTACCCAACTTGGACCGGGAAGACAAGTTAGATGAGTCATTCTTGAAGAAGGCTCAAAGGTCATACAACTGCAATTACAGCACTTCCCACCACGAGGCCAGTATGAGAGCAGGGAACAATGTATTGAATGAAATACAATTTAAACAGAGGTCGGCGTACTCCATATTGACTGGCTCACTCCCCTCTAACCGGTGGAAATCTGGGCCTCGTACCTTCATCCAGAAGCTACAGCCTTCATTCGTCTCCATCTCCCGGGATGCCTTAAGATTCACATTATTACTTTACTTCTCGGCCAACACCATCCTCACTCCGTCTCTTTTCTTCTAACCCATCTATCATCACTACCGTCACTTGTGAAGGTAGTGCTTTCCCCCCCACTGAGATCACAACAGTGGATTAACGCAATAACAACTGGCATAAATGTGGACGCTCTGCTACCAACTTTAATTTCGTAGTCATTTTGTTTTGTCTGTGAGGCAGGGTTAAAAACTCTCATCTTAAGATAATAATCTAGTCTTCTTTAAAATTGTCTGTGTTTAGTTGTAAACAATCCTACTAGGCTACCCTTTTTGAGAAAGGGTGTGATGCATACTGGGAGAGGAAATGGGGGGAAAACGGCAGAGAGGAGTCAGCAACTTCCTAGCCAAGCCAGTGGGAGAAACCAAAGCCATCTCCCAAGGGGACGCCTTTCCTGTCCACTTGGTGAAGTTTGACACCACCGGATTAATAATCCTTATTTCCTGCACAATAAAACAGCAATCCAACACAGTGTCGGTATCACTGTGAGAGACACAAAGGAGAGCCAGCCAACCCAGAGGGTGTGGCAGGGCCTGGAAACAACCAGCAGGGAGGTGCCACTGACTGTCCTCAGTCATCCATCACTACACAAAACCAGCAGCTGGAGGGCTGCTTCCCACTAATGGCTGTCTGACAAATGAATATGCCTGCGTATTGCTAGGAAAAAAGAAGAGATGTTCACTTCAGCATCGTACCATGCCGAGGAGTATTATTCAGGAAAATCAGACACCTGTGACGAGATCGCAGTTCCCCACAAACAAGCCGAGAAGATAATGACGGGAAACAGCTGAAAACAGAGGCGCCATCCTAAAGTCGTGGTAGTTACATGTTAATAGCACTGCACTGCCGCTAATGTGGACAGAAAGCTCTGTGTACATTTTGACATCACTTCAAAGCGCAAAACACACCAGGTAATCTGACATCTGACGCTTTTCTAGAATAACACAATTTCATATAGCTTTAGCCATCCATGACATTTTCTTCTTTCACCTACCAATTTCGTTATGATCTCTAGGGTCACACTTGAATTTTGATGGGTTTACCGTGGGTTTTTTAATGATCGAAGACTCTTTAGTTTTGAAAGCTCTTACTGCCCGATCTGTGTAGAGCTCCGCTCAGCGCCCAGCTAGCTCTCAGCTAGCCAGCGATAGCGTCACCACTCCCCGGCTAAATGTCGCAAGTTCATCCTTTTCAAAGCGCAGAGCTGCTCATTTCTATACGCAGCATCTAAAAGCCATGCTCCCGAAGCACACAACCGCACACAAGCACACACAAGCTCACACAACACTAACGTTTCACGGAGGAAATACAGCTTTTCACTTACCGAGAGCTGGGACTGACGGCTAGCTCAGCCCCTTTAAATCCAAAATGTCTCCGACACGGCAGCTACCCAGAAGCCTCTGCGACTGGCCAGACCGAGAGTGACGTCATGCTTACTTTTCGTCACTTTTCGTTTATCTATCTAATACATAACAAGATAGGGTCACCCATATAACCCCAGAACAACAAATGGACATAAGTGTGGTTTGTTCGGCTTAATTTTTTTACTTACAAAGAAATCCCAGTACGCTATGAAAGCCCATAAATGACTCTACAGCAGAATTCAAATTAGGATGTAGCGCCACCTGGTGGATATGAGTATTTAAACTGTAGCAGTTTGGAAACATTTTCTAGTATATTTTTGGTCAGATGATGAAGCTGAAAATATGAATTTGTTGAGGAAAAAGACACACAGACAGACAAATAGGTCTCTTTCAATCACAGTATGAAGGATATTGAACACTAGATAGAAATATGTGCGTTGTCAGGCTGGATGAATAGTTCATTTCCCAAGCTTTTACAATAGAATAAAATAGAATAGCCCTTTATTGTCATTGTACATGTACAACGAAATTGTGTTTGCTCCACACCAACTATGTTGGAATTAAATATAATTGGCAGACAGCAAGAATAAGTAGCATACAGGAGATATACATTCAAGAGGGATATATACAAGCAATAGAAAGGCACACATTGGAGAAAAAGTTGCAAAGTGCTTGGAGGTAGTGCAAAGAAAAAGACTTGGCCTGAATAGAGTCCGTGTGTCTGTGAGTGCCCTGAGTGATTAGGGTTACTCAGTGTTAGTGAGTCTGGAGGTGTGGGACCTGACTGACCTGAGGCGTCGACCAGAGGGCAGTGGGTCAAACTGTACGTGGTGCACGGGGTCACCTATGATGGTCCTGGTTTTTCTGAGACAGGAGGATCTGGTGATGGGCTCCAGGGGTGGCAGAGGGCAGCCAGTGATTTTTTGGAGCGGTTTCAATGACCCTTCCTGTTCTCAGTAGGGCCCCTGCGTACCAAACACCCAGGCATTGGAGAGCACACTCTCCACTGAAGAACAGTGGAAGGCCAGCAGCAGAACCAACGCCCTTCTTTACCAGGGTGTTGGTGTTGTGGGTCCAGGTGAGATTGGTGGAGAGGTGGGTGCCCAGAAACCTGAAGCTGGAGACAGATTCTACCCATTCTCCAGGGGGGGAGTGGACCTGTCTGTGCCTCCTGAAGTCCATTATGAGTTCTTTTGTTTTAAGGATGTTAAGCATCAGGTTATTTTCTGAGCATCAGTGGTACAAGTTCTCTACCTCTGCCTTGTGCGCTGTCTCATCTCCATCAGAAAGGGTGGTGTCATTGGCATACTTGATGATGACGTTGGTTGGTTGGGTTGGTGTACAGGGCTGAGAACGTGGCCCAGCAGGTATCTGGTGCATAGTGACAGAAGGGGGTAGGGTGGGGGCCAAGTGGGACTGACTGAGGCCAGTTGGTTAGGTAAGGCTTCTGACACCAATGCCAGCTGACATTGTTTGCACTTCTTTGTTGTTCAGAATCTTATTTGTATTGTTAATACTTGCTTTAATTTTTTTTTTAAACTTTATTCTGTTTTTATTTTTGTTTATTAGGTGCTTTAAAAAATAAACTTAAAGGCAAGGAATGTCTACTCCATTTTCTCCAGATACAGAGAAATGTATTAATCAAAACTTTGCATATTTGTCATATGGTTTGATATTTGTATGAAGGCAAGCCTGCCCTCTAGAGGCGGAGTTTAATCTAGCTGTCCTTAATGCAAGCATTTAAACAAGAGAAGCTACAAATGCAACAAAGGGTCAGCTTTAACTGACCTGCTATGCATTTTCACTGCTATGCAGATGACACCCAGCTCTAACTGTCCATGAATCCAGATAACACACACCAATTAGTTAAACTGCAGGAATGTCTTAAAGACATAAAGACCTGGATGGCCGCTAACTTTCTGCTTCTTAATTCAGATAAAACTGAGGTTATTGTACTCGGCCCTGAAAAGCCTAGAAATATGGTATCTAACCAGATTCTTACTCGGGATGGCATTACCTTGGCCTCCAGTAACGCTGTGAGGAACCTTGGAGTCATTTTTGACCAGGACACGTCCTTCAATGCACATATTAAACAAATATGTAAGACTGCTTTCTTCCATTTGCGCAACATCTCTAAAATTAGAAATATCCTGTCTCAGAGTGACGCTGAAAAACTAGTTCATGCATTTATTACTTCCAGGCTGGACTACTGTAATTCATTATTATCAGGATGTCCAAAAAACTCACTGAAAAGCCTTCAGCTAATCCAAAATGCTGCAGCAAGAGTGCTGACAGGGACTAGAAAGAGAGAGCATATTTCTCCTGTTTTGGCTTCCCTTCATTGGCTTCCTGTTAAATCCAGAATTGAATTCAAAATCCTGCTCCTCACATACAAGGTCTTAAATAATCAGGCCCCATCTTATCTTAATGACCTTGTAGTACCATATCACCCTATTAGAGCACTTCGCTCTTGCTCTGCAGGCCTACTTGTTGTTCCTAGAGTATTTAAAAGTAGAATGGGAGGGAGAGCCTTCAGTTTTCAGGCCCCTCTTCTGTGGAACCAGCTTCCAGTTTGGATTCGGGAGACAGACACTATCTCTACTTTTAAGATTAGGCTTAAAACTTTCCTTTTTGCTAAAGCATATAGTTAGGGCTGGACCAGATGACCCTGAATCCTCCCTTAGTTATGCTGCAATAGACATAGGCTGCCGGGGGATTTCCATGATGCATTGAGTTTTTCCTTTCCAGTCACCTTTCTCACTCACTATGTGTTAACAGACCTCTCTGCATTGAATCATATCTGTTATTAACCTCTGTCTCTCTTCCACAGCATGTCTTTTATCCTGTCTTCCTTCTCTCACCCCAACCGGTCGCAGCAGATGGCCACCCCTCCCTGAGCCTGGTTCTGCCGGAGGTTTCTTCCTGTTAAAAGGGAGTTTTTCCTTCCCACTGTCGCCAAAGTGCTTGCTCATAGGGGTGTGATGGCATCAGCCACACAGGGGTAAATTAGTCCATTTTTCACTTTATTAGTTTGCTTTGCAGTTTTCTTCATTAATCATTTGGTTAAACCTAACACTGGTATTATGAGGCGCGCACATAGTAGCATTGTGTGGTTTTTCTAAAATGTTTTGTTATATTAATTATGTTTCTCTTTCTTTGAGTTACCTGGGTTTGGGCGGTGGCTGTTTCCTGTCTGGGCAAAAGGCGTGGCTGAGGACTCTGGGGACAAAATGCCTGCTCAGCAGGACCAACCATGGGCTTACCAGGAGCAGGGGTGTTTTAGGCTTAGTTAGGTTATTCTGTGCTTAGTTAATATTAGTGTGTGTTTTTGTTTTCCCCCCTATTGTGTTCAAATGGTTTGGCCAAATCATTATAAAAGCTACCCTCATGTGTCTTTTTAATTAGGTCAGTTTGTGAGTTAAGTTGTGTCTCACTTTGTTGTTTAAGTTTTGGAAATTACTTTTTGTAGAGTTATATGACCTGTTTTATGGGCCTGCTAAGTATGGTTTTGAATTTTGTTAATTTTGGACTTTTTGAGGGTTAAAATAAAGAAAACCCTTTTTGAAGATATTTTTGCTTGTGTCCTCTTTGCTTTGGCTGCTTGGTCCCTCACAAGGGGGTCATATGATTGTTGGGTTTTTCTCTGTATCTATGAAGCGCCTTGAGGCGACTTATGTTGTGATTTGGCGCTATATAAATAAAATTGAATTGAATTAACTTTTAGAAATAGTTATTCGCTGTAACTGTAAAATAACAATTGGTACAAAGGGGACCCTCCGACTATCTGTTAAAAAGACTTTGAAGGGGAGTTGGGGGCATACGTCTAGTGATGGTGAGATGAAGCCTCATGATGAACTGAAGCTTTCCACCCAATTGGTCGACTCATGGTTCGAAGCGTTGTGATGATTCATTTGCTCTACTGCGCCATCAAGTGGACAATTCAAGTGAAGCGGGCTCTGTGATTATAATGATGTGTAAACCTCTAAACGGAATAAATAAATAGTTTTCATGGTTATTTATCCCGAATATTGTCTCAGTATGTGTGATACAAAAGAGAAAGTGGAAACTATCAGGACGGAGTTTTGGTATGATTGTGTAACTGTTAGCCTCAGACAGTCAGTCAATAGTATAATTCAGATCATAGATCAGTACATTTGCATATTTTTATAACTATAAAAAGAAAGCTGACACTTTTGAGACTTTATCTAATGTGTAAGCATCACAGCAGATGCCTTTGTGTCAACATAGCTGAGGCTAAAACAGAAAAACGATTTTATAAAAATATTCAGCAGTAGATCAAAACCGAAAGAAAACCAATAATCAACAAATGAACATTACCTGATGCTGCTGAATTGAAGCAGAGCAAATTACAGAGGTTTTATTAGAGACACACCTTAGCGTTTTGCAATTTTGCATAATGTTAAAAAGTTTAAATTATTTTAGTAGCCTATTGAACGGCAGAAATTAGGTTTTCTTTTCGGAAGTATTTAAAATGGAAAAAACAGCGGCTGACAGCGCTGTAAAGAACGGAGGTCTTATGCATAACAAACAAGCGAATAACACAGAAAACAGATTTTTAGACGGGAAACTGGTCTTGAAGTATACTGTGTGTGTGTGTGTGTGCGTGTGTGTGTGTGTGTGAGTGAGAGAGAGAGAGAGAGAGTGAGAGAGAGAAAGCTGTGCATGAAGTGTGATTTTATCCTGGTGAAAGCAAAACAGCAAAAGTAAGAGGAAATTCATGACGATGTTTATGTGAAGCGTAGTTTGGATCTCCTTTTACTGCTGGTTCGGTCAATATATTGTTTGAAGAGAAATAAAACCTGCAGCTTCAGAATCAGCCAAAAAAGGCTTAAACATGAAGCACAGACCCGCCGACGGAACAGAATCAGTGAGCTGTCGGCTTTCAGCCCCGACCGTGTCCCTGCTGTCTGGTGAGAAAGGCGACATCTCACTGATTCTGATGCGTCAGCGGTCCACGCTTTGTGTTTACGTCTTTGTGCAGAATCCATGTACCTGCTCTCATTTACTGTTTCAGTTGTTTGGTGGTGGTTGAAATGTAGTAATATTTATATTAAAAATCGATTCAGGGTTTTAATGAATCGATATCACGTTATCCAAGCTAGAATCGATTTTAATCGATAATCAAAACCCGCTCCTAGTACCTGTGTAATCATGCTACATCTGGATAATGACACAAACTAGTGTTTGGTGCTTCACTTTTTAATAAACTAAAAGACAGAAATCAGATTATAGGATCTGTAGTGTTGTTTATTTATATTATGATGCTTATCATTTGTGATATTTATTACTGTGTGCATACTTTATTAGGAGAGATAAAATAAAATAAAAAATCTCTTCCTTGCTGGTTCGATCGAAGAAGAAATGCTCAAGTAACTATGTAACACGTACGAAATCCAGTGTGATGGGAAATCTGCTGTGTTTTTCTGCCCATTTTATTTCGAATCTGGCGCGAACCGGTGAACCCGTCCCTGAATCAGTCACGTGGTACGGACTGCCCGCGAGGCCTCGAACGTCACTGCATACGTAATCAAAGCAAGCCTCGATACGTGCTTCACAAAAACGCCCCCGAGATTGAACATCAATTTATTTTCCACTCTTTGGAAAAATTTGGCTTTGGCAAGTTTTTCTGTAAAGCTGTCAAAACCTTATACACACATGGCAATAGTTCTATTAAAATGATTAACGGCTCCACCCCGAGATTTGACCTGAAACGTGCTATTCGCCAAGGATGTTCTATTTCACCATATTTATTTTTACTTTGTACACAAATTCTTGCTACTAATATTTCAAACAGTGTTGTACAAGGAATCACCATAGCTGATAAGGAGCTCGTCATCAGCCAGTTAGCCGATGACACCACACTCTTCTTGAAGAATGCAAACCAAATCCCTCCAGCCCTTACTGTGATTAGTGATTTCTCTGAGGCCTCTGGTTTATGCCTAAATCTAAAAAAGTGTGAGTTACTAGCAATTAAAGACTGCCCTGCAAATACTATCTGTAATATCTCTGTTAAACAAGAAGTCACATACTTGGGACTGTTAATATCCAAAGACCAAAAATCAAGATGCTCTTCAAACTTCACTCCAATTATACAGAAAACCCTAAAAAAGTTCAACCAGTGGCTGCAAAGGGACTTGTCTTTGAAAGGTAGAGTGTTAATTACTAAAGCTGAAGGGTTATCCCGATTAACATATGCTGCTCTCTCCTTACATCTGGATAAGAAAATTAGTAAAGATATTGACCGTATGCTCTTTAATTTTATATGGAAAAACCGTACGCATTATATTAGAAAAACTGTTGTGATGAATAAGTACGAATCAGGTGAACTTAACGTCTTAGACTTTTCTACTTTAAATAACACTTTCAAAATTAATTGGGCTAAACATTTTCTTAAAAACCCTACCTCTATCTGGAACTTTATACCACATTATATTTTCTCTCGTTTTGGTGGCTTTAATTTTATTTTAAATTGTAATTACAATGTTGAGAAACTCCCTGTAAAGCTTTCATCCTTCCATAAGCAGGTCCTCTTAGCGTGGACCCTCATTTATAAACACAACTTCTCACCTCACAAATATCTTATCTGGAACAACAGAGATATTTTATATAAAAATAAATCACTTTTCCTGGAAACTTGGGTCCAAAATGGAATCCTATTGGTGGCTCAGCTGGTTAGTAAAGAGGGACAACTACTTACTTACTTACAACGACTTTATTGCACTATATAATTTTCCAATCAGTGTTCAGGAATTCTCAATGGTGCTTGGTGCCATACCCTCAGGGACTTTAATGTTATATAAAAACACTGACAGCTCAATATCTACCTCAGTCACTCTCCCTGATCCAGCTGAGTCACCAATAGGAAAAATCTGCTTTTCACAGGAACTTGGTAACAGCAATAAGAGAATACGTAGTTTATTCCAAGAAGATATCGTCTCTCTCCCATATATAATATCTTATTGGAACCGATATGTTCCAGATATCAAGTGGAAGACAGTCTGGATGGTCCCCCATAAATATTTGATTGTAAATAAGGTGAAAGAAGTCTCATTTAAAATTCTACATAAATGTTATCCAGCCAGTCACTACATGGTAAAATTTAAAAGGGACATAAATACTAATTGTACTTTCTGTGGGGATCATCCAGAAACTGTGACGCATCTTTTTTGGTACTGTTCTTTTACACAGAGATTCTGGAAGGAATTTAGCAGGTTTGTTATTGTCCATATTTTAAGGGAGTTTTCTGTTGGTTTAAGTTCCCCAAGAAGTATGAGAAATGTTTTTTATGATAAATTTGTTCATACTTTTAGCGAAATTTTTTATCCATAAATGTAAGTTTACTAACAAAACACCATATTTCTGTCATTATTTTAAGGATGTGGAAATGTACATACAATCAATATCAGACTCCGCCAACAAAAAGGCTCAAAACAATATATGTATGTGAATTTTTGCGTGTATTCTTATAATTGTTACCTTTTTCTTTTACCTTTGGCTTTTTGTGTTGATGTTCTGTTGTTTTGTATACTTCATCTGTTTGTATGTTGTATACTCATTGTTTGTTAAATAAAGTTAAGAAAAAAAAAAAAACGCCCCCGAGATTACCCGACACATTCGACGCTTTTTTTTTTCAAAATATTAAACTTTATTAAGAAACAGTATACAGAACATGTACACAATCAGAACAAAATTAACATATGCCAGGGGGTGTAATACAAAGAATTGCAAACATTCAAATAATTTGTAATTACTACAAATAGTAATAGTTTTCATAGCCTTTTTGTTAAGTGATCCACTAATCAATTTTATGTAACATAAAACATCATTATAGTAATGTTTAAAATTAGGTTTTTTGTTACTGTATTTGCATTTGTGAAAATAAAATTTAGCTAAGATAACTAACAAGTTTATTATAAAGTAAACATCTTCTTTTTTTTGCCTTCGAAAGAAACAAAATACAACATTTTCCCATTTCACAGTAAAGTCATTATAGAGATGTCCAGCAATGAATCTACTGAAGTCTTTCCAAAATGTTCTAGCGTATGAACAGATCCAGAAGAGGTGTTGCACAGTCTCAGGATGGCTTCCACAAAATCCACAGTTCACATTTATGTCCCTTTTGAACTTCGTCATGTAATGATTAGCAGGATAAAATTTATGCAATATTTTAAATGAGACTTCCTTCACTTTATTCGTTACCAGATACTTGTTAGGAATTGTCCATACTCTTTTCCAGTTAATGTCACTGACAAAGAAATTCCAATAAGAGACCACATGTGGGATAGTTAGAGATTCTGTCTGGAACAAAGCACGGATATTCTTATTACTTTTACTGTGGTTTGTTAGACAGATTCTTCCTATGTGTGAATCTAAAGGGTTGGGGAGAGAAACAGATGATATGCAAGGTTGAATACCTTTAAAAAGCATTATAATACCCGTAGGTATTGCATCAAATAATATGGCATATTCTTTGGGTGTGGCTGGAAATTTATAGGTGTTTAAGAATTCTGAGTAGGACATAAGCTGCCCATTAGGATTAAACAGCTGATTCACTAAAACAATCCGTTTCTCAACCCACCACATTCGACGCTTCGACAGACAGGACACAGCAATACATACGTCATCACTGCGCGACATCGCGTGCAGGACTGCGAAGGACGCAGAAGAGACGCTCGGGATGAAATAAGTTAAAATATAAAGGTTAGTCGAATGCTACGGTTAGGTTCGGTAATATCACACACTTGACCTCAGACTAGGGGTTAAATAAGATCTGTTCATTAAAACCGAAAAGAAACGTTACTGAGCTGATGGAGCTGTCTTTGTAGAGAGACGCTAAGCTAGCGGTGGTTCACGTTTGCTTGTCATTTGGTAACTGAAGATATGCTAAGCAGAGCTGATGCACATATGCAACCACCGATAAAAGTCAGGCGAACTATCGATTATGTGACCGATTTGTGTCAGCTACAGTCGGGGCCGAAAGCAGGAGAAATGTTAGCACTTACTTGATTTTAAACACAGTGTCTCCCTTCACCAGTCTGCAGGTCCTTGTTGTGATGGCGCTGTCGTGTCTAACTCGAGCCCTGCGCTCCCTGACTCTCTCCCAGCCCGCATTGGTCTCCTCTCAGGTAAAAACGCCTCCTGCCTTGGTCCTGTCAGCCATATTTAGACAGTAAACATGACATCAGGAACAATCTGAGCGGCTCTTTTTGGTGTTGACAGGCAGCTGCATGGAGTAAGCTGGGAGCTCAGGTGCCCAGTAGTGCGGTGATCCAGTGCAGAGGCTTCCTCACCACAGCCTCTCTGGAGCAGAACAGGGTCAGATGGAAGCAGAGGGAGAAGTACACCATCAGGCCTATCGGAATGAAAAAGACAGGAGGCAGAGATCACACAGGTAAAGTGCAGTGGTAAAAAAAAAATAGCTGTATGTTCACAGGATGTTTTTGAGATACAGCCACATAGGGGTTTGTTTCTCCTCTCCATAATGAACCAGGGATCTTTCCCTTGTTTTGCGAATATGTAAAGCACTACACTATGTAGCCACTGTGTTTAAAACAAAAAGATGCCACTGAAGTCAGAGTTTATGGTGGCATTTAAATGCTGATGTACAGCTTTTAAATGCTGCACATCTTCTAGTTTATCAATGAGGACAGAGAAAGCTTTTTATGGTGAAATGGCCCCTTAATGCCTGCTCCCTCTATACCCAGACATCGGTGGATGCAGGGGGTTCACACTCAGAGTGGAGTGAAAGTCACGTGAATTCAGACTGAGGTCACACTGCAAAAAAAAATCACATTTGAGTCAGTGCCTGTAGTGTGAATGCACCAAAGAGACTTGTCTTCAAAAGAACAGATTAGATTCAACAGATTTTTTATTTTTTGTAGCAGTCTGCTACAGGAAAGGTTTTGTTACATTTTGTAAAACACATTTTAATAGAAACCTGCCTGGTGCTATAGTTAAAGTATGAAATTGTGCTCAAGGTAAAAGTTTGAACTCCTGTGTAGCCTCAGAATTCAAGGCTTGTGGCTTTCTTTCAAGCGTTTGCCGCCCTACTTCCTTCTACAGGAAGAATACGTACACATGGCATTGGCGGTGGTCATAAACAAAGATACCGGTGGGTAGACTTCCATCGTCTACGGTATGAAGCCAACAGAGAGGGCCAGCCTTTTGAGGAGAAGGTTGTTGAAGTGCGATACGACCCGTGCAGGTGAGACCACTTACTGCCCGGAGTCTAATGTGTACGCTCAAAGTACTGAAAACACTAAGCTGGGTTTGTCTGCGTGCAGGTCTGCTGATATCGCCCTGGTAGCTGGAGGTGAGCGAAAAAGATGGATCATTGCAACAGAGAACATGCAGGCTGGAGACATCATTAAAACATCTGGGGTTATTGGACGCATGGCAGGTACAGGATCCAAGTTTTTCAGTTGGAGGTTCGTCGGCCTTCGTAACCTGTATATCTAATGAGAATTGTTTAATTTTGCAGTTTCGGCCAATGAGGGAGATGCTTACCCGCTGGGGGCTCTTCCTGTGGGGACGCTGGTGAACAACCTGGAGTTACGACCTGGGAAGGGATCAGAGTATATCCGGGCTGCAGGTAACCTACTGTACTGTATCCCTCACTATGTAAGCTGCTGGAAGGCGAGGTTGCTCAGAAAAGCTACTAAAGTGAACGCTGTGTTTCATTTGGTTTTCAGGCACGAGCGGCGTTTTGCTTCGTAAAGTAAATGGAACGGCAATCGTTCAGCTTCCTTCAAAGCAGCAGGTTCAGGTGAAGTAATCTGGAATAGGATTACAGCCGCTGTTAAAGACACGTTCAGTTTGGCTAAATGCTGTCTCGTAAACACACACAGGTGCTGGAGACTTGCATGGTCACAGTGGGACGCATCTCCAACGTCGACCACAATAAACGGATCATCGGCAAAGCCGGGCGCAATCGTTGGCTGGGCATCCGCCCTTCCAGCGGCTTGTGGCAGAGGAAGGGAGGCTGGGCAGGGCGCAAGATTAAACCGCTGCCTCCGATGAAGGTCTACATCAACCTGCCCTCAGTCTCAGCGAGCTAACACGGCACATGTTGGACATGTTTAGCGGATTGTAGATTTTTTTCTTTGATCCCTTGGGATGAAATCTAACGTTGTTCTGAGAAATAAATCTAAATAAAGACGAGCCGTTTGTACAGAAGATTAAAAATTTTTATTAAACACAACTGCTTGTGAGAGCATGGAAAGAAACAATATAAAAATCCAAAACATATTTACATCTATAGTAAAACATGCAGAAGTAACCCATATTTTTATTTTTTTTTAAGATTTTTTTTTAGTGGTAAATTTAAAAATACTGTCATGTCATTTAAAATAGGGTTTGTGCAAAGACACTGGGTGGCATTTCAAGTAACCGGAGCAATGAGATGGCATGATGTAACTTTAGCTAGATCAGGAATAGAAGGATCAACGCTGATGATGCGTTCTTTTGTTTGTGGTGCTAAATCACGGTGGCAAAGTGAGCATGCCTGCTCATTGATCCAGCCTTGTTTAATGCCCCCATGCTACCTCTGGATTTTGGGCAAAAAAAAAAAAGTCTTGAGGTTACATACATTGAAATACACTTGTTATTTAGTATATGAAAAGCTAACCCGCATGACAAATTCCCCTCACATAACTCTGCCGCTGTTAATACTTAATGCTGAAATATTTAAGGTTCGGTTTGCGCTCCTGACTTGAAAGAGGGTGAACTCTTCAAAAAGCAGGAGACGGAATAACTTGACTGTACAAGTCACAGGCAGACACGTGCGGTGGAAGCTGTAAAACAGACCTCAACATTTAGTGGCAAAAAGGTTACGTAACAAATGAGCCATGATGGGGTTTTCAGACCAAACATGGCAGTTAAAGCCATCAATGTAACACATCATCCCTATGGTTAAAAAAAGAAATCAAGAGCCTTCTCCTGACTACAGGTAGTGGTTTAAATTCCAAAAGTAACACCTAACACTTTACCTTGAGAACCAAAGTATGTCCCAATTTGAGCTACAATGTGTGTAAACCCATATGAAAGTGCATCAGGGAAATGTATATGAGGAAAACATACCTAATAGTGTTTGCATTGTACTTCATAGTTATGAGTTCTGGAAATATATTTGGCATTTATGTCAAGAAATAAAGGTATACTATTTGTGCTTTCAATTTAGTGGAAGAGGGAGGGGAGTTTGTGATTCACAATAGTATATCTTGTACATGTTTATATACAATGCTAAAAAAAAAAAAAGCCAGCCTATCAAAGCTTGTTAAGTCTTCACTTTATAAAAAGCAACAACCTCATAGAGAAGGCCCTTTGTCCAAAGGTTTCCTATTGCAAAAGTTTCACGTAACACTACTCAGGAAGTACCATCGAACATAGAGCACACCTACACAGACACACGGGGGGGGGGGCAGTGACTTGGACGTCAGGCAAGACTCCATACACTTGTAATCATATTTCCAAAGCGAGTCAGCACTTGGCTGTCCCCTCCCTCCGAGTCAGACGGACTCATTTGTAATATTCCCTCCATAGCCTTATGCAATGCTGAACCCTTTCAGTAACGTGCACATCCAACCACAGTGAAGCTGCAGATTACACAATTGTAATCACTTAGAAATGTTTAGATTTGGCTAAATGTGGAGCGCTAACTGGTGAATTTGTCTCAGAAATCGTAATACTGATCTCCGCAGGGACCACAAACACATCACATATACAATTTGAGTTTTCACTTTGACATACTATGAAGTTAGGCCTGGCCAAGATACTCCTGTGACTGGACTGTTTAAAAAAATAAAAGGACTCGACTTTGGCACATCACTGCACAGTCTAGTTTTTGCTAAGTTACTGCAGGTCTGTGACAGATCTGCTCAGGTAAAGCTGAACACAGGGGCGACCACGTTTAACCACAGAAATGCTGAAATTCCACCTGGAAGGTCGAATTATGTAAAGGCGGAAAGTATAAAAAACGGCACAACAGCTCATGCAATCGCAACTAAATTTGGCATTTCAGCTGTGGGGAAATAAGTAGTTACCCTGCTTCTAAGTGGCTGTTACTGTACAGTTTGCATGTACACCAACAGCAAAGGGAAAACATCTGCATTAATAATAATGAACTGATCTGATATTCTGCTTACACGTAACAAATGTGTCATAGCTACATTTATTATAGCTACCTTCAAATACATTGCTCGACTTGGGTTTTTTTTTTTTTGACTTGCTTTAGGTATACAGTGTGCTTCAAAGCAACGAGGCAAAGAACATTCTGTTCCTTCCTATAAAAGCTTTACCTTACTGAGAAAGTAAAGGGACGAGTAAGAAAACTGAGCAGTGAGTTAAAAGGATTCCATCTAGATTCACAGCAATATTCCAACTTTCAACAACGAAACACAAACACGGTCTCCAACAACCTCACGCACGCCACTGCACATCACCATCACACTCCTCCATTGTCTATAGAGTAACAATAAATGTAGGATTTCACAGAAATAATAAAATGTTAACAAAAACAAAGTGCAAACACAGCTGCCATTATCGAAATGTGGCAAATTGTCAAAAAACCTCAAAATACCTCCGAGGCGGTAGCGCAAATATTACAAATTAGTACTTGTTCTGTTTTGTAGTGTGTAAAAAAGAAAAGAAAACAACAGCAACATCCAACAACATCAAAAACATCAACATGAAATTTTGTCTTGAACGTGTGAGTCTGTGAGTCAGTAAGATTTCCACAGGAAAACTATTACTGCCGGGAGGAACGAGGAGGATGTCGGTTTTTCTTCTAATTTTCTGCAGCCTCTCGCTGAGTCGGGTAGAGCCGAGAGATTCTGGTGGCGGCCGGGGTCACACGGGCTTTGTGTAACCGAAGATTCCCACCGGGAAGTGTTTGACATGCGTTGGCCACTGGGCAGCGAGCTGGAAAAACTTGACGTCATTCCACTCCACTCCGTCAATAGTTACTAAGGGCAGAAAAGACAGAGCTAAATGCACGAGAAAAACATGATGGCTACGCTGTATTATGAACACAAGGTGGCAGTGGAGCTCCAACAGTGGAGGCTCTCAGCTCTCACCTCTCAGCATCGTGTGCTGGTGCTTGGCTGTGCAGATCAACCTGCTGATACCATCAATCACTTGGCTCTTAGAGTCCAGCTCTTTTTCCTTCGGCTTCTTGCTGAGAAAAATCACTGGGAAGGGAGAAAGAAGCAAAGTCATATACAAAAGAGCTAAAAAAATACTTTAATAATGAGAAATCCACAAAGTTTGGTTTCACAGGTCATGGAGGATGCTGCTGCATTACTTGCACAGAGCCTGCTGGGAGAAGCCTCATAAACTGCCTCAAACAATGTCGCCTGAGTCAGCATCAGAGAGCGCTGAACACTACAACATTTGGACCTCTGTAGCCTGCTTCACATCTCTGCTGGAAACCACAAACTTGATTTGACATCAGCTCCTCCTGGTACAACACACCCAAATAAAGCTACGTTCAGCTGCTCCCTTATTTCCCAAGAGTTCGCCACAGTAGATGTGTCCACATGTTTCACTTGGCATAAATTTCAGTCCAGATGCCCTTCTTGACAAAACCCTCCCATTTATCTGGGCTTGTGACCCCCTGAGGCTGATTTGTGTTTCCTCCTTGAACCACCAATCTTTTTGTGTACAGCACATGTGACTCTGACTCAATATAATTGTATTTTCAGTAACCACGGCTATAATTTGGAGAAAGAAATAGAAAATGTGGAATAAATGAGGTAATCTATCTGGTTCTGCCTGCTTTGGTTTTTTTTACTGTTCATTGTAACTACAACAAGAGAGTGGAGACTAAAATTTCAAAGAGTGGAGAAAAATAAGCAAATAAAACCAAAAATACAAATTTGAAAAAGATTTTTTAGTAACTTCTATGTGCAACTCCTCCAAGTGTACCTTTTTTGTTCTTCTCCTTAGTAACAACAGTCATAGCCATGCTGGGTGGAGGAGTGAGTTCTCCGCCGCAGGGAAGGCGGCTGACTTGTAGTGAACGGAAGTTACTCTTCAGGGTGTTCTTCAGTCCTATGTCTCTCTTCTCGCCCTCTTTCTTCTTCTCGGGGCCTTGCCATGTCCAGTAGTCCACTTGCAGCCCCATCACCTCACTGCCCGAACATGGAGAGCTACAAAGGGAAACAAACACGGCTTTGCTTTGGTTTGTTTGTGGTTTGTTCATTTCCACATCCGTTTACCCTGAAAGCTACAGTGATGTGGGCAATTATGAGTAGTTGTTTTAATAAGAGACGTGGGCTTTTCATACCCAGCTCCAGACAGGGTGGTGGACACAGAGGGGGACTGTGGGGGCGTGCCCCCGATCTCCTTTCCATACGGACCGGCCGATGGAGGCGTCGGGGAGGACAAGATGCTTGTGTTGCCTCCCATGGCATCATCTGAGTCCACTGCAGATTTAGGGGGGGGAAAAAATCACTGTAAGTGAAAACTGTGCCTAAAAAATATTTAATGCTTTCCAGATTATGCCAACTCTTCCTATAACTGAATTAAGTAGGAAAAGAGGGCTTCTCTCTTTATTTTCCTGGTCAGTATCCTGTGAGTAAAATCCCAATGACACTAAACTGATAACACATCTTTAAAAATGTGCTTTTCTTACCTGAGGTCGAGAGGCTTTGTTCCACAATCCCAACTTTCACTACCTGTAACAAAAATAAGAGCCAGTGTTAAAGAAAATATTCAATATAGAATGAATTAAAAAAAAAGTGCAGGACATGTTTGCATGGTAAACAAATGTGTTTCTTACCCCAATAAATGGCACAAATTTCTGACAGGAGTCCTCATCAGGGCTGTGAAAAAGAGCGAGAACAAAAAGAATCTGTGAGTTTGACCAACGGTGGGTCTGAAACACTTTCAACACTCCAGAGGTGCACATGAACACTCAATGGTCCTGGAGGGCAGATGGCTGTGGCATGGCCTGCACCATGTCCCATCACAGCGGAAATGGCACATGACTGGCTTGGGTGGAATGGGATCATCTCGGGGAGTCACGATACAATGAGATGAATGAGAGGACCTGCTCCTTACAACCAGAAGAAGACGGGGAGGTGGGGTCTCTCTTGTCAACCAGGACGATAACAACAAGTGTCTGCTTTTAAATACACGACTGTTTTGGATCTGTCCAGTAACTGTGTGGCTGCTTTATGTCCAAGATTACATGCCTATCCAAACAAACAAAAAACAGGATGACAGTCAACATCCCGTAAAGTTTGAGGCACGCTCAGGCCCATGATCAGAGTGCAAACGGTTAGCACCATAGTTCTGCAAGTGTCCAACAGTGACACTTTTAAAACAAGTCACTGATTCTTCCTTAGTCTTTAATGAGCTTACAAAAATAGTCTGCTGCAACATCAAACAACACAAGAAGCACTGCTGGTACCCACTCCCATACGCATATGCAGGACAACACTTCCCAAACATTTTAATGCCTTGCTTTCATTACACAGAATTCCAGTAACATTATCGAACAACTACATCAGGACTGAACTGCACCACCTCTTTACTGTGTGTCAGGTCATTCACAAGATCCTAATAAAAAACATCTTATAAAATATGGACATGCTAAATCTACTTGCACTATTAAAACTTGAGTGTGTCAACTCGTAATACCCACGTATTATTTCTAAAAAACATCTGCCCGACAGGAAGCAACTCGACTGTAAGCACAACATTCAGGTATCTGAGCACCACTGTGAGCTGTAACAAACTTCCAAAAATAACAATTACAAAATAATCTTAACTGTCAAGCTTTTGCATACAGGCTTTGCTTTACTCTGTTGTGCACACAAAACGCATTTGTCAGTAGTTAGTATCATTCATGCAATTCAGAACACTAGCAGTGTTATTAAGAGTTCAGTTTTAGTTTTTCGAATGGGAATGTAATTTAACTTATACTGTGTTGTCTCTGTTCACATCATCAGCATTTTTGGTACATTTTATAGATTTTAAAAGATAATCTGAAAATGTTGTGAAACAGTGTTTAGGTGACAAAACAGCTGATCTTGTGACTGATATGGAGTTCTTTTGGCCCTGCAGTAACAGTTGCATCTATAATAAAACAAGGAGCGGTTTTAAGTGTAGCATCATATATACATATATACTGTTAGATATTGTAAGTCAGCAAACCATCCACGCTGTGAATATTTATTTTAAGGTTGTTAGGCAAATCGTCACAGCAACAACACGGAGGACAAAGTAAGAATCAAAGTCATACCAAACCAAAGACACACGCTGGGACAGAGTGCCAAGTGAAGTTACAGTGAGTATCGAAAGTGAAAAGGGAAATGTTAAGACACAGCAAGAGGAGCTCAAGCCAAATGGAGAAGGGAAAATAGGGAAGGGGGGGAAACGAAACACGAGTTGAATTAGATACCTGATGTAAAAATCAAAATACAAACTTCTTTTCCTTGAATGCAAATCAAAAAGGGGGGAAAGGGGAGGAGAAGGAATGCAACAGCGTTAAAACTGTGTTGTATTTAGTACCTTCTGACCAATAGGAAGCCACTCTCACAAAGAAGGGGGAAGGGTTTGGTCAAATCTCAGAAAGAAAACAAGCAAATGCACAGAGAAATGCAGTGGACTGTCTCTGTCTGCAGATGTGACTGTGAGACACCTAGAATGGACTTTTTAACATTTTTATCAAATCATACAAAACCTACAAGTCCTGCTTTCATTCAAGTCAAAATAAACAGAAGTGAGTTTAGTGTGGAAACTGAGCTGACGCTCGCTTTGTGTGTTTAATGCATGTTCTTGCAGCTGCATGCTTACATGCACATTCATCTAATTATGTTCCTCATGCAGTTTTAGCTGATATTCACTACAAGTGCTAGTTTATGATGGGCTGTCAATGCAACATTAGTTCAATGATTCATTTTTTGGAAACATAGAAGAAAATTAACATCAGAACTATCAGTTACGAATAACTGCAACACAGACTTGCTTAGAGCACAAAAAAAGCACAGATGCATGCTCAAATACAGAAAACATTGGATGAATAAGCCACGACTTCAATAAGCACGGTCACTTTACCTCTTCTGCTTGTAGGTGAGCATGGCTTCTGAGATGGGAAACTGGTGGGACACGTTGGCACCGGCCAGATACTGAATGATTCGTCCTGCTACATCTATGTTATCTTCAGGGAGCAAAGAGATAGATTGTTAACAACAAGCCTCTCCTGTTTTATGTCTTGCTAACAAGCTGACATTTGATGCAAATGGTAATTTTCACATAGAGCGGTGTGCTAGGGGACTGTGCATTCATCATTCACATTCCACTGAATTAAGGAGATGGGGGCTGCTGAGTGTAAAATGTGATTAAAATGTGGGTGAAGTCGACCGTGTGACACACGGGATAAATTATATGTCAAACAAAATGCATGTGGGGGTCGCTCGTATCTTGGGGCGCAATTTTTTTTGGCAACTTGAAATATAGACTTGAGTTTTAATCAATTCATTTTGACCTGTAGCTTCTCGGCACTTAATCGACTGAGAACACTCAAAGTCGGTCCTATTACAAACTGCCTTCAGTGTCGGGATCACACCTTATGTTAAGAATAAAAGACCTCTGCTCTAGATCTTTTTTGTTTTTTGGTTCAACCCAACTGCTTTGAGATGATTTAACACCATGTGTAACATTGTGACTCTTGCACCTTTGGGGATTAAAGGGAGGGAATTAATAGGTGAGGATGGGTGAAGATTATCAGGCATGTTTGGGCAGAACAAGTGATAATGGAGGAGTTGGATTGGAATAGAGGCTTAAGCATGGATTTATGTGAGCCATTTTATGTAACATTCTCACATAGTGAGAGTGTAAAAAAAATATATTCAAGGCTTAAAGTTAACAAGAAAATCCTAAAATAAACATCAAACACGCAAATGTCTTCGATTTGGCTGCTTGGATTAATCCTACGGATTCCTACTTTATTGTTTCAGACTAATTAGCTACAACTGGCACACAGCTGGGAGGTTTAAAGCTAAAATCGTTGGAGATGTTGGAAAAAGTTGAAACAAACAAACCCAAAAAGGTTATGATGATGTGCCTTTTCAAAAACAACAACCTCTGTTTTTAATATTACAATGTGTTAGAAGCTTCGGGGTAAAAATGAGAATAAGACTTCTGACAGTCTGGCGGTCTTCTTAATCAGCAGCAGGCAGTTTAAAGGAAGACGGAATAATGCCATGATCTCAAACAGGATGTAGCTGTCTTTTGCAATTGGAAGAAATCTCTTTCTCCAATTCATCAGCCCCTGACCTCTGCTCCCACCCAATTTCTTTCCCTTTCAAGTTGGCTGCACATAAGAAATGCAGACACCAGAGCTGCGTGTCCTACCTGAGGCGGGCCGGTCTGTCCTGCAGAACAGCTCCCTCCACGCAGTGTCCATAAAGATGCTGTTGAACCGGCTGTCAAAAGAAGCCACGTGCTTTGCCAGGGGATGAGAGCCTGTGGAGAGGATTTTTATATATAAAACAAATGCTAAAAGTACAGAATATGCCTGTATGGATTTCGTATAAATCAATGAATTACCAATGGGGATCACCAGGAAGCGTATGTAACTCAGCCAGTCAGGAGTCTTGTTGGCTAGCTGCTCCACAAAAAACCTCAGGATGGTGCTGAGGTAACTCTGGTCACCCGCCACCGCCACCTTCATCGTCGGTGGTGTCTGTGCATTACAGTTACAGCTGCAAGGGATAAAAAATGGAGACAACAGATGAGTAATTAAGAGGAAGACTAAGATCCAACTTCTTAGAAATATGGGTCAGAGCATGAGTGTGAGAGAAGTGACAGAAGTCTGAAGCAGAGATTTATTTCTCAATAAGATCCGTCTGGTTTAAAACCGGTCTTACCTTTTTGGGAAGCCAAAATACGTCATAGGCTATAATTTATTAGGTACTTGCGAGTATCTACAAGCCTTTCTAGAGCAAATGGCACAACATTTTTTAGATCCTACTCCTACAATAATAAACCAAAGACCAATTCCATCTTTAAATTAAACGACAAAAAAAAGAAAGAAGAATAAATTCAGTTTAGCCAGGAAAAATTCATCAAAAGAGTCTTAAACCCGCAAATAATTTCAAGTTTCACGAAGCTCTTTCTAAAGCAGCAATCAAACCCTAAAAGTACTTACATGCTGTAACATATAATGGATCATCTTAAAGAATTTCTAGGTAATGTCAAGAGAGATTAAAGCAGAAGAGAATGTTGATACATTTGGTATTAAAAAGACAAGCAAGTTGTGTTTACTCCAAGTGACAACATCTCAGAAAACATCATTCTGTTAGCGGTGGCACAGCACTGAGCAAGCACGTTAACATCAGCGACATGCGCGGCTCTGCGTGACGTTGCCCCAGCTGGAGTAAATGCGTTGACTGAGGAGCAGGTGTCTAAAGCGCTAAAAAGTTGCAGTTCAGCTGAATAAGGGAGAAAAACATGTTTGACAGAAGCAGTACAGCAAACCGAGAGAGCCTCGTCTCCCACTGACATGACATCCTGAGGAGATGACAGCCAAGCAGGTGGATCCAGGAAACGGAGAAGGCAGCTGAACTTAAGCTTTTCATGAGGAAACGGCCGTATTTTGATAGAATGGGTTCACGCACAGTGAGCGCTTTAGCAGCATGAGCAATACCATCCTGGAATTATCTAGTGAGTAGCCATCAAACACATATAGTTCGGTGAAGATTGGCTCAAGATAATGAGATAAAAAAAATAAAAAATAAATAAACAATAAAAATCACGCCATCTGATGGGCTGTGTCATTCAGCCAATGCGTGTGTATGTATGCATGTATGTGACTCACAATCTCTGGATGCGAGTAACGATGGTGTTGAAGGCAGCCTGAACATCTGCAGCAGAGCAGGTTGACACAATGGGCTGGCTCTGTTCATGGAGCAACTCGGCTACATACTGCACAGAAACACACATGAGAGGGACACGATGAGTTAATGGATATACCAGAGGCAGGGTTGGAAAAAAGAAAAAAAAATGCTACTCGGAAGCACACACACATTTTTTTTTGTATTTTCCTCTTTTTGCAACACTGTAATGTGTGCATGGGTAAAAATAAGCCCTGTTCTGCATGATCCGTGTGGTTCTATCGCATGTATGAACAAATGAAAGTAAAGGAATTCATGATTCAATGCTACTTATAGAAAAACAGACCTGTCCTTGCCACTCTGTAGTGTTGATGAGAATGATGCTCTCTGGTAAGCGTTCGTCAGAGATGAGAATCTGGTTTAGTTGGTCATAGACGGACTTCCTTGGAACCTTTGACACAAATTAGGAGCGCAAAGTATGACAATGACACAAGTCAGCACATTTCCACTGGACTGAAAAGAAAAAAAAAAGTGTAAAGAACAGAGTCTGATGCTCGATCCTGGATGCGGTGTCTACCTGCGCTATGAGTCTTGAGTCTGGGGAGCACTCAGACTCCATGCTGCTGGTCCTGTCGCTTTGGGCCTTGGAATTCTGCCTGTCTTTCATGGAGGTGCTGCGAGGTCGTCTCTGCAGCTTGTTTTCCACTTTACTGAGGCGACAACAAGCGAAGAATAAAATATATGACAGTCAGGAAGAAAAAAAAGAACCTAATGATCCGGTTTATAAGAAAAGCAAATTAACAATTAAAGTAGACAAACATTAGATCTATACTGAATGCTTATTCCCAGATGTAGTCATCAGCACTTTACCTGGGAGACATGTGGTTTTGGGACTCAGTCTTGCAGAGCTTGCCAACGGAGCAGGGCACCCGTTCAATGTTAACATCCCAGCTGCTCACCTCCCCAGGCCCTGGCCCGCTGTCGTCAGTCTCTGGCTCCTGAACCAAAAGGGGGGGAGCAAAGATGAGCCAAGAGGGCTGTAAGAGGACAACGCTAATGTTTATCAAACACAGGCACTGCAGGTTTGCAAATGTTCAAGACAATCAATTTGAGAGAGAAAATCTAACTCAGTCATACCACAAGATTAGTGGAAAACAAAAAATAAAGTGCAAATAACACAAGTGCATTTAACGTCACGTCTTTTTCAACATTTCAAAACTGTATAAAACAATATGACAGTTCATTTCTATTAACAACGAATATTAGCTGGAGTCATGCATTAATAATAAATTAACCAGGGCTCCATGATCCCAGGCCTATGGAAAATAACAGCTAATTTGTCTCTTCTGTAAGTTACAGAGCTCAGTTAAAATACTTAAAAGACTGAAAAACAAGACCAAAAAAAAAATTTTAAAATCCAGAAGAAAGATGCAAAAGTACGTTTCAACCTGCAGGGCTGAGTCCAGCCATTTGTCACATTACAATTTGGTTGAAACAGAGCTTTTTCCCAGCAGCCGTTGCAACGTGAAGAGAGCAGGTAAGCATGTGTTGCTAATTAAAGCTTTGTTTATCAACTGTTTCATGTCAAATCGGCTGCTGTCAGAAAAAAGCTCCATACGCACTCCATGGGCCAATGAGCTTCCCAGCAACTGTCTCCTGGCAACCAAAATTTTCACCTAACGTTTTATTTGTGTGTCTACAGTAACGCTTTTCTATGTGTCTGCATAGTAAAGCACACAATTAGAAAGTACTTCAAAGTTTGGATCAAACCACACATTAAAGGCGAGTGTCAAAATGTCCAACATACAGTCAAACATATCATTCCTGCATACACACTTCCATATGCACATTAAAAGATCAAGACCTTTAAAATGAATATTTCCGATTTTGAATTTTTCTTTTTTAAACACTCGCAGGTATTGCATGGCATCTCCAATTCAAACGGCATCAGTTTCTCTTTCTGTGGTTTTGTGTGTAGCCCTCCTGCTGCCAAGACGAGAGTTGAAAGAGCAGAGGTGGAGGGTGAGGAGCTAGAAAGATACTGGCTTGGTGAATAACTGAGCTCATTTTTTTGAGGTTTGAGATAATGGTGTAAGCCGACCATGACATACGAGATAAAAAAGTCATGGTCTCTTAGCAGGTGGCTGGGGAAACACTGCTCCTGCAGCTTAGATATTCAGTTTGAACTCACTCAGTGGATTGGGGTGGTGAGTGGCTCAGAGGGGCGGCTGGAGCTCGATGAACAAGGTTAGACCGACCCGACAGCACAAGAACAAAAACAAACACAAACACCCCTCTTTCCATCCTCATCAGTCAAGATTTATCCAGCATGAAGCTGCCTTGCCTGCTCTGCTGATCCATAATGGATGACTATGCTGTTTAGTTTGCATGCCCTCGCACGCTCCCTCCCCTCTTTTCTTTTTCCCGGAAAACAACTAAGACCCACGGGAGTAAAAGGGCACTCAAGTGGAGAGGGTAGGGGGTTGGAAAAGAAAAATGTGAGAAAGGGATGCTCAAGGGTATTAAGTAAAAGAAAAAAAAAAGAAGGAAAGAAAGAAAGAAAGAAAGAAAGAAAGAAGTGGGATAAAAAAAACAAAACAAAAAAATGTATGACTGTTCCAAAAACATACCCCAATGGTTGTGTCTGTGACACTGTCATCCTGATATCGCCCCCCTTGTACTTTACATCTGTCCACAGTGAGAAAGTCTCCACTCTGGGGGGTAAAACACACATGCCAACACATTAGATCATTTTAACCATGAAGCTCACCTTTCTGGTGAAAATAAAAGCTCCAAATGGAAGTGCTCATGTCATAATTAATGAAATGCAAGATTTGTAACCGACCAGTTTTACAGGGTAAGTATATATAAATACCTCACCTATAGTGCCTGTACATTTCACTACTGCTTGGTGAAATATATATAAACCCCAGAAGTGCAAGAGGCACATTCCTGTTTTTAATTCTCGTCTTGTTTGAACGGCTCTTGTAAAGTGTGATTTATTTAAATATTAGATTAAATAGTTTACATTCTGGCAGCAAGACATGTTTATGCAGTTCGACTAGAATGTAGTAGCCTGAATTGCTCTGGGCCATTTTATTACACGCCAAAATGGATTCCCTGATATATATAAACACCTCTCGCTCTCTCGCCATCACACTCAACGTGTCTCTCTTGTTGTTCAGATGGGCCATAAATTTCTGAGTAGGAGTTCAGGATTGCTCCATCCAATCTTCTCTCTGAGAAATGGGAGCATATTTGTGTGCAGTGATGGTGGTGAAAAGGTCATTTTGTGTCAGACCCTATAAATTCTGAAGGACAGCAGGACCCAGTCCTTTTCTGCCAGGGTCCACATGGCGGACATGCTAAGAATATCTTCTCTCTAGTATCCTTGGGAATCCCTGAACCACAATATGAACAGAGGGCTGCCAGGAATTTAAACACTGGGGCAATACAGGGGAAAGTCTTTTACGTAACACTGTTTATAAGGACGTCTAAAATAACTGCGAGGCAGAACTTTATAGATAAACAGTGCAACTCAAAGGCAAAGGGGTCTGTTCATAGAGTTCGTGCTAATCAACTCACAGGGCATGACATCTCTCTCTGCTGACTTTTTTGGCTGTGGATGCTTCCAATTTCTGTCTGCGAGCTGGAGTGAGACATCCCTTCAAAAAACGGCCTAGAAGCAAGAGCAAATATTTGAATTAGACAAGAACAAACAGTTTAAGTAGGGGAAGCCTTCGGATTGATCGAAACGTTTGCTTTAAGATGTAGTAAAATGGGCATCAAAGTAAGAAAAAAACATTTTTGAACTAATAAAGCAAAATTCATATTGCTCTTGTCCATACTACAGGTGTCAAACAATTACAGTGTAGTTTAGAAAACTATGAACCTTCAAAGCTACGTGCAGTCAATAGTCCGAAAGCCCAAAGCATATTTATAAATCAATAACATATAAATTGTCAATCTGTTGATGTCAAACCGTCCCTGTAAACATCGACTATTAAATTGATGTAGCTTCCAGTTCACAGTTCAAGCCTCACCCCTTTGTTCTTCATTACAGCCTGCAGAGGGCAACTTCTCCGGTTACCAAAAGGCATCCAATTGCATACAAGTCAAATGGGAAACAATGCTACTTCTCACTTTATTTCTGAACTCAAGCACTTCCCTTATGAGTTTATGGTCTTGGATGTAGCTTAAAGGCTTATTTTATACAGCATAAATACTAAAGCAGCATATGACTTAGGATGTGGCAGGTCAGTACCACATGAGCGAGCAGTACTCTCATGTTCCCAGCCAAATCCTTGGAGATGGTGAACATATCTGTTCATAAATAGGGATGATCTCAATGACTGGGCATCATAAAGGACACTGCAGCAGGACAATGACCCTAAACACTGCAGTAAATCTACAACAGAACAGCTTCAAACAATATCTGCTTTTCAGAGTGACCCATTCAGAGCTACTGAAACTACTACTACGTGGAATGACCTAGAGAGAGTCACTCATCCTAGAAATATATTACTGAACTGAAAACAGGTTGCAGAAGAAGAATGCTGGTCTGACCTACAGACACAAAGTATCTGTCATGGTTACTGCTGCTAAAGGTGAAGAATAAGTTCAAGATCAAATCACAGTATAAAAATGAATGGGTGCTTTTTCCCGACAATGTATATGCGTACTTTTCGATCATTATTTAACATTTTTAAAATGTAACAGTTCACCCTATAACCACATACAAACTTTCAACTATAAACATTTTATCTGGAAAAAAAATATGAAAGACAGACATACTTGAGTTTGGGCTTAGGAGTGCTCAGGACACTCTCATTGTCCTCCATCTCTGGCCCACTGTCACTCTGATTATACACCTCTAGACTGTCATAGAGTAAGTCCAGATCCTCCTCAACCTCCTGTGTCTGGTCTACTGGGTCAGAGTCCAGGACCTGTCACACAGGATAGACACATCATCAGTATCCTGTAATCAAGGATTTGTAATTATGGCCATGGATTAAATAAGGGCAGGGTGTTACTGGGTGCTGTGCATAAACTAATCACTTTCACAGCTGGAGTAATGGAGCTTCAAGAATGAATGAGAATAGTGAAAGCTGTAAAACAAACATCTGTATGTAATATATATATATATATATATATATATATATATATATATATATATATATATATATATATATATATATATATATATATATACAGTCCTGCCTTAGTTCAAAGAAGAGCTAATAAAAAGTGAGCGTTAGCGAAGTGCTAAGATGCTGAGCCTTGCTCTACCAGCTGCACAGTGGAGATGTATATCATAGGAACTACACACAGCCAGGCTTGTGGACTAATCAGGTGATTAATGCCACTCCATAAGTGCAGGAGCTGGCAGGGAGCAGACAAACACAGTCTGTCCCCTCTCCTCCTCCCGGCTATGTATTTATAGAGCCGCAGCCACAAGAAGGAGATTAGCGACAGGGAACGTGATTAAAAGATCATCGGGCCACCTGGAGCTTTCAGAACCATCCAACAACCCCCCCCACACACACACACTGGCAAAAATGCTGGTGAAAGCAGCACTAGGTTAAATATCTCAGACAGAACTTTTTAGATCTTGATCACATATAAACGAATCCCCATTCAGTCTGAAAACCCACATAACTTGTTTTTATGAATAGGATTTTTCGAAACATGCTCGCTGATATAGTTATTGGATTGCTTGCAACACAAGGAGGAAGAAAGATGAGAAACAAGGCATGTTCCAGGTTTTCCCTATAGATTTCTTACAGTTCAAGGATAATATTTTCATCCAAAGGGCTTAACACAGATTATGCACTAATGGACATGTAGGGGTTGCTGCATACAATTTGTCAATGTCCTGCTGATGACCTGATTACAAGGCATTATGCTGAGAGACATTTATTCATAACAAGAGCGCAAATCTAAATAATACATTTTGTATTGCATTAAGTAGTAAAAAATAAGATGGTTAATGGATTCCAGATATAAATCGCTGCTAATGGAAATGTGCATCTGTGAGGAGAAATGTAATGCAGCGTAATGATGCTTGTAACCCTGTTGTGGCAGTGATTTCTCTACTGGTGATTGCCCTCTAGTCAGGAGCACATTAGCAGTGATGTAACAGAATGCTGCTTAGACAGTCAATACTGAGATTATTCCGTCCTGCCTCGAGGGTAATTTACTAAATGCAAGTTTCACAGCTGACCTCCAGAAGATTTCATAAGAGAAGGACAGAAATTCCTGGGGGCACAGCGAGGAGGATGCTGTATCCCTCATTTGCTTTGACATTGAACATGTTCTTATGCGGTGTCAGTTCAAACAAATGCAATTACCTTTTTTTTTTGCAACTCACCTCATCGGTCACCTTGAACCTCTTCAGCAAGGCCACAAATTTCTGCTTAAAGTTAGGTTGCTGCAACAGAAAAACAGAAAAAAACCCCACATGCAGTTATGAGAGAAGGATTAACAGAATAGAAGGATACCAAGTCACAGTTAAATAAGCACGATAGCTCCACTCCAGGTAACTGTTCACTGGATTACATATTCAGAGCTGTTCTATGTAAAGGCCATTTTAGCCACTTCACTGGGTTCATTTACACGTCTGTCCACATTGTCTTAATGGCCTGAACAAGGAACACAGTGTGTGCTTTCCCTTAAAAGCTTGTAGAGAAGCAAACACAGGTTTTAAGCTATTCACAAAGTGACTGCTGAGCATGGAAAACTGCATACAGTGGAAAAGAAAGCTACTAACCCTAGTCATGGAAGTGGTTCGGATCATTTTCCTGCGGGCCTTCTTGGGCTTCCTGACCTCGTCGTCCTCATCGTAAAGATCCTGAAATAGAGAAATTATTAAAATCAATTTCTCTTATATTTTTATAAACAAAGAAAAAAAAACCTCTCTACTTCCTGAATAACATTTGATGTAGACTTCTTTTGTTTATATGGGAGATTTTATTTCTTGGTGTATGTACTATACATTTGTCTGGATCTAAACATTCTCTGGCACGAACCTGGCCGTGAACTGCGTCATCACTGGCTTCTTGCTCTGACGAATAGCTGTCGTCATCGTCCTCAGAATAGTTATCCATATCTGGGGAGCGGTCTGAGGTACGCCAACCACACACACACACACACACACACACACAAACAAACACATTGAGGTATAAGTCTAGAGGAATATATCTAGGCTAACATTAGCAGCATTACACCAAAAAGGTTAAAATTTAAAGTTTTGAAAAGACACATCTTTTCTAAAAGTTCAAAAGACAGAGATACAAAGTGTGAAACAATAATCCAAGATGACTGCAATATCTAATAAAACAATGGTTCTGGTTCTAAAAATTGTTCTGGTCAGGAATTTATTAAGTGAAACCTCCTAAACTTAATGTTTAACATGGTTTTCTTCACTAAATATTCTTCTTACCCTGCCAGTGCAAAGCATAATGTCTTACACATACCAAACTGCATAATGCTAATAAGATGTAAATCAGGCTGTTATTAAATGTTTAGTCCATTTTTCACACATATCAGGGTGAGGCCAAAGGCAGTTTTACATTTTGTGCGGGGAAGGTTTTTCAGTTTTCTGCCTAATGTTCTTCTGTTTGTTAACAGTAGACTGTTTCGGCTACAGGACAAGAATAATGGGCAAAATATATGAGAATACAAAAATGCACGGAAAAGCTCTTTTTGTTTAGTTTTCAGGTCTAATGGTTAATAAATTCTGTGTCATCTGAACTGGACATCATTTTAAAGAGGCAGTTTGTTAGTTTGACAGCTGAGGGCAAATCAGGTGATGGAATATCTTTACTTTTTATTTTTTTGGTAAATGTTAATGCAGACTTCCTTTTGCCCGTCAAACATCCTGTTCTGCGTTCCTAGGTGGGATGGATGCTATTAAAGATCACTGCAGAGGAGAGAAAGGCAAACATCTTTTCTTCCCTCAGAGTGACACCAGTTTAATACTTGGTGCATGAGCTCATCTGTTATGTTAGAGCGGCCTCCCTAATAACATCCAGAACAGCGACGGATCAGCACAGCGGGATAAAAGCACGGAGTCCGAATAGGGCCCAGTATTTCTCCTCAGTCCAGAATTAGAGTTGTGTAAGGTAATAGGCCCTACATCTGTTCAACTCTCAAATCAACATTACAACCATAGCTAAAGAGAATAACATATCCTTGGCCACAGCACAGCCTGGGATTAATAGAGTTTATTCTGTCCTCAGTTGGGAAATAGGAGCCATGTGGAAGGAGGGAAGAAAGAGGCCTGAGTAGGGTGAGCTGGCTAAAATTACAAGCAGAACTTGGCTGGGCAGCATGGGTGCAGGCCTGTCTAACAGACCCAACACAGGCAGGTGAGAGATTGCTGTGCCCACCTGAGGTTTTGGTCTTGCGGCCAGCCTGGCCGCTACCATCCTCGTGGTCGATGGGCTGGCTGGAAAGAGAGTACACGCTGATCTCCGCCACACGCACTGGCGCCTCCTTTACGTTGCTATGGAGACCCAGAATCTGTCCTCCGTCTGTTGGGTGTTGCATCACCTGGACATAGTTCAACATTGAGGCCAGGAATAATTTTTTAGAATCCATTCAAATGACAGGCTGAAAATTGAGGTATAAAAACCCCCACTTTAGTCCTTTTTTGTCCCTCACTGAAAAGTTCCTTATACCTTTCTTTTTTTAACGTTTTTGCTGAGACTTCATGACTTCGATACTTGCTATGCATACGCTGGAGCAGGAGGGATCAAATATTGAAAATACAAACATTTTTCGCAGCAGACAATCAGGATGGAAGAATTTGTCTCTTTACAGAGCAGATAACGATCCCACAGAGATCAAAATGGCTTCTGCCACACTGCTTTACACCAACTGACTACAAGCAGACAGCTATGCTACCTCTAAATAAATCTTCATTAGCACAAAAACTGAATGTCTAGAGGAGCCAAGCCAATTTGTGCATATCACCCAGACAAACAGAATAACACAGTTTACATAAACTGTTTTGAATCAGATGAGAAGGAATGAGCTTTCGTTCCGAGCTCCATCTGTGGGGTGCTTTCAATATTTCACTTGATGAATTGCTGTACAGAGAGTGGGCTCATTTTGCTCAAACGCTGACAGGGGTGCACTTTGAATGTTCCATTCAAAGTCCAATAAGCGACTTCCTCCTACACAATGCTTCGATAGTTTCAGAATGAGGGCACAAGAGGGTTTACGCCACAGCAGATGACAACGCAATTACCCAACAGCATCCAATAATGGCCTATCTAGCTTTATTCATAGAGGTCTGGGAGTTGCTTCATTGCAGCAAGCACCAACAGCACAACAGCTGAGTGGTATTTTAAAATACAATAATGCATTAGTCTGTCCATCAATTGCCGTCCTGGGGCTCCTGCTGGAAAATAACTTTGGAGAGGCACATCAGGAGCTGTAATGAGAACTGTCACCTTTTTCTTTCTACAGATAAATGTAGAACTCAATAATTATGTCTAAACCTAATGGCAGTCTTGAAGACGCCCCCCACCACCACCACCACCAAAAAAAACAAAACAAACCAAAACAAAACAAACACCCCAACCATGGAGCACACTCGGCTTTGTACAGTTTTGAGGGGATGACAGTTATTGATCAGTGATCTTTGCTTGTTTGCAGAGAGTGAATACAGTGGAACGACTGCAGCAAAGTTTCAACGTCTGATATCAACACTGATAACAGAAAAACAAATACGGCCGTTTTGAAAGTCAAATATAGCAGTTTGATGGCCGAAGATACGTGCAGGATCCAGCTGAGCACTGTACTCACATTAAAGGACTGCAATCAAGACAAAAAAAAAAATTCCACTTCAAACAAACATCCAGCTCTCACTCAGGTGTTTCTGCACAGCATGCCTGACTGCACTGTTTTTATACAAGTGCATATGAAGGCAGATCCAGATGGTTCATAATCTCATACGGCAATATGTGTGATGACTGAGTCATCTGAGAAAAAAAAAAACGTGCATCACAGGAGGGCCTCTCTCTCTGGCAACCAAGACATGATAAACAGAAGCAAATAGCCATGTCAATCACTGTGAAAGAAGAATGCCATCGCAGGCTCCAAGCAAAATGAAATGTTCCTCAAGAACAGCTTACAATGAAACAAAAGTAAGTGAGTGAAATAGCTGCCTTAGTTAAGGCACTGTGCAGTACCTCTGCCATATTGATAACTCCCACAGCCAAAGTCTTGTAGCCCAGGATGGTTCGGTTCTTGTAACGTTTCCTCCTCTGCAGCATAATCTGCAGCCTATTGGCATCCCGCTTCAGAAAATGGGGGTACTGAAAATAAGACAAATCAAGTAAGACAAGCAAAATAATAAATTCATTATGTCCTGTAAAACGTAAGAGCTTTTGCTGCATACTTATAAAATAAAACAGTTCTGACTGTTTTTACTTCCAGGCAGTATTTTATCCTGATCTGACAAATGTTTAGATGCCCCACAGATAACTGCCATCAAACGCAGTATATACTGTGGCAACAGGCATATTATTAGTCATCAGATACATCTGGTATTTTACCAACCACTGTGCTCCTTGGACTGCCATTGAAGAATTTAAATTTTCACAACTAGAGCCCATAAATGCATTTATGAGAAAAATGCGTCACTTTTTTCTCAACCTTTTAGGATGTACTTGCCTCCCTCGGAAGTCACACTGTCCCAGATCTTTACATGTCATCTCCATCTTACCAGCATCAAGCCTTCACTCAACATCACTGTAATTTCACCCAGTTCTTACTCTTCTGAACTTGTGCATTTTTATTTTTTATACAACTTTATAAAACTCGTTCACTTAATTTTTTCACCTCTGTAAACTGCATTCTACTATTGCAGTCTACAAATGCCTTAAAAATGTCAATGAGAACAACACAGGAGATGCTGCAGAACTTCGATCTATAAATGGGGTAGACAACAGATTCCACACGCTCTTGCTCCTCAAGTAACCGCCATATTTGTGTGAGAATTCACAGTATAATGTCAGAGCGCTTGCCTGCAGTGAGAATGTGAGCTCCAGATCTGTCTCCATCAGTCCACTGGGTGGGAGGACATACTCGTTTGATCTCAGAAGACGCTTAGAACCCTGTAGGAGACAAAGCAAAGCAAAATGTCACAAAAATGCTAGACAAAAACTCATCACACCCAGGGACTTCCAGGAGTGACTTACTCTTACTTGAAAACACCATAAGCCTGTTCTAAAAATAAAAATGACAGTGTTTGCTGTTGAAACTGGGAACTGTTACACTCCCAAGCCCTCTTGCGGCGCGACTGTCTGTTCTGTGTTGCGGGGGATCCTTTCCGGAGCTGAGAGAAATTGGTGGAAATTTGAAACACCTGGTCAGTGTTCGGCACAGCTATTTAAACACTGCTTTCCTGTGGACATGTGCTGGGGGCTTTGCCTCGCAGCCCTTCTTCATTGCTTAAAACCACAGCTAGAGTTACAGTCGTGGCCGGTGAGACGATCACGACCGGGATGTTCCAATGTGACACTGGGAAGGACTAGTGGTCCAATCCCGGCTCAAAAAATATATATCAGGTAATGCTGACAACAGACTGATCAAAACCATTCAATTTGTTTTTTGTTTGCAGCCACACATTAGAAGCAGCGCACAAGTTCCTAGCAGGAGAGCTAACAGCATGTAGGAGGCAACAGCTTTTCTTTATTTGTTTGCATAGTTTATGATCAACAGCAGTTATGTGAGTTGATAAAAGCTCTGTTGATGACGACGACGTCTTTTCTGTCTGTTTTGCTGTCAGTGTTTAACTTGTTTGGAAGGCTTTGTTTTTTCTGTAACATGACATGTCCTCAACTTGACTGTTGCTTTACAGCTACACTACATAAGTAATGCACATGTGAAGTCGTGCACCCACAGTGAAACTGCGAGGATACAGAATTGGAACTAGTAAGACCATAAATGGCGCAATGAACCGAAATGAGACTTCTGCAAATAAATTAGGTGAAGGACCACAGTGTTTTATTTTAACACCGGTATTGGACAGGTACTTGGTACTGGCAGATATCCAATACCAAGGCTGAAAGCGCTTGTTTGCTTTTCATCAGGGCAAACAAATAACAGTTAAAAAAAAGAAAAGAATCACATACATGAAATCATTAGATGCTACTTGGTTGATAAATTGACTAAAAATCCTTGACACAAAAATCAATGAAGTAAAAAAACAAAAAAAAATCCCAACAAATCACATATTTTGTGTTTTTTCTTAACCGGTTATCAATGCAGACAACAGGGAGTGAGTGTGCATACCCTATTTTAGTACCAGCCTCCTTCACATTCACACATTTATGCAGATTCGCGCCTTGTGGTAGCCTAGTACAAACAGTCCTCAACTCCTTTGCTTCTACTAGGATAAGTTAAATAGCTTGTGCTAATATATTTAAAACAGTAACTCTCTAATCAAAGCATAACACTAAGAAAGTTATTAGTATAAATACATTCACACAGCTATTGTATTACACTTTTTACTTCCACTGATATTCAAGCTACTACTCAAAACCAAAATTAGCTTCATTACCTAATGCTTTCTATTCTTGTAGAGAATTGTCTGTTAAGCCGGTTGAGAAAGTCTCATCACCTAAGCTAGTACTGGGTTCTGGCACAATGATATGGTGACCTAACATTCTCGGGGGATTTAAATGGCACAGGCTGAACGCCGCCTCTTCCCTAAGTGTAACTGTAAAGACAGCAACACACAGCGTGTCCTCAGATGACCTGTCTCAGCCCTCAGCAGTTCCTTAGATTTCTGTGATATGCCTTGGATTAAAGCCTCTCGTGTTTCTTGCCAAATTACAGATTTCCACAACTAAGCGTCTTTTTCTCCCT
The DNA here is from genome assembly GCF_965226115.1 of Aulonocara stuartgranti. Taxonomy (NCBI): domain Eukaryota; kingdom Metazoa; phylum Chordata; class Actinopteri; order Cichliformes; family Cichlidae; genus Aulonocara; species Aulonocara stuartgranti. The sequence goes on from NC_138949.1 coordinate 11,149,359, forward strand.
CTTATAAACTTAAAATTGGGAACTAAAGTGTGATTATGAGGAAATAAATAGCATGTCAAGCCTTTGGCTCCTGATGTTTTGCCAGAGTAGCAGTGCTGTGTCATCCCATTGACAGCTACAAAAATGTCATGAACACTCAAAGCTTAGTTCAGGTATGTGCTCTATCTGATGATAGAATTAAATAAGACTTGGTGAGCAGTATGGAGTAGTGAGGATATCCAGTGTCTCTCTTAATACCCAGGAGAGAAACTCATGGAATAGTCCCACGCAGTGGGTACGACATTGGATCTGACTGTTGCAAGAGCTGCCAAATCATGTAACAGATACCAAATAAAATAGTTGAATGTGTGCTGAGGAATCATCACAAGACACCAGAGGGGTCACTTTACACTGCAATATACTTCAGATGAGATGGCTTGTAAAATCTTGTTCTAAGTGATAATGCGTGGATCTGTCTGTATGTCCTTGTGATTAAGTGGCTTCCTTTTCAAGACATTCTTTGGCAAATTGTACAAATTAAGCTAAACCAGACCTAGCTTTGTCACAGATTCTATTTGCAGCTTTTAAGCATAAAACTTATAGGCACTGTAGACGCTGAAGTAGTTTGCAGCTGATTGTAAAGCAGGTGAAATGACAATTAGCACCTCCGGATCTGATACCACTGCCCTTAGTTACAAAAGGGTGGAATGCCTGCCATATGTTGGGAAAGAGTAGTTGCCTCAAGTCAAGTAGTAAAAGTAATTCACGAGTTTTGTTCACAAGTGGGAAAGAATAGAGTAAGAGACTGACAGAGGAATCTGCAGGTGCTGTAACAGCGAAGATAGAGCTGAGCCTAAAACTCACAGTTTAACAGATGAACTATGGAAACATCCTCTCACATAGTCACAACCTGTTAGTAGTGAGAAAGTACCAAGGTTTTAGTACAAGCAGCAGTAACTAGGTTTCTACAAAGAACCTACTTTGACTGTTTCCCTGGCAACCCAGGAAAAAAAAGAGTAATTAGATGATCGGACTGTTCGTTCATCGTTTTAAAGTTTTAGCAATATAATGGTGCAGATATGTATCACCACAACACACACATGCATACACACATATATTGCATTATACACACTTAAAGCCTTTTGCTATGTTTCTAGTACTGAGCAATCATGTGAAAATAAAGGGTAATAAACTATTTTTCTATGACACAATGTGGGATGGCAGTAGGAAAATCACTTATGTAAGTGTTTAACATATTTAATATGACATTGCCCCGGGGTACAAGAACTCTTTTTCTTTTTTTAGCTTCATAAAATAATTGTTAAGCACTCCACTGTGTCCACATCCAGAACTGGTTTAAGTACTTCTATGTCTTTAAAACTCAATGCAGCAAGAACACAATGCAATGTTCTAGCTTAACTCACAAAAGGCGATAGAGAACAATGTGCATTTAAAAAGCAGAAGGTGAGACACAAAACTTTAAAGGACTGAGGGTTTAAGGATGTTAACCGTTGCTGACTCTTAACAATCATTCATTTCTTTTTCTATCTAACCTAATGGCACGATATGCTCCAGAGAGGAACGTGCTGCCAGTGCCTCGACAGTACCTGCAGCTTTTGTTAAGTATGGATATATTTATATAAAACATTAAGGTCAAATCTCTGTCCAAGTCTGACCTTGTCACTAACTTGAGCTCTATAAAGAGGCCTTATATGCACCCTCATGCTTACTGGCTAGTACAATGAATCAAGGCACAAAAGCAGAACACTCTGAAACTGCATGACATGCATTAACAATACAGAGCCTTGGCAAGGAAAGCTTGTACTGAATGTCCTTTGGCCCTCCCTTTCTCTCATCCTCGCTCCCCTGCTGCACACTTTGACTGTCTTTCTGGGGCCAGATGGGCTATGTTACAGACCTTCTCCCAAGCTTTACAAGCCTGTGAAAACAAGTTCAACTATACAGTCTCAAGGTTTCCTTTTTAGACATTTTCAATTCCCTTAATTGGACCCCCATCCCTTTTTTTGTTGCAGTAATGAGAAGGATTAAGGGTAGGGATGAGAGCTCAATGTGAAATTGTATTAAATAGATTTTAAAGGTTTTGAGGCTTCTGCCTTTACCCAACACAGTGTAAGTCAAACATGCACAAACACATAACTGGATCATATCTAAGTATACTGCAAATGGAAGTGCTTTGGACAACAACTTGCACTAAAATGAGAATTGAATGATGTTCTCCTATCATAATCCAGATGACACTGAGGCCTGCCCACAGCCTCAGTCAATTGTACACAAAAGACAGGAAAAAATTTGGGATCATGGAGTACATACGTAGAAGCAACATATGGAAAAATATGTATTACACGTAGCTACTTGAAAAGAGCCAGAAAAAAAAACAAAAACAACTTTTTGCAGACTAAAATGCAACGTCATCATTCTTTCTGCTTCAGTTTAAGCAGACGATCCAAATGTCTTTACATGAGCTCTGTGCGTGCATGCAGACCACTTAACCTAATGAGGCCCAGAGAAAGAATAGAGAAGGCCACGGACCATGCTGCAGAGACAACCCGATGACATGCAGTAATGAAGCTTTGTCATTTACTGACTGAAAACAAAGCCGTTCCTTTCCTCTGTCATCCTCCCCGACTGTCTCTTTTATACCCTCAATGTCTCTGTTCTCTCTAACCAAACCTGCTAGAAATTGCATTTAATGCTCCAGTTCCAGAGCCATTGTGAACAGAGCTTCGCTCTGCTGTCCTCTGGGCGGCTCAGCAGAAATGGAGAGATTTCACGCTCTGGAGACGGTGTAGCTCATGGATCAAGCCACATGTGGTTGCTTTCTTTCTCCTTCAGGATGACAGTAAAGAGAGGATGATTTGTTCCTTCTAGAACAGAATTGTCCAGTCCAGTACTACATAGACAAATTTTCAATTAAATACATATATATTAAAAAAAAGGGGGGGTACTTTTGAGAATGGGATTTAAAAAAAAAAAAAAAGGTCAAATAACGAAGAGTGGATTTTTTTTTTAAATAAAGTGTCTTTTATATATATATATATATATATATATATATATTAGGGGTGCAACGATATTCGTATCGATATTGAACCGTTCGATACAGTGCTTTCGGTTCGGTACGCATATGTATCGAACAATACAACATTTGTAATTTATTTTATCAATTTTCCTTCTGACGATGCTGTCTGTGTGGAGCGCTCAGTGAATCTGTGTTCGACTACTCCGCCTAGGCTGCACTGTCCAGCGCAGATCCACTGAGCGCTCAACACAGACAGCATAGTCAGAAGGAAGAGCGCAGGGCAAGCTAGCGAGACAGAAGTTAAGCTCTCCTTGCAACAGGCAAATTGACCCTCATTCAGATCTGGCGTTTGGAATTATTTTGGTTTTCATGTGACGTATGACCCTGAAGGTAAGCGAGTCATGGACTAAAGTAAAACAGTATGTTGGATGTGCCATGCAATGCTCAATTACATTGGTGTGAACTAGTGTGTTAGCGCAGTTAGCTTGTTAACGTGTTGGCCGTCTAGCCCCATGCACGGGGCGATCGGCGGTAGCTCGTTAACGGAGATTTGCCGTGTTGTGGCGTTAAGGTCATTTCAACGAGATTAACCTGAATGCACTAGTGGGAACACAACGAATATGACTGCACACTTACGCCGACATCATCCTAGTGCAAAGACAAGTGGAAGCAGACAAAAAAAAGCAAGCATGATACTAACTTTAGCCGAGTCATTTAGACAGCTGTTAGCACATGATTCTCCTTATGCTGCTGAGAATATAGCCCAGAAGAAGCGGATAGTATAGCTTTTATTTTGGAAAGAGACATTTCTCTGTAATAAACTCTCTTTTCCAAAGATGAGTGATTCCTCAATCAGATACAGGGCTTGCAATATCGCTAGCCCGACGATTTTTTCAGTCGGGCTACCAAAATCTATCTCTTCCCTGCCCGTCGGGCTATTGTAGGAAAAATATATGTCAATGCTTTTGCATTCTTTCAGAAATGTAGCTGGGTAATTATGTCATTGGCATCGGTGAGCCACTGTCAATATGTGACATATTGAAGTCGCGTTTGAATTTGCGCTTGTTTTTTTGCTTTCACTTTGCAATCGCGCGAACTGTGTATAGAGAGCGACAGCACTGATCTGTGAGTGATGATAATTTGCGCACCAATTCCTCTGACATCGTCTTATTAATCGTTAGCTTACTATGCAAACATGACAAGTGAAATCTCCCGCAGCAAGCTTAAACATGTGAGAGGTTGATTGCGCAGAGAATCGCTGAGCTTATGTGAGTGCGTGTGTAAAAGCATTTCAGTTCTGCTGAGCCAAATAAGACAGGTCAGGGTGAAGAAGTGACAGCCAAAGAAAAGCTTACCACAAAACGGAGAAGTTATGACAAATCAGACTATAAGGCAAAAAGAAAGTGCAGCTTTATGGTTTCATGGACAAAAGAATTTCTGTGGCTGCAATATGACGAGCTAAATAACCAGGGCTGCACATAAGTGGTCCGCAGGTGCGCATTCGCTGTCAAAATAAAAAACACGCACAAGGGTTGGGGTTAAATTTAAAAACTGTACTTTTGAGTTAAAAACTGTATCCAGTAAGGGTCCTAAGGCTAGACCCCCTATGCTAAGCAAGCCTACCGCAGACATGAGCGAGACAGATAAATATGAAGGCATGCCGGCTCGGACGTCGCCCGGATCAACAAGGTCCGCGTCAGGTGTTGAGGAACCAGGGCACCCTGACGAAAAGTGGGCTACTGGAACAAGAAGGCATCGGTGGGCAAGGGACGAAAACAGGGCGTTGTTGGAATGCTACTACGCAAGTAACCCCGGCGGAAGGGGCTACATGAATAGGATGAGGGACCTATGGATTCTTCGATACCCAACATCCACAATGACGGCGAAACAACTAGTAGCTCAGTGTTCCAACATTCGAAAGAAGGGACTGCTCTCACAGCTAGAGATTGACGAGGTACAACACAAATGCTACGGCAAGGAGGAGTCAGGACGCCAGGTCAGGGGGGAGATATCATCACCCCCACCCGAGATTGGGTACATAGCCCCAAGTGTGATAGGAGAAGGATCGTTGAGTGCGAGAGGAACTGACCTGAAAAATAGGATCATGGCCAAGCTTGAAACCTGGATCCCCCGTAGCCGGTTACCAAGATTACGTGAAGTACCCTCAGAAGGTCTGCTAGATGATGTTAATGCAGCACTACGGGCAATACCTACAACCACGATTACCGACACTAACAAGCTGATCTACAATACGGCAGCAGTGATCAGTGAGATGCTTGGCTACAAGTTGAACAGCCACAAGGGGCAGTACCCTCCATGGAGAAGGAGGCTAGAGGGCAAGATCAAAGTAGCACGGAGGGAGGTTAGCCAACTAACAGAGTTGCAGAAAGGTGCGACAAATAAGGTGCCTAAGAAATACAGCAAGCTGTCCATACCTGAGGCCTTGGAAACTGCCAAGCAAAGACTCACAGCCTTGGCCAGCCGCTTGAGGAGGTACACCAGAGAGATAGAAGGCAGGAGAATAAACCAGCTGTTCTCCACAGAACCAGCAAAGGTGTACTCTCAGTGGCAAGGGAACAATAAGAGAACAGCACCACCAAGGCTGGAGACGGAGCAATACTGGAAGAGCATATGGGAGAAGGATGCAACCCATAACGGCAATGCTCAGTGGCTAGTGGATCTGAGGGCAGACCACAGCGACCTCCCTGAACAGGGTCCAGTAACCATCACAGTGGCAGATATCCAAGAAAGGGTCTCCAGTATGAAGAGTTGGACAGCACCAGGGCCCGACATGGTTCACGCCTACTGGCTGAAGAAGCTGACTGCACTCCACGAGCGTCTGGCAGCACAAATGAACCAGCTGCTAGTTAACGAGAGACACCCGGAATGGCTAACCGAAGGCCGGACGGTCCTGATCCCCAAGGACCCCAAGAAGGGACCGGTCCCCTCCAACTACCGACCAATAACCTGCCTCAGTACTACATGGAAGCTCCTGTCAGGCATCATATCGGCTAAGACGAACAGGCACATGGGTCAATACATGAGCGGGACACAGAAAGGAATTGGCAAGAATACCAGAGGCGCAAAACACCAGCTACTGGTAGACAGAACAATCAGCCGAGACTGCAAGACCAGACTGACCAACCTGTGCACTGCCTGGATTGATTACAAGAAGGCCTATGACTCAATGCCCCACAGCTGGATACTGGAATGCCTAGAATTGTACAAGATCAATGGGACCCTAAGAGCCTTCATCAGGAACTCAATGGGGATGTGGCGTACAACACTAGAGGCCATAGCACAAGTCACCATCAAGTGCGGGATCTACCAAGGAGATGCTCTGTCCCCACTGCTGTTCTGCATAGGCCTGAACCCCCTCAGTGAGATCATTAACAAGACTGGCTACGGATACCGACTACGGAACGGAGCAGTTGTCAGCCACCTCCTGTACATGGATGACATCAAGCTGTATGCCAAGAGTGAACGAGACATCGATTCACTGATCCACACTACCAGGCTATACAGCAATGACATTGGAATGTCGTTCGGACTGGAGAAGTGTAGTCGGATGGTAACAAAGAGAGGGAAGGTAGTCAGAACTGAGGGGATTGAACTACCAGAAGGCAACATTGCAGACATAGAGGACAGTTACAAGTACTTGGGGATCCCGCAGGCGAATGGGAACCATGAAGAGGCCGCTAGAAAAGCTGCAACCACCAAGTACCTGCAGAGGGTCAGGCAAGTCCTGAGGAGTCAGCTGAATGGTAAGAACAAGATCCGGGCCATCAACACGTACGCCCTGCCCGTGATCAGGTACCCTGCTGGGGTAATAGGCTGGCCAAAGGAGGAGATAGAAGCCACTGACATAAAGACAAGAAAGCTCCTTACCATGCATGGAGGGTTTCACCCCAAGTCCAGCACCCTGAGGCTGTACGCTAAGCGGAAGGAAGGGGGCCGGGGACTGGTGAGTGTCAGCACCACAGTCCAGGATGAGACAACGAACATCCAAGAATACATTGGGAAGATGGCCCCAACTGACCGAGTGCTCAGTGAATACCTCAGGCAGCAGAAACCCAAGAAAGAGGAGGTAGACGAGGAACCATCATGGAAGGACAGGGCCCTGCACGGTATGTACCACCGGCAGATAGAGGAGGTGGCTGATATCCAGAAATCCTACCAGTGGCTGGACAAAGCTGGACTGAAAGACAGCACAGAGGCACTAATCATGGCAGCACAAGAACAAGCTCTGAGCACAAGATCCATAGAGGCTGGGGTCTATCACACCAGGCAAGACCCCAGGTGCAGGCTGTGTAAAGATGCCCCAGAGACAATCCAGCACATAACAGCAGGGTGCAAGATGCTAGCAGGCAAGGCATACATGGAACGCCATAACCAAGTGGCCGGCATAGTGTACAGGAACATCTGTGCGGAGTATAACCTGGAAGTCCCGAGGTCAAAATGGGAGATGCCCCCAAGGGTGGTGGAGAATGACCAAGCTAAGATCCTGTGGGACTTCCAGATACAGACGGACAAAATGGTGGTGGCTAACCAACCGGACATAGTGGTGGTAGACAAACAGAAGAAGACGGCCGTAGTGATCGATGTAGCGGTTCCGAATGACAGCAATATCAGGAAGAAGGAACACGAGAAGCTGGAGAAATACCAAGGGCTCAGAGAAGAGCTCGAGAGGATGTGGAGGGTGAAGGTAACGGTGGTCCCCGTGGTAATCGGAGCACTAGGTGCGGTGACTCCCAAGATAGGCGAGTGGCTCCAGCAGATCCCGGGAACAACATCGGAGATCTCTGTCCAGAAGAGCGCAGTCCTGGGAACAGCTAAGATACTGCGCAGGACCCTCAAGCTCCCAGGCCTCTGGTAGAGGACCCGAGCTTGAAGGATAAACCGCCCGCAGGGGCGTGCTGGGTGTTTTTTTTTATATATATATATATATATATATATATATATATATATATATATATATATATATATATATATATATATAAATAAATCATATATATATATATATATAAATAAATCATACATATATATATATATATATATATATATATAAATCATACATTTAACTGGAAATAGTAAAAAAAACATGACAGTACAACTTTGTACTTTAATCTCCATGTAAACCCAGGCTTCATCATGTTAAGTGAGGTCTCTGTTGATGCAATTTGGTCTAAAAACCAAACAAACACTTGTTCATATTCATATATTTTAGGGGTCGTTGTTTTGACAGAGAATTAATTTGTTTAAAAAAAACTGTCCAAAACACTCAGCTTTTTTAAACCTGACATTAAAATCACACACAAAGTAACCTCCATACAATATATTGAACGGAAATGTTGAATAACACCGAATAACACCGAGATTAGGCGAGGCGTGCATGCACAAGCAATCAATGAAAGATACACAATCCGTCTTAAGGTGCTAATGCTACTGCTTAGCATGGTAATGCCAGTCTGCCATTTAAGGAACCTGAGAGCACGTGACTCACCACAGCTTCCTGTTCACCTAGGGAGGTTTTTTCTTTTTAATCAACCAGCAGGATTACTAGCTTGTCTTCTCAGTGTCTAGGCTTTGCAATTACATTCAACAGCATCAAGTAAAGAGGAAGCAGTGAAGCACAGACTCCAGATGGTGACACACCGCGATCTTACAACTGAGCCTGTTATTCCAATCACACTAGGGAGATTAACCCACCCACCTGTATTTTGACAGCTATAGACAGAGAGTTCAGCTCTTTATCCAGTTCTTTGAGGACGACCAGCTTTTTCAGTGTGAGGGTGCAAAGCCTGTGGAAAAGAAAACAACAGAGGTTGAGAAAAAGACCCGAGTAAAGGCACAAGTACAAGAGCACCTTCATTACTTGATGAGGAATCTCAGTGTTCAAGGCTACTTCTATTCAGCTTTGTGTCCCCTTAGGGAAAAATCTATGGCCTTTTTGTAAACAGATGATACACAAAAGTACTGCTGCTTTACAATTCATACTGTCTGGTTAATGGGCAAATTCCTTCTAAAAGATGGCATAGCACAGATGCTTTGACAAGCCACAAAGTACCATTAGTGAAGCCTGCAAATGCTGTTTGAGCATGATAATACACATTAAAATGCTGAGCAGAGAGGCTTATGGGATTCACTGCCGTGTTTATGATTAAATAAGATGAGGAAAAATTTGTTTTTTTGGGGTTTTTTTTAAGTGGGAGCTGTTAAGCTGTGATCCAGGATGGGTGAAATACAACGAAGCAATCGAACACAGTAACACATAATGTTTAATCAGGAAAAAAAACCCCACACAAACACACACAAAGAAAATGCACACAAACACACACACAAAATTTCACGGCTATACAACTATTTCACAATTCTGCTTCCTTTCACCCACACCAGCTCCCCCCCAAGGAAACTTCCCTCTGCAGTGAGATACTCCACAAAAAAGTCAACAACTCTTAGGCCAAGTTTACTAAACTTCCTCCTGACCCACTTTTCCCACCAGCCCTGTTGGATTAAATTGTGATCAGCTTGAGCCAGAGATGCAGACAAGAAAGAAAAACAAATCAATCACTCAATTTTTTTTTTCAAGAGCCACTTTGCTATACTCACTTCATCCAGGCACTTCCTGCTAGACGACTATGATTCACAAAGACTCATACTGTTCAATACAAAGAAAAATGCGGTGTTGCAGATGACAAAAATGGAGTGGTTGTTTATTATTCCATGCAGGAGGATGACGAACACTGTTTGTTTTTTTTGTTTTTGTGTCTTTACTGCTGCTAAAGGCTCAAAGATAGCTTTAACAATTAAAATAACAGTTTAAAATAAGATTTTAAGAACAAATTGTATAATAACACTATAATTTATTATACGGCTTCAAATGAGATAAAGACCAATAAATTCCAAGGGAGGTTTTTCCAAGTGTCCCAAAATATTTATACACATTCAATTATGAATTAAAAAATATATCTGAACAGGTCACGAACTCAGTGTTCCTGTGATGACTCTCTCTAGGCCCACTTAGTGATGACAGTCCACTTGGCTACATAAAGTACCTCATCTGCCTTGGAATAACAGTTGCAAATCTATTTGAGGTTGGAGTAATTAAATGGTAAATCTTCTAGGTAATGCACGGATTCAGCTTGCCTTCCTGTGAGAATGACTCATCAGTCGGCCATAGCTCTCTGTCAGGACACAAGGAGAGAGAGAGAGACCGAAAGTAGGGCTGATGGTTTAACAACATCTCTATCCCATCACAGCTATCTCTCCTCGCACACACTCATTCTCCAGACTCTGATTCACATGTAATCAAAACAGCTTCAGGCGCTGAAGGGGGTCACCTAGGGTACTGGGAATTTTTTTTATTTTTATTATTATTATTAGAAGTGTTATCACCACTCCTGCCTGCCAGTGTGTTGTGTTGTAAGTGAAACTCATGGCCATCTGTTGTGGCCTGGTGCCAGGCTGGCCCTGTGCTCCTACATAGAGCCAGTTTACTTTGCCACTCAAACTGTGATTTCAGTGACAAACCAGGTGTAGCACAAAAACACTAATCAGTGTGGTAAAATAAGTAGTACACAATGATTCAAGGACATTTTAACTAGTTTCAGAAAAGATTGTGACAGTGTGTGATTTAACAGAAGAGGGGGGGGGGGGGGGGGGCTGCTATTTGTGTGTGGTCTCCCTTCCACTTAGTAGACACTGGCACACGCTCAAGATAAAAATAGGGGCTTGCAGGAGCCCTTCACAAGTTGCATTAATCCTCCCTTTTTTTTCTTTCCCAACATTCCCACATTCCCAGAGAGACCCTGGGGTGGAATCATAGCACGCCTGTCTGTGCCAAATGGGACCAAAGCAAAACAGTGTTATCAATCCATAAGGAAAGGCAGGGTGAGTGCAGAATTTATAAAACAGTCTCCAATTCAATAGTTCTGTGAACAGGCAGTGGAAAGGAAAGATAAGTGACATATTTTCTGTTTCCCAGTTGATAAGAGTCCATGAAATTCCTTTCAATTTCAATGCTTGTGCTGGTTCAGCCAATAAACTGCCTGCTAAGCTTTTCTGATTGAGTTATCATTGTGATACACTGAGTTTATTTATGCTAGAATCCTGGTTATAAGGTCTTTACAGGCTGAGTTTGAGAGGGGATTACAGCCTACAAAATGACTGGAAGGTTGAATCGACACCTGCTCAGACAGTTATTTGATAAAAGTTGAATGTTAGGAAAGGATTTATACATTTGTCGTGTATCTACCATAGCAGTGACCTTCACTGGTAGACTAATGAGCCCTGTCACATCACACAAACTGTTCTGAAACAGCTAAAGAAACACAAGAAGAAACTCACGGTTTTGACCTGGCATTCAAACTCTATACATCACATCATTTTTACCTTCAACAGAGAAGAGTGGACTAAGAATGCTAAGTTCAAATAGTGCTATGCGTAAAGACTGTACAAATCCTAGCAGGACGCTTAAGTTCACCAATGACTTCCTTTCAAATGGCACGTCAAAAATGATGTCACAACTGCTGGAGCGTGGTGGCTTTGGTATAATTTTGGCTGCTTCAGCCCGGCTGGTATGTCATCACTCAGCTGCATGAGTAATGCTTCTCCATCTAAGTCCATTAGCGCGCCCAAGTCACTCACTGCACCATTACTAACTGTTAACCTTTTCTGCCTCTAAAGTAGAGCAAGGTCATTAGATTGCATGGCCATTTCCGCCTTTTAGATCAAGCAGACGTTCAGATATCATCAAGGAAATCAAAACTATGGAGGTGGCAAATGTTTCCATTTGTGTTAAGCAAGTAAAACTATCCAGACAAGCAAGGAACTGTTCAGACAAGCAGAGGAAAGATAAAGGATTTGCATGGAAATCTCTGTAGCTGAAATAGCAAACACAACAAACCTTGCCAACTATAAACACAACCTCATTTCTCTGGTAGTTTATTGCCAGTCATCAATTTTTTCTGGTCTAACCATGGAACTAAAACTGTATTACTGCAATGAGAAAAATCAATATAATCAACACTTCTTATGAGACAGATGGACGCTGTGAACTGGCAAAAAAAATGTACCTTATAGATCAAATGTTTCTCTTTGCTGTATTTGGTTTTAGGTTTAACCAATCTTTTCTAATTTTCCTCGGATGCAAAATAAACTGTGAAGTTGCTGTTGTAAAAGACGGTCTGTCTGTAGCTACACTTGAATCCTTTCACTTTTATCTGTGTTGGACAAACAAAACAACTTATCAGGCAGTCCACTCAAACAGTTGTGGCCAAATATTTGGTTCCAGATAAGAGCCCTGTGATTGTGGGTTGTGGAAGGGTTTACATATCATCTTATCTTTTCTCTCTGCTAATAACAAATAAAGGTACAGAAGTAAAAGACACATTTGAAGTTTTAAAAGTTCAGTTTTGTATAAGAATAATCCTTTCAACCTGTCCCAGAATAAGGAAATAACAACAGAATTTGCAGAGTCATAGTCAAGCCAATCCATCTCTACCTCTAAAGACTGAATATTTCGGTTCACCCCTTATCAAAGAGATGTATGAACATCAGAGGAAAATCAATTTTGAGAGGTGGATTAAAAGGTGGACAGCAAAGTAGCAGTCAGTCAAACACATATTCTGCACCGCTAATAATTCTTTTTGTTATCTACTCTCTGCAGCCAGGCTGGCTTTCTTTCACGAGGAGGCCTGACACAGGTTCCTCTGGAGTCAGCTCTTTGAGTTTGACACTTTAGTAAAATTATATGACTGTGTGGAGACTGCTTATGTCACATACACTCTATATTTCACTGACTTCAAAAGGTATTTAAAAAAAAAGAAACTAAAACTCAAGACTGGAACCCCATGGACCTTAGCTTCCCATCACAAGACTGGAAATGGACATGCACCTTATGATTGGTCAGTAATCCGATTCCTCATTTCGATCATTCTTAGAAATCTGCGTAGACTTAATTCATTCCAAAGTCTCCTCTCTTTTTGCAAGAATCTCAGTAAAGTTGTTCAACATTCATTAGCTTAAACTCAAACACAATCTGTTCAACTCGCCGATTTAGAGTGCAAGTCATCAAAGGATAAATGTTACTAAACTTAAGTCATCAGTCAATTAAAGATAAGCTACAGGAATGATTGAGTATGCCATCTTAGAAAGAAAAACTGAATCACTCAAAATAAAAAAAACAAAAACTGGAATTAGTGCATGTCTAATGGAAATCTTGGGGCTGAAAGTATTTATTATTTCCACTGTATGCAGTTCCACTGTTAGGCTGACAACAATCAGCTTACTACAGAAAAATACATCATCACAACATCAGTTAAGTGTATTTCTGGCGTGAACGGGCGTTCATTCTGTCTACATCAACATCTTTGAAAACTGGTTGCCCAACATGTACTGCCCCTTAGGAGTACATGCAGTTACTATCACCAAACTATTCCTGGATATCTGTATTTGCATGTCACAGGTGATAAGAACACTTCTAAATTTCAGAGCCTTTAAAGAGCCAGCAGCTAAAGTAATCAAAATTCCAAGAAAAATAGAAGCCCTATTTTGATAACGGTGCTTGCGCAGGATGACTCTAGCTGGGTTTTCAGCTTCTTCACGTTTTTCCAATGCACATTCGTATCAGTTGAAATGACAAACACCCGTAGCTCTTCAATGCTTTCTAATTTGGACAGTTTTTTTTCCAGTGACCAAAAAAAAGAAGAAGATCTAAACATATACAGGACCATCAAAAGGTTTATTGTGCAAATATGGACATGCTTCTTTACACAAATGAATGTGCAAATGTGCATGGTGCTGAAAGGGAGGCAAACAAAACCTCTGAATTTAACTATATGCTGCCTAAACAAAAACACACTTTTGTAATTCATCCTGTAATCCCTTGGTCAGCATTCTAGTTGATGTTTTGCCAGTTCCATGCCCTCGGATCACTGCACAGCAATTGTCAGTGGCACAAAGCAGAGGGAAGTGGTAGATGGAGGATGAGTGATGTAACAGAGTGCTCAATGAAAAAAACAGTCTATGGTGGATATGTGCTGGGGGGCTTCCAGATAAGGGGGGGGGGGGGGGGGGGGGGGAGAATGCTTTTAGTGGGTTTAACGTATTATTTTACGTATTCTCTGCTGAGATTTAAATGCAGTTGCATTCACTCTAATAAAGCACCGCTGAGCATAATGCAGTGCATGAAATTCTTAAGAAGGCTGCATATGGTACCAGCTTATACATGGGGGACTGACAAAAAGCAAAATTCTCTGCAGTCCATGTCCCTGAAGAGAAAAGCTACAGCACTGCGTTCCTCAACAACACTATTATTTTTTCACATCTGGTTGCATAACTTAACCCAAATAAAAGTTACGCTAGTATAAAAGCTACTTCTACTTAATATTTCATTCACTTACAGCAAAAAACAAGGAAAAGTCTATTCATCAGAGGGTTCGCTTATGGAACTCCTGAGTTTGTCTGGGCCACAAACCAATTATGTTCTCTGTCTTTTTAATATTTTATTCATCATCTTTCAATCAAACTGCAACGAAAGTGAAAAGGCACAAAACAAAGCCCTGCATTCGCTGATCTAAACTCCAACACACCCACTTAAAAGTTCTGTTTCACATTTGTTAAAGTTTAGACAAATATGACAAAGCAATAGAGGCTGCAAAGCAGTGGCAAACGTAAGTGTGATACGACATTTGAAAGTTGCTAGAGTATTTTTTAAATACAAATATAAATTATGATTGATGAGGACTAATACATGAGACCAAATATATTAGTTTAAACAAGTTCAAAAAGTAGAATGTGCCATGAGAGCTTAGCCTGCACTTAGGCTTGCATGCAAAAGCTATTTTAGCCCCCAAATATCTAGTTGTTTGTGCCAGATGGCCATATGCTGGTTGGGCTTTAATTCCCTGAATGAAATCTTCTGATGGTCACAGTGACAGAGCAGGAAAAGGCTTTGACCAGACAAAGGGAACAAGAGAAGCAATTAATCTGGTAAAACCTGATTTCTGTAGTATTTGTGTGAGGAAAAACACACATGGCCATAACAATATAAAATTGGAAGCAAACATATCTTTGATAAGACTGTCTCTTCGTAGAGTGGTGTGTATGGTGCCAAAGAGGTTTTAAAGCTGCAGTCATAGACTTTGGGGGACCGTGCTGTCTGTCCATTTTTATACCAGCACATTGTTGAATGTCAAAAGGCCAGAACTGAGTCAGACATTACAGAGATGGCAGCTTATCCCTTAACAGAGGGGTGTACTACAAAGCGAGATTAATGACTTAGTGAGCTATGTCAAGATTAAAGTCAAGAGTTTTCTGTGTCACAAAAGCACAAAAGCAGCTCTCTTTACCTGGCTAAGTTATGCAGAACATATATCTTTTTTTATCCACAACATGTTATAAGTGAATTATAGATTTTTTTCCTGCTGGATGGATGGATGGATGGCTGTTAAGCCATCCCTTTCTAAAACCACTGCGAGAAGTGCAAACTGTTTTTGTTGCACTGTCACAGGAATATGCATGTATACAAATGGTGATGCAGACAATGTATTGATCAAATTACACTTGACTCTAATCGGCTGCTAAGTATCTTTTACACCCCTGGAACTACTACTAGAACGTAGAGCACACACCATGAATACTGCCTCATTAACACTAATTTTAATTTGATCTGCCAACCAACTGAAGTGCTTCCCACATCTTTTATTAGGCGCTGCGACAGTAATATATAATATTTAAATGTATCCAGTTTAACGCTTCAGACTTCTAATGTGCAGCTGTCACTGTAGAAATAAAGAACAGCACCAAGAGTCCACTCAGCCATAATATAATTAACTTGAATTTAAATGTTTATTTTACCACCCGGTGTCATAAATCCCAAGATAAACACTTTTCTGCAGAATTAATCTCATCTTATTTATAACAGTGTTGCGTTATATTATGTTAAAGATCCTGATAGAATTTTAATCACACGTTTATCATCATCACCATCATCTGCTCAACTGAACATCCCTGATTGGAGCTTGGTGCACTCACAGGGATCGTTTTTCATGTAAGAAGACTCATATAATCTGTGAAACTCCTTTTTTGTGAGTGTGCAAAGGCCCTAAGCAGAAAGCCTGGCTAAACCAGAAAGGATCCAAGATGGCGCCAGAAAGGATCCAAGATGGCGCCGCGTATGGATGCCCTGGTGCTTCAGTGCGTTACTTTTGTCTTGTTTTTGTGCATTTCTTCTGTGTCTGGGCACTCCTCTGGATATTCTTACACCAGAGAAGAGCTCCTTAACTGCAGGACTACAACGCCTGTGGATTTATTTCCAATATTTGTCGCATCTGCGGCAGATTTACTGCTGACTCTGATCAGGAAAGTGAGACGTCGAAAGAGAGGTAAGCGAGCCGGCGTACTCGTGCGTCTGAGGAAACGCGGACTGAGAACGGCCCTTCCTGGGATCTTCCTTTCTAATGTACGCTCACTCTGGAATAAGATAGACGAACTGGCCCTGATGAGAAGCATGAACAGAGACTTTGCCTCCTCCTGTGTCTTATGTTTTACGGAGTCGTGGCTCAGTGAGGACATCCTGGACTGCGCGCTCAAGCTGGAGGGCTTTCATCTGCTGCGCGCGGACCGGCAGGCCGCTCTCTCCGGTAAAACCAAAGGTGGAGGTGTCTGCTTCTACATCAATAGTGGCTGGTGCACAGATGTAACAGTGATTGCTCAGCACTGCTCTCCCTCTCTGGAATATCTTTTTATTCACTGCAAACCGTTTTATTCTCCGCGGGAGTTTGCTTCATTCGTATCCTGGCCGCTGTTTACATCCCGCCAGACGCGGATGCGCGAGCAGCTCAGTGCGCACTCGCAGAGCAGATTCTCCACACGGAGCGGACATACCCGGACTCTCTCATCATTGCTCTTGGGGACTTTAACAAAGCCAATCTGAGCCATGAGCTTCCGAAATACAAGCAGTATATTAAATGCCCGACCAGAGAGGAGAGGACATTGGACCACTGCTACAGCACGATCAGCGGGGCCTATCGCGCGGTGCCGCGCGCTTCACTCGGACTTTCTGATCACGTCATGATCCACCTAATCCCCGCGTACAGACAGAGGCTGAAGCTCTCCAAACCTGTCGTGAGGACCAAAAAACTGTGGAGCAACGAGGCTGTGGAGGAGCTTCGCACGTGTTTGGAGACCACAGACTGGGACACATTGAAGGCTGCTTCTAACAGCTTGGACGAGTTTACGGACACTGTCACCTCCTATATCCACTTCTGTGAGGACAGCATTGTGCCATCACGCACCAGGGTGAGTTATAACAATGACAAACCCTGGTTTACCCCTAAACTCAAAAAGCTGTGGCTGGAAAAGAGTAAGGCGTTCAGAAGCGGAGACAGGGACTGCTACAGAGAGGCCAAGTACAAGTTCACTAAGGAAGTGGACATTGCCAAACATCAGCACTCTGAGAAGATGCAGCAGCAGATCTCAGAGAATGACTCGGCCTCTGTGTGGAAAGGTGTTAGGAATATTACAAACTACAAGCCTAAAACCCCCCACTCCACTGACGACTTGCTCTTGGCCAACACCCTCAACGACTTCTACTGTCGTTTTGACGAGCCATCAGGCAGCCTTCACACCTCCAACGACCCCAACAATAGAGGCACTTTGGACACTCATTCCCCCACCTCTCCCCCCTCCATAGAGCCATCACCACCTTCAAACTGTTCACCTACAACACCCCCCTCCTCACCCCACACAAAAGAGGATTTCACACCACCTCCTCCGACCACAACTCTTCATATTCATGAAGCAGATGTGAGGAAGCAGTTTAAGAATCTGAATGCTCGGAAAGCTCCCGGCCCAGACGGTGTGTCTCCTGCCACCCTCAGACACTGTGCAAACGAGCTGGCCCCAGTGTTTTCTGGCATCTTCAACTCCTCACTGCAGGCATGTCATGTGCCTGCCTGCTTCAAGTCCTCTACCATAATCCCTGTCCCCAAGAAACCTAGGATCACTGGACTAAATGACTACAGACCCGTGGCTCTGACATCTGTGGTCATGAAGTCATTTGAGCGCCTAGTTCTCTCCCATCTCAAGACCCTCACGGCCCCCCTCCTGGACCCCCTGCAGTTTGCATATAGAGCCAACAGGTCTGTAGACGACGCCATCAACATGGCCCTACACTTCATCCTGCAGCATCTGGACTCCCCAGGAACCTACGCCAGGATCCTGTTTGTGGACTTCAGCTCTGCCTTCAACACCATCCTTCCAGACCATCTCCGAGGCAAGCTTTCCCAGATGAATGTGCCTGATCCCATCTGCCGGTGGATCACTGACTTCCTGACGGACAGGAAGCAGCACGTGAGGCTGGGGAAGAATGTCTCGGACTCCCGGACCATCAGCACCGGCTCCCCTCAGGGCTGTGTTCTTTCTCCTCTGCTCTTCTCCCTGTACACCAACTGCTGCACCTCCACCCACCAGTCTGTCAAGCTAATCAAGTTCGCAGATGACACCACCGTCATTGGGCTCATCTCTGACGGGGATGAGTCTGCCTACAGGAGGGAGGTTGAACGTCTGGTGTCCTGGTGCAGCCACAACAACCTGGTGCTGAATGCCCAGAAGACAGTGGAGATTATTGTGGACTTCAGGAAGCACACAGCCCCACTCCCCCCCATCATCCTGACTGACACCCCCATCACCTCTGCGGACTCATTCCGCTTCCTGGGTACCACCATCACCCAGGACCTGAAGTGGGAGCCCACCATCACCTCCGTCATCAAGAAAGCCCAGCAGAGGATGTACTTCCTGAGGCAGCTGAAGAAATTCAACCTGCCAACACGGACGATGATGCAATTCTACACTGCAATCATCGAGTCCATCCTCACCTCCTCCATCACCGTGTGGTACGCTGGAGCCACTATCAGGGACAAACAGAGACTGCAGCGTGTTGTGCGCTCTGCTGAGAAGGTGATTGGCTGCAGACTCCCATCTCTGCAGGACCTGTACACCTCCAGGACACTGCGGCGTGCAGCCCGGATCTCAGCTGACCCTTCTCATCCTGGACACAGTCTGTTTGACCTGCTGCCCTCAGGCAGGAGGCTCCGGTCCATTCGCACCAGAACCTCTCGCCACAAGAACAGTTTCTTCCCCTCTGCTGTTGGACACATGAACAATAACCACATGACTGTCCCCGCCACTAACACATGACCCTACGCTGTGTCACTGCATCATTTCATGTCTGGCACTGATCACCACCTGCACTCATGTATATATCTTTCTACGTAGCACTCTTAATTCTTATTCTCATGTATATATCTCATGTATATCTCATGCACATATCTTTCTTTCTACATAGCACTTTAATTCTTATTGTTTGCACTGAAGCACCGCAGCAAATTCCTAATGTTGTAAACCTCAACATCTGGCAATAAACCCATTCTGATTCTGATTCTAAACAGAAAAGTTGACAACTGTTATCTCCAACTGAGAATTTAGGCTTTGTCAAGCCAGCTAACACAAAGTAATTCTGGCTGTCTTGACCTTCAGAGTATACCCCTCTGAGGTTACTTCACTAAGTCAGAATCCTTACAATGCAATCAAATGCTCAAATCTTTTCAATATCAAATACTTGAGCTTGCAGAGAACAAGTCAACTCCTGTTGTGATTAAATCCACTGCCCAGTTTTTATGGTAGTAAAACATATAACAGCCATAAGTCTGAAAACTAAAACAACTCAATCTTTCTATGAACTGTTCATTAATGTATTTCGGAAACTGTTAACATAACATGAAGCCAACGTTCAACTCTGAAGCAAGGTCCGCTCAGTTGTGATGCATACTCCACTATAGGAAGTGCTGATAGCATTGCAACTGTTGATTCACAGGCACTGAGTCTATATGCACGATTTAAGGAATTTGCAAGAAATTCGCTAAAGGACACAAATCAACTTTTCTGCATTTAATTTTATAAATAAAAATAGCAAACCTAAACTTATCAGTAACATCAGCTGACTATGTTTATCAAGCTCCAAGTGAAACATCAAAGACTTGTCGAACAGGGTGCTGTCTTTGGTTTCTCTCTTCTCCGGCTGCATGCTCCGTTTATTTCAATAAATCATATTTTGACAAACTATGGCTAAGTGCACAACTTCCTTGGATTTTTGGAGGAACACGGCCACTGGGAAAACCCCAAGAGACAGGAAATACGTCTTTAAAAAAATCTTACACAGATTCAAACCACAAACAGTGTACAGGTTATAATTAATACTGTGCAAAATAGAAATATTGCCATTTAGGAAGCATTCATATTCAATACATAGTTTAAGTCACTGCTGAATTGAACATTTACTTTCTAAAGCCAGTTGATGCATGACTTTCCATTGGTTTCATCAGTCAGGTATGAAAGCACCCTGGCAGATGTGATTAAAAAAACAAAGGTAGGGGAGGGATTGGTCATAACACTCTGTAATTAGGTCTTTATGAAGTTCTTGGTCATGAGGCTATCCTGAGCAGTGGTACAATATGACTGCGGGATTAATTTTAGGTAATTTTACAAGTGAGTGGTACACTGCAGCTCAGTGCTAGATTTTATTTCAGTTTGGTGAGTTAGGCCTTCAGTTCTTTACCTCAAATACTCAGATGAAAAAAGATTTATGTCTGAGAAGTGTAAATCAGAGGTTTAAGCAGTATGTGCTTGTTGTGAGGACGTTCTGGTAAACTCCTCTGAAAATAATGGGTAGCAAGTTTATATTCCTGGCTGATATAAATATGGGTTAAAGGGAAAACCATCGTTAGAGGCAAGTCAAAAAATGCAAAGCTTGCTGTTAAGTGACAACAGGAAATGCATGCTTACATCTAACCTGGCTCTATATTTTACCACGCAGTAAACCAACTGAGAAAGCACTTTTCCCAGTTGTACTGGAAATCTACCAAATTACCAAACTGGTCCTTAACTGGGTTAACACAACCCAGTAACATGATTTGTGAGTCAGCAAGTAAGAATCCTTGAAACAAAAGCTTTCAGTTGCAGACACTCCCACTGGGATCTTTCAGGCTACTTTCTTATTCAACTCTCCAGCCTCTTTAATACTAATTAAAAATACAACTCCCTGTTGCAGTCACACCTCAGTGATCTGACAGTAATTTTCAGGAGCTCAGTAAATAGTTGTCATCCTTTGTTGTGTTTCTGCAGTGGTAAACAGCTCTTTTGTCTCTGCCCTGAACACATATTGGTGAGGTCAGCAACCCGATGTTTGTAGAGGAAATGCAAGACATGACAAGACCAAACATGGCATGACTACAGGCAATATCAGATCCAAAGATACCAGATCATCATCATCACAAAAGAATATAACAAGGAAGATAGTATCTTGCTAGCATGCAGATGATACTGATGATAGATTATTTTAATAAAAGTGTTTATAAGTTCCTGTCTGCTGTATTCAGTAGCTTCCATGTGACTCTTCATTCACTACTCCAATAGATACGGGTGAATGGTAACTGCCACTGACAATGTTGTGGCTAAATTTTAAAATCCTATTAAAGGTGAATAGTATTCCTGCTAGAAATATTCTTTTGCAAGTGTTCTATTGGTTTGATCAAAAGCTTAGTAGCGAAGCCTTCTTCCACTCTTTCTGTCCAGCCTAGTGATCAGGAAAATTCAAGTTTTTGATTTTTTAAAGAAGAAACAAAATATTGAAAAAACTCAATGGAGGATTTAAATTAAAAAAAAGAAGGCAGGGCTAACATTAGGTCAGTTTCCTCTAAATCTGGGACTGTTATTTGTTGGCAGAGATAGTTTGATAATTTTAAAACACAATATTACTGGATATCATTTTATTCATTATATAAGTATCACTTTCTGATGCTAGAGTGGATCAGTGAATGTACACAAGGCTCCATAAGGTTTCTGTACCCCTCCAATTTGTCATGACTGCTACTATACTAACAAGGACACCAAGTGAGCATGTGCCCTCAAAGGCAAATAGAAAGTAGTATAAGGATGACAATGGATTCCTCGTGACTAAAGCAGTCCATGTGCACATCCACAAAGAAGTATAATGCAAATCTTATTGTATCGTCATACATACTAAGAAATGTTTGGAATGGCATTAAACAGCATGAATATATTAAAATGTACACAGCCTGTAGGAGACTGGATTTATAGCATGCTGAGCTTATATAAGCCTTTTTAAAAAAACAACAATGATTCATCTTTAAAAGCCATGATGAATGGGCTGCATTGTGAAAAGATGAAAGTGCAATGAAAGGGCTGGCAAGGGAAAGCCAGCCAGACCGCTGCGTTGACCCCGAGAGCTTTGACACATCCATTGCTCCACGTCAGAATAGACCCCAGCTGAGTTTTCATGATATTGTACAGTAAATCTGAAGTCCTTAGTCCTATTTAATGCAGTCTGACAATCTACCACCTTTAATATGAATATGAATAAGCAGAATCAATTTTCAAAGCTGTAAAACCTAGCCAGCAAAGATGTACATGGCTGCTCCTATCTCCAATGTAAGGACACGGCATTGAAACTGAGTGAACTTGATGATATCTTTCAGTTACATTTAAGCATTGCTGACATTTCATCTAAAGGATCAGTGCAGCTTTCCTATACATATTTAATACTGACATATGGTGCCTCTGCTGAGCATCAGACAGGATTAGGTCTGCCCTTTAATTCTTGCATCCACCACACCGAATCTGTCTGCTCTCATTAATGATCTGGGAATTTAGAAACACCCTCAGCTTCCTAAGAAAAGAAACAAGAAGAAATCGACTTTATTCAGGTTCTACAGATGATTCACGTCTGTATTGAGCTCTATGGTAACTGAACCAGATATGGCAGTATGATAAATCAAGTGTAGAAAATATTGCCTGACGAAGCAAGGTTTGCCTGTTGTCATTGCTAATGATGCTAGAAGGACTTCAGCTGACAAAAACACCCTTCCAAACCTGCACTGACTCGTACCATTTTCTGCAAAGTAGACAAGACTTTCAAGAAAGAAAAATGATCAGGACACTGAACTGGGAATTGTGCAAACAACTATACAACGGTCAGCATCAGCAAATAGTTCACTTTCCCCCCTAAAGTGATTAAAAACCTGACACAACCCCACCCCCCATTTTATACATCCAAATGACTAATGGACTAACTGTATCCGTGCTCCAGCTTCTTCAGAGATTCTGCACACAGATCATGTTTTTCCTTTTTATCAGTTCAGCAGTAATTTTAACACCAGTGATAGCAAGGTGAGTAAAAATAGAGAGGTGAGGCCAATTAGGCTGACGCTGTTTGCTGCCAAGTAACAAGCACAGTCATTTTTCCATTACCACAGATAAGCATGTGAACGCAGTATGAAAAATGCCCATTTTTATATCGTGAATCGTTAATTAATGCAGTTTGTGAGATGAAGATGGGAGATGTTGGATCTATGTTAACGATCCATCTTTTTAACATTAATCTTAGACTATGTAATACAAAATTCTCATGTGCAATGCTTTGCGGCACCTAGATTTAAAACAGTAACATCCAATTTTTTGTCCTTAACCAAGTAAGTGTTCATATTTAATTTAATTTCACCTCAGTGCAGATCTAACTTAATTCTTTGTTAAAATAAAGCTGCTTGAATTTAATGCACAGAAAAAGAGAAGGTGGCACAACTGCAGTGTGGGTCAACTGATCAAAGGCGCATGGACAGAAACTGGAATCCAGACAGTTCAGACTCCTTAATCTGTGATTAGACGAGCAAGCAAGCAGGGCATCCAACTCCATGTTATCGGAGATTTCTCACTCCAGGGACTGTTATGTCCTCATCCAGACAGAAAAGGCAAAGATGCTGATTCTTTTCTGGGGCTGTTAGCCAAAACAAGGAAAAAAAATCTTCTATTTATGAGACTCAGTAAGATGAAAGAAATGTTCTTTGAGTATGGCTGACAGTTAAGGTAAAGTGATTTGACGAAGGATAAATATAACTGCACTGCCAGTCTGTGTTTGTTTACAAGAGAAGACTCTGCTAGAAATGTAGTACAGGATTTCAGACTGCCATGATGACAAATCTTCATGTTTTAAAACGGTCTGTCATGTTTTCTCATTCATCAACATCATAAATGTTTTGTGTCTGAAATAATGGTGTCTGTGTTGCTGCTGGCATATACAGCTCAGGAAATGCCTCACTGGGAGAGGTGGGAAATAAACAGTGCAAGAACAAGAGAGAAAATATGAGTTGAGAGACGCTGTCCCCAGTGTGCTTATTTTGACAGGATCCTCCCTGTATCAGAGGACACTTTCCTCGCCTCGCTTGCTGGCTCAGGAAGCTGGATCTCTTCACTAGCAGAGACCCCAGTATCCGCCCACAGAAGAATCTGGCCTCGCTCCCATACTGAGGTCCACGCAGGGGGAAACAAACCTTTCTTCCCTTTGTGAGACATTCAACATGAGCATTCAGTGCATGCCTGATCACCATAAAGCTCAGGGCCAATTCAGCAAAACTTTTCAATAGAGTGGACAATCCACAGCTCAAATCCTGGCTCCGTTCCAGAGAGCAGGTTGTTAGTCAACAACGGAAGGGAGAAGGGTACTGAAACCAGACTGAAGGAGGCTGATTTCAGTTGCACCAGCAGCTCTCTAGTTGCCAGGAATGTGGAATGTTTCCCAAGGAAATTCCTCCTCCTCCAGGAAAGCAGGGAAGGAAACCAAGAGAATTTTGACACATATCAAGCAGTGGGAGTAAGCACGAAAAAGAGGGGCGTGAAGGTGCTGATTGGTCTTCTGTCAGCAAAGTGTGTGAACAGCATGGACAGCATGGAGCCAAGTTGAAATCTTATTTGAAGACATGATAAAACAAAAGGGAACTAGTTTAACTATTAATGTGACTAAAATATGAAACATGTCTTAAAAGAAAGCCACATTATGGATTCTTATTTCTCTAACAAGAAAAATAAAAACGTCACGATCCAGTTACATTTGCAATATTGTTACTTTCAGTATCTGCTTTAAAAATGGAGCTGTCATCCCTCTAAATGCACCTTTGTTCTGAGTTGTTTATATTTTGCATGGGCATCTTGCCAAGTATCATGCCATGAAGTCAAATGTTGCTTCTGTAACAGAGCATTAACAACATGCTCTTTGGGGATGATTCCTCAGCCTAAAAGCTTGCTTCATTTACATCATTCAAAATACCATATCAAATATGAACATTTAGCATCAGGTGTCAAACAACGATTGTAAACATGGTGCAAACAGATGTGGCGACTGTGTCACAATCCTGAAGGGCACTGGAGGCGGCTGATGTATATGATTCCAAAAGGAAGCAGAGGATTAAGCAGACAGTGTGTGTGCAGCATGAGATTACTAGCTCCTCTTTTCCTGTTATGAAATCAGATTACAGCAGCTCCCCTGCTAAGAGAAACAATACCCATGCCTTGAGATGAAACACTTATTGAGGAGGTGAAAGGGTGAATTTAGATCATATTATCTGACAGTCAGGCGTTCTTTACTTGTACCCAGATTTAATGGTCTCAGCAAAGGGTTAATCACTGAATTTACAGAAAACTCGAAAATAAATCTAAGAGATTAAGGCCATGGATGATACTAGAAACTGCACGCTAACAGTTATGCATGAGGGATATTTTTACATATCCCTTATGCATCACAGCATAAAGGCATAAGGGATAAGTAAAAAATGTCTTGCTGATGGCTTCATCTCTGCTGACCCAGAACAAATATGACACAATAACGTTGCTCTACTTGAGCCCGGGTTTGTTTTCGTTTATCATCTATATCTGCCATACACAACACAAATCTGTTTGATACACTACAGATTGAGGCAGAAGATACAAACATCTGACCAGAGTCTGCAAAGTACACTCAATTACTATCAAGATAAGGCTCTGCCGCTCATGAGAGAGTAAAGCCATCTTGGGACTCACATGAATCACACAGACAGAAAGAAGGACGCACTACTCGGCAGAGATAAACATCAGACGGGAAGAGGAAGACGTTTTTTCGTAGCTTGCGAGCTAACTGAGATGTATTCACTTCTCTGAGTCCAGAGAAATGTAATAGAGGGATCTTTATACACAGAGGATTTAAAAAAGAAAATCAAGGGCACGCCAACATTTTCAGATCTACAAAACATTTTCCATTTAGCAACCCAAAGAGGATGATGTTTACTCTGAAAGCAGACAAATTGTCAGCTTGAAAGTAAGTTAGTTATAGCTTCATAATGCACCTAAAGCTTTGGACACATTGGAGGTTGGAGAGCTTTTATGGACACATTAGCACGCTGCTTGTTCGTGTGTAGAGATGATGTTGCCACAGATTTGAGCTAGGTGCCACTTTTCAAATAATGTCTGGGCTTGGTTTAGTCTCAGGTAGTATATTTTCAGCTCTTTTAGGGTTTTATCAGTGCAGATGTTTATGAAAAAGTCCTCTATTTTGAACTTGGCAAGAAGCCAATGCTCTCATCCTGCTGAAAATTCTTTATCAAAATAAGATAAACACAGGACCATATTTTGACCGTCGCATTAGTGCCATTCCTGCAAATACCACATCATTACCTCAACAAATTCTTGCCTGTAGACAGCTCAGCTGGATTTTTGAACAGGCCACTAAACTTCTTTAGTTCTGCTGTGTAACCGCAGCTACACCTGTCTCTTTATTATTCTCGTATGCTTAAATAAAGGGGAAAGGATTGGTAAAAATAAAACCACTCTACCAAAACTGTTAGGGTCAAAACAGCTAAGAAAGCACATCATCCACCATGCAGAGCACTGACTAAATTATTTTTAAATCTACTCTAGTACAAAAATACCCCAGTTTTTTAAAAGCTTAGTTTTACATGCATAACTTTATATTCAGCACAATTTCCCAAAATATCAATGAGACACTTAAATGTGTCCAGTAAGCAGGTTACATGAAGATGAATAATGTGGGTATTATGTCCCTCAGCTGTCTTTGGTAAATCTGCAACATCAGCAAAGCAGTTGTCTATTCTTTTAAGAGGGGAAAACAGGTGAGACTTCTGCACTTCCCCCCTCCACTGCAATAATAATAAAAACAAGAAAAACAAGGGGAAAAATTATCAGCTTATAAGAAATAACCTGCAATATGAACAGCACGCTGTATTTCACTGGAGGGTGGCAGACTGGCAGGCATGGCAATGCTGGAATCAAAACAATGCTTCTCTAACTATTCCAACAAGCCTGTTAAGGATGGAGCTGTCACAACACTACGTCCAACAGGTAGGAGCCAGAATACTGTATGGTGCACTGCAATAAAACTCTATTTGCATTTGGATATACCCAGAATTTAACAAGCGCAAGATTCTAAAATATGAATTTTGTTTCATCCAGCTCCACAGTTAGAAACCATAAATCTGTGCTAATATAATAGCATATAAAAGCTAACAACATGTTTTCCATTCTGACAAAAACATCCTTTCCTGAGCATGGCTTTCAATGGAGCTGAAGGGCTTAGGATTATTTACCATGTTGTAATTATTAGAAAACAACAGCTGTGCGTGATGTTTTGGAGTACCACAATAAAAAACACTCAGCTGGTAACAGCCCCGTGGCCTCATCTGAAACCGTGCCACTTAGCTGGACACCCACATTTGCTAAAGGCCAGTTGAAGAGCAAACAGCTGCACACAACATGGCCCAGCCCCTGAAAGAATGCCAAGGCAGAATCCCCAAAACAAGCCTTGGGTTGGGCTTCATACAGGACTTTTCACACTAGCTTACACTAGCAGAATAGCCTGTGAGCACTATATCTCAAAGCCACCGCATATAACAATAATTACAAT
This sequence comes from Aulonocara stuartgranti, assembly GCF_965226115.1. Lineage (NCBI taxonomy): Eukaryota > Metazoa > Chordata > Actinopteri > Cichliformes > Cichlidae > Aulonocara > Aulonocara stuartgranti. Next base: position 11,177,177 of record NC_138949.1, read on the forward strand.
AAGGCTTTTCAGGCTGAATAAATAATTGTGTCATGAATTAATATGCCTAATAAGTTCTTCTCCATACATATCAGATCTAACAAAGTATCCCATTCATCAACAAGAAAGCTGTGGGTCGAGTAACAGTGTACCTTCACTGTAAAACTCATTAATAATTCATTGTGATCCTCACCCATATTCATCTCGGATACAGTGCCTTGTACATCATCCACTTCAGAGAACAGTGTAATGACAGACGTAGGAAATCAATGTACATAGTATGGCATGTTGTATGAATGCACAACATGCTGCTTTCTGCAATCCAGTCTTAAAACTTAACAGATACAACTATCCAAAATAATCTCATGCATTAGTCACTGTGCAGCATTTGCTGTGGCCTGTCCAGGAACTAAATAAATAGTGAAATCACATTTTCAGAAACAGGACTACAATGAAAAAGGGCAGGGAGCTGTATAATCTAAAAGCAGTGCTGTCACTTCAAAGACGATTCATTCTCATTCAAGCTGGCTTTAAATCGTTTGAACCATCACAGCCAAACAGAACAATATTCAACATTCACACAGGGATCTGAAAGATCAGGAATTTTCCCACATGCAATGATTCCGTTCGTACATACATGCTCATGCAGGCACTATAGAGACACAGGCACATATACACACATACGGCACATTGACTGTAGAGGAAACCCTCCCCTCCAAGCCCACTTCTATCCCAATGAGTGGAACAGATCTAGGTCAAAGCTGATTAATGTGCCCACAGCTCCCGAGAGGTTTCTGGTCAGGTGGCACCAATGCCTGCTCACTGCTGAAGAATACTAACGCAAAGTGTCGCAGATAACTGATAACGCAACAGGAAAACAATAACATTAAACAATCAAAAGTATTTAATTTCTTGTCATATCCGCTGTTTCGTCATTACTGTGAGTCGCTTTGTTTGTGATTGTTTATTGCTGTCTATAACGGGGTAGTCGACTCCGATCTATAGAGACGTAATCACAACACAACCCACAGCATAAGAACTTAAAAATTCTGGGAATTTCAAATCGCCAGGCAGCTGCAAAACTGCTCGTTTGGTCAGGCAGCTCATGACACATAGGGCTGCAAAAGGATAAAAAGGATGTCTGTTGCTTATGAGACGAACGGCATCCATGCCACTGTATTTATAGATAGTTATGCCGCTATTGGGTGGCAAGCATTCCTTATACCTAATCAACTACAGGCCTATCCGGACATTTATTATGTGCAAAGCTTCATCACCATAAAAAGAACATAAAGGAAACCTAGTAGAATCCGTATAACAGATGAACTGGTTAGCTGAACTTTTGTTAGCCAGTTATAACGGTCGAAATACATTAAAAACACCGAGTGTTAATAAATTATTACAGGCTTGTTAATTCGTCTAAGCTATTAAGATACAAATGGAAATTTTAACATTGGTACTTTTGGCGCACTGCACCTTAACGTGGCAAAACAAATGTGCATTTAGCACAAAACATTATAGTAACTTCAAAACATTTGCTAGGTAGCTTTAGCATTAGCCACCTTGCTAGTTAGCTTGACAGTTAGCTCCCCAACAGTGTTTTGGAAATGTGAGGCAACTCGTCCGTCCTGCCTAACGTTCCACTCAGCGAGGGCGTTGTTAAAGCAAACGTTAGCCAAAGATTTATTCAACGTTATGGAGGCTTGCAAACATTGTGATTTGTGGTATTTTCACGCTAACATGCCAATGTTAACGTTACCTCGGGACGCAGCTTGGAGATGATCGGTCTATCTCCCAAGTCGCAAAAAGGTTCATGGGCACAGGCATGCTGCCGGAGCCCGAGCCTAGGACCACAGCCCCGGCCAACGCTCCGGTCGGGAGGCTCGTCGGCGCTGGTCCACCACCGCCACCGCTGCTCGGGTTCAGGAAAGCGGCACGGACGCCCCCTCTCTCTACAGCCGCCGCCATCATCACCACCACTGCTTGGGGAGCAGCCCTAGCTAAGTGTCGGACGAACGCGGGAGCCGCTGAACTCCGTTGCTACCTGCTCCTGCTCCTCCACACTGACTCCCAGCTGCTCCACACTGACTGGAGATGCTGATAGTCGGGGCGGGGCCTGTTACCACTGATAGAGCACGTCGCTGCGTCCAGGGTGGGACATGCTTACTATTAAACTGAAATTTAGCATACACACGATAGATACATTAAAAAAATACACGTCATAAAAATACTAATCTATCTCTGGCCTTGTTTTAGGTGAAATTTAATTAGTATTTCCATTTAGCTGGGTAAAAGTGCTGGCCTACATTAAAAGTTCAGCCTGGACTTTTTAGTCTTTTTATCCTTTCATTTAATCCAGTTCGTTACTGTCCTTTATTTATCTATTCTTTTACATTTTCAAAAAAAGTGCAAATAATGAGTTAAAATAAAGATCAAAATAAACATTCAGCTAGGTAATAGCCTTTTACCTCATTTAATATCTACGGAATCTAAGCAGGTGACAGCCTAAATACCACCAAAACTGATTAGGTTTGTTTTTTATTTTTATTTTCATGTGAATGTGTTTAAATTGTTTACTAATATCAAAGCACTGCGCGTCAATGACACAAACCAAATCTTTTCAGTTATCTTCAGTACTCAAATTTTAATTCAAAATCTGCCCACTTTCAGGTGCATATTTTTTCCTCCTCAAATAACTGTTGAAATGTTATTCAAGATTTATCATCAGTCTTTACCGTGAGTCAGTTATTGCATAATAACACCTGGTACATGATACCTGATTCAGTTATTGTTCTCATAAGGCAGTTGTTGGGAAACGCATTGAGTGTAACTGTGACTAAAGACTCTAGAAACCTGACTTGACATAACATGCTCAGGAGGGTTGGGTAACGAGTGTGACAGCCTGTTTAAAGCACCGGGAAAACACACACACACACACACACACACACACACACACACACACACACACACACACACACACACACACACACACTCCATTTGTCAAACCTTTCTCTATTTTGAAATATTCTGTGGTCTTTTGTAATATTAACACGTCATTCTGGATTTCCTGATCGATCATTGCTGGCGTATTCACCTTGGCTTTAATTACTTTTCATAGAGTTTTTTTCCAGTCTTTCACTACAACAATGAGTCACTGTCAGAGCTCGCACAGATAAACAAATGTGAATTTTTTTAATGAAAGAACTTCTTCTTTATTGCCTGCAAACCTAACCTTATCACACCTGACAGTAGACACATCTCTGACTGAGGGTAGCAAACATAAAACAGTGTCAAATATGTTATGGTTCACATGTCAAAATCCTGATCAATTACAATAAAACAGTGTAGAATTAATCTTCCACCCTAAGGCAGTGTGCGTATAGAAATCCGAATAAAAAGAAGGAAAACTAGTAAGCTATTTAGTATAAAAATGCATTACTGAATGAGTGCATCGCCACCTAGTGTTTGAAAATAGCTCTACATCCAGCAAAAATCTGGACACTTTAAAAAGCTATGGTTGCAAGTTGAAATTCACCCAATAGATGGCGCACTTTCTGCATTTATGGATCAATATTACAAGAAAGCTGCGCCTTTTTCTCCTCTTCTTCTTTTTGTCTCGCTCTCTCGATTGAACCTCCTCCTCCTATAAGTGTGAGTGGGTGGATGCATATATTCTGACACTGTGACACTGCTGATGTTTCCACAACACGACAGTCTGACACTTTATTACCAAGCCTCTCACCTTTATTGAGTTACAGCAACAAGAATTACAATACTCAGCCATTAGACTGTCACATAAACACCTGATCAGTGACAGCCGTACGGCCTCAAAATTAAAGAAATTGTTCCGCTTTTAATATCAGGAGAACAACTATCTGGGAAAGGAGAGATCCTGCAGTGCACTGACAGCTGACAGGCTTTAGCAAAGACAGGAAAGTGAACATAGCAATGCACCTCTCTGACGTCACCACTATACTGTAGGCAGTGAACAACGTGTTGTCTCTTAGGTAACACTGATTTATTCCTTGAATAAAAACCACACATCTTTCATAATTCCAGAGTGATAAAAAGCAAAGGCATGTTTCCAAGCACATCTTTATTTTTAGGTGTGTGAGCTATTGTTCTAGACTTGTGACATTGTTTGCGTACCACCTCCACACCATCAAAGTCAGGCATTTTTAATGAACAAGCCTTTCATTAGAAGCTAAAAACAGCACTCGCCTCAATCACTGCGCAGGCTCCAGTCACACATGTTCCAGCTTAAATTTAGAACTTCAAGGGCATCAGTCTTTTTTTTCTTTTCTTCCTAGTGTTTGCAAAAACTTGTAAAGTTATCAAGACTTGTAGGAAACTTTGTATCTCTCTCCAAGAAATGGGAGCCAGCAGTTTGTTTTGTTGTTGTTGCTGTTTTTCTGTCTAATGAATAGGAGGTTAATAGGAAGTAAGCTAAATATCTCCAACAATCTCACTGCAGTTTGGCTATACAATGCAAATGAATCAAATCTGATAATGTGGCTATTGTTCCAGAAGAGAGAGAGAGAGAATATATTAGCACTGTCAATCTGTTCACAAGTGGGTGCCTGTATGCAGCAAAATTTGGACCATATTGGTGCATTAATTAGAAGTGTTTAGGGCCCGCTGAGGGGCATAGAATAAATTCTTGCCAGCCATATGCTGACCCCCGAGGTGCGCAGTGGCGTGGTGCTGCGGAAGAGTATGGATACTCATTTGCAGCACAACATACTGCGTGGGAGCAGCATGATACCTGCAGCAAAGAGTGTTTATTTGAGTTTGTGCCTCTGGAGGCAGAGTCAGCATCTGCCTTCCTACACACTTTATAGTTTGTGCATATAAAGATGTTAAGTGGACACAATCAAAAGAGACAGATGAAAAGAGCTCCATCTTTTCTAATTTTAATTGCACATTTCAGAGGTGTTTTGTACCGTTTAAAAACAGAAAGGATCTTAAAAAAAGGTTGGTTTTAACAGAGTTTGCTATCTGTGCTTTCATTGAAGTGCTCGGTGTAAAGGTCTGCAGAGGAAAAAAGGGTTAACTTTCTGCTCTATCAAAGCCAGCCCATTTAACATTAGTTTAAAGGGGGTCTTGTTCATCAGGGAAGCCGTGCACAGCGTTACTGTGATGGTTCTCATTTCACACACATATTACAGCCGGCTCCGGTGTCGGCTCGCGGTGATTGGTCTTTGGTGAGTAGTCGGGCCCAATTTAAAGACCTTGTCTATTTGTAATCTGCTGAAAACATTATCGCATGGCCTGACACAGTGTATAGAGCAGATAAAGCCAAAGCGTATCTCTTTCGTCTTCATGAGCTCTCTGTACACCTCTCGCTACTAATAACACTTCAAAACACTAACAGCTGCAGATAAGCTGCTGATCTAATTAAGGTTTTGCAATCCCAGCACATTAACGATATTATTTTCTTGGATTACATCGTCTGTTCAAGCACAATTGACGTACAATTTCCAGAATTTTTGATTGATCTCAGGTATTATCACGAATCCTGTGCTTGGTTTGAGTTTGTGTGCTGCAAGCATCTGTAAGGGGGATGAAACTGAAGCCCATCGAGTCTGAAAACAAATGAGAAAATATGACTGAAATCTGTCAACAGCAAGAAGAAAAACACACACACACACAAAAAAAATCCCTAAAAAAATAAACTAAAGCACCAGAGGAATTTAAACCTGAGTGGCAAAGCTCATTTAAATCAACATTTCCAAAAATCCACTTTGAATCTATTTCCCATCTTTTTTTTTTCTTTATGAAAATAGGAGTTATTTAGTCTTAGCAGGTAAAACGCAAGGTGATACAGCTGAATGGCTGTTGAACGTCCTTATAGCGTTAGCAGCATACTATAGCATACTATAGTATGCTTCTTTGAAAACCAGCTGCCTGACTGCATGTGATGTGAATACCTCTCTGTAGGAGTTAGGAGTGTCACGCTATTCACGGTACTTATTTGGACTAGTCTTATGACTGAGTGTAACCCAGTAGAGCAGGTATGTGACTGACTGATTATCCTTCAAAGGAACCTCAAATGAATGTTTCATCGTTAACATTATTATCTACATTTCACCCTTCTAATTTCCCATATGCTCCCAAGATCTTTGTTGCTGTGCCTTGTCTTTCACTTATGATCTTTGCTTAGGGATTAGCGACAAGAAAGAGGAAAGTAGCCTCTACATTTATTAAGAAAAGAAGCATTTTCCTTTTTTACAGTGTTAGAGCCTCAAACCAGATTTGCATAAATCCAGAGCGATGTGGGAGTCAGACTGGAACATAACAATTGACAAACACCTCTTTTGTCTTCACTTTCTTCTATGTGCTTTAGGTGTGGTATAGATATTGATTTCTTTGTACACTGTACCTGGCTCTGTATAAAAGTGGCCCCTTCTGGTATGACCTCTGAATTATATTGAGTATATCACAGGAATCGCTGTTTCTTTAGATCCTGAATTGAGTTTACTGGGAAACGTGGTCAGTCGATCTGTGAACAAACACCAAGTAAAATTTATAGAGGTCACCTTATACGTAGCTAGGAAACGTATTGCAACAACATTAAAATCTGCCTCCCCTCTCGGTATGTACCATTATATACAGTAAAAGCTGTATCGGTACATTAGCCAAGATTTAAAGATGTGACCTTGGGTGATGCATATATATAAAAGATGGATATCCAGTAATGAAACCACTATTGTAGATGCTTTTTTTGAGGGGTTACGCATCCTCATCCTCGGAAAAGAGAACATGGCATCAAATTTACAAAACAGATCTTTGGAACGTCTCAAATACTCTCAAAAAATGTATTTTAATTTCAGTTGTGAATAAACTGCAACCCAGCGAAAAAAGGGATAGATTCAATACTTCATATTGCCACTTATCACTGAAAAGAAAATCCCATTTGGAGGTTATGAGTGAAATGAGATTCTTTAACACAAGCCCTTCATCATCTTACAAATAAACCAAGGCAAGAATGCATCTGTGAATAGAGGTTCCTAACAACTCGGTACATTTATTGTGTATTTGCACATGAATAACAGAGACATTCCCATTCCATCTAGCCAAGATGCATTTGTGCTGGTTGTTTATGGAAACCCTCCTTACGCAGGGCGCATTAACATTTCGAGTGGAATAAAGTCATTTTTTTTCTCCATTTTTTTTCCTTCAGAGTGATAACAGTGTACTTAAGAAACAGAGTTATAGTAGGAGATGATAAACAAAGAGAGCTGGCCGAGGGGAAAATGAAAACGTGATCTTGCTGGATCTTACTAATATGCAAATAAGGGGAGACATCATGTGTCGGCTTTAAATCTCATTTCAAAACTCGCAGTACATGAAGTCTCTCAGTGGTTACCAGTGTAGCTTCACTGAATACACAAGCAGACCCCCCCCCCCCCCCCCCAACACATATTGTGTTTCCACTGTGGACAATAGAGCCTAAAAAGACAAGAAAGCAGAGAGCTACAAAATCCATTTGCATCAATATCGGCTGCATAGACAAGCAGGCAAGACAAAAAGCCCTGTAGGAGTGCTTAAGACCTGCAGCATCTCACGTGAGGGCCTTGAAGGTCTGAAGCCAGGTAGCCTTACAAAGGGCAACTCTGGACAATGGCCAACACATGGGGAAATGTTCTGCAGCCATTAAGATTACCATTTAAGTGGAAGCAGGAAATGCACCTGCCATCTCGCTCTCCTTCCTCCTTTCTTCTTAATATGCTCAGATGGGAACCTTTGTTGAAAGGAACCATTTTGCATTTATATTTCCCAGGGTAAAACAAGAGGCACAGGGGGAAACTCCCGGCTTGCCGACATGTTCCTCGCAGAGAAAACATTTCCTAACGAGTCCTTTTAAGCTTCGCTTGATTATTTTTCTGCATTTGAATCGTAGCTGGAATTGCTAGCGCGTGTTTTCCATGTTTCCACAACCCCCCCCCCCCCCCCCCCAAAAAAAAACAAAAACAAACTTCATCTATTTTTTACTGTTAAATAAAAAAGGTATCTGCCTATCACAACACTCCCTGAAGCCATCTGATGAGAAGAAGCAAACCCTGAAAAAAACAAGTCCTGAAATGCCTTATGCAAACTGCGATGCTAACAGAGGCTATACCGCTCCCTCTGTCCGACATGCGGTTAACACAGCCAGTGTTGTTTATATGTGTGTGTTTTTGTGTCTTTGCACATTGTTTATCGTGCCCATCCAAAGATAGACTTCAATTCAAAAAGCTGAGCTGTCAAGATTAATCTAAGATCAATTTCTGTGCAGTATGACTATTTTCTGTGATGGCAGACAGAGTTTCTTTGTGATGCTGGGATGGCAACTTACTCAGAATAAATGTATTTTTCTTGCACATTCCCCCCGAGAACAGCGGCATTTCAATTGTAGTTGTTTAAAGTATGCATTCCGAACTACACACTTCAATGGCCTGTCTGATATGTCTAAAAAAAGAGCAACTGCATGGAAACCTTATTTCAAAAGTACAGCGAAAGATTTAAGACATAAAATCCTTGAAAATACAACTGCAGCTTATTTTGAGAAAGAAAAATAAGGAAGGGGATTTTCTAACTACTCAAGACAACAACTTTGAGCCCCTACTTATTTACTGTTGGACAGGATGACAGATGAGGTCCGGAAGGAATTTGCAGATGACACTGTGATCTAAAATGAGGGTAGAAGAGAGCCTGGAGAGGTGGCGGTATGCTCTGCAGAGAAAAGGCATAAATGTAAGTACCGTAGATAAGACAGGATACATGTGTGTGAATGAGAGGGACTAAGGTGAAAAGGTGAACATGCAGAGGATTAGAGGTAGTGAAAGTGGATAAGCTTAAATGCACCCAAAGAAGGGGGCAGTAAAAAGGAGAGGTGAAAAAGAGCATGCATGCAAGGTGGTGTGGGTTGAGGCAAGAGTGAAAGGGAAGATTTACAAGACAGCAATGAGTCCTGCTAAGATGCATGGTTTGGACACGCTGTTATTGACAAAGAGACAGGAAACTAAGCTGGAGGCGGCAGAGCTGAAGATGGGAATGACTAGGATGGACGAGATTAGAAACAAGTACATCAGAGGGACAGCTCAGGTTGAGCAGTTTGGAGACAATCCAAGAGACGCAAGGTTCAGATGGCTTAGATATGTGGAGAGGAGGGGTAGTGGATATTCTGAAGATAGAGCCAGGGAAGGGGGAAAGAAGACCAGAGTGGAGATTTATGGATGTAGTGAAGGAGGACATGCAGAGGGTTGGTGCGAGATAAAAGGAAGCTAGAAACAGGATGAGGTGGATACAGATGATCCACTGTGGCAGAAGAAGAAGAAGCTAAGTACCAGCAGACATTTACTTTGCTTTGTACAAATCACAAATCATCAGAGAGACTTGGGTTCAGTCCTCAGTTACGAGTGCCTTGTTCATGGCTTTGTAGGTCAGAGAACTCACGCTTTAAGATTTTAGCAACAGAGAGGACGATAACTAACACTGCTGTGTTATTAAACGAATAGTTGATCATGTGTCCATTCTTATTGAACTGTGGAGAAAGGATGGATGGGCACAAGAAGAAAATATCTGTGATTAAGCCTGATGAGATGCTGTAAATATGATCCCTTTATCCAAGCTGCCAGTAATGAAATAAAAGTGCCACTGTTTCCGAGAGAATATGTTGGTCCTTGTTACCAGATAAAGCTGTTATTGCACTGCTTGTCCTTGCTTCACGTTGTCCTTCAGCAGGCACTGAGCTGTGACAGGAAGCATGCAGTACCTTCTGAATGTCAGCAGGCCATGCTTTGACCTCACTGTTGCCCTAACCTGTCACTGACGTCTCTCACCGCTCTGCCTGTGGACAGGTTAAGGCAACATGGAAAAACTAGGATATCTGAATTTCACAGACAGAGCAGAACAGAAATGGGGAAGGGATCACTTTGCAAACACTACCCCGAGGGCCACAACGGAAAAACAGTACTTGCTTTATCTTGTCGGCGAGCCTTAAATGTCGGGAGCATTTTCCCTGACCCCTGTCAAAACTAAACGCCGTCAAAGTGAAGCTGTGCTTCGGTGTGTGACCTGTAAGCCTCCACATTAGATCCAGGGAAAATAAAAGCACATGTTTAAATAAGAGTTATGTTTTAGGGTGTGTGCCATAGAAAACTGGAAATAAACAGCAGAAATATCTCGTAGCTGTCAAAGTAGACAGTAAAATGGACCACACAGCCAAAGCAATGCTTTTACTTAACATTGCACATTATATGTTATTGCTGTTGGTTCAATCCACACAAAGTTTTATTGAGTGTTTCTTGTTCTGGAACTATTTCTTGGCTGTGCACAAAGACTTCCTGGAGTGGTCGACTCCCCTGGCAACCCTCACAGTAATGACAGGTCCTTGGTATTTTGAAGCATCGACTCAACCCCGGTGAAATACAATACAGACATAATGCTAAGAGAGTATAGGTGGTCAATACATATATGGTGCCCAAAGCTAATTTTTGCCCAGGCTTGAGTAGAATTTTAAAGCAACCCTGCACTTCATGCATCACATTAAGTGGAATTTTTTTCTATTTTTCTACAACATGAATACGATTTTAAGACAGCATATGTTGCTATTGTGGAATTGATAAGAAAAAGTCTGGTTTTCTTTGTGTATGTTGTTTAATCTGGAAGTAACATGCACTGGCACATATTGTGACAGGAAGTTGAACAGTGCAAAAACCTGAAAAGGGAGGAACCAAACAGACCAAACAAATCAAAGAACCCTATCTGTCAGAAACCACAGCTTAGGTAGCTTCTCAGTGGGATGTTTGACCTAGATATGAAAACAGAATATCTGAAGCAGCAGGGTATGTCAAGCACGAGTCCCAGGCATTTATTATTTAATCATATTCTGTTAATCCTGCACATAACTGAACTGAAAACTCCTCAGCAGTACAATTTTGAGTGGGTTGTGTCATGGTCCTGGTTGGCCCAGTATTCTTAGTTTTCGTGTGTTTTGTATTTTTTCCTTATTTATGCCTTGGTAGGTTGTTCTGTTAAGATGTTCCTTATTTGATTACCCCCTGTGTGCCCCTCTATGTATCTGTGAGCCCTCGTTTCCCCTCCTTGTGTTTTATTCCATGTTTTCCCCAGCCCGTTATGTCTGTGTTCTCCCCGTGCTCTCTCTCCTCCTGTCTGAACCTCTGTGTACTTCCTGTTTTACTTTGACAGTCTCTCGTCAGTATGCGTCATGTTGTCTTCACTCCTGCCCTGTCTCATTACGATTATCTGTGTCAGCTGTGTTCCCCGTGTGCTCCCACTTCCTTCGTTAACCCTCTGTGTATTTATGTCCGCGACTCCCTCAGTTCAGTGTCGTGTTCTCCCTCACGACTGTGCGCCCCTCCGTGTGGTTCCTCGTGAGTCAGTTCCTTTATGACTTCCCAGTTTTGTTTCATATTATTTTGTATCGCCTTAACTTCTGTCAGCAATAAAGCTGTATTTTGAGTTGAGTTTGCGTTTGGGTCCTCATCCTGCCTGCACACAGCCTAATCATGACAGGTTGTGTATTTGTTCATAGAGACACCCACGAAATTCATCACATGGTACAATGGAGCTGCAAGGTTGCTGCCTTTCCAGCTGGAGGCTAGATTCTTCTCCCATCAAGGGTAACCGTTCTCGTCTCGATTTATTTTGTGCTGACTTGGTTAGCTCTGACAAATAAAAAGCTCACAATACGGAACAAAACTTTCGCAAAGTTCACCTTCAAGAATGTTTTTCTTGTGACAGAGTTTTTACTGTGTGCACCTACACTGCTGCTTAAAATGACTTCAACTTCAGGTTCTTGCTGAAGGCAGTGTATAAATAAGGCAAGCAAGTACAGAGTTGGGAGCTGCGAAAGAAAGAAAGCTATTTCAGATTCTCACAAAATGTTGAATGGACTCATCAGAATGTATTTTTTAAGCCAGAGTTATACTTTTTTTAACCAAAACATACAGAGGAAAGGGTGTCAAAGTAACAACGAGGAGGTGAGGTTTTGGTTTCCAGATTTGCTTTGAGATACGTCAGCTCCGGTTTGAAGTAGCGTCTCGGTTCGCCAGCCGTTTGAAATGACCGAAAATGACCTGAACACTCACATTAAACGAGCCTTATTAATTTTCAGAAGTTCTGGGTTGGAGAGGATTAGGAGTTTGTTTATGTGTGGCTGTGCAGATGATTACTAGGATGGCTTTTACTGGCGATGCTGAGGGATTAGAAAAGAATAAACTCAAATGTAAAATGGTCTGTTATCTCATGCCAGGGAGGAGTGTGGGGACCAGATGTTATCTTTATGTGGGTAATGGGTTATCACATCTTGGGTCACAGCTTACAGATTTATTGTCCTTCTCTCTCCCTCTTAGATATTACGGAAGTTTTCATTATCTCTTCCACACACTGTCACCTCAGTGACTCAGCTTCTTCCTCAGCCCAATGCGTAGTCACAAAGCAGCTTAGTTCCCGTCACCTCATTTACCCTCTCACACCAATCTTCATAACTCCTTATCACCATAAACATATCACTGAATTCCAGCAATGACTTTCCGGTTATTAACTTTCATACTGCAGTTCTAAAGCTGATGGGAAGATGGGGAATTTATCTGGCCATACTTTGAGGATAAGAAATGGTTAATGGTTGTTTGGCTTTATCTCCTAAGTGGGAGATTCTGAATGGTTTGACAGATGCACCTATCAAATAATATAATGGGTAGTGAGTCAAATGTCAGATAAAGCAACAAAGCTGCAAAAACAAACTAAAGGCTTTATTCAGTTTGGTACATTTAGCTGGTATTCGCCCAAAATGCCATTTAACCACGCTGTCACATAAGAAAGCAAATATCTGACAAATGCGTGCAACCATTAACACCTTAAATCCCCCAATTATTTAATCAATACAGGCTTCATCAGAGCTGACGACTTGGATAATTCTCAGAGCTGGTGTCGTCTTCTTTTTCGTCCTTGCTCTGAGAATTATCCAAGCCACCAGGGGAACAACAAGGGAATAAACTGGGATTAGACTTCTGTATATCCTGGGAGCTGTCGCATAATGCACAAATGTAAATGGGGTCATGTCAAATAAGTAGAGAGCCTGATATTTCTAGTTGGGTAATCATCCCAAAGCGGAAGTCCAAAAATATGGAGCTTTCTGAAAAAGGCAGTCCTATGTATAGCAGATATTAATTCTTTGATATCTCCAAGATTTCTGCTGACATGTATTCTATGATTTCAACAGAACTAAGTGTCTGCAGTCATGCTAGCAGCCCTGTGAGGCTGTACTAAGGCACATAAAAGATAGACGCAACCACTGTGACTGCAGCCATTACTTTGTGACCTTTTGATCTGCACTAGAGCCTGGATGATAAGGGATTTTTGAGACTAATATGGTAATGATATTTGGTGTTTTTAAAGCACAACATTCCCATATATAAGCACATATCCCAAACATTTGTTATGCATAGTTGTGTCTTTACTTGCTTTTCCTCTGCTTGATTCTACTCAGATCAGCTAGCTGTTGTGTGGTGCCAGCAAGGAAGCTGCAGAGTTCCCTCTGTTGGAGAAACAATGCAAATCAACATTCATGGCTGTGTTTCTCACCTGTTTGCTTTGACTGTTTTCATTTTCATTCATTGGCCATTATAAATGAAGATACCAAAGATAGCTAAATAGCTAATATCTATACAGATAATATCAGTTGGCCAATAAATAATTTGGGCTAGTTTGCACCAGTGGTTTATTTGAAATCAATCAAATTAATCAAATCAGACACGACAATATTTGGAGAAAGAGCGTAGAGCTAGCATGCTAGTTTGGTTAGCAAGTTGCATTAATAATTAACCCCTGGAGGGCCTTGGGTCGATTTGTGGCTCTAAGACCAATAGTGTATGCATTTTTCTAAGATCCTCCAGGGGTTAAAATTATTAAATAAATTAAAGCTGAAAGTTCTTAATCACATAGTGGATATTCTAATGGCCGCCAGTACTACCCCTCATCCTTCTAGTAGACACACTTAAGGTGTGAATTTTCTTGAAATATCACAGTCACAAGATTTAAAGAAAACTTGACCTTTGATCTCCTTCAGAGGTCGATACCACTAAGATTCTAAATAATCCAAGATTGTTAATAGATACGCTTATAGCACCAATTTGAAAATCCTAGGTTATATCTTCTCGAGTTATCTTATTCAAGAAGATTTTTAGAAAACTCGACCTTTTCACTGGTATTTAAACTTTTCTGAGATTTTTAGTAGATACATCTATGGCCTTCTACGTTGCCTTCTACGTTGCCTTCTTGCGTTATTGTGTTCACAAACCTGGGTGCCTGTGCCGCCTGCTGGTGGGGTTTACTTTTTTCTACCAGGCTGTGAACACGTTTATTTCTGCTGTAAAGTTTCAGGATGGACGTCTGTGGTGATTTAGCTGCTTTAAAAACTATCCTCCAATGGCCTGTGAAGGAAATGCTGCTGTTTGGCACTTTTGTGCTGCCTTCAATTCAGCCCCACAGGCTGCCTTTTGCTCAGACACGACAACGCTTTGATAATGATCCGGTGTACTGAGAATCTCTTTTGACTATGAAAAGTCCGAGCATCACCAAAAACCTGTGTGATTCGTTCTCCAAGGACCATGAACCACACAAAGGGAAATGCCAGTGCAGAATTGCCTGGGTATTCATTCAATCTCTAAGTTGTTCAGATATTTCACTCCGTAAATGAATAGATGGAAAAGAAGAAATAAATAAATAAAAGCCAATGATTTGTCCCTGCATGCATCACTTCTATTTAGAACAATTTGCTGTGTCATTTTTGTCAATACAGAAAGTTGAAAACTAAGACGTAAGAGGTGCTGAAGATAAAAACTTTTCTGTTCTTTTGTTCGAGCCAAATATGGCAAAACAAAAGAACCCTGTGAATGAAAGCACCAGATTATAGGAATTAAAGTGAAGTGTAGCAGAAGTAACAACAGTTTATAGAGAGCTGTGTGAAATACACGGACCCCACACGCTATACTAGTGTTTTATTATTGCATGTCTGCTGTTCAAACAGTTTCAGAGCAGATCACAAATACATTTTTATCCAGTAAAAATGTTGGAAGACCTCAAATTACATAATTTAAGAAAGCAAAAAAACCCCAAAAACAAACAAAAGACAGCAACAAAGAACTAGTGTTGTACTGTTGCCCCTCTCTGCGTGTGTGTGTGTGTGTGTGTGTGTGAATGAGATCAAATACACAGCACCTTTCCATAGGATCTAACAAACCAACACACCATCCCCTATTGAGCCCCATACTGCACACCCCCATCTGCCAGCCCACTTCCCAGCACTCCAGCAGAACCTTTCTATCATCTATTATTGAAGAGAAAGCCTCAGACCTGCGGAGCAGCCACTGGCTGATTGAACTCCTTTGTGTGAACTTGAGGCCAAATGTCTGTCACTGAGACTGCATTTGCATTTATTTTATATGAAGGTTTGTAATTGGAGCAGTTTCTTAAAGGTTGAAAAGTTTTTTGTGAGGTTATGTGAGCTTCAACTTAGAAATGCAGAAAGACTTTTTCTCAAGATGGTCATAAATAGTGATGTCTTCTACCAGTGCTTCACCAATGCTGTGACTCACCACCAACTTCATTAGCTTCACCTTGCTAGTATGGGGTTGGACTTCCCTTATGCCTTCAGAACTGCATTCATTCTTCATGGCATAAACAAGGTGCTGGAGACACTGATAGCTTCACATTGTTACTGTAAATTTGCCATCATAGGCATCCATGATGGGAGTCTCTGGATCCACCACAACCTAAAGGTCCTCTATTGGATTGAGATTTGTTGTAGAGCAGTGGTCCCCAACCCCCGGGCCATGGACTGGTACCAGTCCGTGAGTCGTTTGGTACCGGGCCGCGACAGTTGAGACTCCGATGTGAAATGTATGGTTTTCAGGGGTTTTATCGTTATATTGGGCAGGGATAGCTCAGTAGGTAAAGTGGTCACCCCATGATCGGAAGGTCGGCGGTTCGAATCCACTTAACGGCTACCCTGAGGTACCCCTGAGCAAGGTACCGTCCCTACACACTGCTCCCCGGGCGCCTGCTTAGTGGGCTGCCCACTGCTTCACTGAGTGAATGGGTCAAATGCAGAGAAAAACAAGTAATTTCCCCATGGGGATCAATAAAGTATCCATTATTATTATTTTTTAATCGTTTTTATATTTAACTCAGTTTCCCTGGGTCTTTTCCTGTGTGTTATGAATAAATCTCCTGGTTTTTTTTGGTACCATTACTGGTTTTATTTTGTTGTATTTATCCACGACACCTTAAAGGCCGATCCGTGAAAATTTTGTCGGACATAAACAGCTCCTTTGCGACATGGCACATTATCCTGCACGAAGCAACTATCAGAAGATGGGTATGTCATGGTTATAAAGGGATGTACATGGTCAGCAACAATATTCAGGCTGTGGTGTTTAAAAGATGCTCAGTTGGTACTAAGGAGACAAAAGCGTCCCATGGAAAAAAAAAACAAACCCACATCAGTACAACACAACCAGAGAAAACCATTGATATAAGACAGGACTGATCCATGCTTTCATGTTGTTTATGCCAAATTCTCATATCAAGACTCATCAGATCATGTAATGTTTTTTCCAATCTTCTATAGTCCAATAGTGGTGAGCTCCTGTGAACTGTAACTTCAGCAGGTTTTCTTGACCACATGCCTAAATGCACTGAGTTGCTGCCCCCTTATTGGCTGATTATGTATTTGCCTTAAGTAACAGCTGAACAGGTGTACCTACTAAAGTGGCTGGTGAGTATACTTGTCAAGAGTATTTGTCCACAAATCAGAAGTACGGATCCAATAAAAACAAAGTGACTGACTCTACAGTCGGGACTGGGTTACTGAGGAGGCAAATTGGGGAGCTACCCCAGGGCTGCCTGAGGCTCAGTTCACCATGTGGCAATTAGTCTGTAATTTTGAAATTTCTGAGGTCCCTTTGTGTAGACCTCCCATTGACTATAAAGCCTTGTTTTAAATCCCCAGTTATTTCAGTTTATACCTAATTAGGTTTGTGCTAAAAAGGTCAGTCTGAAGATTTTACACATGAAGTATCACTTAGCCTGTGAAAAAGGTTTTTACTTTTCTGTAACGGCAATCATTTACTTTTCAGGCCTTTTGGGCAATTTATATATACTGTATATAAGATCAATATGATCAAAAGATGTTTTGCAGAGAAAAATGATCGTATTCTTTTGCACAACTGTTCAACAGTCTCCAACATTAGTTTGCTGGAATTTTTAACCTCTCCTTCATACAAATTTTCATCGGCTGAATGGTATTTGAGGATTTTCTTGTCCTGCCTGTGCACCATTCATGTAGTCGAACAACTCTATATTTGATTTGTCCATCTGAGGACATTATTCAAACATTTTGGGCTGCTTATACGTATTTGGCAAATTTTCATTTCGCTCTAATGTTCAGTTTTCACGTGCCACCTTCTTTGGAGGCCTCAAACCTGTGCTCTCTCGTTCTGATCGTAGACATATAGACTCTGACAGAAACAGGAGTAAGAGTTACCTGCAGATCCAGGATTGAACGTGTGGGTTTCTTCTCACATCAAACATTTTGCTCTTGGGCTGAATTTGCTGGGGCTGAACAATCTGTAGTCATTTGGAATCTAATGCAAGATTTTTCTGTCAGCCGTACAGCCATACTTTAGAGAGCTCTTGAAATCTTGGCAATATAACACCGCACGCCTCCACTGAAAGGAAAGGAGCGGACACGCGAACGCTTTAATTAAAACAGGGTTCATCTGTCACTGCCTAATTGCTGGCACAGAATCTGCAACTTCTGACTCAAATTTATGGCTTGACGTTGTGATTAATCTAATGCAGTTGCTTTGTCTGTTTGAATGATTCGCTCATTTGTTTACTTATTTATGAAAATGACTACACAGTGTCAGTCTAATGTGTCATTTAGAAAATTAACTTTATCCTATGGCTTGGTTTTTAAAGAGGATCGAGTATTTGCTTGCTCATATATGCTGAAAAGGCAAACAAACACCATGAGAAATGCTTTTAAATGCTTTTTTATGATTATTGTAAATTCAAAAGGGCATACCTCAAACTACCGTTGGCCCACGATTACAACAATTTAGCCCATCTTTACTTTCAAAGTGTAATCCCAACAGAAATGAAAGACCTCACGGTGCAGGTGAAGCAAACGTGTGCAACACTGGCAGAATTCTCAGTGCTGACATTTCTGAGAGTCCAAATTGAGTGGCAGTGGGGCTGCTGAAAATCCAAAATGTTTCAGCAAAGAGAAACATCTTGGTAAAAGATAAACAGACCATGCAGCACAGTGACTTTCGGAGCACACAGCCTTTTACCGTCTCTGTGTGTGTGTCAGTCTTTGTGCATGTCCCTCACACAGGCATAGTAACAAGCTTAGCAAAGCTTGTCCCTGTTTGCAGAGCTCGAACCACGGCCTCGTGTGCATATTTTCCCCTTAAAGGGCCTAGCATGTATAACAGAGTGTGTAAGTTTTGCCACATGCTATGCTATAGCTCCTGTTTCTCCAAACTTTAAAAAAAAAAATCTTTTTCATTTTATCGTTGTCCACATGGAGTCAGATAAGTTCGGATTTTCAAAGGCGGTGACAAAACCTCCATATACAGGATCAATACAAATGGCCTGTTATTAGATGTGACTGGAGTGGGTTGTTTGGGGACTTTTCAGCAATTGGATAACTCCCCCTACAGAACTCAGTAATCGATTTGAAATCACCACGCAGCAGATGCATTGAATTCTCCAGCTATTTCTCATTCCACTCTATGATGCCATACTGTGCTGCTGTGACCGGCCCTCGCAGAGGGAGTCTTAGTTCCACCCTTCAGGCCAAAGATATAAACAAAGTAAATCTGCTTTGCCTCCGCAGCTTTAGCAGGCTGAATCTGCACATGTGATCCTTACAGTCCTATGGATATTATGTATTTGGCTTCCAGCTGTCTATGTGTGATCTTATCTCGCATTTGCAGTGCATATCTTTTCTTGTCCCAGCGAGGCAGGTGTTTTGGTTTTCCATTTGTTTTCTCATTCCTAGGAATTCAGTGCACTGGAGCTGCATATTAAGGAGCGCAATCAGACTCTGCACACGCTCATAACCTGAGTGTCATGAGGACAGATGACGGCTCAGACTATACCAGCTCTCAGCGTAATGGCTGCTACACTATTACATAGCATAACACCTATTCCACTTTGGAAAGGGAAGCGATGAGGGGGTTAGAGAAACTGGAATGTCCTTGTTTGCTTTTGCTGAAAATGTGCACAATATGGAGCATTCAGCGTGACGACCTTGCACCTTTTGATGCACTTTTTACGGGTCATTAAAAAAAAAAAAAACCCACTCAAGCTAAGAAGGTTAATCTGGCTACGTACGCTCTCAAAAATATAGCTGTGCTGTGCACCCTTAACAAAATTAATACATTAAATTTAAAGCTGGACAGTAAGAGTATTCTAATATCAAAGGAGTTTTCTTGAGCTCACTTTAATATTAAATGCATTTAACATCATAAAGGAAGCCTCTGAGATGAGATGAGAAAAAATGCCTGACCTACTGTGTGTATTTGTACTATGTGATAGTTTAATGATATCAGGGCTTTTGCTGCTCTGTTTATAAGATAATACCAGCTGAATATTAATAAGTAGAAATTGCTGTTTACATTGATACAAAAAAATCAGTGCAAACAGCAAATTGATACGTGAACTACAGAGCACCGTTGGGCAGGTTTCTGCTCAGGGGCGTCTAATACATAATCCTTCCTAACACGTAAGATTATGATACTCATAATCAACAAGCTAAAATCCAGAATAAACTAGTGTAACTGATCTTCTTTATCTCAAAGCGTCATCAAGCTCTGTGTGAATAAACAAGCTTGATCTCATAAATGAAAGCAGCAAAGTCGGACTTTTTTACTTTAATCAGATCAGTGGGATAAAATGACGATCAGTGCATTTTCTGCTATAGATTCACACAATGAATTTGCATGAATTGCAGTCCAGTGTGATATTGCGTCATTGATCTGCATCTCTTTTTAACTGTTTGCCCCTTGAAAGCTTACTTGGAGAAACCCTTGAAGCCAGTAAGGGCGGTCTCTGCCTATGTAGCTACCCTCGGAAATACCCCGAAACTATTCTAATGGTGGTCAAAATGTCGCTAACGGTACAGAGGAGGTCGTCGAGTGTCATCACTGCGGGTGGAAGAGTTAAAGTGCAGCCTCTTTACACACGCTCAAAGCTGTGTTACTGCTAATGCAGTAAACTCCACGTTTTCAACACCTGCTGCATCACATCAAAAGGTATGGAGAGTCCTCAGTTGTGAAGAAGCCACAGGAAACAGTGTTTGTCTGTGAGGTAGGCGCCGACTGGGATCATACAGATTGTAGAAACAGCTACAGCAGCTCTCTCGCTTTGTCACCGTCGAGGCTTGCCACAAGTTCTAAACAATTGTTTCTTCACGCCTCCCCCCCGCTGACTTCGAGAGATATTTGTGAATGCTCTGATTACTAAATGTAAATAAATAATATTTTGCTTTTGATGACAGTTTTTTTTGTCTGTTTTTTCCACCTGTTCTTCAGGCACTGCAGATTTTATTTTTCAGTGCATTCCTGTGACTTGTTGTCGTTTCTGACCTGCCATAACAACATCATCTCTGTTTTCTGGTGCCTCTTAATTTATAAATGAAGCCCCAAGTAAGAATATGGATCATAAGATTAGGAATACAAATGAAAAGCAGATGCTTTGTTGCTCTTTCAATGTCAGAAGGGCTTGGATAATGGAAGGGGAGAGACTTTATTTAATGTAGAGCACTTTATTTCTGACTTTTCCCCCCCAAGATCTGCAAAAAGTAGAGATGTATGACAAAAATAGTATACTCTAAATATTTAAAAGAGCCCTTTCCCCTGGCTCCTGTCACGGCTGATGGAAGGTATGGACTCAAGCGCGGAGCTCTGGGTTGAAGCAGACAGTGCGTTTATTTAAAGTGCGTGAAAGATAGTCCTTAAACATCAATATATCCAATAATTGTCCTTTCTTTTTCAGTTCCCAGAAGTGGTGAAGGTGAGTTTTCCCGTGAGGTCTGTGTGCGCTCCTTCCGTGTGAGCTCCTCCTCCCGAAAACACCAGTGAATCCTTTACTCCACTCCTCCGTCCCGTACTTCTCCAATCTGAAAGTCGAGCAAACACAACAATGGATGAGAAGGCTTGCCTGGCCACGCGGGTGACAAGATCACGCGCACACTTAGCTACCGAGCTCCGAGTACAATCCAGCGTCGACTGCCGTCTGGACACATCGTTAAATACCTCCGTCTAGTGAGGAAAGATTAGCGGCAGCTGGAGCCGAAGATTACACTTCCGGGTCAGAGATCGGCCTTTCTCACTCTCTCGGAGACGCCGTTCCTCGGCAGCCAGACCCGCAGAGTAGGGAGGGAGAGAGAAAGAGAGGAGGGCATACACACACACACACAAACAAACAAGCAGGTCGTCCGGGAAGACCATCCGACCGTGACAGTACCCCCCCTCTAACGGGAGCCCCCGGGCGACCCACGAAACTTATCCGGGTGCCGGCGGCGGAATTCCCTCACCATACCATGGTCGAGGATCGCAGACCGCGGCACCCAAGAACGCTCTTCCGGACCGTACCCAGCCCAATCCACCAGAAACTGAAAACCCCTACCGCGCCGCCTGGCATCCATAATGCGAGTAATGTCATAAGCCGGGGCGCCAGCGACCATCCGGGCGGGCGGCGGGGGCTCAGGAGGCGGGCACAACGGGCTGGTCCGGACCGGCCTAAGTTGAGAAACATGAAACACATTATGCACCTTTATGTTGCGCGGGAGGGCCAGCCGGACCGTAACCGGGTTCAGGACAGCTTGCACCGAAAACGGGCCCAGAAACCGGGGACTCAGCTTCTTGGACTCGGTCCGCAGGGGAATAGTCCTAGAGGAAAGCCATACCTGCTGGCCCACCCGATAGGCCGGTGCAGGAACGCGACGACGGTCAGCGAGCTCCTTATTACGGCCGCACGTCCGCAGAAGAGCTGCCTTGGTCGCCCTCCAGATCCGTCGACAGCGCCTCATGTGTTGTTGGACGGAAGGCACAGCCACCTCGCCCTCGGAGATGGAGAGAAGCGGGGGCTGATACCCCAAGGAGGCTTCGAAAGGAGAGAACCCCGTAGCAGCCGACGTGCTGGAGTTATGGGCATATTCAACCCATGCCAACTGGTCACTCCAGGAGGACTGGCTGGAGGAGACGACACAGCGCAGCAAGGCCTCCAGCTCCTGGTTAGCTCGCTCCGCCTGTCCATTAGTCTGCGGATGAAAACCAGAAGACAGACTGACCTGGGCTCCCAGCTCCGCACAAAACTGCCTCCACACCCGAGCGGTGAACTGGGGCCCACGGTCCGAGACAATGTCCTGCGGAATGCCGTGAAGGCGAAAAACGTGCTGGGTAAGGAGCCGGGCGGTTTCCAGTGCGGTGGGGAGTTTGGCAAGGGCAACAAAATGGGCAGCCTTAGAGAAACGGTCAATAATCGTGAGTATTACGGTGTTACCAGAGGATGGCGGAAGGCCGGTGACGAAGTCCAGAGCGATGTGCGACCATGGCCGGCCGGGGACGGGCAGCGGTCTGAGGAGTCCCAATGGAGGGGAGTTCGATGACTTATTTCGAGCACACACTGGGCATGCCGCCACATAGTCGCGGACGTCCTGAGAAAGAGATGGCCACCAGAACAACCGTTGCAAAAAAGTGACAGTGCGGTTCTTACCCGGATGGCAGGCGAACCTCGCGGCGTGGCCCCACTGGATAACTTTACACCTGGCCGCCGAGGGAACATACAGTCTGCCGTCCGGACCAGTCCCGGGGTCGGGTTCCTGTCGCTGGGCGTCCCGGATCACCCTTTCGATCTCCCAGGTAAGAACCCCCACAAAGCAGGAGGCGGGCAGGATGGGCCTCTCTTTCTCCCCCGGGTCGACGTCAGGTGCAAACTGGCGTGACAAGGCGTCCGGTTTCGTGTTCTTGGACCCGGGTCTGTAGGTAATGGTAAGGGTGAACCGAGTGAAAAACAACGCCCACCTGGCCTGTCGGGCGTTCAGACGCTTTGCCGCTTGGAGGTAGGCGAGATTCTTGTGGTCGGTCCAAACCACTACTGGATGCTCGCTCCCTTCCAGCCAATGCCGCCACTCCTCCAGCGCCAGCTTGATGGCCAACAGCTCCCGGTCGCCCACGTCGTAGTTCCTTTCCGCCTGGGTGAGACGACGGGAGAAAAAGGCACAGGGGTGCAGTTTACCGTCGAAGCGCTGTGAGAGGATGGCCCCAACCCCTGAATCCGAAGCATCCACTTCCACCACGAACGGTAAGGCGAGATCAGCTTGGGCGAGAATGGGAGCCGACGCGAACAGGCGTTTGAGACGGTCGAAGGCCTGCTGAGCTGCTGGAGACCACAGAAAAAACTGTTTGGGTGAGGTGAGTTGAGTGAGAGGCAAGGCTACCTTACTGAAGTCCCGGATGAAGCACCGGTAAAAGTTGGCGAAACCAAGAAAACTCTGCAACTTCTTCCGGGTCGTGGGCACCGGCCACTCCAGAACGGCCTTGATCTTCGCGGGATCCGCTCGCAATCGGCCCTGTTCAACGATAAAGCCCAGAAAAGAGACAGAGGAAACGTGGAACTCACACTTCTCAGCTTTGCAAAACAGGCGATTCTCCAGCAGACGCCGCAACACCAGCCTGACGTGCTTGACATGCTCTGTTTGGGTCCTGGAGAAAATCAAGATGTCATCAAGATAGACAAACACAAAGCGGTTAAGAAAATCTCGCAAAACATCATTCACCAACGCCTGGAACACAGCGGGAGCGTTTGTAAGCCCAAAAGGCATCACCAGATACTCAAAGTGGCCCAGGTGGGTTTTGAAAGCAGTCTTCCACTCGTCCCCCTCACGGATACGAACCAGATGATAGGCATTGCGGAGGTCGAGTTTGGTGAAAACGGTGGCCCCCTGGAGGAGCTCAAAAGCTGACACCAGAAGAGGAAGAGGGTATTTGTTCTTGACCGTGATCTTATTCAGGCCCCGGAAATCTATGCAAGGGCGTAGGGTCTTGTCCTTCTTTTCAACAAAGAAAAACCCAGCGCCCAGTGGAGAAGTGGATGGGCGAATGATGCCCACAGCCAAGGAGTCAGTTATGTAGCGCTCCATAGACTCACGCTCGGGCTTAGCGATGTTATAGAGACGGCTTGAGGGCAAGGGAGCACCAGGGAGCAGGTCTATTCCGCAGTCATACGGGCGATGGGGCGGCAGCGATTGGGCTCTGTCCTTGCTAAACACCTGACTCAGGTCGTGGTAATCCGCCGGTACAGAAGACAAATCGGGTGGAGTGGGCAGCCCGGCCGGATCAGTAGTCACGCAGACAGGCACTGCAGAGCGTAAACACTGCTCGTGGCAATACGTGCTCCACCCAGTAATACACCCCCTAGCCCAGTCTATATGTGGGTTATGCTGCTGAAGCCAGGGAAAACACAAAACTAAGGGGGTGTGGGGCGCCTTGAGGAGAAACAGGCGAATCCTCTCTGTATGATTGCCGGACAGGGTGAGAGTAATTTCTTGGGTGCGGTGAGAGACAGAAGCTAGTGTGCTGCCATTAAGCACCGAAACCTCGAGCGTTTCAGGGAGAGGGACGACTGGCAAACCTATCTTGAAGGCCAGAGCCTCATCCACAAAACTCTGCTTGGCCCCAGAGTCGATCAGAACGTTACATGGGTGAATGCAGGAAAGAAACTGTAATTTCGCGGGACAGCTAAGGTGGAGAACCGAACTTGCAGGTGCACCCGTCAGTATCCCCACCTTTACTGACGGGCAGACTCTTTTGACCGAGAGGGGCAGGCATCCGCGAAATGCCCCCTCTTCCCGCACTCAAAGCACTCACCCACCAGTCGTCTTCTTCTCCGGTTGAATCTAGTCCGCCCCAATTGCATGGGTTGCTCCTCATCAGCTGGAGAGTCGGGTTCCTCCTCCCTCCATTCCAGCGAGGGAATTCCCACGCCCCCTGCTGACCTCCGCCCATCTCCAGATCGCCTCCCAAACTCTCGCATATGGTCATCCAGACTGATACACAAATTCACCAAGGCACTCAATGATTTAGGTAGCTCTTTGGATGCCAACTCACGTTTGATGTTCTCATTCAAGCCGTTCAAGAAGGCCCCTCGGAGTGCCTTCTCCTCCCAGCCGGCTTCTTCGGACAGGATCCAAAAATCCACGGAGAAGTCAGCCACGGTCCGCCGACCCTGTTTCAATGCAAACAAACGATGAGCAGCACTGTCTGGGTTAGACCCCTTATCAAATACACATCGAAACTTGCTTAAGAAGTTACTGTATGAGATAGAGGGCTGAGCGCTCAGCACCGCTTGAGCCCACTGCAGAGCCCTTCCCGTCAGTAGCTCGACCATAAAGGTGATTTTGGTAATGTCAGAAGCATACGCTTGAGTCTGCTGCCTAAACATCAAGGAGCATTGAATCAAAACCCCCCGACATTTATCCAGGTCCCCGCCGAATTTCTCAGGCACCGGCAACGCGTGTTCACGTCGTGGCGGGGGTGGAGACGGCGGAAGGGGAGATGCCGCCGCTTCGTCAAGCAAGGCTATAGGTGGTTGTGGTTGCGCAGGGCCCCCTTGTGGCTGAACGGGTGCCCTGGGTGTAGCGAGTAGCATACCTTTTAGCTCCGATACCACCTGTAGTAATGCGGACTGCTCTTTGGCGACATGCTGCAGCATTGTCTCGTGTCGCTCCAATCGTTCAGCCTGAAGCGCGATTTCGCGCTGGAGGGGGGTAGAGTCCGCTGAGTCCATTGCTGGCTGGATTGTTCTGTCACGGCTGATGGAAGGTATGGACTCAAGCGCGGAGCTCTGGGTTGAAGCAGACAGTGCGTTTATTTAAAGTGCGTGAAAGATAGTCCTTAAACATCAATATATCCAATAATTGTCCTTTCTTTTTCAGTTCCCAGAAGTGGTGAAGGTGAGTTTTCCCGTGAGGTCTGTGTGCGCTCCTTCCGTGTGAGCTCCTCCTCCCGAAAACACCAGTGAATCCTTTACTCCACTCCTCCGTCCCGTACTTCTCCAATCTGAAAGTCGAGCAAACACAACAATGGATGAGAAGGCTTGCCTGGCCACGCGGGTGACAAGATCACGCGCACACTTAGCTTCCGAGTACAATCCAGCGTCGACTGCCGTCTGGACACATCGTTAAATACCTCCGTCTAGTGAGGAAAGATTAGCGGCAGCTGGAGCCGAAGATTACACTTCCGGGTCAGAGATCGGCCTTTCTCACTCTCGGAGACGCCGTTCCTCGGCAGCCAGACCCGCAGAGTAGGGAGGGAGAGAGAAAGAGAGGAGGGCATACACACACACACAAACAAACAAGCAGGTCGTCCGGGAAGACCATCCGACCGTGACAGGCTCCACTGTATTTTGGAACAGGCTGTGAGGGTGAATCAGCTGTATGTGCACTCATCTGCATTCATCATGCAAGCAAGTTAATTGAAAATGGGAATGAATTAGTCATAGTAAAACGAATAACATGTATGAATTGTATTTTTGTATGCTGTAGTAAACTGTGATCTTCAGGGTTTTTTAATCCCTTCATGGCTGCTGCTGAGCTCCATATATATTCATCCATCCATCAGTCTTCTTCACTTTAAAGAAAAGTACACTTTAATTCATTTCTTATTTAAGTTTTAATGTATGAGGAATTAATAAATACGTAAATATTTATATGAATATCATATGTTAATAAAATCAAATACATAAAAAATCATTTGGTTCTCAGCAAGTCTTAAAATGAAGTGAATTCAACCTAATAACAACAAAACATGGCACTCTACACTGTGTAAATATCTGTTTAATTAAAAACTATGTGCACCCTTACTGCTTTCACAGCTATTAATAGGGTAAGTAACAGCCAGGCGCTCCTAATTAAATCCCTGATTATCAGTGTGAGTGTGAGCACCTCTATAAAAGCAGAAGTTTTGGCAGTTTGCTGGTCTGCAGCGTTCTGGTGTGTGGAAGCTCAAAGCCTAATAGACAGGACATCTGCCATGAAATCAGAGAGAAGCAACCGGTGCTGCCCATCAACCTGGGAAGGGTTATAAGGCCATTTCCAAACAATTTGAAGTCCATCATTCTTCAGTGAGAAAGATTTTTCACAAGTGGAAAACATTCAAGACAGCTGCCAATCTTCCCAGGAGTGGACATCCCAGCAAATTCCCCCCAAGGTCAGACTGTGCAATGCTAAAACAATGCTGCAAAAACCCAGGGAGATCCATCTCAAACTCTATAGGCCTTATTTAGCATGTTAAATATTAGATCCTGTGACAGTACAATTAGAAAAATGCTGAAAAAGTAAGACTTGGTTAGAAGGTTCTGAGGACATAGCCTCTTGTCTCAACTTAGGTTTGCAAATAATATCCACTTGACACATAAGAACAAGGTGGAGATGTTTGGTTGCAATAAACAAAATAAAACACCACATATCAGCACAAATAATTCATATCAGCTGTCAGCACAGTGGTGGAGGGGTGATAATTTGGGCTTGTTTCACAGCCAAAGGACCTGGATACCTTGCAGTCATTAATCATAGAACAATGATCCCAAGCACAGCAGCATAACATAACGGCTGAAAAAGAAAAGAACCAAGGCGTTAGACTGGCCCAATTAAATTCCAGACCTTAATCTCACTGAGATACTGTGATGGGACCTTAAGAGAGCTGTGCATAAATGAACACCTGCAAACCTCAAGAGTGGGCCAAATGTAATCCACGTTGATCTGAGAGACTGATGAAGTCACCATTACTTCATGTTATTGCTGCCGAAGGTGGTTCTACAAACTACTGAATCATTGGATGGAAATATAGACTGCCTCTGGATTTTTACTTAGTTTTTCTTAAATAAATAATAAAACCATCATGTGTAGTTGTCCATCTGCGGTTGTATTCATTTGATTTTTAGTCCTAATAGCAACCAAATTATTATTTTTTATCATATCCTGATGCATATGTGAAAATTAGCACTGAAAGACGTACTTTTTACTAACTATATATGTTGCTCACAATTGAGTGAAATGTAGGAATGAAATAATCACATGCACTCAAATGGATTTATCTTATGTGAATGCAATAAAGTTTGGGAACTTGTCATAAAATGTGGCTTTTTTTCTCCCATGTGGCTTTTTTCTGGGTGTATGTGTATACAGACACCTGTCATACATTTAACGGCACACTACATTAAAAGCTATGTAGACTGAGCTTCATGAATACATGCACACAACAGCTGATAACATCACTGATGCCATGTTTTGCTGGTGTTTTTATAATACAACAAAATAAATCACTTAACTCCTGAACCATCTGTCACTATCTGTCATTTTGTCTGCTGGTTTTAGAAAAACAGCGCGTCCTGAATGAATATGAGACAATCAGTGGCAGCTGTCATTTGTAATCAAAGCAGGCTACAGCAGCATCCACCGCTAATGCAAAAATGTTTTTT
The DNA here is from genome assembly GCF_965226115.1 of Aulonocara stuartgranti. Classification (NCBI taxonomy): domain Eukaryota; kingdom Metazoa; phylum Chordata; class Actinopteri; order Cichliformes; family Cichlidae; genus Aulonocara; species Aulonocara stuartgranti. The sequence goes on from NC_138949.1 coordinate 11,205,713, forward strand.
TTTGTTAACTTGTTTCCCAAGCCAACGGCCAACATTTCCAAACTTCAAAGAAATGCTTTCACGCCCACATTCTCCTGCAAATCAAATAAGAGATTGAATATAATTGCAGCACATGAATAATTCAGTTGTGGGGTTTATGATAAGACACAATTCTTATCAGGGCTTTCCCTCAAGGTCCTGCAGACTGCTTTCCCCATTTTGTATGGCTGGCTGCTTGTGCAAAGTTCTGCGGTCTCTATCTTCTCGCTCCCCTGCTTGTTCTGATGCTCGCCAGGAGAACAAAGTCAGCAGAATTCACACTGACTGACTGACACCGAGTCACTGCCAACATACAGGCGGCTCACTCTGCAACAATGTGGCTCAGTAGATTAAGACTTCAAAACAGACACCCTTCAAAACACACAATACGCAAGGAGACGGGTTTTGCGTTAATTATTCAAATGTAACGTCTCTCTACCCTTAATAAGCCATGTTTACAGTGATGAGGAGAGCGAGGCAGGAGGTGGAGAGAGCGCAAACAGAGAAGGTGAGGTGGAAACAGTTTGTGATTTGGTGATGCTGTTTGGAATAATCTGTATAGCTGCATTGTTAGCAAGAGCGGAGCGAACAATAGGCACCATCTGTGAAAGACATAATAACAGCCTAGAGTTGCTTCTTTCTTTTTTGTTTTTGAACACGTCTGTCCGGAAAATGGGGATCAATGAAATCTTTAGCACTTTAAAGCACAACAAGAGTTCTCCCCCGTGTGTGCAGTTTTCCAAGTGTTGTGCCTGTAAAGCGTTTTTTCCCCCTTCCTCCACTTAATCTATTGTTGAGAAGCTTATACTACAGGGTTTAACAATGACCTCAACAAACTCTTCTCTTTCCCTGGCACTCTGCGACTACTTGGGAGTTTTACCATACTTTGCAGCTTACTTTTACTTCAGAGCTGTCTATCCTGGGCTCATATCAAAGGGATAGAGTTTCTTAACTGCTGCCTGATTTTCTCAAAAGAAGAAAAAAAGAATCCCCCCTACTATTCTCTGCACCAAAAAGTCACCTCCAGATATATCTCATACACATCACAAAAAGAAAAGAAAAACGGAGGTGTATTTCATAAAGGAGGAAAAGAGGGATGTGCTATCGTTAACTCACGTATGTCGATCTTGAATTGATAGATGAGACAGGTCTTCAAATTTAACGTTCAGTGCTTTCTCCTGATATACCAAATCCATCCCTGTCATCTGAAAGTTTGCATTCACCCTGCGATGATGGCCCATGGCTTCAAGGCACTCAGAAGAGATCATAGACAAAGCGGAGTCAAAGCTGGGTATTAAACGGACTCGGAATCCATTTCACTTTTGGCACTGCCTGCCAGACAACTTTGTTCTGATATAGAGAGGTGACCTCGGCTCTTAAGTGCCTGCGATGACTGCGGGGGTCAGCGCTTTTAGAAGTCTTTCTCAGATGTTGCAGGGACCTTTAAGGACATCTATTTTATGTGCAAGAAAGGATTCTTTTGGCCACTTTCCCGCATGCACGTCTTCATAGTAACTCACTACAATGGACTGACTGATGGATGAATCCAGTAGGAGTGGGGCCTGTCTACGCTCTGTGATACCTAATTTGGTAGGTATTTTGATATTTTGATAGAAATCACCACAAGGTTCTGAAATATTACATTATTTTTATTCTATGCAGAACTGCCAGTTACAGAAAAATAGTAATGACTTCATGTCCCTCGGCTGATTCCTCTTGACAATCTCTGACTTCCTTCTTTTTTGAATCATTGAAGGAACTTGGGCATTTTAAAAAATGTCATCTTTGTCAGTCAGTAACTTAAAATCTATATAGATACATATTTTATAATGGTTTTTAATAATTCTGTAATGCTTCAGTGAGAGGTTCATTTCCTGAGTAAAATGTTACAGTTTTTCTCAAATGCTAAAACACATTTCACAAACGTTACCACCAGGTCCCCCAATGTCCAAACACAACACCCTTCTCTAAATAAACACAACCACACCTTCCCACTGCAAAACTCAAACTCCCACACCAAGAGAGCAGCTCGAAGCTGTCAAAACTATAAACACTATACACAGCATTACACACTACAGCAAAACAATTGAAAACACAATGCTCAATTTGTGAGAAGGTTCTTTGTTTCATAACTGCCAATGCATATTTTAGAAACTATACAGTAACGGATCGTCGTAGATCTCTGCAGAGGATTAGGCATTTAGATTTGTGAGTTTCATATGAGTAGTATAAATCTATAGAAAATCCTGCATGTACGTACACTACTGTAACACAACTCAATGCAAAAACAGAATCTATTGCACACAACAGTAATCTTGAAAACATGAACAGGGTGTGAAGTTTTTTTATTTACGTTATTCACACCACACACACACCACAATCACTGTGCGGCATCATGTCGCTGAGCTGTTGCTCGCATCTCGTCCGTAATGATGGTGCGAGGTTGTCTTGCTCTCCCTCCTGGACCTTCTCCTCTCCCATGTTGGCCTTCTCCTCTTCCTCATTGGCCTGCTCCTCTTCTTCCAGGGCCAGCTCTTCTCCCTCCTCTGCATCAAATTCCTCTTCCCCTGACTCTGCCTTCATCCATTGTGTTTGTTTGGAACCTTCAGCATACTGTGCACTCTGAACTTGCTTTTACATGTGGGTACAGCATTAGCAACAAGTGTCTTCAATTTTGAGTCATTGTGTGTAGTGAATGACGCCAGGTGTGTTCCCTGTGTTCAAAGATTGGTGACTGTGGCAAGCATTTTGCATCACATGGGCTTTCATTTGAGAATATGAGCAGAGTTGTTTTGCAACATGTGTTTTAGCAAGGAAAAATGTGTTTAGATTTATGAGTACAGAGGGTTGTGTTTTGTGAATTGTGTCTTCATGTGACATGTGTTTATGGTACTGGAATATGGTGGCTACATTTAGTAAATGTGTTTAGACTACTGGTCATTTAGGTTACAGGATTGGCTTTTGTGTTTTAACATTTGAGAAAAACTGTAATTGATAGAAAAAGACAAAAATACTTTATTTATGATCTGACATATGATATTAATCTTGAGTTCAAAGGATAATCAAGTCCAAAAACTCCACAGTAAAGGTACTTTTGGGTTAAGTAAAAATGGAAAGCGTTACCATGCTAAAATTCAGTTATCACATTACAGTTAATTGAGATTATTGTAAGTTATGGTTAATCACCCATCTAATGTTTTACCCTGCTCACTTGTGCTACATTCAGCGGGCTTCTCGTTGCGTGGAAGGAGCAGAAACCTTACAACTTTTAAAGACTGTAGATATGGACTTTACATTCATTTTTATTGCACAAAAGGACGAAGAGCTAAAGGTGACGCACAGATCTTGCCCAGGCTAGAAACACCTCTCCAGTAACAGGAAATTGAATCTTTGCGAGCATCTGCAGAGACAGCATCCTAACACAAAGCTAGTAGCAAAGAACCGCAGACAAAGCAGGACGGGAAAGCTGCTGCTGAGCCCCAAACCAAAGGCTCATTTTCAGCAGGTAAAAAAAAAGGGGGAGAAAGCATCCGTTGGATTGGAGCTATGATTTCCACTGTTAATAATTTGTGAGTTTTCAACTTTAAAATTTAAACACTAAAAGATCTTGTATATGTCTGCATTGGGATAGAGATTTGTGTGAGGGCTTGGAACAGGCTGTATTGTGGTGTAACAGAAAACTAATATAACAAACAGTGTATTGAATTACTTTTTGGAAGGATTAAATTACATAGAGCATTACTTTTATAAAATGTAATGAGTAATTAGCTATTATTTCAGTAATAATCCCAACATTGGATAAGGCTAGGGAACACACTGTACTCTTACCTTTATCTTAATGAGTAAAAAACGAGAACCACCATTAAGGTCCTTGAGAATTGTACTCACGTTTGAAAGGTAAACACTGGGAAAGTGGGAGTGAACAAGAACCTTAAATGACAAAAATCGAAAATTTTAGTGACAATCCATCTCAACCCAACCCTTCATGCCATTTTTCCAGCAGCCACTAGGAGGCGCTGGACTTTTGCTGAAACCAGTAATGCTACTAATAATGTCTTTATAACAATAAAACAAAAGTACCCCCTTGGAAGTGCCAGGCAACCATGACTAGTGACCTCCAACAGAAAGTTGTAATTTTCAGCAGGCCAATCAGTGAACCAAATCTAAGGAAATCTATAAATGAATGTTATTGTTATATGATATTATTGCACTTAAACTGTGTGTGTGAGAGAGACAGAAAATGTAAGAAATTGTTTGCTCTGCTTACGACCTCCTGGTTTGCCAGGATAGATTCACTGACAATAAAAGTGGTACTGCAGTTTATCTGGCGATAACTTTTTAAGTAGACCAAGATTTAGACTCCCCTCAAACATCATCAGACCAGGACTCACTCCTGCTTATGGTCACCAGAACAGACAGTTCAGGAAGGGTTTTCACACATTCCAGGGCACATCAATTCCTGCTGGAGCAACATGTCAAACTGTTAGTTTTGGCCCCAGGGGCGCTCTTGTGCTGTACAGGATGTCCCACGCCATCAGACAGTTTCAGGCTGCTGTCAGACTCTATATGTTATTCTCATGCTTCTCCTGCCCAAGGCCATAGAGCCAAACGCCTGTGTTTGCTTTTAGCACTTCAAGGTCCTTTGGATCCTCACTAAAAGTGAGAAACTTGAATCTCAAAGTGTTGACCTATAGAGGTCCCTAGATATGCATTCGAAAGCACCTCCTGCCTACACTGTGTAACTCCATGACAGGCCCACTCTGTGGTATTCTGGGCTAGAGACCTTGACAGAAAAGGGCTTAATCTCCCATGACATTCTAGCTTTCATTCTGGCCCAGGTGCTGTACTCTTCACCTGACCCCTTTTACACAGAAGGCTTTAATCCTAAACTTTTCTCTTACTGACTTTACAAAGGCACAAGTCACATTGGAGACATATTTTTTAGTGTTGGGGTAAAGAAGTTCTGTAGAAAGCATAAAAAAGCATACAAAATGCAAACCTTACAAAACATGTAGTCTGATTTTCTCAGGGATTAGATCATTAGAAATTATTATCATGACCACAAAACACTCATTATTTGTTAGTAAATATGGTAGGTTCTCAATATATAATAGGAATACCTTAAGTCATTAATGTGCTTGCTGAGAATTTTCTTTATATAAGATCTTTATTAATGTCATTGAACTCTGTTGGATTCAGCTTCTTCATGCCTCTATAGTGAAATGACATTGAGATAGGCTTCTTCAAAGACCTGATAGGCAGCTCAAAGCAGCATATTTATTTGCTGCGGTAACGTTTAAACATGAGAAAATGTGCATTTCTTTGTCAAGACCAAATGTCTCAAGTGAGAAGACGCAAGGAATTGCAGCAAGACACGACTAAAAGGAATATTTGAACGATGAAAAAAAGAAAACAGAGGCCAGATGATAAAAAAACAGTTTACTTGGTGAAAACGGTGCAACAAAGCACGAGAAGGAACCTTACACAAAAGACAACAGACGACAGAGACGCTAAAAAATATCAAACTCAGCTGAAAATCAGACAAAAACCTGAAAAACACTTTTCTCTCTTTATTGTTTCTTTAACCCAACATCAAACAGTCTCACATTCCTTCAAGCCAAATTTTAACTTCTTTTTGGGACAATTTTTATATTGATTTTACGACAAAGAAAATAGCAAAACGTAACTCCAACCCTTGTAAACTTTCTCACTGGATAACAGCGCTCGATTTGTATGTGCAAACTAAACAGTGCTCACATTGAATTCGGTCACACAGCGCCTTTGGACTAACAAAAAAGAAAAGGATCCAAGTGTGTACAGCTGACAGGATAGCTTATTGAAAACAAAACAACAACCAAAAAACAATAACATTTAATCCAACTTTCAACAAAACTGAGTTATTTCTAGTTCTAGTTCCACAGCATCTTTAGATGAAACCATTTCATGAAGAAATATAATAAAAACACAGTTAAAAAACCCCAACTAATGGCTACTGATGGTACAATAAAAGACTCAAATCAATAGAGGACCACTTCTTGGCGGGAATCCAACACTTAACCACATCACTTGGCTCAAATTGCTCTGACACAAAAAATTATGAGCAGACAGCAGTCTAAAGAGAAACTTAAGGTCACATCCTATAAACAGAGTATTGGCTTGCACAGAAGAGTGCTTAAACCCGCGGACTTGGGCAGATAACAGAACTGGGTGTCCAGCGTAAGAGGCTACAGAGGCTTTTTAAATGCACAAGTGATTAATACACAAGGGTTAATGATTATGATGCAAAAGCTGGCATTTATTTGACTCTCACACATAGTAAACCTCTTGAAACACTCACACACAGGAAAGGGGAAAGCTTCAAAACGATTTTACACATGGTGTGAATTGTAAGTCTTGTATTTGGTCTGCAGGGAGCTGTATGACAAACTGCGTGACAACTATTAGCATTTAAGGTGGCAACCACACAAATCACCACTGTTGAACACAGTGGAAACGGATGAGCTCGCTGCATGTTAATGGAAGCTCGGCGGAGGATAAATAATTTAAGACAGCATTACATAATGAATGAACTTCCTTCAAATGAGCATTGTTGAACGGCGGTGGGTTGAAGGAGGATAAGAAGCAGAAAGGCTCAGTGAGAGTTTGACAGTACAGGGGACCCAAGAGACCGCTGTGGCCAAGTGTGCCCAGGGCCTAGAACTGCAGCCATGAGATCAGAAGGAAAAGTCTCTCACATGAAGGAGGGACTGACATGAGAAAAAGGGAGGAAGAGGAAGAGGACAGTGACTATGGGGAGAAAAGGGAAAGAAACAAAAAGAGGTGTTTAGCTGGGATCTATCTGTCTGGTAGCCGGTTGATTTTTTTCACCTTGATTAACACAGGAAATTAACAGGGGATGTGTGCAAAGCCTTGAGGCAGAAGAGCCCCTCAGAGACCAGACAGCGTGCCTGAAAATTGAACTAGGCCTCAGGTAAAATGATGATAAAAGAAAAAAATGATGGAAAAAGCTTGCTACATAGCATGTGCAGTTGAATAATTTATTGAAATGTTGCTCCAAGTGGGTTGATTTCTTTTATGATACATATCTGAAACTAACATGAGCATGTACAGTAATCGGATCACAGATTACATCACCGTTATCTTACAAGGTGCAGTATGTGGCAAATCTGTAAAACCAGGTAAGAGTAGTGATGACAAAAGCATTCCCACTGGCTCTGGTTTATGACATTCTCTGACATAATATAGTTGCTAAGCTAATTAAAGTTATAACTTTGCTTTCATATGCTGACACAGATATTTTAACTAGATACTATTTTAAGTTACACTTAGTAGTTTTTGAGGTTATTTAAAAGAAAAAAGAATATTGCACTCTTAAATATACATTGTGTAATTGCATCGTCCAACAGATTGATGCATTTTCATAAATTTAAAATTACTCAATTTAAAATTCATAGGAGCAGGCACTGGAAGCCACCGTCTTGAACACAGTGACTGAGGTGGTCGTTCAGCGTTGTCATGTCTGGATAAAGACCAGCCACATACTTTGTACGCTCTATAAGCTACTTTTAATTTGAAGATCTTGAAGATCAAATTGCTCTTTAGATATGACCAGTTAACATTTATACTAGTACTGTGAGCGTTAATCTACAGGGTGGGCCATTTATATGGATACACTGTAATAACATGGGAATGGTTGGTGATATTAAAGTCCTGTTTGTGGCACATTAGTATATGTGAGGGGGCAAACTCCTCAAGATGGGTGGTGACCATGGTGGCCATTTAGAAGTCGGCCATCTTGGATACAACTTTTGTTTTTTCAATAGGAAGAGGGCCATGTGACACATCAAACTTATTGGTAATGTCACAAGAAAAACAATGGCATGCTTGGTTTCAACATAACTTTATTCTTTCATGAGTTATTTACAAGTTTCTCTTTGTTCACAGCCATTGACATGTCGAAGAGGTTAACACGTGAGGAGCGGATCAAAATTGTTTTGATATCTGGTGAACGCAGTAACCGGGTCATTGCAGCAGATTTCAATGCAAGACACCCTACGAGACCACCCATCTCCCATGCTACAGTTAGCAAACTGCTTGCTAAGTTTCGTGAAACTGGTTCAGTGTTGGATTTGCCAAAATGTGGACGCAAGAAAACTGTCACTAATGAAGAAACATCAGTGGCTGTCCTAGCTTCATTCAGCAAGAGCCCACAGTGTAGCACTCGCCACATGTCACTGGAGAGTGGCATTAGTCGAACATCCCTTCGGCTCACCCCTCATCTGGGACTCTCCTCAGCTCTTTCTGGGACAGTGGCGCGGCTGCCCCTCTGTTGGTCTTCCTTGGTCTCTTGTGTTCTGGGGGCCTCTGGATGTCTGGAGTCTTGATCTCCTCCATACCTGCTTCATGCCCTGGAGGACGGGGCTGTGGCCCCCCCCACACCCTCTAGCAGATCATTACATGAAGGAACCTTTTAAATACAAGCGCGCTCATGCTCACAGGTGTACACACGGGTGCTCACACATACAAACTACACCCTTTTTGGCTCCTACCTCAAAGCACACTGTGCGCTGTTGATCTTACACAATAATGTTTAATATTTAGTATTTACTGTTACATTCCCATAGATCATCGTGATGTTGTTTATTATGTTGCTCTTTTTTTTCTTCTGCTTGTTTTCTCTTTTTTCTTTTTCAACAGGTGATCCAGGTGATTGATATATGCATTTTTTGTCTGCTTATTTTGTTGTTTTTTGTTTTTTGCCCTTTATCCCCGTCCCTCTTCCCCGCTGTTTTTCTTTCCCTTTCTTTCTCCCCTTTCTTTTCCCCAGTCAAGTCAGTCTATTTAACAAGTGAAAATAAAATAAAATAAACAATAAAAGGTGACTCAAATAGACCATTACGGCAAGGCTGGGATGGTCCATTTGGTAAAGTAAATCCGTTGGGCATCTTTCTTTGCCTTTAGACAATAATTCTGATGGCAAAAGAGCCAAACGGGACAGGCAAGAGAAAAAAAAAACAAAAAAAAACAAAAAACATCCCTTCGGCGGATATTAGCTATTCACAAACGGCACCCTTACAAACTTCAGCTACTGCAGCATCTCAACGAGGACGACCCAGATCAGCGCACAGAATTTGCAGAATGGGCAAAACAAAAATTGGAACAGGACCCTCAGTTCACGCAGAAGATTTAGTTCAGTGATGAGGCAAACTTTTATGTGAATGGTGAAGTTAACAAACAAAACCACAGCTATTGGTCTGACACTAACCCACATTGGATGGATCCCTCCAAGACTGTTGGAACAAAAAAGTGATGGTTTGGTGTGGTATATGGGGTACAACGATAGTGGGTCCATTCTTCATCAATGGAAACCTCAAGGCCACTGGATATTTGAAATTGCTACATGATGATGTGTTTCCCTCTTTATGCACTGAAGCTGGCATGTTCCCTGAGTTTTTCCAGAAGATGGTGCACCACCACATTATGGGTGCCAGGTACGAGCATTCCTAGATGAACAGTTTCCTGGAAAGTGGATTGGTCGTCGTGGGCCTGTTGAATGGCCCCCAAGATCTCCCGATCTGACCCCCTTAGACTTTTATCTTTGGGGTCATCTGAAGGCAATTGTCTATGGTGTGAAGATACGAGATGTGCAGCACCTGAAATTACGGATACTGGATGCCTGTGCTGGCATTTCTCCTGCGGTGTTGCTATCAGTGTGTGAAGAGTGGGAGAAGAGGGTTGCATTGACAATCCAACACAATGGGCAGCACATTGAACACATTTTATAAGTGGTCAGAAACTTGTAAATAACTCATGAAAGAATAAAGTTACGTTGAAACCAAGCACGCCATTGTTTTTCTTGTGACATTACCAATAAGTTTGATGTGTCACATGGCCCTCTTCCTATTGAAAAAACAAAAGTTGTATCCAAGATGGCCGACTTCTAAATGGCCACCATGGTCACCACCCATCTTGAGGAGTTTGCCCCCTCACATATACTAATGTGCCACAAACAAGACTTTAATATCACCAACCATTCCCATGTTATTACCGTGTATCCATTAGGGCTGCCACAAACGATTATTTTGATAGTCGACTAGTCACCGATTATTTTTGCGATTAGTCGACTAATCAGATCATCATCCATTAGACGTAAAACTACAGCTTATTGCACCAGCAGCATCTGCTCTTATATAACTATCATTAGCTTACAGCTTTAAGCTTTTAAGGTGCTAACTAAAAATAAAGACAAGATGATAGTTTATTAAATTTTAATGAAATTTGCAGATTGTTTCGGTGAAGTTTAATAAACTCCTTGCTATCTAAAATATAACAGGACACTGGAGTATATTCTGGAGCATCTCACACTTCTGATAATCAGCTGTCTGCTTGACGTTTATTCAGCTGTGTAAAAACTATAACTTTAATCTCAGACAAACTGATTTACTCAGGAACAAATAAAATACTAAAAAAAAAAAAGCCAAACAACAACATTTTAAGTTATCTAAGTGACTCATATATACACTGAACAAAAATATAAACGCAACACTTTTGTTTTTGCTCCCATTCCCCATGGGATGGACGTAGAGACCTAAAATTCATTCCAGATACACAATATAACCATCCCTCCCAAACAGTGGTCACAAATCAGTCCAAATGTGTGGTAGTGGGCACATCTGCCATATTGAGATAATCCATCCCACCTCACAGGTGTGCCACATCAGGATGCTGATCTGACATCATGAGTAGTGCACAGGTGTACTTCAGACTGCCCACAACAAAAGGCCACCCTGGAATGTGCAGTTTTGTCTCACAGCAAAATGCCACAGATGCCACAAGCAATGAGGGAGCGTGCAATTGGCATGCTGACAGCAGGAATGTCAACCAGATCTGTCGCCCGTGCATTGAATGTTCATTTCTCAACCATAAGCCGTCTCCACAGGCGTTTCAGAGAATATGGCAGCACATCCAACCGGCCTCACAACCGCAGACCTCGTGTAACCACACCAGCCCAGGACCTCCACATCCAGCAGGTTCACCTCCAAGATCGTCTGAGACCAGCCACCCAGACAGCTGCTGGAACAATTGGTTTGCACAACCAAACAATTTCTGCACAGACTGTCAGAAACCGTCTCAGGGACGCTCAACTGCATGCCCGTCGTCCTCATCGGGGTCTTGACCTGACTCCAGCTCGTCGCCGTAACAGACTTGTGTGGGCAAATGCTCACATTCGATGGCGTCTGGCACGTTGGAGAGGTGTGCGCTTCACGGATGAATCATGGTTCACATTGTTCAGGGCAGATGGCAGCTGAGAATGTCCCAGTTCTTGCATGGCCAGCATACTCACCGGACATGTCACCCATTGAGCATGTTCGGGATGTGCTTGACCGGCGTATACGACAGCGTGTACCAGTTCCCACGAATATCCAACAACCTCGCACAGCCATTGAAGTGGAGTGGACCAACATTCCACAGGCCACAATTGACAATCTGATAGACTCCATGCGACGATGTGTTGCACTGCATGAGGCAAATGGTGGTCACACCAGATACTGACCGGTTCTGGGTCCCCAGACCCCCAATAGCGCAAAAAACTGCACATTCCAGGGTGGCCTTTTGTTGTGGGCAGTCTGAGGTACACCTGTGCACTACTCATGATGTCAGATCAGCATCCTGATGTGGCACACCTGTGAGGTGGGATGGATTATCTCAATATGGCAGATGTGCCCACTACCACACATTTGGACTGATTTGTGACCACTGTTTGGGAGGGATGGTTATATTGTGTATCTGGAATGAATTTTAGGTCTCTACGTCCATCCCATGGGGAATGGGAGCAGTAACAAAGGTGTTGCGTTTATATTTTTGTTGAGTGTATTTAACCTGAGTAGCGAAAGACGGCGGTGGGTTTGAAAACGATTTGCGGGGAGTCCGGTGTTCTCACGGCGCTAGTGAGCCTAGCCCCCGGCTCGCTAACGAGCTAGTGGGTAACAGATGTCTCCGAAAACGTCGGAGCGCTTTTGAAAATATGTGGTGTCCTGATAAACTGAGCAGATATTTGAGGTTTACACAGCTACATTCTCGCCTGAAAATATGTTAAACGTTTATTTTGTGACCCAGAAAGAATAATAAGAGTAACATTAAAACTAACTAGCTGCCGCCATTGTTGGAAACTGCGCTGGGCCGCGCTATGAATTCTGGGTAGCTGACATCCTGACATCCTTGTACATGCAATGCTGCCATCTTCTGTTTCAGTCCGTTATTACACTCTTAAATCCTGCCACTTATTCCTGCGTCTTTTGTGATCGTACAAAGTTTCAAACGACGCGTCGACTATTAAATCAGTCGTCGACGATTTTGATAGTCGACGTAATCGTGACTAGTCGACAAATCGTGGCAGCCCTAGTATCCATATAAATGGCCCACCCTGTAGTTTAAATGACATTAATGCCATCACTGCATTGGGGAGTTAGCGTGGATCGCCCTGTGCGTGGGGCTGGACGGCGCTAACGCATTGACGGGTTATTTTAGGTCATTTTAACAAGATTAACGCTGACAGTACTAATTTATACATGTATATTTTCATCATCTCTTTCTTATTATGACTCTTCATCTGGCTCCTCCATCACTGCTCTTGCTCCTTCCACATTTCCATCATATACTCTTCCTTTTCACCTCAAGCCTCACCTCCTGAAGTCAGAACTTTAAAACATGAAAACATGTATTGTTGCATTGACTTATTGTAAGCAGATTAGACACGTGACTCTCCAGAGGTGTGGACTCGAGTCACATGACTTGGACTCGAGTCAGACTCGAGTCATTAATTTTATGACTTTAGACTTGACTTGAAAAAATGTTCTAAGACTTGTGACTTGACTTGGACTTTTACACCAATGACTTGGGACTTGAATTGGACTTGAACCGGTTTACTTGAAAAGACTTGATATTTTACCCCAAATATAAAATTTAACATGCATATTATATAGAGATTGAAAATGTGACGTCATTCACGGGTAGAACCGCAAAGGATTCTGGGAACTCGTGGCAAGCGGTACTAGCGCACGCAGGCTTTCAATTGAAATCAGTCACACAGCGATAAAAAGAAACACAAAAATGTCAAGAAGCCGTTGTATTATTAACTGCAATAGCCGGTCGCATGACAGCCACGGGAAGCCGACGGGTAAAGAGATCGGTTGTTATCGGATTACGTCGTTGAAGAGAAATTGTTCGAGCCATGTTTCCGAAGTAACAAAGATGCGACGGATGGCCTGGATTGCAGCCATTCAAAGATCAAATATAACGTCCCAGAACACTCCAGCTCACAGGTTAGTCTGCTCCAAGCATTTACACGAAGGTCAGTGTTTTTTAGTAGTTAATACGTCATTTTCATAACATAATTAGTGATATAGGTTACAAGCAAGTCTGGCGCTGAACAGAAATTGTCGCGCTATGCTCCTTTGTTTATTGTGCATAAATAGTGAATTGTCCTGACACAATATTGCGTTTCGCTTCTGTTATTATGGTACATTGACAAAAACATATACTTTTATTCACAGGATAAAACAGGTTTTTTGTATCACTAATTGCCCAGTACGATTACAGCATACAATATTGTTGTCACTGCTACATTTCTGTGATGCTACCAGAAATTATTTCCACTACTAATTAATTACCGTTGAGCTCAAAGGTCCTATTAATAAACGGTTAAGGAATGTGTATTTATGACGACGATTTGTGAGACTGGTAAACTTATGATACGTACGATGGTCTTTCGTTCGACATGGTGCATTTCAAGGTCCTGCACCCATCCGTCGGTAAACTGTACCTGGGCTTGTTGCAGTGACCGGAAGTTACTAAACTTCATGAGTGTATGCACTCACTCCAAGAACCGTATGATTATAAATATGCATATAAATATGCTAAGATGAGATAGCTGACTTCATCTAACTAGCAAATGTTGTCCAGGCTATGTTGGTGATACAGTTTTTTTTTTTAATGTGTATGATATTTTTGTCATGCGATTTTAAAGCCGGTCCTACAACCGCATCCAAGAATAACATGCAGCTTATCTCAGAACTGTCGGTGAAAATTATTCTTGGAGCTAGGTTTAATTGAGCTGCATTTTAAAGAGGTGCAATTTCACAATTTGTGTATATTTTCTAAGTTCACTATTTTGTCATGTGTTGAGAAAAACACAGATTTTAAAATTACATGGTCTAATATTTACATTTAGCATATAACTGCAACATTATTTTTTCGTTTTTTTTTTTTTTTAAAGACTCGAAAGGACTTGAAATTCAAAGTTTCAGACTTGTGACTTGACTCGGACTTTTACACCAGTGACTTGAGACTCGACTCTGACTTGCCTGACATTACTTGAGACTTGACTTGAGACTTGAGGATAAAGACTTGAGACTTACTTGAGACTTGCAAAACAATGACTTGGTCCCACCTCTGTGACTCTCCCATCTGGCATCTGGAGAGCTGACAACGAACAACAACAACAGCTGGTTATAAGCGAACATTATGAGAGCTTATGTTAGACCCAAGTGTCCTAAAAATCTAACTTTCCCTCTGAGAAACAGTCTGATTACATTCTTCATTATATGAGAGTTTATTTTCAATATGTTTGAGTCAAACAGTCATAGATCCACTCCAAAGAAAGTTTCACTGACAGAAAAGTTCCAGATATCTTCAAAAACTCAGCTTAGTATCGTGGTCATTGGACAGAAGTGAGTTTCGCTGACTCATCGACTAGTATCAGCTTCTTTAACAAAGTTTTACAGCTTCCTCTAGAATAAATAGGCATGGACACCCATCTGAGGCAAAGCTGTAGACGGCCAGTAAAGCCAGCTGTGGGCTTTACGAGACACAGGCTAAATTTAATGTTTTCATCCTCTGTTGGCTTAATAAAGCATGTTTGTCCTAAAGCCAGGATTATGCTAGTATCTAGTTGTAAGATTTTACGTAGAGTACCTTTAAAACATACCTTTACAAAGGATTTAGATGGGTAAAAATAGGATGCATCAGCAGGTGAACATCCAGATGGTCACTTGCAGTTATTTTTCAGTGCAAACTGTGTTAAGACTGTGTAATTAAAGTAGAGGATCCAAAGCATGCCTGAAGTTTGGTTTCTGTGGCTGATGTGATCGCTGCATACTAAGCCCTGGGAAGCTTGACGAGGTGAGCCCGGGCCATTCATCTGGGCATGGTATGCATGTAGCGTAATTGCTAATTGCGCTCAAGCACAGAACTCTGTGAAAATTGCTGTATTAAGTAATTAACAAATCTATAAGGCATGGGTGAGGACAGCATGTCACTACCCCCCCCCCCCCCCCCCCTCCAATTAAGCCTCTAAATGCATAAAATCATGAACCTTATGCCCTGCAAGAGCACTTTTCAAAAGTGTGAGTGTGTGTACGTGTGTGTGAGTGTGTGTGCAAGAGAGGAGTCGAGATGCTGAGAGAAATTGAAGTGTACTTGGGCGCAGAATGTTAAACGCAGTGTGAGTGCAAGAGGAGGAGTGCACAGGAGGGACAATCATTCAAGGCACGGTACAAGACAACCAAGCCTAGTGTGAGTACACCCTCAACCCAACCTAATAAGTGCATATGAACTGCTGCAGTGGAGTCGTTTCATCTGGTGTAGTTCTTTAATCTGTATTTGTAATATTATGCAAAGAAGTTGACGATATAACTAAGTTAGAGAGAGAGATCATTCAACAAATCACATGAGCTGCTGCCATAAACTGCGGTTAGCTTTCAATGCTAAAAGATTCATCTTTGAATCATCTTCAACATTTTTTTATAGTGAATCTTTTTCATTTCATGGTCACTCAGAATTTACTGTCGCTGGCTAAAGCGTGATACTTCAATCAATTGTCATATACTGTGTGTAGTAGCATCTCATCAGACCAGCTGTTTGAAGGTTTATTTCAGTGCAGAACCTTCTTGTGTACAGACTTACTTATTTAACACCCAAATTCTAAACTGGGCATCTCTCCACTGTAACTTCACACATTCAACTTTGATGTTATTAATCAAACGGTATGAAAGTGTGGTATGGCTGAAAAGTAAGCCACCTATTTTACTGCAAGGGGGGAGATCTCATTGTCTCCCTGTGATGAGCTGAGCCTCTTCAATGTCATTTCAACACATCTGTGTTAGCTGCTCCATCATATCAACTAACACTAACAAAGCTAGAATCAACTAACTGATATCAGCGCAACTAAATCGTTTTATTTAACAATGGGATTCATGCTAAATATCAATCAATATCAATACTGAGGACCTGTCCAGGGTAAACACCTCTTTGGTTAAGAAAATCAACATGCTACATTTAGACTAAAAGTTCTGTTTTCCATCTACCATTCGATTTAGACATGTACTGGATTGCTATAGTTATTTTGCAAATGGAGATCGTGTTACATTTAAGTATACCAGCTAGCTTCAATAGCATGCTTAATGCAGGGAGAAATATTTTTGTTTTTATGCTATTTATTTATTGTTTGTGTGTTTTGTATGGTCTTAATTTTCCTTGATGTTTTTGCATGCTTTTATTGTGAAGTCTGCTGCTTACCGTGACGCCTCACATTTTGTGTAACTGTCAGGGAGGGCATCTTATAGTCATCCTATAGGAGGGACAGTGGCCTCACTGAAGAATGAAAAACAGAGGGGATGACATAAATTCTAAAAAGACTTTTAAGGATCAAATCCAAAAGTTGAGCAAAATGTATTTATTTTTATTTTGATAAAACTAAAACTGGACAACTTTTTTTTTTTTTTTAAATTGACAAGTGGATCTTTTAAATAGTCCGTGGCCTCCAAGTTTATTGACCCATAGAACCAACTGGCATTTCCTTCACTGTGGTCGTTCCCACTGTGAGCAGGTTCTTAAAATGGGGACCACCGACTGCATATAGGTCTGTGGCTCTCTTTGCCATAACACACCCCTGCTGCAGACTTCTTTGTGCTCCATTTGCCCCGTGCTGCAACTGCTGCTGCTTGTTATACAACTTTGCCAGGCACTCACCGAACTGCAAAACATCTCCATATAATTCCAGTCACACTTTATTATTTCTATCCATAATGTCTGCTCCACTCTCACTCGTGTTCTTTTTCTCCCTCCTCTCTCTCTTTTGTCACTTTTCCATTGTCCCCCATACAGTTTTCCCACCTCCCAGGAATACTAATGTTTCCAGCTTTAGTGAGAGTCTCTCTGGCTGGTAATCACGGGTCTATCATGGGAGCGGACTGAGCAGTTATTACTTGTTTAGTCCTTTAACTGAGGAATCAGGGAGAGGAGATTTAAAATTCTGAACAATTTTCCAATAAGAGCATGTCACAGAAACATTATAAGCATACAAAATATGTAAGAACACCAAAACCTCATAATAAATAAATAAATAAAAACATGCCAAATGGGAAACTGGTTCCACTGGAGTACACTATTGGCAGCTTTCCTGTCTAACCAAGTCAAGATGGAGTGTCATAGTTTTTTCTTCTTCCATCTGGTTGAGGAAAATCTTCTTAATCATGCTAGCACCGTTTACATTCTGACCACTGAGAAATGATGATATTATCTGTCACCATCTCCAGTTGGCATCCTTGTTTCCTGTTTTTAATGTATTTAAATTTGAGTTTCTCCTGAGACTTTCTGTCCTAGTGATGGAAAATATATTTATTTTTGAAATTGCTTTATGGGCTCAAAACTATGGGCAGAAATCTGTGCCATCAGAAACTGAATTTGAATAAGTTCAATTTGAATTTGAATTGCTCAGATTGAATCTGAATTGTAACTTGAATAAATGCTTTTGAAAACTGAATTTGAATTAGTCTAATTTGAAATTGAATTTATGGTTTGAAAATGATCATCACTAAATTGAAATTGAATTTTATACTTTGAAAATGAATTGATTTGCTTTGAAACTGCATTTTATCCTTTAAAAATTCAGCTCTCGAATAATTTCAGTTTCACTTCTCACCATTCAGTTTCAGTTCTACAATTCAATTTCAGTTCCAAAATTCAGTTTTTTGGAACTTACATCCGGTTCCGGTTCAAGCGCAGATTAATAGAACTACGTTTTACTAGCGGACCGAAAGTGTTACCGACGGGAATCTACAGCGTCTTGAGCTGAATTAAGACTTCAGAAGTCATTCGTCATGTCGAATGACCAGCGGATAAACTCTCAGGTTGGTAATAAATGTACTACATGTATAAGAACAAGCGTCATGTTAACAAAGGATAGCCGTACGGTAACTTTTATGCTTATTGTAGCTGCTAGCTAAAAACGCTAATTTAGCGTAGTTTGCCCTGAATTCAGCTTTGACAACAAATATGATCGACTGTTTCTAGTAGAATTCCAAAGTTGTCATCTTGTACCCTCTCAGAGTACCCCCTCTGTATGCTTGCAGAGACCCCTACAGTAGGGAAACATGCAAAACGGTGTCCAAACCTTTGTATTTTAGCTTTATTTATGTCTTACACAGCATCCCAACTCTTTAGCTAACTTAATAACTTTAGCTAAAGTGAATAGTTAGTCTAATTCATTAGTGCAGCATTACTGGATTTTGTACGGATTTTGACCCTATTTTTCTTCCTTTCATCTGATTGGTCAATGTCATGTCAATCACAAATGTAACAATCCAATCAGAGAACAGATGGGTTTGGCTGTCGAGGGACGCTTTTTTTTAACTGCAGGTCTTTGAAGGGAATAAATGCCCTTTTACATGCCAACCCAGCGTTTTCCTTCATCACCACGAAGGAAAACAGTCTGTGGTCGTCCGAGTTTGGTGATTTTTGTGTCACAGGTCTACGTGTTTAATACAGGGACTTCCACAGCCTTTTCAACAGCGCTGCGGACCGCGGGGTGGGGGCGGGCAGTGTTTTGGAAATGACAGTCTTCATTACAAAGCTTTCTTCGTTATGAATTAGCATACATGTTTTTATTGAACATTTGAAGAACCAGCAAAAAAAAACAAACTCTTGTAGAGGACATAAAGTCAGAGATAGAAAAGACAAGGAGCAGGTGCATCTAGTACAGGTAGAGCTGCTGCAAAAACCCACAGAGCCCAGCAGCCAGCGTAACAAATTCTGGATCCTTTGCTTTTAGTTAGCAGTTAGCATTAGCAGCACATCCTGCGTCCGATGTGAAAGGACTTTTATGCTGCGCACTGTGACTCACAGCAATGGTCCTGGGTCAGCCCTGACTTTGTGTTAAACTAATCCTAAAGTAATAATGTTATTTCTAACCACTGATATACCACAACTTTTTCCTTTCAACAGCTACTGAAAGTAAGGGGACCTAGCTGCTATCGGATATTTATATAGCGATCCTCCAGCTTCAAACTGTATCACCCTTCAAGGACCTGCAGTTCAAAAAAGCGCCCCTCCGACAGCCAAACCCATCTGCTCTCTGATTGGATTGTTACATTTGTGATTGACATGACATTGACCAATCAGATGAAAGGAAGAAAAATAGGGTCAAAATCCGTACTTGTAACTTGCAGGTTTTTTTTTTTCTAAGTCCACACACAAATCTTTTTTACGCACACACAAATCTTTTTTACACACACAAATCTTTTTTACAAGTACAAAATATTTATGACCACATTTTGAGCCCATATTGCTTTATTCGTTTATTTTGAGATTGATTCCTAACAATATTATTAAGTCCCCGCCATCCATGTATGTGTATATGTCTCTTTAGCGATGAATTTAGTTATGTGTTATTTTGCTGGTCATGTCTGTTAATGTCAGTAGTCTTGTTTCCATGCTAGTGACCCTCTGCGTCCCTTGTTGTTGCTAATATTCATCCCTGTATATGTCTCCTTTGGTTTGTTCATTTCTTTCTTTGAAGGTTAGTTTTCTCTTGTGTCCTCTTCTTCACGATTCTTTATATATACGGTCTTGCGAAAAAAGTTTCACAGAACCATAGTGTGAAAAACTAAGCATGACCCATGATTTATTTAGAAGCACATTTGCAGAAAGGACTTGAAGTAATGCTTTTGTCTCTGAGTTTATCAGTCTTTCACATTGTTGTTGAGTGATTTTGGCCCACTCTTCTTTGCAGGGTTGTTTTACTTCATTTGTTTACACATACACTGCACTCTTAAGGTCCCAGCATTTCCATCAAGTTGAGGTCTGGACTGTGACTGAGCCATTGACCACCTTAATTTTAAAATTTTTAGCCGTTCTGCTTTGCTGCTGTGTTTGGGATCAGTGTCCTCTTTCATGATCCAATTCAACGTGATATCACGGCAAAACGTGTTGTGGACACGCCGGTCCACCATGTCCATTTCACACTTTGCCTTTCCACATGCAGAAGCTGCAGTACCAGATATATCCAAATATATTTGAACCAAGAAGTTGCTGGTGACCAAGGAATATTTGAAGTACATTCCAGGGTCTTTCTACGCCAGAAATAAAATTGCTCCCTCTGCTGGTACTGCAGCTTACTGCAACTTACTGCAATTTTTAAATCTGTGTCGATTTCACACTTTGCCATGATACTGAGTCCAATTTCAGCTAAGCTTTAACTGTCAGACAGTCGGTCTTACATTTGACTCCAGAATAATTTGGTATAGAGAGGACTTCATGGCTCAGGCCCTGTGGCTGAAAACAAGCCCAAATCATCACCCAGCCACCACCGTGCTTAACAGTTGGTATGAGGAGTCTGTGCTGATTTGCGGCTAATATGTAGCTTTTCTGTAATATGGGACTGTGTATTAGGGGCAAACGTCTCCACTTTGGTCTTGTTTGCCTAAAGGACGTTTTTCCAGAAATCCTGTGGTTTGTTCAGATGCAACGTGGCAAATCTAATCTGTGCCAGCATGTTCTTAGAGTAAAGGTAACTTTCTCCTGCTTGTCCAAAAAGCTATACTTGCTCAGTTATTTTGTAAATGTACTGTTGAATGTTAGCATTTAACAGGCCTGTAGAGTCTGAGACGAGTCTGAGATGTAGCTCATGGGCTTTTTGCAGTTTTTCTAAGCCTTGCATGGTCTGACCTTGGGGTGAATTTGTCACCATTTGTCATCATTGTTAAATCTGTTACATATAAAACCATTAGTATTTGTAGTATTAAAGGATTTGTATCATGTATGCATTGACGCATATTAGTGCAAATCTTTTTTACCTGTTAACAAGATGACGCTTACAGCTACAGATTTTCTTCTGGATTAAAAAATGAAATTGATGTTTCCTCTTTTTAATACATTCTTTTGAATAAATTACTACAAAATGGTTTCATGCATTTGAACATGCTGATACTCAGCAGCAATACTCATTGTTCGACGAATTATGGAAACAAAAGGAATCATACCTGTCTGCCTAACAGCAAAATGCCTCATGAGGCAGTCTCAACCTTCAACTTTGTTAATAAGAACAAGTCCCACAATGTGCAGCTTTAGGAGTAAGAACCTTGAGATCTTTTCCTGCAGTTACTGACAGGATATTCAGAAATAATGCTGATGTTGGATAGTTTGGCATCAGTACTGACCGGAACTTTTACAGACAAGCACAGCTGAGGTGTGATTTCTACAAAGCACGCCGGTGGAATATAAAACATGACGAACCTGACTCGTGAGACACAAACTACCGAGAAGAGTGTTTATTACACATCACAAGAATAATAGTGAAATCAGGTCAGAATAATTGTCAGAGCCTAGAGGAAGGAGCGGTGCCAGTTTGTCAGGTTGTTTTTCTTTTCTTTGATTGTGTTTCTTTCATCATCCTGTCTGTTCTTAATGGGCTTGATACTCGAAAACAACCTGTCCCTGTGGATTTTGCTGCGTGTGATTCTAATATTTAAATTTCGCATCAACTTCATATTTTTTCTCTTTCGGCAGACTGCTCTTCTGCTTAATGGATTTGTTTTATGTCCCTTTTTAATGTGCAGAGTCTTGCTGATGCTGCAGCTTCCAAGAAAAGCCTTCCAAAGAGGTGAAATAAAAGACTGCTTTATGCTCCCATTGCTATCCCACAATCTCTAATATACTTAATGTTACTCCTAAAAGATTTTTTGATTTTAAATGCATCTTTGCCTGTTGTAGTCTGCAGTCTTCTTCTTCTTCTTTTTTATTTAGAAGCCAAGCTGCTTAGCAGAAGAATAAGATCAGTTTCTTAGCCTCCAAATCCATAAATGCCTTTTTTATATTTGGTTACACGTTTTGTTTTAATGCAATCAAACGGATGAATGAACCTTCAACAGCCAGTGGAATATGAGCGATCTCACTGGAGCACCACAAAATGTGTTATAATTTCCCAGCGTTAATGCCGTCACAATGAAGTATTTAAAGTGCACGCCTGCGGTTAAGTTGTCAACAAGTGGTTATTTCGTAGCCCACGGTGTCCAGAGTTATCCTCGTATTGATGCTTGTTGTACAGATAATGCAGGACGAGTACTTTTTCTCTCCACAGTCAAATTACCGTGCCAGTGCTTAGTAGTGCATAAATTCCTAATGAGAAGCAAAGCAAACTTGTGCAATGTTTAGTGGAGCATTATTGCTGCAGAACGGAAGAGGTCTGAGAACAACCAAACAAGACATAAAATGTCATCATTCAATTCATTCCCCGGGGAAGCTAAACCAGAAAAGCAAAACCACAGAAACCATTTCAAAAGCCAGTCATGCTGCTCCTCTGAACGCTCCCTGAAATTTCCCCTAAAGGGGAATGTCAGAGTTCTGCTCCAAAAGCACGTTTCTAATGAACTATAATTACCTTTCAAACCTCTTCTTCATCTCATTTCAGGTGTGGCTTACAATTTCTTTCATTATACCCTCACATTTTCATTCAGCATGTTATATGTAATTTACTCTGACCTCTGCTCTACAGAACAACCTTCAGCTTCCACATACAACCATTAATCCTCTAATTTCTCCATGCCAAGTTCACTGTGTGCAGCCATGTATGGAGCCAGTGGGGAGTGGTGGAAAAATGAATATCCACCAACAGTTTTTTTTCCTTTTAAAACCTGACATTATGGGACCTTATGGATTTCTTTGTATTTTTGCTGGAACCACTGAGTGCATAAAGGCCTTTGTGGTCATTTCTCCCAGACAATGACTCTTTCTGGGCTAATTTTCTTTTTCTACAAAGTCTAGCACATGAAGTCAAAATGATTACTAGCCGTACCTTTGACCTTGACTCTTTGCTTTTTATGCCATTACATCTGGAACAGTGTCTTCTGCCAGAAAGTAAAGGTGATTGGATTTAATGCATCCTCATCAAAACTGTCTCAGTCAGTTCATGTTAGTAAAATCACTTAATTAAATGTTTCTTTCTGTTTAAAGCATCGTTCTCATTATTTTGGGTCTCACATTTTCTGTTTTTTTTTTCAAGCCACTTGACATTTACCTATGACTAATTCAACCATAAAAAACACCTAACTCAAATGATGAGTTAGTGCTGTGTCTACACAAAACAGAGACAGTTTTAAATTATATCTTTACCTTTGGCACTTTGTTACCATAAAAACGTGATTTGTTCTTATTTCTTTAGTTGATTCTATAAAAATAGACAACACAAATAGACATAAAACAGTATTTTTGCATCAGCAGGGTTATTCCCAAAGAGCTATTAGGTGAACATTTAGCATATCTCGGCATTGTGTGCAGCAAAATCCACGGAAACTGGGTAAGTGAAGGATAAAAGAAGAAGGAGATGAGCAAAAAACAACTACACTAGTTGAACAGTATCTGAAAGTCATATCCTTAAGAAATAGGAAAACAATCCAGAGAAGACCTGACACGGGACCTTTGAGATGCTTCTCCATCTACTGCTTTCCAAAGCCTCATTAGAGGTAGTCTCAGTTGAAGAGTGACTGCCATTAAGCCATTCTGAAGGAAGAGAATGCCAAATTATACCAGAACAACAGAAAAAAAGTGATTAACTAAATTTGAAATCTTTCGTTTCATCTCATTTCAATACTGTAAAAACAAACCTGGCTAAAAAAACACTATCAATCATAGACTGGCCTCCCTAGAGCCCAGACATCAACATTATTGAAGCAGAGTGGGATCATCTTAGAAGAGTTTGAAAGAAACATCCAAAGAAGAGCTTTGAATGTCCTTCAACAAGCTTGGGGAATATTTCTGACGATTACTTAAAGAAATTACAAGAAAGAGAGTTCAGGCTGTGTTAGCGAATAAAGGTGGTCACATGAAATATTGACTTTAGCTTTGTACAGACAGTTCTTGCCTTATATGCTGTATTTCCATGTGTTATTACATGTTTCAATAAATTCCCCAGAAACGGGTTTATAAAAGAATAATAACAAAGAAGTCTAAGAAATCATAGCGTTAGTTGCCTTTTGGAGGAATTTCCTGCCTTGTTTGACTTCCTGTAGTGTTGTCCCTGTTTTTGATTAAAAAAGATATGAGCCTACTAATAAGAAAAATGACAAATGCCTTTGGGCATGCTCTTTAAATATGCTGTTTTCTCTTGCTTCAGCTTTATATGATAACCTAATTCTGCATGCATGTGGTGGGAATGTAATTATATGCAACATTCTCCTGTTTTGGTGTTTGACAGCAGTTATTTTCTTACTTGCAGTTGTACATATTTGGTTGCTTTTTTCAGCACTTGGAGTTGGAGTTGGGAACATAATATAGGTTCATGCTCATTCTGTCTTCAAACTTAGCTTACAGACATTTGCCATTAGTGGTATGAAGCTACGTTTTCTAACAGTGCCCCACAATTTTTCCCTAAGATACAGGAAGGTTTTGGTGTATGGTGGATAACACATAGAGTCACATGGCTTGAGGAGCCGTGGAGTATTGATCTTCAGGGAGTGTGGAGAATCAGTCTGACGTGCCTGCGAGCCGCACTGTGGGAAAATCAAATGATATTGTTCTGCACATCCCTCTGCTTCACTGGGAGCACAGAGAGGAGTTTGTCTGCAGTTCTTTAGCTGTGCCCTGCGCCTGCTGTGGCACATTGACTGTTTCCTGCAACAACGTGTAGGATAGTCACAATACACAAGTACTGTGATTGGCAGTTTGATTCCCAGCCTGAGCGATTAGCTGCGTGCAGTTGCGGACTGCATAAATATGTAAAGCCTCACAAACTGAGAATCAATAGAACAATTATGAGACTCTTCCGCCGCATAAACGCTGTTTGCAGTGCGTCAGCTCTTTCAAACAGAGAGAGCCTTTCACAAAAAGGCTAGATGTCACTTCATTCCCACTGATTCTTTGATAAAATTTCAAAAACAAAACACTAATAAGCTCTTGCCCAGTGGGGGATGAGAGTGACTTATTGACAAACACATTACTCAGAAAGAGTAGCTGATCGTGTCAAATGTTCCTCACATGAGAAGATCGTGTAGTAATTTCTTTTTGGATTATAACAAAGAGTGCAAAAATGTGTTTCATAGGAAAATTAGGAACATTTCATAGGTCAAAGTGATTTTCAGGCCAACAGATTTGCAATACCTCACTTCCACATTACAAAGCAGGACAAGAAGAAATAAATCCAACGTCTTCCACCTTCTTAAAAAATGAGCACACGAAAAATGCAGACCCGGTTTCTCAGAGATCCAGACTAATTACACCTGTCCCCCCAGAACACGGCACTCTCTTCAAAACACAAATCAGATGTGTTTGTCAGATACGAAGCCAGGAAGGCCTCCGAGATCATTCAGCAGCCGAAAGCGGAGAAGCCGGTAAATATTTCTCTGTCTGTCAGACAGCTACACATTCATTCTTTTAGGCCACATTACAGGTGCGACAAGCAACTTTTAAAATTAAAGCTGACAGTCTGTATTGAGTAAATATACAGTATGTCCCCGTGTGCCAAAACATAAATCCCAAGTCTTTCTTTACTGTTTTTCACGGTGCTCTCTGTGGGAATCCGAGCTAAGAAGCCACATGAATATCAGAATTGCTTCACTTCCCGCAGATCAGCGGTGTTCACAGACAATCCCCGTGGTGCCTTGTTTGATGGCACTTACCTCAGCCTCAGGCTAGATGCATTCATAAGAGAGAGCTTGTCAAAATGAGTGGCACTTGGTAAGGCGGGACATTGACCGGCAGAGAGGGCGGCGGGGCACTGAAGAGCTGCCTCAAGGTGAAAAGATGCTTCTTTAAACTTGTTAAAGCAACAATAACAACAATACAGGACGTAACTCGTTAACGTTCAGTGATGTAAATGATCTTTTGTTGATTATCTGCAGTAGGAGCTCGGCAGATGAAGTAGTAGCTGCTGCTTATTAAAGATGAAGTCACTGAGATTTAATGCGGCTGGAGCTCTAATTAAGTCATGAAGATGTGGCATTTATCGAGCGCACAATGCAGTGAAGGAACAAATAGGCCACAAAGGGAGGTAGAGACACTGCTGCCGGTGGCTTTAATGCGTTGGTTAATGAGCGTGTTTCTCTGGGTGGTCAAAAGAGGACCAAGGTGCGAGCCCCTGTGCACCGCGATATCCAGCAGATGCCTCCGCGATGACAGCTGGTGAGGTAAATGGTCCAGAGTGCAAACATTCAAGGTAATTATGGCATAATTATCCAGCATCACTGCCATATGGAAACCAACTGAGTTTCATACATCTTACTTTCATCCCGATATGGCTCAGTTGTTCATACATCAGGGGGTGGCATCTTCACCGACAGTTTGATGTAGCTGCGATCGGCAAAAAACAGCAGAAACTCTCTCTGTGAAATTTATTTGGTGTAAAATCGTCCAGAAAAATGTGCAGAAAGTTGGGACTGTGTGTTGGTGGCAGTCTTAGGACTGGCACTGTGCTTCATGCCTGAATAGATGAGTCAGTTATGCTAAAAAGACAGCTCCCAGAAGGACAAATTATTCATGTGAGCCTTAAGTTTTGTCGCAGTGGGAGGACACAGGATGTACGGTCATGCTGACAGCAGATTTGTGGCTTCATCAACAGGACGCGGCGGTGAGGTACTGCAGCTAAAAAGAACTACAGACCTTCTGTGTTATGTTAACAAACAGTCTTTAATTACTTTTGACACTCTCAATCACAAACCACACCAATGAGTGTTCTCTGCAATTAATCAGCTATTCCCCTTGAACTTTTAACTGCTCTTTTGGTGACCCAAGTCTCTCCCAGGTCCTTTTCTCATGTTTACTAATGAATTTCATTTTTCCCACATCAAAAGTGGGCATAATGAACACACCGCATCAGTGCTGTGATTCATTTTTCACACTTCTAGCAACAAAACCTCCTGTGAGAACAGCTGTAGATGTAACCCCTATCATTGATCTCGGAAGGCGTAGCTCGCTGCGTTTTTGATGTTCCCGTGGTCTCTCCATGCTGCTGAAACGCCTCACCCCCCAATCCCCCCGCCCGCGGGCCCGAGGGATCACCTGCTTCACTGAGAGACCCAACGCATAATCGCTTATCTACACTTGTCATGCTAGTGCTGCTACCTTTGCAGCTATTTGTCTTTAGATCTCCTTGGATATCAGTTATTTGACTGCACTTTTTCACGCTTGCACAAATAAGGCGCATTCACGTTGGTGTGCCGCCTCACACGTTCATTTGCATTTACTGCACGCTGCAAGTGCAAACACACTCGCTTAAAAATGCAACACCCCTTAAGGCCTGGATCTGTGTGTGAAAACACACGTCCTGCATTAGGTGGATGAAAAAGATATGAGGTAGAAGCTATGCTTTCTCGACATGAGGGTTTGGGTCTGACTCTTTAAAAAAGGTGATCTAAGGTTGTGCTTACGAGAACTGCAAACATCTGGATATCATTATAACCTTCAAATATAAATGATTAATAAGATTATATTATTGTATAAATATTAAATAACTTAATCAAAATAAACTGGAGCCAATTTATTCACAAGGTGTTGCAACAGCAGGCAGCTCCACATATTTGATCTGTCAGATTTTTATGCTGGATGCCCTTCCTGTTTCCGTCTGGGATCAACCTGAAGGATCTTTTTGCCCGTATCAACCACCGTGGAGTCATTAGCAAAATAGCTGACAGTAACTCACTAATACTAAAAATACAATTCAACCTGTCTTTTTTGAGTGTTTCAAAATCAGGTTACTAACTTATTGCAGTTTAAATTAAGCAGCCACTTCAAAGTCAAAGTCAAAGTCAAAGTCAACTTTATTTGTCGATTCTGCCACATGTACAGGACATACGGAGAATAGAAATTGCGTTACTCTTCACTCCCTAGATAAATAGCAAATGAACATTTAAATATATTTAAATATAAAAGTGATTAAAAAATGCAAGTAAAATAATTAAAAAGTAAAAATTTAAATAAATACAATTTTACATATAACAAGAAAGCTATATAATATACAATATAATGGGTAAGTGACATTGAGTGTAAACCAGGCAGAGTAGTGCAAATAGGCAAATAGTGCAAATGGAGATTTGGTAATGTATGGTCACACAGTGGGTGCGCCAAATAATTTCTGCCTTAAATAAAAGGCATTTCATTCATGAACAGACATTCTTAACTCATCATAATAATACATACACAATCTGCTTTCCTCTTAAAAAAAATTCAAATCTACCAGCTTCAAGGAGTGCGGGGGATGGCTGTTTACAACTCAAGTTCTTCTTAAGTTTTTATTATTATTATTATTTTTTAAACCTCTTACTCATTACTCAGATTTGTAAACCTGGCTTGCAAATGTTTAATATAGTGTCTACAAATAGAGCATTTTGCATTCAGAATTCAAAATATTGTAAAAAATTGTGTCTTTAAAAAATCTTTTATTGAAAATGAGTATTTAAAATACAGAAAGAAATAACTCTGTATTTTACAGTCACTGGGAGGTCACTGCTGAAAACGCTGGCTGGAAACATATTTTTGAAAGGTTTACTGGAAGGGGAAAGTGTGGTAGGAAAACGTGCACAACCAGCCTTTACTGGAAGACCTAACTTGAGAGCGCTTCACAAGTAGAGGACTGAGGCATTAAGAGCTACCACCCACAGACATCTCCAGGAAGGAGGCTGACAGACTCATTCTTAGTATCACTCAGCCACTCCTGAACCAGACAAAGCTTCAGAAGCTTCTAACCTGGGGCTGAAGAGATAAAGACTTGGACTGTTTCTCGGTGGTCCAGAGTCTGCTTTGCAGATGAAAGTAAGCTTTGCGATTCAGCTTAGTTTATTTTTTACATAGGGACGAAAACCAGGCAACACGTCACAGCATTTACAGCCTAAGCTAGTTTCCAAACTACTCTGTGTTTAATAAGGCTGTGTTTTTAATATGTTTTAATGCTTTGTATTTTATTCTATTTAATCTCAACAAGCCCTTAAAAACAGTCAGTGATCACTGTTGGCCTCTCTCGGTTTTTATTACCACTAATCATTTTAAAGCTCAGCTTTTAAAACCTTACAATGTAGCTACAGCCCAGCCCATGCAGCAGTATATGAATGACTAACCTCGTATTGTGGATGGATTATCTCAGTTGTTCTCCTGAAGTCTGGTCCCTTTACAGCATCCTGCCATGCGCTTGCATTTGTCCCTAACTATTGGGAACCCTCACGTTAACTTTAATCAAGTGGAAAAAAAGTTTGCGTTCATCCTCCAGCTTCACTGTTTATATTATGCTAGCATAGCTGTGTCGCTAGCGATCACGTAGCACATCACCAGCTAGCCAAACTTCAGTAACCCTACAAACGTCACTGTTGTTTAGTTTTCCGTCTTCATTTATGTCGGAAGTAATAGCAAAGCTGTATGTTTGAATTAGTTTCAGAAATCCCTCAGTCATCACATGGTATATTATATTTAGATGGAAAGCAGCGAGCTAACGCCCTGCTAACTTCTAACTCTCTTAAATTTCATAAATTAGGTTTTCATGGATGGCTGGATGTTAAACTTAATTGCTACACCTGGTAGAGCATTTTATTGCAGATGAAAGAATTTTTTTAACTCTCAGGGATGCATAATGACATCAGACTTAAAGACCAGATTGGTTATATGGCGGGAATGTGGGGAAAGGTTGTGTGAATGCTAAATCGGTTATTTTTCTTTTATGCTGTCATGCTTTAGCTATGAGTGTGTGATTTGTATTGCGTATATGTTGAATGAATAAATGGCAGTGAGAAATAAATGAACTGAGGTAGATAGGGTTGCCAACTCCCTGAAAAATAAATAAGGGACACCTCGTGGCCAGGGCCGGGCGACCCAGTTGTCTTCACCCTTCCCAGTGTGGTGAATTTTCTAGCTCTTTTTTTGTGTGTGAAATTATTTTTTTAACCCTTTGACTTGAATTTGATTTAAGTAGATGTGTATTCTTTGTGATATGAACACATGTGAAACAAATGATAATTTAGCCATTTATTTTTAGCTCAAAATGACAACATTAACACAGTAAAACAGGTCTCCTTCTTACAGTTTTTTACAGCCGCTAGGACACATGTCACAATACTTAGGTCACTTTTGCAAAACTCTTCACACAATCCTCCTAACTGACCGTCAGCTTGGCAAAGCAGTTCATTTCACATTCAAAATGCACTACAACTACCAAAACACTTCATTCAGGTCTCAAATAAACTCATTCTTCCAGAACACTAGCAAAGGTTGACAGCTGACAAACACACTTTGTCACCCACAAAACAATGACCTAAAAAACACTAACAACATGTAGCATTACACAGTGTTTTCTTGTGTGAAACAAGGACACATCTCTGTTTATAATTTCAATATATGTTACTGGAATGAATCAGACATCATGCAGAATTTGTTACAGTTTTTTCTGAATGCTTAAACCCTAACTGTGATTCCTGTAGCACAATCTCTAAAACTATTCAGACTTATAGCAAAACCACTCACTGAGTTTGCAAAACTAAAAGCACATAAACTGCTTTGCACTCAGTTTGCAATTTTGTAACACACACTTTGCAAAACGGTAGGCACAATTCACTGCACAACACTCAATTACCAAATTTCCAACACACTCCTAGCAAAAGTATACACATGTATGGCTATCATTAACACTAATTTGCCAACTGTCTGGCACACTTTCACATGTGAAAACTTTTTTAGATAATTAGTTCACTTTGCAATCAGCCTAAGCACTATAATACAGGTAAGCTGTGTGTGCGGAGTACAATGGAGGGAGCAGAAAGAGTGAGAAGTAGAGGAGGCCGAGGAAGAGGACGTGGAGGTGAAGAAGTAGGATGAAGAGGACGACAAGGACAAGGAGGAGCAAGAGGAAGACGAGGAGGGGGGAGAGGAAGATGAGGAGGGGGGAGAGGAAGGGTAGGAAGAGTAAGAAATAGAATTGCTGATGACATCAGAGCTACAATAGTGGACCATGTAATCAACCGTGGAATGACCCTGAGGGTAGCTGGCCAACGGGTCCAGCCTAACTCGAGCCGCTACACTGTAGCAAGTACCATAAGGACATCTTGAAATGAGAATCGGTTAGTACAGTCACTTCGCACAAAGATTTGTAGCACTGCCATATGCCAATGAGAAACACACCAATACCATTGATGTAAAAATACTGAAATTGTTACTTTACAGAATTGCTAGATGACCAGATGCTGGGGGCAGAGGAAGCATGTTCACTGCAGACCAAGTAACCCATATAGTCATTATGGCGATTGCAAATAATCCTATACTTGGAAATAAACACTTGTGTTTGTTTTGATGTGTTTCAAGTACACCAGTACTTGAAGTTTGGATCCCTCTATGCTTATGGATCTATGACAGAAGTATGAGCTCAAACTGACATAGCCTACCTTGTGCACAGAGAAAGCAAAAGCCAGATGTGTTTTGTATTCATACCATCAGTGTGCAGTTGGCGCATTGTGTGCTTAGTAGATGATGACTTGTGTGTACTGTTTGATACGGAAACACCATTTTTACGAAGGTGTGAAGAGTTAATCTAGCTGTGTTTGCTTTTGCAAGAGAACTACAATGTTTTGATGATTGGGTGACAGGTTTTCTTATTTGTGTGAAGAGTTTTGCAAAATTAGCCAATAGTTACAAAAAATGTGCTTAAGCAATCAGAAAAAACTGTAATATTTGTTTATGTATTTTTATTTTTTTGCACTAAGTAATCCCAAAATACAAGAATTTGTATACACACCATCCACTGATACACATACAATAGTAATGCTAATCTACTCGGTCTCCTCCATTTGGCCACAGGTTCTCATCCACATCACATCTTATGTCATCTAGGGCAATACACCTAGGAAAGCATCTTCTGGCATGCCAGAATTGAAGGAGTTGTAAAATTGAAGGAGTAACACCTGTGTAGATGTTCATCTACAATGAGAATGAGCTGTGGCTGGTTAAACTGCATTTTTAGATTTAAAATATGTTTCAATAAAATATTGCTGTTGCATTTTGCTGTCTTTTTAAGTTTTGCATTGTGTTATTGTTTTGGCCATAAGTTTAACAGTTTTGAAAACAGTATGTAAGCACATGCAAAATGTCCTGTCTGTACAAAGATTTTTGGCAGTTGTTGTGTCTGAGTGAGAAGATAATTCATGAAATTTGAGAGATGTAGTCATTGAATGCATTTTGTGCCAAAACAATGATAACTGGTCCTCAGTTTAGCCCACATAGACTTCTGTTGTGCTCACTGTGTGAGGAGTTTTGCAAACGTGACCTAAGTATTGAGAAATGTGTCCTAGCGTCTGTAAAAAACTGTAAACAGAAGCCTGTCATGCTTAACTTTTGAGAATATAAGTAAATCTTTCTTTAAAAGAACTCTGTCCTGCTTAACTTAAAATAATAGAAAACAATAGAAAGAAAAACATTCTTGTAACTGTGCACATTTAGTGCATTTAGTACAATTGGCTTCAGTTGAGGTATTATTTCAGCTTTTCTAATGCTAATCAGCTGCTCCTGTTTGTAAACCCGCTTGTTCCCATGATTACACATCTTAACTCATCATCATTATTCATCTATGTATTACTTTTATGTATTAGTCATCTATTTGTTGTAATCATCTATCCTTGCAGTTGTTTATTACACAAAATAAATTATATTATCACACTTCTGGCCACATAGCGCTGATATTCACTGCACATGCCCATATTAACTTTTTCCAGCCAGGTGTTTTCCTTTTCCCATTCTTCCCTTTCTCTGAGGGGAACAAACATTGCTGCTCTAACGCTGGGCTCACACTGTGCGGTTTTAGGCCCATTTTGAGACGATTTTTGAGTGATCGGACCGATTTTGGCCTTCATCGTGCATCGTGTAGTATACGTGGGGTAACGAGAAGTGATTAACACCTCACGACCAGCTCCCGATCATCAATCGCTCGTGAGGGTCTCACCACAGCCGCTCACACTGCTCGCGCGCAAACACGTAAACGTCGGTGAAAAAGATGGAGCAGCACGGCTGTGCAGCGTGTGATCTGGACACAAGCGATGGAGGCACAACTTGTAGAACTTTAAAAAGCTCATCCGAGCCTTTTCGATGTGGCATCACAAAATTATCACGACCACAACAACCGTGAAAATAGTTGGATTTACATTGCTGCTCAATCACAGCTGCCTGATGAGTGTTTTTCATTAGCAATTTAGCAAAGTTGATGGTGGTGGTGTGTGTGTCTGTGTGAGTGAAAGACAGAGAGGGAGAGAGCGACAGATTTTCTGTTATAACCTTCATGTTATGGAGGCACAGGGTGAGCACTCAGGTTGCATCAGAGCATCGGGCGGTATAGTGTGAGACCTGCATCGTGACCTACCAACTTCTAACCCCTGCGAGTCAATCGTGCAGTTTGAAAATCTCCCAGTGTATGTCCAGCTTTAGGTGTACTGACGTCCGAGACTTGCACCGCAGTGTCGGCGTTTGTTTCCCTGTTGGCCATGCTTCTTGTTGTGGTCATCTGTTGTCTTCCGGTATTTTCTCCGTAAGCGACCTTTCCTCGACCAATGAGATGAGCGGTAATCTGAATTGTCATACTCGAATTGTCATAAGTGTGCTGTCAGCTCATTGGTCACAAAGCAGGAGAGGGGCTGGGAATTATTTTTTCAAACAAAGTGTTAATTCCATTAAAAGTTATAGACTACTTTTGATTCTCACTGTATTACGGGACAAAGTGCGTCCCTTATTAGCTCAATACGGGACGTGTACTTTTGTTTCGAAATACGGGACGATTCCGTATTTTAAGGGACGGTTGGCAACCCTAGAGGTAGACCCTAACTTTGGTCTCCTCTCTATTAATCCACAGTTTTTCTCATAATAATTTCCCCTAGGTCTGGCGCTGGTAACAGATTGCTCCAGTAAGATGGGAAATGTTGTTTGTCTAACCAAAAAATTGAGCCGTATTTAAATTACTTACAGTATAATTTGTCTCTTTTTCTTTGTTTCCTGCTAACACCTCTTATGTTAGAGTGCCTACCTTTAAGTATTTGTAGTTAAATATAATAAGATTGTAGTTTAAAATAAAATACATTGACATTCCATTTAGTAACAGGGGGATGAAGCCCTTATACGCACACTATGATTACATTTGAAAATCAAGGTCCGAGTGTGGAAGAAGAGTGGAGAGGCACGATATCACCTGCCCACAGTGCCAAAACTACTACCGAATAGTTGGATAGCCATGTTATTACTGTGCTTGATTGGCCAGCCATCTCACCTGACCTGTACTCCACAGAGAATCAAAGGGGGTCAAGAGGAAGATGCGAAACCCCGACACCAAAATACAGATGAGCTGAGAGCCGGTACCAAAGCAACCTGTGTCTCAAAAACACCGGACCAGAGCCTCAAGCTGATTGTTGACACGCTGCACTGATGCAGTAACCTGAAGTAAACAGGGGTCAACTAAGTACTGAGTATTCTGAAGATGCACATTCGTGTATTGTAAATCCTTTCAATGCATTTTAGGAGATACTTAATAATGTGAGATGCTGGGTTTTCTCTGATTTTAATGAGCTACATATAAGCCATAATTATCAAAATCAAAACAAATAGTTCACTTTACGTGTAACAAATACAGAATGTATAACCTTTTTGAATTAAATCTGAAAACCATTACATTATGTCTTTGAGATGCAGTACTGGATTTACTTTCCAAAGGTTATGCTCTGTTTAGGAATCTAATCACATTTCCAGATATTCTCTACAAGGGAAGGGCGGAGCTGATAGGACACATTTTTTACAAAGGCTGGAAACAACTTTGACAAATGTCAGAAATTAAAACCATATTTCAACATAATTTATGCTTCAGGAAGTCTACAAATTAAATCCTCAGTTGACCTGAGCAAACATCTGTCAAATATAGTAAAAGAGCTGATACAGTGGGAACACCTTGCACAAGCAAAATGAAGTCATCACAGCCAGCCTGACTGTAGGCAACACTGGTGTTTGGTTGGGACCATGACAGCACTGCTTTGGTTGGTGAAATTGCATTGTGAAACCTTGAGGTGAGCATTTTCACCGCATTTACTTCTGAAATTATATGTAAAGAGCGAGGATTGGATGTGACTGAGAAAAACTGCACGCTCGTATGGTAGCGACTTATTCACCACAAGGCAGGCCCATCCTACAGAAGATCCTGCTTTATCCTCCACTTTTGCAATTTGAGACCTGGGAGCCGTGTCTGTGTTTGATGTACAACCCATGGTTGCAAATCATAATAGGAAGACAAGATCATATTAATTGTTTATTTGATAATTTTTAAGGATTCTTGGTGTTTTACTGAACATTTACGATCTAATCTTATTCCCCTCTTGCAAGCCTAAATTAGCAGTTTGTTTTTAATTGTTTAATTTTGATGAAAACACACATAATTTGCAGGTGTTTACTCGGGAAGTACGTGTACTGCATGCATAAGAAAAAAAATAGCTTTTCCGTTCTTTACTGGCCGGCACTACAAATGGGCTGTCTCACTCATAAACAGGCATATTAAATCTGTAGTCGGCAGCAGGCTGATCCAAATGGAAAATGTTTGGAATGAAAAATAATTTCACCAACCAATCATGACCGTCTCTTCCTCCCGCAAAGCTTTGATATATTGTACCGAGCATCTGACATATGAAAAAGGAATCACTCTGTGTTCTCTGAAGCTTTCTTCCTCTGCTTTATCACAAGTGCACTGGAAGATGCCAGACTAGATTGATAACTGCTCATAAAGGATGGAGCCCAAAACAGCCACATAACTTGTTCACCGAGGGAGCCCTGGGAGGACGCTATCTGATGAGTGAAAGAAAGGGGACAGGCTGAGCAACAGAGTGAGTGCAGATAGATCTGGGATGCTGCGGGGTTACTGATGTGCTGAGAAGAAAAAAAAACACAAACCCCCCAAAACAGGAGGAAGCCTGTTAGGACAAGCTTTAGTGCTCGTCTCCATCTCCTTTAAACTAATCAGTCATAACGACACTTTCAGCCAATTCACTCTGGCTCATAGGATGCTATCACATGTCTGGAAAAAAAAAGGCATAGCTACTGAAGCTAAAAATTAGTACATGAATAGAAAGCGAGCTCTGTGATTTGGATCTTGGGCTTTCTCTGTGGGAAAGGCGTCTCTCTTAATATAGAAAGACTCTTGATCTTAAACTGGTAATAATTAAGCAATTAATTCTCATGCTACTCAACTTTAATTCTGAAATGGATATTATATTAAATTCTGGGAGGGAAAATCATTTAATCGAAGGGAACTAGTTGGCTGTCAGGAAGGTGTGGGATCAATCACAGCTTTATAGGAACTGAACTAGAGACGGGAACATTGATCTTGCACCGTTGTGTGAATTAGACTGTAGAGCACAAAAAAAGGGCATCCATTATGTTCGCTTCCTTTCTAATGAGCAGTATCACCATCTGGATCTTCCACCTGTGACAGTATTGGCATCTGATCACTGTTTTATTAGCTGGGGAAAGCAAACTATTCCACTCAGGAAACTCAGTGAAACAGATTTTAAGTTATTGATTTTTTTCTTAATACGTAGGGGAGGTGGAACAATGGGAAAACATATATCATACTGACATATTATTTGCCTGTTTCCTGGGGATGTAAAGCGTTATGGAACCTGGTTTTATTCCCAGGGCTTTAGGTTGCTTTGCAGCTTTTGGATTTGTAGTTTTTCACTGTGTTTCCTGGATGCTCTCACTGCCTTCCTGGTGCTCTACATTCTTTTTATTGTTGATTTTTTCAGGATTCTGTGAGTCTCAGCTCCTGTTTATTTATTGTCACTTTTTTGAGCACTCATAGTTTTATAGTTTTTTTATTGTAGTATTTTTGAGTCTCTTGGTGTTGCTACTTTTCAGTTTCTCAGGGTTTGTGGTATCTTCTGTTCAGGTTTACACTGTGTTTGTAGTACATTTTACTTTGAAGGTTTCTTGTCCTGTGACCATCAAGGTGGTTCCCTGGTAACTTATGGTGTGTAACCTGCTCTGGAGCAGATTCGATTCTAGATTAGAGATCACCATGTATGAAATCATAACTGACCAATCAGTGCTCCAGAAAATCAATTCCTAGAAGATTTCTCAGAGTAGGAGGATCATAAATATACAAATAAATATAGATTCTTAGATGCCTCTTTATTCCTTGATTTTTCTCCCTCTGTTGACAGCAAACAATTTACAACATTTCTATTGCTTATTTCCTATTTAAGCATTAATATATGTTCCTGAAACAGGACACCTGCACTGTAAATGCAGACTTCATATCAAATTTGAATGTTTGATTTCTTTTTTAAAATGTTTCATCTTTACTCTCAAACCCCGAAAGAGCAAAAATTCAAACTTCTGTGAGTTACGTTCAGAGTTTGGGTTTAAAGCATCATGTTTTTATTTATCCTTTTATTTACAGCATGTTTTAAGTGTGTCATAGATTCTGTGCTGAGGGAATATATTTTATATGTGCATGGAGTTAAGCTGTACATTACTAAAACCACTGAATGAAGCACAAACTGCGCCTCATTCTGCTGCTAAGTTTGTGTTACACTGCTGGAACTGCAGCCACACCAAGAATACTTATCCGATCAATAAAGTTGATTTTATTTTGATCTACCGACAAAATAAAGCGATTTCCATCTCTCCTTTATTGGGCCATGGGCCTGTAACCTTTGCTGTTTAAAAGGATCACTTTGAAAGTTTCTGAGCTCTAATGTGCAGCCGTCACCTTACAAATAAACAACAGCCAAGAGAGTGCACTCACCAATAAAATAATTAACTGGAATTAAAGTGTTTATTTTACTGCTCCGTGGGAAAAATCAGCAGATTAATGATTTTCTGCAGCTTTAATCTCTTGTCCTTTTTGCAACAGTGCTTTTTAATGTTCTTTAGAGATTTTTCGCCACCATTTTATCATCATCTAATAATGTTGGTGATTGGAGTATGTGGCCCTCACAGGGATCATTTTCTGAGGACAGAGTCAAATGATGCACTAAATGCTCCTTGGTCAGATGAATATGCAGGAAAAACTCTGGGTTAAATTAGCGAGATGATAAGCAACTTCCTGTGAATGCTTAATCAGATTTACGACTGTTGGGGTAAATTAATCCAGATAACTGAAAGCTTCTCTGGGTAAGATGCACTCTCTTCATAGTACACAACGCTGTTGGTCTCTCCCTCATCAGCCCTCTGTGTATCTTCCCCTTAGTCTTTATCATAGTTTCTGTTGATGTCCTGTCATGCTACTCCCTCCTGTGTTTTTGCTTCTCTGTCTATTTAACTTTTTGGACTTTGTTACTTTTAGACTCTATCCCTTGTTGTTGTTGTGAATAAACCGCGCCTTTGGGTTCTCTCTACATTCAACCCTGACAGTAAAAGATCTGAAGCTGAGATCTGAATCGCAGTATGAATGTCAACAGTCTTGTGTTGTCTCCCAATGTTGCAATACTCCCCCCACCCACTGTGGGAAGAAAGGTTGCTCCTGTTTAAGATGGATTTCCTGAATCAAACGCCCTGCTGATGTTATCCCCGGTTTTCTCTAATCTCCACATCACCCTTACCAGATAAAATTGGTACTAATAAAATTGTGTATGAGCAAGACTGTGGGCTTGGAGGATCGTTAAACCCCTTCCATTTTATTGAACTCATGATCTGAACTACTAGTTACAAGTCTAATTCGAAGATACTTATTTTAAGTTCCTATTTGGAGTGAAAATAGACAAAAAAACAGAATGATTTAGGACTTAGCAGCCTTTTCATTGACAAGTCGCTGCCACAGGAGGATGTAGCGTCGCCAGTTTCTCGATAAGATCCATCACTGGCTTGTGAAGATGCAGAATTCAGGCTTCAAATTGGGACTAACCAATTGCTGACATCATCCCTTGTACATGGTTCTTCTGGACACCTGAAAAAGATGTCCTTAGCTCTTACGTTAGTCCTTCTGTTATAACACTCTGCTGTTGTCCTCATGAGATCTCTATGAACAGTAATCATTACATTTTTTACTGTAAACTTTGTTATTGTTTTGATCAGATTGAAAAAAGGTTCACTTGCACAACCAAAATGCTGATAATGCTGCCTTTTCCTTTATCAGCTGGCAAATGTGTTGTTTTTTTAAATTCATTTGGATCAGCAGTCAAACTACCTCCATGGGAATTAATCAAAACCTTCTCGGAGGAGACAAGAGTCAGTGAATCAGTCACTCTGGTCCTTCCAAGCACACAAGGACACACAAGGACATCTCCAATTCTTTCACTGGAGAGCAGTTCACTGTTCTGCATGCAGTGATAAACGTGAGACTGTGCTTTTGCTGTGAATGGAGGAATGACTGAGAGTCTTTTTTTTTTGGAGTTGCTTTCTTTATGTCGCTGCTTGTTAGCAGAATATGTTTGGAATGTTGATTTCATTATGTCCAAATAATGTTTTTCACATGAAACACATTATTTCTCCCTTTTACTCCTCTGTACTGTTGGCACTGTGGCTCATACCTTTTAGATTAGATACTTGCATTGTCTCCAGTCAAAGATACGAGGCTTTTCTCCGCACTTCTGCTGTGAAGCCGCATGAGATTTTTAAGATATTTCGCAACACCACTGACAGCTCTGGCACTGCCGGCGCAAGACTTTTTTGATTGCAATTCTTTTATCATTCAGTTGGTATTTTACACCATATTGCTACTGGACGTTATGTGATGCCTTTGAGTTCTTATCAAAACAGGACATGGTAATGTTTAATAACTGGCTCTTTTGTGATTTGGCTGCTAACAAGTCTCAGGGGCTCAAAGTGGCTGGAAGATTGTTGAAGAGCAGGCAGAAATCACCTCACTACAGGACAATGGAATTTGACAGAGGCCGCCTGTGACAGCTTTGATAACTCAAGGCTTGTGGTGATTGCCCAGGTGTGTCGAGGTAAGAAAGCAACTTGACTAGGAAGCAGTATTATTTCATTCTTGACTTTCATTTTGACCTTTTTTTTGTGCCAAAAGGCATACCTATTCTAATTAAAAATATCTCTCTCTTATTTATTTATTTATTTATTTATTTTACTCAATCTTTAGGTGCATGCCCTAGTAAAATAGTAATGGCTGTATTAATATAGCTTGCTAGTACAAAGAGTTGCTCCTTGTGATGAAATTCTAAGACAATTCTTAGAAGTATGAAGTTATTTAGCAATTTTCCCTTTCATATTAGACTAAATCAGAGATATTATAATAGAGAAATGAATCCTGAATTGAGAACTACAGAAGCAAGGATGATGGTAAAATATACCTCCTAGGGATAAAAGTGTTTTTTAAAAACTAATTTTGCAACAATGTCACAGTTTCCTTAATTATTATTTTTGGCCTTTTTCAGCATTATTTTGATAGAAACAGTGAAAAAAGGATAGGAAAGCAGGGGCAGACATGCAGCAAAGGGCCGCGGGTTAGATTTGAACGCGGGCCGGCCACTCTCAGCCATGTGGCATGCGGTCGCTAGCTCAAAGCACTGAGCTAAACCAGCAAGCCACACTTTCCTTATTTTATAAAAATTCAGTTTGATATTAATTTAGAGTTAGTTAAGTACATTTAGATAGCGCTTCAAAATAACTGGCCAAACAAACTCCCAGAGGCATTTCATTATGGCTGCCCAGTGGCATGACTTCCTTCTACAGGCCAAAGGTGAAAAACTCTGTTAAGGAATTTTAAGAGAATTTCGTGGATATTGCAGGAAAACAAAGAAATGGCAGAATCATTCTCTGATGCTGAATGACAGCGAGTTAATGAGACACAATGGATTAGCTCGTGCACAGATAATGTTTGCAGTTGATCCCATTAGACATGAGCCAGTGTAACATCACCAGAAATGAGATACAAGGTATCTGGCTACTGGAGAAACGCAGCGGTGCTGCAGCGATGACTTTCGTCTGTCAGAACCTTTCGTCTGCAGAGTGATCACATGATACTCTGACATGGCTCGTCTCATCAGGAAAGGTAACAAAAGCTAAGCCAAGTATCAAGTACCGAAAAGAT
The DNA here is from genome assembly GCF_965226115.1 of Aulonocara stuartgranti. NCBI lineage: Eukaryota > Metazoa > Chordata > Actinopteri > Cichliformes > Cichlidae > Aulonocara > Aulonocara stuartgranti. The sequence continues at coordinate 11,247,036 of NC_138949.1, forward strand.
CACATATGAGGAAGAACATCTATCTACAAATGAATATCCAGTCATTTTTAAAATATTTCCAATTTACTTCCAATTGATTGGACAGATGTGTTCATTACATCCATCCATCCATTCGCTTCCGCTTTTCAGGGTCGCGGGGGGCGCTGGAGCCTATCCCAGCTGTCATAGGGCGAGAGGCGGGGTACATCCTGGACAGGTCGCCAGTCTGTGGCGGGGAGAACATGCAAACTCCACACAGAAAGATGGTGGAATTGAACTCAGGACCTTCTTGCTGTGCGGCAACAGTGCTAACCACCGTGCCACCGTGCTGCCTGTTCATTACACATAATTAGTAATCATTATGTCATATGTGTGCCTGTGGTTTTGCTCTGGGTGCTCTGTTTCCCTCCCACAGTCCAAAAATGTGTACGCCAGGTTAACTGGTGACAGTGTCATGGACAGGAAACTGGTCCAGGATGTACCTTGCCTCTTGACTAATGGCAACTGTGACTAACCTAAGACATAAATGCAAATTATCTTATGTAATAGCCTTTTACACTGTGCGTCCTGTTGATTTAAACAGACGGCGGGTCTGGGCCCAGCGCTGGAAAATAGCTGCTGGGCAGGATAGCTGTGTCTGCATTGGCTTACTTCGCACCCCTTACCCACCCCTGTTGCTTGTGACGTGCTTCATGATGTTGTGATGTGAACATTTATGTGCTCTTTGTGCAGAGGGTTTTTTTTGTTTTCTGTTCTCATGCTGTCCTCCCATAGGAGCCCAGCATGAGTAGAGGTCTCTTCCCCACTCTTAGTGTGTTATAACAATGTCCTCCTCTGCAGCTAGCTGATCGACCAACAACAAGGCAAGCACGGGTACCCCACAGTCCAGTTGCAACACATATTTTTGACACTGTCCCTGAAGGGCAGTCCAAAGCTGTCAGGGGACTGCCAACAAACTACCATCGCTGGGCCGTAATTTCTCTTTGAGCAGGAAATATACACTGGCGTACTGCACAGCCTCGCTTTTATGGACATCTGAGTTGTTGTCCATAAAAGCAAGGCTGTGTTAACAAGCATTGCACTGTTCATGCATTAATTACACTGCAGTTTGTGGTGTCCTTTCAAGCAATAAAATAAGTTAAGTTGTGCTGCAGACAAAACTCTACAGCACTCCATGTGATTTCTTTTTCATTAACATCACTTGGGCTACAATCCAAAGTATTCTCAAACAACAGATGATTTCGAGGGATAAGCTCTTCACCTTTGATTTTTGTTGAGTAACTGTGTCTTTTTATGTAGTGTTAGATCCAGACTAGTCCATGAAATTTTAGGCTGCGTGGTGCCTGGAACAGCTGAGACTGATTCATGCAAGCATGTGGTCAGGAGCATGATCTGAGGAGCTTGATTTGATTTTACTTTGTTCAAACGGCATACTCCACTATTTAAAACAGAATCTTAGATCGTGATCATTTAATTGTGCAAAGCCAAATTCACGATTAAGACTAAAATTTGATTAAATGGGCAACCCTGTCACAGGCTCGTGAAAGCTGTTGGCTAACAATTAAGACTGTATATAAATGACAGATGTTAAGTAAAGTCAGTGTGTTAAACCTAATTATTTTTACTCTCCAGAGGCGGAGACTCTTCTGACTCTTCTTTTTCTGAGACTTCCCTTAGGAAGTGCTCAGGAACTTTTACTCGTGCACCATAGAGAGCATCCTGACGGGAAACATCTTAACCTGGTTCGGGAACAGCACCATGCAGGACAGACGAGCTCTACAGAGGGTTGTGCGGTCAGCTGAGCACACCATCCGCTCCGAGCTCCCTGACCTGCACTCAATCTACAGTAGGCGGTGCTGGACCAAGGCCAGGAAGATCGTGAAGGACCTCAGCCATCCCAACAACAGACTGTTCTCTCTGTTGAGGTCAGGAAAGCGATTCCGCTCCCTGAAGACCAACACAGAGAGACTGAGGAGGAGCTTCTTCCCGCAGGCGATACGGTCTCTCAATCACACCACCACACAGCACTGACCCACACATACAGTTCTTACACACACACTGGACATTCTGGACATTGTTTTCACTTCATCACTTAAATCACTTTAAGCATATTTGCACTGCACAAGACATAATGTGGATTGCACAACACTGGTCACTATATTCTTCATTTCCAGTTAATACTTGTACAGCTGCTGTTATTGTGTATATATATATTTATTTATATTTAGATTTCTTCATACATTCTTATATAGTTCTATACTGTGTATTGTGTATTTTGCTGTACAGTTATTTTATTTTCAACTTTAATTTATATATTTGATCTTATTCTTTCCCAGTTAAATTTACCCTTCATTCTAATTTGTGTTGTACAGTTATTTCATTTTTAACCTTAATTTTTTTTATATTTTATTCCTTCCTAGTTAAATTTACCCTTTTTAATTTTTCATATTTATTTCCTATCTTATTCATAGCCTTTTCCTTTTTTTTCTTTAGTTGTCTAAGCATTTCACTGCATATCGTACTGTGTATGACTGTGTACGTGACAAATTGAATTTGAATTTGAATTTGAAAGGAGCTCTTAGCTGCCTTGCCCTGTGACCTCAGTAAACACTTAATGGGATAACTTAATGGGCTCAATTGCAAATTGCAGGTAACAATGAATAAAACATGAAGTTCAGTTTGTAATGTTTATTTCTAAAACCAGCCAGCGATGTTCAGACCACAGACTACCATTGCCTCCACTCTCTTACTGACTGTGATGACATCTTTGATTCTGGGTGGGATGGGGCTCTCTTCTTGACAGATGTGTTCTCAGGTCAGATCAGGCATTAATTTGCAGGCTTCCACAAACAGATACATCCTATAAAGTTATAAATCATCTTAAAATACTCCTTTGATTACCGGCATCTTTCAAGGTTGTTTTTTAGCCTTTTGCAACGGTCTCCTTGTCCTCCCTTCGTACGACAGCTGAAAAATGTGATTAGTTTTCAAAATAAGGGCATAACATTTGGAAAGTGAGGAATGTCAGCATGCGGTGAAGTGATCCTAAAGTCATTGGTATTGATCAACAAGACTGTCAGCTCCCTTCTAGATTGATGGTGGTCATTCAGAACTTGGGAGCCAGTAAAAATTTTAGTTATTGCTCTTTAAAATGTGCCCATCTCCTCCCTGGGTCTGGAGCAGAGAAGGGAGGGAAAATTTTTTCTCATAGAATCGGTGTGACTGTGAGCTGTGGATGTGACAGACAGTGAGTGAGATGTGAGTGAATTATGAAAGGAAAGACTGGGGGTTTTAAGCGGGCCTTGACACCCTGCTCCCTCGAGGGACATTGTGACCTGGTGTGTCAGGAGGCTGGAGTGGGCGGCGTAATCACCCAGACTTTTTTTCATCCCCCGGTTTGTTCTGCCTTTTGTTAAATGATGGATGATAGATTGCAAAATAGATTCAGGTGTCCTTTTGAGGGTGATGTATTCAGTTATTTTATGAGTTGATCTATACCTGTAATCTTTTATTCTGTCTCATTTACATCTAGTACTTGCCTACCTAGCATACAGTGATAATTATAGCCTTTAGTGCTGGGTGTCATTTTATAAGAAACTGTGTGTGTGTGTGTGTGTGTGTGTGTGTGTGTGTGTGAGTGAGATGGGGGAGGGAGGGGGGATCACACCCCCATGTCATAACCACCAGCAGGACTTCACTGACAAGGGCAGCAGCCTGTAATTTAATCTGATGGCTCCCCCCTCCTTCCACACAGCTCTGAAGGTCATCCTCCTCACTGATAAGAAAGCTGAAAGAAAAGCATTTTCGCAAGTGATAATCAACTGCTTATTCCTTCAAATGCCATGTCTGAGAAGTGGCTTGCACAATTTCACCGTGATACAAGCTGTCAGGTGGTTCTGTGTTGCTCGAGGGGGGATTTGCTGCTGTAAGGTTTCATTCAGAGGGTGTTGGGCTGACGAGCAGAATTGATTGAGGTGGTTTCGGTTTAAAAGAGCAGCAAAGTGAGACATAAAAGCTGACGAACAATAGCCGAGGAAAGGAGCTGGCGTTTTATGAAAAAGACAAATTGGTAGAAATATATCTCCAGTATTTATGCTGAGGCATTTAAGGCAACAGTCTATTGGTCAGTTCTGATCCGATGTCACATTTATCATCGCGCTAACAGTATGCCTTTTTGACAAGTTATGAGCTTCAGTCCCATCTAAATATCTATTTATATGTTGCCTGTCTGGAGGAATAACTGTGTATTTGCAGTCTCCTCTGAAGCCGTGCAGTGCCATTCTTTTTTTCTGGACCAAGCTTTTAGTGGGGAGAGCAGAAGACAGGGAGTACAACCGTGCGAATTCAGTTTGGGATCGATTGCATTAAAAACGCAAAGCAGCAGAGCGGCTTCAAAGAGAAAAAGCAGACCGCCTATATTTAGACGATGGGTGAAAAAGAGTTGCAAGAAGAAGTTAACAGGATTCTGTGGATACAGAGAAAACATACAAGTTATTCTAAGTGGGTCCAAGTGGTTGGATTACTTTGACTTCACATTAGTCATCCAAGTTTCACAAATATTTTCTTTAAGTTTCTTTAAGCTACGTACAGACATGTGTTCACTTTACTCTGCTGCACTTTTACACGACTACTTCTGGAAACTTTTGTGACGGATGCTGGCACGGACTGAAAGCCCAGTTCATGGTCACCTAGCTGATGTTGCTATGGTGACATTGCCTCTGATGGGAGGAGGAAGAATTCAGCAAGTCATTTGTCAACGCTTTCCAAAATGAGCCACAGTGTTTCAAAAATGGCTCATTAGCATTTTCTGATCTGCTACCCCAATTATACTGGAGGGATCTGTTGAAAAATTAGGCAGCTAAAACTTTTTCAGCAGACAGTGTTGAAAATGTAAAATCTTGACATTACGAAACCAGAAACAAGGCTTCAGATCTTCTTTTGCATGAAATGGTGATATTATCAGCAGTAATCCTGTAGCATAATCTTTGTAATGCCTTTGCACTGCTGCAGAAACAGTCCTTTCATTTTCCCACACCTGAAAGTCTAAAACGGTGGCCACTACTTTGAAATGAAAATGAGTTGCACTTTGCACAAGCTTAAAGAGTTTTTGAACTTCAGCTTTTGATTGTTGTTTAGCCCACTGAGCATGCATTAGTGTTTCTAATGTGCGTTTTTAGGTATGCTCACACATTTGGCTCAGCCCAAAGATTCTAATCTATTTCTGGCAAACATCTTTCGTCTCTTCCTGCCCAGGGAACCTATGGATGCGAGTAGCATCAGACAGCGGCACTCTTTGAAGTATTTTGCTTTCATTTTTCTTCCAAAGATCAAGCTTGGCAGGTGAGAATTGCACAGGTTCTACCTTAGCTCCTAAACATCATTGTCGAAAGTGGAGTTACAAAGGAAGTAAAAAGAAACTCTACACTTCTTTGGACAACTTGTATTTGAATGAATTTTTTTACGTCGCATTGTGGAATTTGACCAGAGTACTCAGTAGTGGTTTACACATTTCCTTGGTGAGCTGGTTCATTTACACTCCTTAGACATAAATCTGCTGGGAGAGGGGAAGGATATCCGGCATAACACCCCCCCCAAATCAAACATATGGTGCGACCTGCTGGAGTGACTCCTGGTGACAAGCGACGAGTAATAGTAAAATGCTAATGCTAGCAGCAGGAAGTAGCCTCACCGTTCATAAGGGGTTACTGTCATGGTCCTGGCCCAGCGTTTTTAGTTCCTTGTGATGTTTGTAATATTGTACTTGTGTGAGTTATTTTATGGTTTCTAGTCTCAATCCCTTGCCCTTCATGTTTCTCTGTGTCCCCTCTGTTCTGTGTAAGTCTGTGTCTGCATGTTTGATTTCCCCTCTGTGTCTTTCGGTTCTTAGAGTCCTCTGCCTTATGGTTTATGTCTCTGTGTTTCTTAGTTGCTGTCTCCATTGTGTCAAGTTCGCGTCTCTGTGTGATCCTTCCTGTTTTACTTTGAAGTTCCGTGTCTTATGTGAATGTGTCCTGCTTTGCTTGTCTCGTCAGTCCTGATTTCTCCCAGCTGTGCCCTCCTTCTGTGTCTCATTCCCTCGTTATCCCTCTGTGTATTTAAGCCCTGTATTTCTCTTTGTCAGTGTCGTAGTCTCCCTCATGCTGTGTGTGAGTCTCCCTGTGGTTCCTGGTATACTTTATGTTTAGCTTTCCCAGTTTAGTTTAGTACTGTTTTTGTGTTTCACCTTTTGCCAGCATTAAAGCTGTGTTTTTGAGTTTACGTTTTGTCTCCGTGAGTTTGCGTTTGGGTCCTCTCCTGCCTGCCACACAGCCGAAACATGACAGTTACTTGTTGCAGGACTGCAAATGACTACTGGGAAAACTGGCAGCACAGCTGAGAGGTATTATTATATTCAGCTTCCTTTATAGAGAGTTCTCTTATGAAGTCAGACATACATTGCTTATCAGTTGTCCGTAATATTGGGAATGATAAAAACTCATCATTAGTGAAATTTGTATATTGCCAGACTGGATGGGGGGTGGTTGCTAATAGATAGCCATCGTCAGCTGTAGTCTACATGGATGATAGTAGTTGCTACTACTCTGCTATTACTTGCTAACTGCTAGTTAAGTAATAGTAAAACTGAACGAAGAATATTCGTCTTTAAAGTAAAAGTTGTGCGTCAGCAGTGAAACCAACATGTTCCAAAAGGAAAAACTTTTACTTTGAAAGTGAACAGTCTCCATTTGTAGTTTGAGTTTTTACAATTTCACTACTGCTCCGAGCGTAGTTGATGAGTGTTTGTAGATGAGGTGTTAGGTTCCATGCAAACTATGGGTGGCCAGTCGTGAGTCCAAGGGATTTTTTTTGGAACCAGTTGAAATAAACATTTAACCCCTTACAATATGGTGGTTGCTAGATGGCCATTGACTGGTCTCTAGGCCTATGTGACTGTCTTGTTATACTCACTGCCATAATCACTTGACCTTAAACTGTCACCATGAATATCCCATGTCCAAGATGGTGGACAAGTTTACATCCTGTGGTTAGTGCTTAATGACACACTGATTAGCACTTGTATGCGCAGTCATTAAGATTCTCAGGGGGCTTCTACTTACAGTTTAAAAGGCGGGAAAAAGTTCATCACTCTTAATTCTGTGCTTATGTTGCAACTACCTCAGCCTACTGGAAGAAATCCAACTTGGCTGTCGCTGACATTTTTGCACTAAATAATCTTTATGCTCACTTTGTTCCTGCTGTAATAAGATGCACAGTATGATGGCTAGAGTATGTGCCCCGAAATCAGTCTACATTGAGTTGATGCAGATTGGTAAGACGTTTCAGTCACTTGCATTACTGAAGATGATTTTTCCTCCTTAATAAGTAAATAAAAGCAGCAAGACGTGAAGTAAAATTACAGTTTAAAAATAGGCATAATGGTGAAACTGAATCAAAAAATAGAAAGTAAGTAAATGTTCTTATCCACATTGAAAATGCTGCTCTCAGTGGACCCTGACTAATACTTTACTGTTGGTTGGGAACAAAAATTGCTTTCAAATGACATGACAATCCTGGAAGTCATTTACCTGCACAAATAGAAGGTGGAGGGATACATTTGCAAATGAACTGCATACATTTTGTATATGACACATCCAGCCTGTCATGAAAATGGTGAAGTAGTTTCCACTGTCCAAAAAAGAAAGCAGCTTTTCTGTCAGCTTATAAATTACAAAAATCGTCAAGAAGTTATATCTGCAGTGATGTGACATGTCATTGCTTATATGAAAATATGAAAACTGATGTAATGGGTGGCCAAACAATGACGCCTCTTCAAATTCCACTAAGATACTTTAAGGAGCTACAGCAGAAACAACAAATCCTCTTTTTGGCTAAAGTAACTGTGTTGGCTCGCCATCAAGTGTTGTAGCAAGTAAGAGCTTAGCAATGAAATACACAGACACACAGACACACACGCATACACACACACACCACAGGCACCTAATACAGCTAAAAATGCTGCACCTTGGTCTCCAGTCTCTTCTAACACTAGCTGCAATCTTCTCTAAGACTTTCAGCAAGATGGCCTCAGACCGCGTATTACTAGTAGCGATCCACGTTGGGCGCTATGTTCCATGGCTCAACTGTTGTCTCATTTCTGATTATTTCTTACAAATTGTATCTCCATCGGTCAAGAACAAAGCAGCAACCGTGCCTTTAAAGATATATTTCAGATTCATATCAGTGTGTGTCTTACCAAGCTGGTGGGCTCCAGTGATGATGTGTGGCAAGTTGTAAAAGTCTAAACTTTCTTAGGATGTCGTGTATAGCTGAGCAGACTTTTACAAAGGCTTTTCAGACTTCGACATTCTCCCAGAACTTTGACATAAAGGAGCCTGGGCTGAGTCGTGTCGTCTCTGAGAACTGCATCTCAAAGCAGTTTTGTGGAGGCCACTACCCCGCATATACCAAACCAAATCAAGCCTGTCAAATTGGAGCTGCTGGATTCCCAGTCAGCGCAAAGGCTCAGTGTGTCGGCTTCACCTCCCTGCCTTTACGCAGCGCAGCCAGCTTCCCATGTGCTCTAAGCGGTGTCATTACAACAGGGTCAATATAGCGAAAACCCTGTATGCTGCTATGTGGAGCCACCTGGGGCATACTGATCAGTAACCGTGCTGAAAAGCACAGCTGTAAATTAAAGTGGGTTTATACGGTAGACAGAGGGGGCTGGGTGTTTACTAGGTTGAAATAGCCTACAATGGATACTTTTGTCTTGCAGATATTGAGTCGCTGTTAGGAAAGGCAAGCCCTTGTGAATGTTCATTTCACGACTCGTGTGTACAGCCTGTCAATGATAATGATCGTTCCTCCCCGGACAGCGTGTGAAACTGTAATTGTCGGCTAAACTTATGTCAAGGTCACAAAGAATCACTGTCAGGAGAAACACTGACGGCACTGATTGAAATTATTGATTCAAGACAGATGAAAAAAGGAGCGAATGCAGTGCACAGGCGGCTCTGTACTCTGTTTAATCTGTTCCACATTGTTCAAGGGACACACCAGCGATGCAGACGCTTTACCGATCTTGTGCAAAATACAGGAACATCTCTCACTAACGTGCAATCCATACAAACGCCAAAGCAGTATTAATAACAACATTTAAATCAGAATGATCACCTTTCTGATGTTATAAAAAGCTAAAAATGTGTAGGCTTTGTAAAAGTAGAATATATGTCCCAGCTGGTGTGATATTAAAGGTGTGATATTAATGATATCAGCGGGGGTTCTTGTTGATTTAAATACAGAGCCCTAATTAATTTAATCACTAGCAGCATTTAACTACAACTTGTTGTCAAAATATGTGTTATGAATATTGCATAAAATCACACTGGGGTTCTTAATGAAGTTCTTGCTATTTACCTTAGTTAAAAATGTAGTAGCAAAATAATAATAATGGATTGGATTTATATAGCACTTTTTCAAGGCACCCAAAGCGCTTTACAATGCCACTATTCATTCACTCTCACATTCACACACTGGTGGAGGCAGCTACGGTTGTAGCCACAGCTGCCCTGGGGCAGACTGACAGAAGCCAGGCTGCCATATCGTGCCATCGGCCCCTCTGGCCAACACCAGTAGGCGGTAGGGTAAAGTGTCTTGCCCAAGGACACAACGACCAGGACAGAGAGCCCAGGGATCGAGCCGGCGACCTTCCGGTTACAGATACGCTTCCCAACCCCCTGAGCCACGGTCGCCCCCGTAATAATCTAATAGCAAAGAAAAGTAGGCTAATTAAACAGAAAAAAGGATTTTCTTTTGACCTAAAACTGTACTACATTTTAAGGTTTTTTAAATATTTATGGGGCAGCACGGTGGTTAGCACTGTTGCCGCACAGCAAGAAGGTCCTGAGTTCAATTCCACCATCAGGCCAGGGTCTTTCTGTGTGGAGTTTGCGTGGGTTCTCTCCGGGTACTCCGGCTTCCTCCCACCATCCAAAGACATGCAGCTTGTGGGGATAGGTTAATTGGATAATCCAAATTGCCACTAGGTGTGAATGTGCGAATGAATGTGAGTGTGAATGGTTGTCTGTCCCTATGTGTTAGCCCTGCGACAGACTGGCGACCTGTCCAGGGTGTCCCCCGCCTTTCGCCCTATGACAGCTGGGATAGGCTCCAGCGCCCCCGAAAAGGATAAGCGAACGGATGGATGGATAAATATTTATCTCTTGAACTTTGATATGCAAAATCAACTTCATTAAATATGTAGATATTAATTTATATTAACAGCCATTAAATTTGATCTTTGATATTTGCAGTTTTACAGCCTTTCTCAATTTTATGCCTTCAAGTTCACTCATCTCTTTTTCTGCTCAGCAAGCTACACCACGCTTGTCCCTCCAGGGCCAAACTCAGCACTTTCTGGTGCTTTTTTAGTCCAAATTGCACTGCATATAAATAATGAAAGCTTCTGTTTGCAGGCTGTTACTTTTGGGTCAAGTGTATGACATTTTTTCTTACTAGATTTGTGGGGTTGGCTACAACTAAAACTCAACTGGTTGCTGACCATTAGTTGAGGGATTGGTCTCTAGTGTACTCAGGAGCGAAGTGTGGAGACTTCAAAAGAAAATACAAAAACAAAAGATACAGGATGAAAAAGACCTGGAAGAACAGAAAACACAGAGGATCCTTGCACCTGCCCAAACCCCAAAAGACTGTACAGCATAAATCTTTAATGATTAAAAAAAAAACAAGAATTGGGTCCACACTGAATGTATTTGAGATTTTCTCAAATCCAAACAGGGTCAAATTTATACATAAAGGCTCAAAAATACACCCTGTTAGATATTTTAGTATTATGGGAGCATGTACTGGGTACTTTTTTTGATGATATTAGACAAGAATCAACAAGGCTCTTTATGTTAACCATTTTCTCTTGCATTGTCAACTGAAAGTAGATACTAAGGTTGGAAGGAAAACATCAACAAATCACTCTTTTACTTATCACTCCCTTGCAGAAGATGTTTATGTGAAGACCATCTGGGTGGTGTCAGAACTCATGGATGTAGGAGACCTCTGTATAAGATTTATAGGCCTTGTGAATGCATCTTTATTGCCCTTGCTGAACAAAGGATTCCAACTGTCGAAGGACACCACCCCACCCAGTGGGCAGGGTCTGAACTGAAACTTGTTGTCTGCCTATAAAAACTGCTGCACAAAGAATAAACTTTGAGTTAGTTTGGGATGACAATTTAGAACAGTCTCCGCGTCTTTTTGTTCTTCCAAACTGCTCCCGGTACTCCGGCCGGTGCCGTAATTAACCGTTGATCATACTTGAGAATATTTTAATTGTTATAGGTTAAAGGATGAACTCTGATGATGAAAGCCCACGCCTCAGAGAAACCCGGAATGGAGTTTCTTACACACCCCCACTAATTTTTGGTTGTATTTGTATATGCAGACCTTGTCCCTGATTAGGATTTTAGGTGTTTTCCAATTAGAAAACATGGACTACAACTCTACTGAAGACTCAATTTTATAGCCCCACAGTTAGAAAGAAGCAATGTTACTATTACTACTACTACTAATAATAATGATAAAAAAGCAATTGCAATAAATAAATAGAAAGATTTATGGACAACCATTCATACTGATCTTGAATAAAAATTTTAAGATCGGTTAACTTCTGGTTAACTGAAATTAAGTTAATTTCTGGTGACAATGTGTACCAAATCTGTGGGCCTTGCAAAAGAAGACTGAGCAAATGTTAGTTTGTTTTTTTATATTTTGGTAACCTACAATCACTACTGTTAAACATCCCTCAGCAAGTTGCACCTCAACCAGATGTTAGCCATCAACAAGCTTCTGTCTTCTTGACAGAATTGGTAGAGATCTTTAAAACCTGTTGGTGTCCTAGCACAGGCCCAGCTTCTAAGTGTATTCCACAAATTTTCAATAGTCTGTTTTCATGTGTGTTTGGGATCACTGTCTTGTCGGAACTAGTGATGGGTCGGTCGGGAACGAAATGGTTCTTAGAGCCGGATCTTTGACGTGAACGACGCGAGCCGGCTCCTTATCGCGAGCCGTGTTTTGTTTTTTTCTTCTTTCTTTCACCCTCTCTCTCGCACTTTTTTTCTGCTTCACTCAGCATGCGAGCCTTGTGCTTTACGCTGGGAAGAGGGGGGAGGGGTGGTAGTTACACTCAGTAGCACAGGAACAGAGCAGTTTTCGTTTTGTCGCCAGCTCCGGCGCTCGACCCTGGAAAGACGGGTGACGTTTGTGGAAAAAGTGCTGGGACGCTCGGCTGTCACACGGCATGACCCTCTCCTTTCCGAGTCTGGAGCCCCGGCTTCGTCTGAGCCCGAAGACGAGGATTTTCCGGTCGATGTCCCCGCAATTAGCTGGGCTGACCACATGGAATATGTTGACGGGTTAGCCGATGACGAGCCGGAACCATGCAGGAGCGCTGACGGGCTTCAGCCTGGGTTGAAGCCCGCCAGCGCTCCCCAGGACGATGATGACGTGCTGGACATCGGCCTGGACATCCATGGTTTGTCGGAGGATGAGCAGGAGAGCTCATTGTCGGCCCAATGAACAGTTCAGAGTTCTTTAGACTGTCCCGTTGTTCTGAGTATTGGTCAATCTAGTGATTGCTTTCAAACAAATCCTTTTCAAGTCTGGCAAATAGAAACTGCTAGTTGCAGTAAATCATGATGACCATTGAGAAAAATTAACTGACCAAGACCATGTCAAGTTAAATGACATTGTATCACCTACTTAATGTGCTTCATTTTTTTCTTTCAAAAGTCATTAAAGGAGTATGCAGTACAATTGTACACGTCTTGACTTTTGTACCTCAGCTGTTGTGGCATGGCTGAGTTGAAGACGCAAGCATGTGATCATATTGACTTTTACCACCATTTCAATTATACAACCATACAGAGGTCAGAGATCTACAGATTATGGAAGAAATTCAGTAACAGTTTGGTTACGGAGACAGAAAACTTAAAAAAAGAGAAACCTCAGCAAGTTTTAGTTTCAACTTTTAAGTCGTTCTCCTCCCATACCAACACTGATTCTCTTAGTGGCAGCACCTATCATTCAGGACAGCCTGAATGATAGGCATCAGAATAAAGAGTGGCAGGGTTGCGATGACGTGCACAGCACAACCAAAGCAGTGAGAAGCTCAGCTCAGTCCTCAGCTCAGTCAGATGGAGGAAAGCTCCTCATCCTCTGCATCAAAAGGAACTGGCTACGGTTGTTTGGGGATCTGACTAGGATGCCTGAACAATTTAAGACGAGAGAGTTAATAAAGTAATAGTTAAAGTGTTGCTCCTCTTATATTGTATATAGTCATAATTTGCCACATTTACTGAAATGATTTATATGTAAGAGCATGATGACAGAATTAGGTGGAGCTAAAACTGGGTCCATTGAGTCCTTTCACTTCATGGTAGCTGTGTGCATTTGAAATCTTGTGCACAGAAATTTGACCTCATGGGACATCATCAACTACATATAAATAACATGAAATCATCAGAATGTTTGCATCGTTTAAGCCAATGAAGAGCAGAGATCTTTATGGACTTTAATCAATCGGAACACAAATGAACAAATGGCTAGATTCTGTAATATATCAAATACCTTTGAATGATTAAACACTTGCTTGGCTGAGCTAAATAGGTTTTAAAAAGGGAGAGATGATACATGCATCTTTATACAAGCCAATGAAAAAAAATTCTCATTCATTCTACTTTTTTTAACCGCTAGCTGGCTATGGGAGGGCAATGTTTTCTTCACAGCTAATACGCTCCTGTAGGTGCCACTGGATGTTGGACTCTATCCATGTTCTTCTGTGCTTTACGGCATCATGTATGGGCTGAACTTTGTTGTTTGCTCAGATTGAATCTAAATTGCTCAACTTGAATAAAAGCTTCTAAAACTGAATTTGAACTTGCCTAATTTGAAATCCAATGTATTGATTTGAAAATTATCATCACTAAATTGAAACAGAATTTTATATTTTGAAAATGAATTAATTTAATTTCAAATTGTATTCCAGCCTTCTTTAAATTCAGCTCTTGAATGCTTTCAGTTTTACTGCTTACCATTCAATTTCAGTTCTACAATTCAATTTCAGTAAATTCAGTTTTATGGGTCATACATCCGGGTCTTTCGTGAAAGCCGCAGAGTCATTGAGTGCCAGGTAAATAGAGCTACGTTGTACCTGCGGACCCACTGCTACTGAGCGGACCGACAGCATCTTAAGCTGCAATGGGGCACAGATCAAGTATTCAGAAGTCATTCGTCATGCCAAATGACCAGTGGATAAACTCTCAGGTTGCTAATAAATGTATTACCTGTATAAGGAAAAAGCATCATGTAAAAAATCAATAGCTTAGCAGTAACTGTTATGCTTATTGTAGCTATTAGCTAAAAACGCTAATTTTGCTTAGTTTTCTCTGGGTTGAGATTTGACAAACAAATATGATCGACTGGTTCCAGTAGAATTCCACAGTTGTTATCGTGTACCCTCTCAGAGCCCTGTATGCTTGCAGAGACCCCTAAGGTAGGGAAATGTGCAAAAGAATATCCAAACCGTTTTATTTTAGGTTTATTTATGTCTTGCACAGCATCATCTTTAGCTAACTTTCAGATTTCAGATTCAATTTGAGCAATTCAAATTCGAATTGAACTTATTCAAATTCAGTTTCTTGCACAAAGTTCTGCCAATAAACTTATGCCAATAAACCATAAACAATGAAGGAATCTCAGTTCCAAACGAGCAACAGAATAAACTCAAAGTGCTGGATCACAGACCCAGCCCCTGACATATTGGTAACTCATTGAAGTGCTATTGGGTATTCATAACCAGCCACTTTGCGCATACAGTGAGTGAAAGCATTGGGTGAACTGCATCAGGCTAAATTAAATCGATAGAACTGAGTGGACTCGTACTGATCAGAGAGTTACAACAACTAAAAGAAACATAGATTAATCTGAAAGGAACTAATATAGGTTAACTGTTAGCTGATACAAATCAGGATCTAAAACCAAACCTGTGAAGGGAGGGAATCATATTATTATCTTTTGTTTGTTTTTCTGTTTGACTTCTTCTTTTATTTAATTCCTTCTGGGATTTGGATCCAACAACTTAAGTATGTATATTATGCACGCACAGAACACACATGCAGCTATTACCCATTTCTTGTTTCTTCTACTTGAGATGAATTATCGTTGAATGAAAGCATTGATCAGACACATGTAAAATGTGGCCAGTTGTGTTTTATTGAGCTTTATTTTGAGCACCATGCATTTTTCCTCCATGTCTTCAAGCTTGAAGTCCATTTCTTGCTGTTTTATGCCCTGTTGCTTCTTCTCTTGAAGCAACTGTTGATTTTTGTGCAGTATTTTATTGTGCTTTACCTGCAGCGCTCTGTATTTTTCCTCCATGCCTTGGAGTTTCCACTGCATGTCTCTCTGCTCTATGTCCTGCTGTTCTTTTTCTTGAAGGATTTTACTTTTTTTTCCAGAGCTTCAGTTTTCCTTGGACCTCCTGATTCTTTTTGTCTTGGAGAGCCCATTGTTTCTCCTTTCCTTCTTTTTCTTGAAGCTGGTAGGACAGTTTTTTAAATTCCGCACTCTTTCTCTTATTTTCTTGCGTCAGGAACAAAATCTTCTCTCTGTTCATGAGATTTTCATTCTGTAATTCTTCCAAGCGCTTCTCCTCTAGTGCTATTTGTTTACCTCAAGGAAGAGAGCTGAGGTAAGGGTCTAGGGGTTCATCCCAGGGAAGAGAGCTGGGGTCAGCTTCTCGTCTTTCTTGATCGTTTCTCTGAGACACGTTGGAGTCTGTATACAGTGACTACGAAAAGGATCCAAATGTTTTAAAATGTTTTTCTAGCGAACACTTGAATGCTGCGACATAAGTGCTGCTAACACAGATGCTGCGAATAACAGACTAAAAGTTGTTTGCTTCTCACTTCCCTTTATGCAAAAACTTCAAACGGATCAAAGCCTTGTTGGTAATAGTGTGACATCAACATTCCACAAGCCAATGAGGTAGTTAGATGATTTTGCTTTGACAAATTATCAGTAGTTTCAATCCCTGTTTTGTAAAAAAATGTGTTATTATTGTGTGTATGTGTGTGTGCGTGTGTGTGTGTGTGTGTGTGTGTGTGTGTGTGTGCGTGTGTGTATGCGTGTGTGTGTGTGTGTGTGTGTGTGCGTGTGTGTGTGCGTGTGTGTGTGAGTGTGTGTGTGATTAATAGAACACTGTTACCCAGGGAAGTAACAAAGTACATATACTTCATTTCTGTGCTAAAGTAGAATTTTCAGGTATCTGTACTTTACTTAAGTAGTCATTTTTCTGACAACTTTGTACTTTTACTCCTTACATTTTCAAAATTGGCTTGTTACTTTTTTAAGGCATTTGACGGAAGTTATTATTTCATCACTGTGGGCCATTAAACATCAAACCAATTTGAGCCTAAACAGCAACACAGGAAAGGATGTCCTGTTCACCTATTAATCACCACAAAAATAGATGAAAGAGCCAAAACAGTATGGCATAGTCAGGGGTTAAAGTGGTCCAGTGTTTTTCTTTCTTTGTTTTGCACAACATTGGAATGACTGCAGGTCGTGGATGCAGTACTTCAGCATCTAGCTAGCCCTACACAAGATGAGCAAGCATAAAGTGAGTAATATTTTTTAAGTGGTAAGTAATTTTAAATGCAACATTGTGTGGTCAGTTCTTAAGAGTAGTATTAGTTTTGTATTCTTGTTTTTGTTTAGTTGAAAGGATTTTTGGTTGAAGTCTTCTAGTTTTTCTCATAGTGGTTTTGATGGTTTGTTTTCTGTGTATTCTCTGTGTGTCTCCCCAGTCATGTCTCTGTTTCTCCCTTTGCGTTCGTCATGTCTATATGTCTCAGTCTCAATGTTAGTTTCCTGTTTTATTTTGATAGTCTCTTGTCCTGCTTGTGTTATGTTTGGCTTTTCTTCCCCTATCATTTGTCTGACACAGGCTGTGTCTCAATTCAGGGGCTGCATCCTTCGTAGGACTCGGCCTTCGCGGTCTACGTGGGTCGGGTCCTCCGAAGACCTAGAAGGCTGGAAGTGCGAGGCTGTGAACTGGGACGGTCTAGCCTTCACATTTGCATCACCTTCTGTCTCAGTGGAGTTTAATAAAGTCAGCCGGCAGCTCTTTGCTATCTAAAATATAACAGGACATTGGAGTAAATTCTCTACGATTTCACACTTCTGTTTAATCAGTTTTCTGTTTGACGTTCATTCAGCTGTGTGAAAACTATAACTTTAATCTCAGCCAAACCATAAAACACTCAGGAACACCTAAAACATATTGCTGTGTTACATCACACACTGCATGGACACTGTCACCACGGAAAAGCGGGTCCGGGTCTACCCCAATCGTAAACCCAAGATGACAAGTAAGGTTCAGGCACTGTTAAAGGCATGTAACTCTGCAGGAGTATCTACAGCAGAGCAAGTGCAGACCTTAAAAAAGGCATCAGAGCAGCAAAACTGGACTATTCAAATAAGCTTTCAGATCACCTCTCTGATAACAACTCCAGAAAGGTATGGGAGGGCCTGAAACACATTACCAATTACAAAGGCAACGGGACAAATACAGATAATATGGACATCTCATTAGCAGAAGAACTTAACCACTTCTTTGCCCGCTTCGAGAGAATTGCAAACACCCCCACCATCCACACCGCCCTGCCCAAAATCCCTGGTAGCCCTTCGGGCAGGCACTCTTCAGTTTTTGTTAGCCCAAAATAAATTTAAGTAGCCCAAATAAAAAAGAGAACAATTTTTTGATTGATGTTTCGTTTCCTTTACAATATTATACATTAAAGTATAATATTGTAAAGGAAACAAAACATCAATCAAAAAATTGTTAAAACACAAATTACAACAATTACAATCATCAACTCAAATACTTGGTTCTATCCATCCATCCATCCATTCGCTTATCCTTTTCAGGGTCGCGGGGGGCGCTGGAGCCTATCCCAGCTGTCATAGGGCGAGAGGCGGGGTACACCCTGGACAGGTCGCCAGTCTGTCGCAGGGCCAACACACAGGGACAGACAACCATTCACACTCACACCTAATGGCAATTTGGATTTTCCAATTAACCTATCCCCACAAGCTGCATGTCTTTGGACGGTGGGAGGAAGCCGGAGTACCCGGAGGGAACCCACGCAAACACGGGGAGAACATGCAAACTCCACACAGAAAGACCCCGGCCTGATGTTGGAATTGAACTCAGGACCTTCTTGCTGTGCGGCAACAGTGCTAACCACCGTGCCACCGTGCTGCCACTTGGTTCTAATTGAAGAGAAATTTCTATGAAGTTGTAAGAACTGTGTAGGACATGAATCAGTCTGTGTCAGATCCTCAATCTGAAATTTCCACTGAAGTCACAGGTAAGAGGTAAGTAGAACCAAGATCTAGGCCATTTGCTTTTTGAAGTTTGCAAAGACTGCTAAATTTTGCCAATGGTAGTTCACTCTTTGCAACATAGTACGCTGTTCTAAACAGATTTTTCAGGACTTCTTGTTGTGCTTGGTTTATTTTTAGTATGCTTTTTGCAGTTGATGTTTGTTCTGGGAAAGATACTGCAGATTGAGCAATAATGCATTTCTTGCATTTCTCATATGTTCTGATGGGGTCTTTCTTAAAATTACTGGTCCCAGTAACAAAGGCACTTGTCGACTCAGAAATCAAGGGAAACTCACGACACACCCGGCAGAACATTATGTTATTTAGCTTGTCATATTCCAGCCACAGAAATTCTTTTGTCCATGAAACCAAAAAAGCTGCACTTTTTTGCCTTATAGTTTGATTTGTCATAACTTTTCCGTTTTGTGGTAGGCTTTTCTTTGCCTGTCCCTTCTTGATTGATTGATTGATTGATTGATTGATTGATTGATTGATTGATTGATTGATTGATTGATTGATAATACTTTATTCATCCCGAGGGAAATTGGGTTAAGGCTGCCAGCCGTGCCAGCGCCATCTTACCCTTCGGACCATACATACATTACACAAACATCACGGGGGAGACAGGTCAGTGAGGTATAACAATGGGAAATGCACAACATTAGGAAAGACGAGGAGAAAAAAGAACTCTCCCCAGACTGAGCTCCAACAGGGAGATCAGTTTGAGAACAGAAAACCCCCCCCCACCTCAGCACATAGCTCATGAATCATCACATTGCACAATGTAGAAGACCACAGCTTCCAGTTTTTACAATAGGTCTAATGTCCGTCACTGGTCACCAGGTCTCTCAATTCCCGTTGTTCTTCTCCAAGATCTTATCCATATTGCGTTCAAAAAAACATAGTCTGACAGGGCTCTAGAGTGCGACCAATTTGGTCGCAAATGCGACCAAATTTTTCAGTGGTGCGACTAAAAAAAAATATTTGGTTGCACCTGTGCGACCAACTGTTCGGGTAGCAAAAAAAAAAAAAAAAAATCTGCAACCTTCCCTGTGTTCAACAACAGACACACATTATGCCCCTATCGTGGACTAAACCAATCAGAGATAGTAAGGGGCAGGACCTCTCTGATTGGCCGTGGTCCACTTGAAAGTGCAGGTGGAAGTGGGAGGTGAGTAGCTTGAATAAAGCGATATCAATTCATTAAATCCTGAATCGACTTTTAAATATAACTGTGTTTTGCCAGAAACGCCAGATTCTCAGATTAAAGCTCACAAAACCATTTCAACAACAACCAAACAGCAAATGAGAGCAGGTACACGGATTCCACGCAAAGACGTAAACACAGAACGGACCGACGCATCAGAATCAACTTTGTCTTTCTCAGCTTTCTCACCCGACGGCCCGTAGACGGACACGCTGTCGGAGCTTAGCGATCCTGATGCGTCCGGTCCGCGCTGTGTTTATGTCTTTTTGCGCTGATTCTGAGCTGCAGGTTTTGTCTCTCCAACCAAAATTCACCGAGCCAGCAGCAAAAGAAGCAGCAAACTGTGCTTCACATTTGATCAATGTCATCATGAATTTTGCTGTTTTGCTTCCACGACTATTAAAAACACACTTCATGCACAGCTAGCTCTCTCTCTATCTCTCTCTGTACTTCAAGAACAGTTTCCCGTCTCCAATCTCTGTTTTCTGTGTTATTCATTCGCTTATTACCCACCAGTCTACCGTTGTTTACAGCGCTGTCGGCTGCTGTCTTTTTCTTTTCTTTTTCTTTTTTTCACTTTCACTTTTTCACTTTTTTTCACTTTTTTCACTTAAATGACCTCGGACAAGAAAGCCTATTTTTTCTGTTGTTCAATACTGAAGAAATTTAAACTTTATATGCAGAACATTGTAGAATATTTTTAAGGTTATCTGCTATAAAAAGCCAGACCAGGAAAATCTCCTTCATGTTTTTCTGTTTTATTCTCAGTTACTTTCACACAAAGGCATCTGCTGTGATGTTCACAATTCTGATGAAGTCAGTACTGATAAATGATCAGAATTATAATATTTCTGACTGTCTGAGGCTAAGTTGAATCGAATTGGGACTTTGAAAACCGGAATCGAATGGATTATAGAAATCAGTGATGATACCCAGCCCTAGTGAGCAGCCTAGGCACGACAGAAGTGGATGTAGCTGTAATAGGAAAAGAACTATTGCTAACTTTTCTGTTAAGTTAAGGCCTGATCCTTCTGAAATTCATAGCCAGTGCTCTGACATGGTGTCATCAATCTTTGAATGCTGAAAAAGCACAGTGTATCCAGAAAAACACATTATATTATATAAATTATTATAAAATTTGTGTTCGCCTAACTTTTGTGCCGTACGCCCATGGCAAAAAGTTAGTCTAGAGCCCTGTCTGAGTACTCACAGCCATGCCCATCGTTTATCATGTCAGCCAGCCTTGTGGGATTTTGAACAGCTGTAGCCGCTTCTTGTTCTTCGATAAGCCAGGCCTGAGCCAGCTCCAATCAGCCAGAACTCTGTTACCGTAGTTCCGAATTGGTAGATGTCGTTCAATGTCCTCCATCAAGAGTGTCACCAGACACACGACGCAACCAACCATCGAGTATCCGGCAGGAAACGTCTCCGCAGGACAATCGGGCTCTCCCAAGTCCAGGAGGGTGTCAACTCCATTAAGGGACCAGTTGATCAAATCCATAATTCTTCTTTAGGTTTTTAGAGAACAAGTCTGGGAGACTCTCTTAGGGTTAGAGAATAAGCGAGACTATACAAAAGACATGAGAAGCCAAGCAAGAAAGGGAGAGGGAGAAGGAGAAAGTGTGACCGCCTCTGTCAAGAGCCAAGAGCAGATATGACTTCTTCACCCTGACCTGCCTTATTTGGCTCTTCAGAACTAAAATACCTGCGTAAATCCATCTTTTTTTACACACGCACACACATAAGGGTCAGCGATTCCCTGCGCAATCAACCTCTATCACATGTTTAAGCTTGCTGTGGGAGATTTCTCTTGTCATGTTTGAATAGTAAGCTAATGAGTGATAAGACGATGTCAGAGGAATTAGTGCGCAATTAATCTGTTGCTCACCAATCAGTGCTGCCGCTCTCTATACACAGTTCGCATATATTTTTCCTTCCTATGATAGCCAGACGGGCAGCGCTGAGTTAGATTTTGGTAGCCTGACTGGAAAAATTGCTAGTACTGGGATGTCGGGCTAGCGATTTTGCGAGCCCTGGCTTATAGGGCAAACAGGTCCACCGAGGATGCAATTTCCACCGCCCTCCACTCTGCTTTCCATCACCAGCTAAGTGATCCGCGTTAACTTGCTAACAGAGATTTGCTGCGTTAATGCGGTTATGGCGTTAACGTCATTTTAACGAGATTAACGCTGACAGCACTAGTAATGTGTCTTAGACAGATTTGAACTCAGTAATCTGCCTGAGACATTTCATTCTAAACACCTCATTATTACTCAGGTCTCCTTTTAGCATGGTCCAGGTCTCAGAGTCGTAGAGGCAGTGAGCAGTCAACCCAGCTAGAACCCTGGTACGAGTTAAGAACAGGGTTCTAGGTGCCCAGGAACCACCCAGAACCCGGCACCCACGAAAGGAGCGGGCCAACAACCGCACCAGAACATGCAGACACGCACCCTGGAACAAAGAAGCACCTGTGTCCCAGGGACAGCAGAAGAGTCCAGCGGGAGAGTGGAACCGTGTCCTACAGAGGTCAAGGCTCAGCAAACCCAAGACCCAGGCCGAGCCACACACACACAAACACACATGCACACACTCAAATGTAGCCTTTGCATCAGAAATTTTGTTCTCTCGTTAATTATTTAATTTAATTATTGTTTTAGTTTTCTCAGGTTGTTACTCATGTGTTCTTGTGATGAGGAAGCATCGGCAGATTCAAATGATTTAATTTTTTGTTCTAGTTCTAATACAACTGTTTTCCCCTTCTTTTTTTATATGAACAGTAAGGTAAAATTCTGCCTGCATTGCTACTTTTTCTGCTTCCAATAGATTACATGGCGATATTCCTGGCAGGTCATTATTATCTAAATACATTGCCCACTTCTTTTTGTACTAATTAATGAAATCTTGTTATTTCAATAATGTCGTATTAAATCTCCAGCTCCTAATTGGTAGTGTCACTCTTTTCTGTGTCAGAGAGATCAATACCGGTGCATGATCGCTGACAGTGATAGGATAAATTTGAGTGTCTGTGTTATCCCGCATAATGGAGCCGCTAACAAAAAAGCAGTATAAGTGAGACTGTGAGTGGTGTACTGGTGAAAAGAAGGTGTAATCCCTGAGAGTGGGGTGATGTAAACGGCAAGTATTGCAAAGACCAAAATCACTCATGTATTGTTTAAGAATATCTGTAGGCTGCCAGTTCCTTTGACTCACTGCTGTATTGAGCCTGTCAGGTTCAGGATTAAAGACTAGGTTGAAGTCTCCTCCTATTATAAGCGTGGTATCAGAGTAATCCGAAAGGGAAGAAAAGGAGGAATGAAAAAAGGAGTCATCAACATTTGAACCGTATATACTAGCAATACACAGATCCATATTTTGAATACATAAATTAAGTATTATAAATCTGCCTTCTGGATCTGAAAATAGTGTTGTCAACAGTGAAGTTTATAAAATATATAATATTTGGACAGACACAACTTTTTTTCTAATTTTGGTTTTGTACATCACCACATTGAATTTTAAATGAAACAACTCAGATGCAGTTGAAGTGCAGACTTTCACCTTTAATTCAGATGAAAAAAAAAAGAATAAAAATGTGAGAAAATAAAGCATTTCTTTTTACACAATCTCTTCATTTCAGGGGCTACAAGGCAAGTGGATGAATGTAATAACTGAAAATAAAATGTTTATTTCTAATACATAGTTGAAATCCCTCGCTGGCAATGACAGCCTGAAGTCTTGAACTTTACTGCAGCGGCTTTCAGATACTGTTTGTTTCTGGGCCTTTCTGTCCAAAGTTTAGTCTTCAATAAGTATAACCCATCTTAACCCACCTGAAGCATGCTCAAATGGGTTAAGATCAGGTGACCGACTTGGCCATTCAACAATATTCCACTTCTTTGCTTTAATAAACTTCCGGGTGTCTTTGGCTGTGTGTTTTGGGTCATTGTCTGTCTGTAATATGAAACTCCACCCAATCAATTTGACTGCATTTGAGCAGGCAGTATGTATGGGAAAAAAACACTTCTCCAGGTCGAAATACATATTCTAAATACATATATAAATAAAAAAAGAAATTAATAAAATAAAATAAAAAAATGATAAAATATATAAAATAACAAGGAACTTCTTTGTTTTGAGGCATTTCTTTCAAAACACATAGTTGGTTGTGAAAGCAAAACTCCATCCAAACTAAGGGATGCCTCTGAAGGATTTAGAGGACAATGTTTAGTATGATAATGAAGATACTGAACAACTGGTAATGAAGCAGATAAGTGAGACATAAGCAAAAGTGATCAACATTTACATACTAATTTATGTATGTATATACAAGAATATGCATGTGTTGCTTAAAACCCAAACCTGCTAAATATTCATCACACATCTTGAGCTTATTTCCATTTTTCCTGCATTATTAAACAAACAAACACAAGCCAAGTGCCAGTTTCAGGTCCTGGCTGCCGATGAGTAAACAGCATAGTATAAGAGTATCAAACCCACGAAGGGTTTGAGAGTGCACAGGGGGACGAGGACACATTGGAAAGAAATGGGATCATCTTTCATTCAGACCTATTTTCCTTGTGATCCTAAACCTTGTTTTTAGTATCACACTGTCAGCTCTGCTCCAGTTTTCGCTTTCCGTGTATTCTATCCATCTTGATCCACACCACTGTGGTAGGTCGAATTGCAACTTTGGGTGCAGCCTTGCCACCTGGAAACACACATATCAAAGTGGGTTATTGCTACTTTAACGTATCAGGTAAAATGCTCTTTTATTGTTTAGTTTTTTTTTTTTTTTAAAAACCCATTTCTTTAAATTAAGGACATACCTGTCAGCTACTGATTATTTTAGCGCTATGCCCTGAAACAGGGGAAGACAAAAATGCATGCAGATGCTGGGCCAATAACAAACCAGGACAACTTTGACATTCCAAGCACATCTGCAGTCCATCAGACCAAACATCAGATTCTGAAGAGCAGGTGTGCTTGAGTAATCTGTTTTCTCAGTGCAAAGAATAGATAACACTGGAGCCCTGCAGAGCATGAGCTGTTGACTTTTGCTTGTTTCATTTTGTTTTTTTAGCTCGTGTTTCCAGTTGAAACAAAATCTGCCATTCAGCTTCTCTAAAGCTTGTTAACTGAGATTATATACACTTACATATAGCAAGTACAAAACCGAAAGTATAGAAACCACAAGTTGTGGATTTGCAGTATCCCCTCTGGCAAACTGTAGATTATTCCTGTGCGATACTACAAATACAAATACTACAAATACTGATACCGATACTTTTAAACTATAAAGGCTCATATAGGGGAGAGCAGTATATCATGATTTATGAGATGAATCACTACACTAAATCACTGAGTTTTAGTTGACCCAAAGTCTTTAAAGGACTTTGGGTCAACTTCTCTTGTTTTAAGGTGCTGTGCACGCAACAGTCAACACAAAAAGATTCAGATATTTCATATAATGCATGTGTGAGGTATATTTTCCATTTCCAAAAAGAAAACAAAATGAAAAAACCCCCAATTTCTTTAACTCAGTGCGCTACTTAACAAACTTGGATATTAGCACCGGTATCGATCTGATATCAATACCAGCATTGCTACTGAATCAATACTATCTATATTTGGATGGATTCACCCTCTTCTACATATACATTTACAAAGATTAAGCAGATGAGTGTGTTAATCAGTGTGCTTTGGAGGTGCTGGTTGGCAAGAATACGAGTTCCAGCACCAATTAAAAAATTAAATACAAAGAAAACTGAAAAGGGGTTCCATCTTTGCAAAAGAAAATAGTGGTAACGGAAAATTACAGATAAAGAGCAGGTTTAGGTTTGAGACTGGGCGTGATAGCAGCTTTGGAGTGCATATAAAGACTTGTTTTACAAAGCAAACGTAAGATTGATGTTACCATTGATAATGCATACGACACACAATGGAATGATCAGTTTTTGCCTTTGTATTCGTCTAAGGGTACAATTCACAGTGTGCTACTGCTATAGATAGGGAATAAGGTTTCAACAGGAGGCAGGCATAACAATTTAAAAAGAAGGAGAGGATGAAATGTTAACCGAATCTAACAGTGTAGTGGATCTAGTTTTTAAGGGAATGGAGCTCTTTAAGCGCAACAGATAAAACACAGAGGGGTGTTGTAAGGTAAGAAGAAAACAACAGGGTCATGCAGACCTTGGTCTTGGTTGAGGTGAACCTCAAAGAAACTAAATAACAGCCCCAGAAAGTGGAAATTGATTGTAGAGAGGAAAAAAAATCCATCACCGAGAGAAAGTGGCAAAGAGCAAATGGTGCCAAAGCAGACCAGGATCAGAGTTTAGAAAGTATCGAAGTCCAGAAGTTGGTGTGAAAACACAGTTGAAGAGTGGAGGCTGATAACCTGTGTTTATATGGAGCCAAGTGTTATTAGCTTGCATCAACACAATTCCTAGTCACTCAGCCTGCGTGCAGCCGTTGCTCCGCTGAGTATCAAGCCAGTTTTCCTCCCATATGCCGCCAGATTGCTCGGTCCTTTAAAGAGGTAGTAAAACTCTCGGGCCCGCATTAAATCTATGTGTTGTTCCTCGTGTTTTTCCTCGTGTTAAGGCCGCTTCTCCCTGCGCGTCAGACTTGCCAGCCTGCTCTACTCTACAGCCATCTGCTTGCCAACCAAACCGACCTTCTGTCACGCTCACCGCCACCCTGTTTTGCAGCTCCACTGACCATGTTCAGCTTCAAACTCCTGCCTGCTTGCTCATTATGCACTGCCTTTCCACTCAGCCCTTCTGCCAGCTCAGCCATTGGATCCCCACCAAAACAATCTAGATGAATACGTAGCACTACAGGCCAGAGGTAGAATATTTATATCTACTTTTTGCACTGAACTGTCCCTTTAAAGACAGCGAAAGCAGTAACTGATGGTGGCCAGTAAAAGTGAAGTGTCATGAATATGTAGCCCACTCCTGATGAGTTTACTCAGTCGAGGATTCTTGCTCAGGGATTATGGGCTCAGCCAGCGCTGCTTCAAAATATGCAAATCTATGGCATGCCTTACATGGGAGCCGTGTGACCTGCATGTGTGCAGATTATGGTAACTCTTCAGTGTTTCTCTTTTAGTTAACTCCTTTTCTGCCCACTGAAATCTGAGTCGGTACAGTTTGGCTTCCAAAATCCTCCGCAGGCCATTTGGAGCTTGCAGGACTGGAGGAAATTTGGGTGAATGTCAAATCTGCTGAAAAAACATCTCATTTCTTTCAGGTCATTCGGTGTTAACTTGCTCATTTTCTCTCTGTACATCTCTGCACTCTGTTCCCTTCTGACGATGAAACTTTGTTCAGGCTGTCCCACAAGAACAATTTCTTTTAATTTTACAGTACGTTTAAGTCTTAAACGATTCACCGGGTTTGTTGCTGCGGAAGCATATGAGATGGATTAGAGGTCGCCTGTGAAGGTCTCCCTCCCATAGCAAAAGGAGATGACTGGACACTATATAGATTATGTAGACAGGATATAATAAATGCAAATGCAGGATTAACCAACACTGTCAGTCTGTGTTTACTGAGGGGTTATAGGGGAGGAAAAGTATTGGTGTTTCTTTTTTTAGAGCCACACTTCATGAGGAATGCGAGTTTTCTTGCTATGATTGACAGAAGCCTTCATTTTTCTCTACATCCAGTCACTACAATTTAGGCTGAAGCCAGCAGGCATCGTGGACTCATGCAGTGTGGCTGCAGCAGAGGCAGGGTGAAATGTAGAAGTTATGTGTATCGCAGAGCCTGGTTGCAAGTTGAGAGCTATGTCTGCATTCTAAAGCAATTCCTTTTGATATAAAGCAGTTTGTCTCTGGTGTGTGGGTTAAAAAAAACCCTCGAAACAAGAGGCTGTACATGAAGAAGAGCGCACACAGTCATTTCAGTTTGCCTGTTATGAAAGCACTGACATTTTTTTTAAATTTAACAGTCAAGCACTCAAAGCACTGTACAAATATTTACCTGTGTGGTGCAGATGTTTAAAAGGAGGAGTTGGCAGGTGAGTTG
The DNA here is from genome assembly GCF_965226115.1 of Aulonocara stuartgranti. NCBI lineage: Eukaryota > Metazoa > Chordata > Actinopteri > Cichliformes > Cichlidae > Aulonocara > Aulonocara stuartgranti. Next base: position 11,274,690 of record NC_138949.1, read on the forward strand.
TTTGGTGATTGCGATTCTCAGTATAAACAAACAAAAAAAGCCGGCCATTTCAGTTTCAGTCTGCTCGCAGCCCATCTGTCGCACCCTGGAATGGCTTCAGCCCCAACTGACCAGTATCACAATAAGGTGACACACAGGTGTTACCTGCTCTTGCTGACAGACCGTGACAGTGGCCATTATCAGCTCCCCTAGCACTGTCTGAATAGCTGGTCCAGGTTATTATCTGGTGGAGTAGTTGGCTTTTGGCTGGAAGGAAAAAAGGAATTTCAGACAAGAGAGAAGCTGGGGGGAAAGACACTCGGTTTTACACTTTCAATAGATCTGTAGCCAAGGGAGAAATTGTTGCAGCTGAAGCTACATGAGGCATGCAGTTAGTCTCATTTCCTTTAAAGTACTTACAGATTTACCTTCTGTGCTAGGAAATTGCTTAAAAAATGGGCCACTTACAACACTCTCAAAAGCCCATTCAAAGTTTTCAGGTGATAGATGGCGAGTACTGCAGCCATGGAGAAAATGTAGGACATACACATTTATGTGTCATTCAGCTCATTTTATATGGCATTATAAAAATAAGAAAAGTATGATTTGAGCCGTAAATGTACTTTAGTTATGGACAGCATAGCCTAGGTTTGCATCCACCAATGTAGAGCTTTGTGTGATCTCTACTTTAGTGGGTTTTCTCTGGGACATAGGGTTAGTTAAACTGGTGACTTTAAATTCTCTGTAGGTATGATTGTGAATGTGGTCTGTCTTTGTTAGCCCTGCGACAGACTGGTGACTTGTCCCTACCTCTTGCCCCTGTGACAGCTGGGATAGGCTTCACCTGAACTGGATAAGTGAAAAAGATGGGTGGACTCATCAGATATTAATCTTTTTAAGTTACATAGCTTCACACAGAAGAAGAGGGGCAGCATGCCACCTGGGCAAGGCAGGCAACTGCTTGGGGCTCCTGGCCTGTGCCGGGTCCCCAAGGGCTGACAAACTTTAAACTTCAACAAAGGCAAAATTTGCAGTGACATTCAGAGACACCTCCCTAACGTGACAGCTAGGGAAAATGAAAACGAAGAGGAATTATTTTCCTGCGATTGAAAATAGAAAGACAAAGAAAAGGAAACATGAGAAAAAAAGTAAGACAGTGATAAGTTACACATATAATAATGATTAAATAAACTGCTAAATAATTGGAGTAAATGTAACTCCGAGCAGGATGACATTATTTTTTTTTGTATGCTGACGTTTAATATCAGTTAACTGAGTAGGGTGTGTTTATAAGATAAGATAAGATAAGATAACCTTTATTAGTCCCACACGTGGGAAATTTGTTTTGTCACAGCAGGAAGTGGACAGTGCAAAAGTTATGAGGCAAAAATTAGAATACAATAAGAATAAATACAGTACACAACTGTACAGAATAGAATAAAATAAAATACTATATACAGTAGAATAAAATAAAATAAATATACAATAAGATAAAAATAGAATACAAATACAAATACTATATACAACTGAGTAAAAATACAACGATGACAGAAAGGATTATTGCACTTAGTATTATTGCATATGTATGGATGTGTGTGTTTGATCAGTTAAAGTCTTTATTATGGAGTCATTATTCCAGATGCATGTTTTAGATTATCAAAACAAATTTATAACACAAGTAAATTAAAAGAAATGCAGTTTTTAAATAATGGTTTCATTTGTAAAGGGGCAAAAAGCTATCCAAACCTACCTGTCCTCACTAATTGTCTCTTAAACGTAATAAATGTTTCCACCACCCTTGGCAGCAAGAACTGCAATCAAGCATATTTAGCAAGGAGTCTTTTATTTCATTGGAGATCAATTTGGCCTCACTATTCTTTGCAGAAATATTTATTTTCAGCCACATTTGAGGGTTTTCCAGCATGAATTACCTGCTTAACATCATCCCGTAGCAACTCAACCTGTTTAACAGAGGTGAAATCTTCTACCTTCGACAACAGTTTTCTGTAGTAAACTGATGAAAGCTGTGTCTGACAGCCATAGCTATCAAGCTGTGAATGCTACGTTATGAAATGTAGATGCAAGAAAGTTTGGGCGTGTTCTCTAAGGTGTAAATTAACACCATGTGGTGTGTGTAATTTGCTGTATTTCCCATATGTGCCAGTGCAGGCGCCAGCACATCAATTGTCAGTATTGGAAATATTACAGAGCTTCTATCAAATGAATAGAAACAAAATAAAAAGGTGCACCCAAGAGCAACCTTCAGAGTTGAATTTCAGGAATTCTAATTCTCTAATGTTAAAGATTTTGTATTTAACGTTTTTTCAGAATCATAAAATGAAATCACACTCAGGGTTAAATTTATATTCTATTCTATTTGATTCTATTCTATTCTACTCTGTTTTATTATATTATATTTATAATATAATAGCAATGACTTCTTTGCCTATGGCTCCATTAGACTTATCATAATCACCTCTGCATAGAAGCTGTACTTTCTGTTTGTAAATATTTCTTTGCTATATCACATCCAGTCACCGTTAAGGACAAGCCAGTAAACACGTTAGCTATTGTGTTGCACATTTTTGCTTGCACAAAGTTAGTTTTATCTGTTTTTTTTTTGTCAGCCGGCTCAAAAGGTGTAGACCTTGATCAAAGACAAGGCCGCTTAATCAACTGCTTTCATCTGTCTAAAGGACTTTTGACAGGAACTCCAAGAGAAATCCAAGTACTAGGCTCAGACTCTTTTTGCTTTTCATCCATAAAGAAAAGCAGCTGCACTTTCACTGTTTGTTTTGTAAATGTCGACATTGCTTCTGCTTTTAAGATGCTTCAGTCATTTGTCAGGTTCTGTCAGTGCTCCTGAGCTACAATTTTAACAGCACTATTATCATGGCCTGCATCACAATGCTGTATCTCAGCCTGTGTAAATGCGTCGTATGTGTGTTTTAGCCAAACCTTTTTATAAACTCACATTCAAAATATAGTAAAATAAATAAGTGCATGTAATGTGATTACTGAAATCCCTCCACTTAGACTCATAATACTTGGAATACTAATCCGAACCCTAATCATCCATTCATATGCATATCTGTCATTTTTCTGTAGACAAAGAAGTGCATTTTGAATGTTTAATTGTCTTGGACAAAAGAATGACACGTGTTTAATTATCACAGCTTTCAAAATGAATGTCACTTAATTTAGTCAGTAAAAACAGAGATCGTACAATAGTATTATTCATCACTTTTCCATATTTGCTTGTGTCTACAGCAAAAACAAAATGTTCAATTTCCCCTGATTGCTGATGGCATCAATTCAAAACCAAAGCAGTGTGACAGGAAATGAGTTTGGGGGCTTTATATTATAGGTGCTTCAATTGCTTCTGCCTGAGGCTATATATCCTGGTAATGAGCAGAAATAAACTGAAAAGTGTAAATAGACCAGGACCACGAGTGGAGAGGTTAACGGTGGCTGGCACATCCATGCTAAAAACAGGGATGGAGTAAAAAACTTTGCACTCCTTGACCCTGACGTGGAGTACTGAATGCTTCCTGGATTATGAGATGAATGAGCACTCTTACATTGATCTTCCCACTGCATCCCCCTGTTTTCAAGTAGAGTTTCACTTCTTGTTTTGTCTGCTTTAGTGAAGTTCTTCTTTGAAATGATTTTCCATATTGCAGATTTTTTAAAAAGTGCTTATGCATGACTTGAACATGTGCAGTAGCTTATTTCCTATTTAGTTTCCTTTTTAATACACCCAACAGACGACAGTAAACAATAATGCTAACGTTAATGAAAATAAGTAACGCTCCATTATTTGCTCCCAGAGTGGAAAGGGCCTCTACTTCATTTGCGGCTGCTGTAATATCCAACAAGTTTGGCCAAATTGGATGCACTCCCATGAACTACTTACCTCTCTACATTTATTGTCAGTGAACTGAGTCAATTTTCACCACCCATCTGCAGAGATTTGTCTGGCCTTAATCTGACTCTGCATTTATAGTCTTGTAAAAGAGGGGATTAATTTTGGCAGGCCCTTCGCATAAATACTGCATAATTGTTGTCATTCAAATACTTCATGTCTTAGTTCTAAAGGAATACACTGGCTCAACCAGACTGTCTGCTCTCTCAGACACTCAGGGAAACATTTTAATGAGACAAAACTGACTAGTATGAGTCATAGCACTAATAATAATATTGCTATGACTAGAAATAGTAGTATTTGTGTTTTATTAAGTTGGATAACACCGTGTTTTTCACGGGAAGAGCTTCAGTGTGCTATAACACTCCTATAGGGCTTAAATCTTCGACTCTCCAGCATTTGACTCTAGAACTGAAGAAGCTTCTTGGATGAGAGGTGAAACGTCTTCAAGCAACTTAAGGAAGTCCAGACGCTTTTCTTTCCAAGCTTGTTAGACCACGATGACCTGGATGACTGAGAACCTTCACAGACGTAAATACCAGTGGCACGCATAGCAGAAAGGCAAGCCAAAATGCACATATACATTTTAACAGAGACTTAAGCGCAATTATGCATCAGGGGCGTAATTTCCAGGGGGGTTGGGGGGTTATGACATTGTTAATTATCTTACATAAATAGGCTGTTGATTTTCTTTACTTATTTTAGGTATTACCAGCAAAATAGTTGCATGTTTAATCATCTGGGAATTTACCCAAATGTTCAGCACAAAGTTACGCCGATGGGTGTGGTGGTCCTACACTTCTCTAATCAAACACAAGCAGTATTAAGCCTGCTTCCAGAGACAGTAGCCAACTACACCCACAAGATGGCATTAATGTAAACAATGGATGCAAACAGGTGAGACACTTTATGACAGAATGCTATCTGAGACTAAAGGAGAGACGTTACTTGATTTCAACGGACAAGCAGTACTGGCCTTGCTTGCCACTCTTACGCACACTGTTATGAAGATAAATAAATAATCTTAAACTGGCCTGATGTAAAAACAGTTAAAATACATTTTGTTTCAACAGCATATCTACAGGAGCTAGAGATCAAATTTGAAAAAAAAAACCCCAAACAAAAACAAAACAATCTACAAGCTTAGTTAAATCCTTAAAAAATAGTACTTAGGACCAGGCTTTATTATTTAAAACTGCAACCTGATTTTGGTTTCTTGGCTGGCAGCCTGATGAAGGTTGATTATAATTTACTCTGATTGTGGGCAAATAACTGTGGAGGCAACTGTGGCACCAAGCGGATTAATTCCAAGAAGTGAATGAATCTGAGCTTGTTGAACTACCCTTGAGAAGGTTAAGATGTAGTGAAGAGGTTGTGGGGATAAATGAGGATATTGAAATTGCAGCTAATGGCAAGAAAAACCTTTTTACTTGGAAAAGAAATGCCAGATATAGACACAAAATCCATCTGGTGTTTAATTGTGTCATGGTCCTGCGACCATGACTCAGTGACTTTATGTTTATGTACTTATTGTTATTACTTTCATTATTATTCATGGCTGTTTTGGGATGGTTTGTGTTTGGGATTTTAGACACTGGGTTCTGGGTTTGTGCTCCCTCTGTTGGTCCCTGGTGTTAGTGTTCCCCTGTCTCGTCAGGTTAATCAGGTCCAGCTGTTTCCCCCATCTGTGTGTGATTTCCCAGTGTCTCTTTGTGTATTTATAGCGTGTGATTTCCTCTGCTCCTCGTCGCGTCGTCTGTGTTCCTACCTGTGTTCCTACCTGTGTTCATCCTCTGTGTTACCCTGCGTACTCTGCATCTACCCTGTGAAATCCTCTGCGTGCTCTCCCTGCTGTTCTCCCTTCGTGTTCAGGTTTGCCACTCCTTTGTGTAGTTTCACCCAGTTTAGTTCATCCGTAGTTCTGTTTTGCCATCTCCTCTTTATGTTTGTTATTATCAATAAATCACCCTCACACCTGAATAAGTGCTGCATTTTGGGTCCTCCTTCCACTTCCCACACGGCCGCTGCCCCGGACCGTGACAAATTGTGTGAAATAAACTGTCATTCTTTTACATACACCTGTATGTAATGCTGTTAGCAACACTTTGAGAATCAGCAGATGGTAAAGGGCTAAAAGCCACTGTGAAGGTTTGTGATTTAGATAGGCATAATGCACTCTTGGCAAAAGGAGCTCTTCGGAGCAGAGGTGAGCACATTATAGATGATGCATAGCAGGAGGGGCTCAAGTTTCTGACTCAAAACTTTCAGTCAATTTATCACACCTCTCTCTTGCTATGAATCATGAAGATATTCGTCTTAATATATCATTGCCAAAGTAATTGAAGAGGTCTATAACACAAGATGTCTTAATATTTTATAAAACAACTGCTAAACGTTATGTGAAATAGAGAAACATATAGATTTTATTGGGTGGAAATCTCATGCTGTGACAGTAAGTCAAGTGTATGAGTGAAAAGCAAACAGTTTCTCCAAACTAGTTCCAGCTTTCTGCTCTGTAGAGAGAAACGAGACCTCGAAATAAATCTAATAAGTGCTCTCCTCGACTGGCTGTGCAATAAGCATGCCTCTTTACACTCTGTCTCTGTCTAAGAGTCAAGGTGATGCCAGAGTTTGGGGGGGGGGGGGGTTGTACTGACTCTTCTTCACCAAATCACTCATTAAAAATAATGTAAAAGCAGGGGAGTCCAGCAAGACACAGAGCCCCTGCCTGCTCCGTGGGCTGGGAGGATCTTCATGATAAAGATTTGATAAAGCTTTATTTTCAAGAAAATGAGACCAAAATTAGGTTCTTTTTGGTGCTGGAGGGATCACGGAATTGGGAAATGGTTTCTTTTCTAAATGCAGGGCAGAATAACCTGTGCTCCTTCGCAGCATCCTTTTTGAGCATTTTAGGCTCAGAAATGTAGGGCAGACAGACCTCCTTTACAATCCCACCCACCCTCCCCCCCTTGCTGCATCTTTTGGACTAAAAGGAGGTGTTGAAATACGACGGGCTTTTCCTCTGTATCTCCTCCTCTCCTAGCAAAGCAGGACTAAATGCCTATGCAAAACTCAAACACACACACACACACACACACACACACACACACACACACACACACACACACACACACACACACAAAGCTGAAACAATGGCATCTTTCTCTCGCAAAGGAGGGCTTAAGCAGAAATTGTATTAGTGAATAATTCTTCTAAATCTCTTGTCACTCGTAGCACATAGATTAAAAAACACCTACTCAAGGCAGGTTTCTTCACACAGAAAATCTCTCAGTGCAACTGCTCCTTCTCTGTGGCTCCATGTGAATCTGTCAGTTTTCTCCCACCTAGCCAGCACCAAAAGTCTCTAGCGCAAGACAATGGAGATTGCAATGGGTGGTCGAAATCGCTGCATTGGCCTGGCACCCGTCTTGTTTTCAATTTATTTAAATATGCACCAGAGCTGTACAGTAGCCAAAATACACACTGTTTATGTTTATGGATGCCTCAGAGCGCTCGTGCCTTTGGGTGGCGTCCGTCTGCCTCATGCAGGACTGCCAGAACTGAGTGACCCAAATACATTGTTTGGAGTAGCAGTAGCACATTTCTCACTGAAAAAGTGAGTCATGCATCAAGAGCCAAATTAGATGTTTTACTTGTGAAGCTAATTTAGGACATCATTCATGTTTACTGTATACCTATTATGAGGTCTTTAAAGAGTAATTTTCATACCGCACAGCTCACAGATGAACATGATATATATCTGATGGGCCTCTGAACTTTTTCTATGATTGCCATTTCATTGGTAACCACCTGCTGAGACTTGATTAATATTGCTTAGGTTTTTAAATATCACTCCCCAGTCTGTACTTCATTTTGGAACAAATCCTCTCTCCTGTATTCCCTCTCTCCCTTGCTGGATTTATGCAACAGAAATTTCTGCTTTTTTCAAAAAGTCCCTTATTACTACTGTTTTGGAACTGAATCTCCCAGCCCATTGGAATTTCAAAGCGCTCTCAATCTCTCCGAGCTGCAACCCCACCCCCTAAAAAACACATCAACCATCTTGCATCTTCTTCAGCTTAACGATGGAGGATAGTGGTGCTGCGCGAGCCAGCTGGCTTCTTTCTCCAGCCAAAAAAGCACATGAAAGAGAAAATATCTCAACAGTATTATGACCTCACATTTCTCTTGTACGTCAAATTAGAAATTCATTGTTATTTTACACATCACTAACCGGAACCCAGTTGATATTGATGGTGATAACCATCGCAGATTACAGATGAAGACAAGGGGATAGTCTCCAAACTAAATGAACCCTCTTCTGTAATGTCCTAGCACGAGGTGAAGATATTACTGAGTCAGTTTATTTTAGAAAAACAGGAAATTAAGACAGTCAGTTTTAATTTGCAACACTATTGATTATGTCAACTCATAGCTTCGTAGGCACGGAAGGTCTGGGAAGGTTCATATTTCTCAGCATGTTAACGTGTTATGTATGAGGCTATCTTGCAAAAAATTGTCATATTTTGGAGAAATACCTATACTTGTTGGAGAAACTGTGTAAGGAATGAACAGTATGTTTAAGTTAAATAACTAATATCTCAATTTCCTGACCAAGGGGTAAATAATTCCAACATATAAGTGTTGTGAATGCAAGTATAGCATTGTATTTACTACCACTGTTGTGCAAGTTCACACTTAGAAAGAGTGAGCTCTTTTTTTAATTAAGCTGCTTTGAACTGGTCTATTTTCAGCCGATCCTCCTCCACCTATCTTTGCAGCCCCGCAGTCATCGACAGTAAGCAGATTTAATGAACTGCATACATAATGGTCAGAGACAGACCACTTTTAAAAGCCAGGGAAATGCGAGTATGTTTTACTACTTAAACAACGTGTCTCATAATGCAGGACAACTCATGGGAGATTATTGTACTAATGTAATACAGATCTAAAGAAACACTGTTGGTGTTTGCTCATGGCCTTAGCCTTTGTTAATGGTTTGGTGGCAAACACTATTTATTCAGTTCACAGTTCACTGAAAACTCTTTTTAAAGCGTTCATGCACAGCACTGTTTACCACTCACATTAGTTAGTCCTTGCAGTGGCAGAGGTGGAAAATCAGGACTCTGGAGTGCCGGGAAGGAAGCCACAAGGCTGTAAATCAGAGCAGTCAGACACCAGCCAGGTAATAACAGATTGGGCTGACAGAGCCAGCAGGGGGTCAACCAGGAGGGAAGACTTTGAATTTGGCAGGAGGTCAACCAGCGAGCAGTCGATTCTGGGGCAACAGAGCTATAGGCCAAGAAGAAAAAAATGAGTCAGCCAACTCTCATACAGAGGCGTCGGTCGACTCAGACACAGTTTCAAGAACAGGGGCAAAATGAGATGATTTGAACTCAGGAACAGATTTTGAGTTGATTGAATCAGAGATTGAAAACATTTTGGGCAATCCATGAGGAGACAGGAGCTGGAGGGACATTTGCCATGGACAAGATCAAAAGCAAAAGCAGCATCAGTCTACCTGGAAGAAAGTGAGAAGTCAACCTGAACAGGATCAAGAGAGTAGAAAAATCCATAGATGCTGGCTTGAAAATGAGAAACCTTCTTTAGTCTAAACTCTGTGACACATTGTCTCAATGATTTAAATTCCTGGGTAGTAAGTCTGCACCTCTTATCAGTATAAACATGCCTTGACAGGTGTAGTATCAGTATGGGAGGCCAGGGTTGGGAAACAATCAATTGTGCTTCTTGCTAAAGACTGGTGGGTTGGAATTACAATCACTTATCTTCTGCATACCGGTATGCAATTCATCAAACTCATTATTCACATAGAGAATAGCTGCAAAATAAATAGCTGAATCTCCTCCAGTGTTCTCATAGTTGTCCTCAGTGAAGAATTTCACGATTTCTCGATAGCCTCGATGGTCGAGATTTCTGTACGTCCAGTCAGTCAGAGTTGATTTACGACCCTGTTAATGTTCCTCATCTACCTCAGCTCATTACTGCTATGCATAGGGTTTGGAATACTTGTACAATGGTAAAAGCTGTAATGATAATAAAACAAAACCATCCTCTGCACACTGAATGATTAATGGGTGCTGTCACTCATGGTGCAATATTAGTGCAGCCATTTACCAAGAGCTTGTTTCTCTCTAAGAGCTCTTGAGACAAGATGGCACAAGTATCTTGTTTCCCAGTTGTTTAAATTGCTGTTGTACATGCACTAGCGTGAAGACTACCTGCCAAATAATAGCTGATAATACTTTTATAATAATAGCAGCATGCAAGAGAAAGTTTTCCCCAGTGGACTCTGCAAACTTTATCACATCAAGTTGAACCACTCTATTCTCAGCAAACACAGAAATAAACACACACACACACACACACACACACACACACACACACACACACACACACACACACACACACACACACACACACACACACACACACAATCTGACCTCATTAAGCTAACTAAGGAGCAGTCCTCACGAAGAAAGGTGAGTCAGGGCTGTACGGTTTCTGCCATTTATAAACAACTTCCCCAAATTAGCCAGGTCCCCTGTGAGGAGAATGAGGAAGTATGGCACTGGATACTTACTGTATGTGTGGATGGAGAATCTACCAAGCTCACTGTCTTTGAAAAGGAAGAAAAGGACAACTGTACTGTCTTGGTTACCTGCAGTCGCCCTCAGCCCTCAGAACAGTAATAATGGTCCCAGATAGGGTGTCTTCTTCGCTTGCGTGAGGCTTTTGCTTTAGTTTCGATACTCACGTCAGAAAGTTATTTGTAATCATCTCAGAGCTCATGTATAAAAAACAATAATTTCCAAACATAACTACACAGAAGCATGAACACAGAACAATTCCTAAGTAAGAGGGCTGCGTACAAAGCGACCTTCACAGGGGAACAATGCATGCGAAACCTTGTCTTTGAGTTAAGACTGTGAGCACTTTAATTAATGGCTTTTGTTTCTGTAAACAGAAGTAACCTCAAGGGGGTATAGAAATATTTTATATGGGTAATATCTGTGCTCGATTACTCAGACCGAGGAAACCACAGAGAGGCATCAGTCATCAACGTTGACTTAGAACCTCCTGCAGTTTTATTTTCTACTTCTTGCAATCTGTTTTGTTTTAGTGGCTCAATATTACCCCGTGTGTGAGTCCATCAAAATTTATTCTGGAGTAGACAGGTTAACAAAAAGCCTTTTAGGGAAATGTGTGGTCTAATTAGCTCATCAAAACATAGCATCCCAGAGTGGCACAAACTTTACTGCCACTATCATCTGAGCATTGGCTGTAAATAAGGAAAATTGCTCATAGGGGAAACACAAACAATATTCATAATGTTACAAATTTTGTTGAAGGTTGCATCGACATTAAAAACACAATAAAATCCTGAGCCGTATATGGTAACTTAAACAGACGTCCAACTGACCTCTCTGTAAGGTTGTAGAACATGTGGATTTCTTCCAGCCAATAAGTTTATTGAATTTGGCCAATCAGCAGTAGCCAGGAGCATTTCAAACTTGTTTTCAACTTCAAAATGTCATTTTGCACCCCTACCTACTCACGTCACCACAACTACATACACTTCCGGTCGAGTGAACGCTGGTGCGCTTGGCTGCCGCTGCTCACCGGTTATTACTATTACTATTTTTATTATAATTTTTTTTCAGTTGCTGACGGCAATATGAACCAAGTATCTAAGGCGCAACCCTGTTTTGACTTGTTTTCGCAATATCTGCGGGCTTCTATTGCTTGCGCTGCAGCTGTCAGCTGGTTGTTCGGTCCCTCCGTTTGTGTTCAGTGCTCGGCCCTGATTAAGATGCGGATCCACAGGGTGTTAGTGTGGCTCGTGCTCACCTGGGTTTTTTTTATCCATCATCAGTGACACTAACTCAATATTTTCCATCTGGTCCAAAACTCGTCGTCCTCCCTACAAGACTGACCGGGGTGTTGACCACAGTGTGCTGGCCCACCTAGCTAGATCAACTAGGCCTACTGTCCAGCATGGCAACTCCAGCATCAACTTCGGTCTATTAAACATCCGCTCTCTCACTGGTAAGGGACATCTTGTCCATGATCTCCTCTGTGATCGTAAGTTGGACTGTCTTTGCTTGACTGAAACATGGCAACAACTTTGTTTCTCTCAACGACTCCACTCCATCTGAGTTTGTTTACACCTGTCAACCTCGCATTTCGGGAAGGGCGGAGATCTCGCGATAATTCACCGGAAGCACTGGAAAGTACTCCGTCTCTGCCCCTCCCTCCCATTCATTTGAATACATTGCACTACAGCTCCTTGGATCTACCCCCACCATCATATGTACTGTTTATCGGCCACCTAAGCCACACAAGGAGTTTTTAAATGAATTTGGTCTGTTGTTCTGGCATTACCCCCACCCATTGTAAAGCCACATTGTTTCCCCAGTCTGATCATATGTTTATGTCTTTTGATGCGAACATAACCACTTCCAAAACCCGTATCTCTTGTAATATCACTTTTAGGAAAATTAGTAATATCAACCCAGCTGTTTTTTCATCTGCCGTCCATGACCTTCCATCTCTCCACAGCTCCTCAACCCCTCATGAACTCGTTTGTCATTATAATGTCAACCTTCATAACCTTCTTAACATATTTGCTCCCCTTAAACATCGAACTGTCTCATTTTCCCGTTCAGCTCCATGGTTTACCTCCGACCTGCGTCACCTTAAAGCTAAAGGACGCCAACTCGAATGTGTATTCAAGAAAACCGGACTTACTGTACATAAAGAAATGCACAATGATCATGTTTTGTTCTATAAGGACTGCATTACCTCAGCCAAATCTGCTTACTACTCTGGTTTAATTAGTTCTAACTCCAGGTCCCTCTATTCATTGTTCAGTAAAATTACAAAATCTCCAGACACATTCCCCTCCCACATGTATTCTGCTGATTTTTGCAATTCTCTTGTCTCTTTTTTCACTTGTAAAATCTCAGACATTCACTGTCAACTTAACTCTTTAGGAGCTCCTGACTCTGAAGTAGACTTCCTGGTCCCCCCACTGTCTTCCAGTCAGTTATTTTCAAGCTTTACTCTTCCCTCCATAACTGATGTATCTAATCTCATTAAAAAATCTAAGTCATCCACCTGTCAACTTGACCCTCTTCCTACTGTGTTAGTTAAAGCCTGTCTTCCCTCGTTAGCACCTCTCATAACCAATATCATTCATTCCTCCCTGAACACTGGAACTGTTCCTGAAGCACTGAAAAAGGCTTCTGCTATCCCAATTCTCAAAAAGCCTGGTGCAGACCCCAATAACTTTGATAATCTTCGCCCTATATCAAATCTCCCCTTTATTTCAAAAATTCTTGAAAAAGTTGTCGCCACCCAGCTTCATTTACTTCTCAATGACCATAATCTCTATGAACAATTTCAATCTGGTTTCCGCCCCAATCATAGCACAGAAGGATTACCATTGACCTTCTGATGGCAGCTGATTCTGGTCTCCTATCCATCCTCATCCTTCTTGATCTTAGTGTGGCGTTTGATACCATTTCTCACAATATTCTCCTGAACTGGTTAGCTTCCATTGGTATTAGTCACACCCCACTTACCTGGTTTACCTCCTATCTCTCAGAGCGCACTCAGTTTATCCAATTTAAATCCCATTCTTCAGCTCTCTATCCTGTTTCTGCTGGTGTGCCCCAGGGTTCAGTATTAGGGCCTCTTATATCCATTACTTACATGCTCCCTCTTGGTCATATATTCCGAAAATATAATATAAACTTTCACTGTTATGCCTATGACACCCAGCTCTACCTTTCTTCTAAACCCAATTCATCCCTCCCACCTACTTCCCTCTCAAACTGTCTTACTGAGATTAGATCCTGGTTCTCCTCCAATTTTCTCAAACTTAACAGTAATAAAACTGAAGTTTTACTTGTTGGTACACCATCTATCTTAACCAAATCCCACAGTTTTTCCATTAACATTGAAAATTCTCCCACCCTTCCCTCCCCTCAGGTTAAGAGTTTGGGTATCATACTTGATAATACTCTTTCATTCCAGTCTCACATTAATTACATAACCCGGTCTGCTTACTTCCACTTACGTAATATTAACCGACTCCGTCCCTTCCTTACTCCCCATGCTGCTGCCATCCTTGTCCATAGTCTTATTACGTCCCGTATTGATTACTGTAATTCCCTCCTATTTGGTCTCCCTAAAAGGTCCCTTCATAAACTCCAACTTCTTCAAAATTCTGCAGCTCGGGTCATAACTTGCACTCCGTCAAGAGCTCATATTACCCCAGTTCTTCAGCAGCTTCACTGGTTGCCTGTAGAAGCCAGGATAAATTTTAAAATCTTACTTCTTACATACAAGTGTATCCATAAATCTGCTCCTTCATATTTGTGTGACCTGCTCCATATCACCACTGTTTCCCGCCTTCTCAGATCATCATCCGCTATTCATCTTACTGTTCCGTCCTCACACCTTATTACTGTGGGGAACAGAGCTTTCAGTCGCTCTGCTCCTCGGCTCTGGAACTCTCTTCCTCCTGCACTAAGAAATATTGACTCCCTCTCCGTATTTAAGACACAGCTCAAAACACATCTGTTTAAACTGGCTTATTCGCTTTAATGCTGTAGAGATCTCTCAAAACTTTGTTATAAACTAAAAAAAGATACAATTATATTGTTATTTGTTAGTCAAATAACAAGTTGACTTCATATTTTCATACCCAAATTTATACACTGGAATTTTCTGAGAAGCAACCACTGCAGCTCAGGAGGTGTGGAGTGGATCGTCTACCAGTCAGAAGGTCGGGAGCAAGATCCCTGCCTCCTCCGGTCTGCATGTTGAAGTATCCTCGGGCAAGATGTTGAATTGCGTTGAGTTGCTCCCAATGCATCCAACAGATGCATATGTGTGTGTATGAAGATTAGTCAAGGTGCTAAAAAAGCACTTGTATGAATATGTGCGTTACTGGGCAAGTGAGGCTTGTTGTGAAAATTGCTTTTAGTGCTCAGTTAGAGTAGAAGAGCACTATATTAGTATCTGTTAATTTAACATTTAAAACTAATTTTTGTGTTCAGGAATGTCAGTGCAGCATTGAAAATATCATTTTGTTTTAAAGGCTTGCACATAGTGAATTATTCATTACAGAACATAAACAAATATTTGTTTTATTGTTATATTTATTTATTTTGCCTTAAATATCTAAGGTTGAAATTCTGATTTTCCGAATATTTCAGTGAATGCACCAAATAAAAGGATATTTACTAAAAAATTGTTCCAAATGTCAGTAATTGTTTGCTGGTTGTGTCCATCAAGTTTTTTATGTGTGTTTTTTTTTCACCCCTTCACCCACCTTCAACATTTCGGTCTCCAGATGTTGTACACAGTATTATTAATCCATTATTATTTTCAGCTGCAGCACATTAGCTACCCACTTACAATGATGTCAGACCTTGACACTGATAGCGTGCTTACTTATCTTTACTGTAATAATATGAGGATGTGACGGATGATTGTGTCACATGCTGCCCACCATGAGCTTTGTCATTATTAGTGAAGGGTGAAAATTTGTGCTGCTGTTCCAAGTGTCAGCAGATTTTAAAACACCTACACTTGTCATACAGGGATAAAACTCTCAAGAACACATCTATAATTTTACTTTTTAATAAAAAGGGATGTCTGATGAAAGCTGATGAAAGCTGATTCAAACTGCGAAAAAAAACCAAAACTTGACATTTATCCTCTAAGATCTAATTCATTATTAATGTCAAGTGAATCCTTCTTTCTTTTCTTTGTCTAGGGAGTTTGTGCTGGACGGGTCGCAGCGGGAAATATTATTTGCATGTGTTTCATCTCACATGTCCCAAGCTGTGCTTCACACTAAAGGCATTATGAGCCATGAATGATGATGCATTGTTCTGCCATGCACACACACACCCACACACACCTGTTCTCACACGGTGGGAGGCTCACATAAAAACAAATCTATGCTCATGAAAGGGTATGATAGGCCCTGTCACTTGTGTTTTCTGTGTCAGGCATCGTTTAGAGAGATATAAACAACCACCTTGTTACACTGCATAATATCCCTTAGAGCCTGGATTTGACTCTCTTCCGTGGATGCGTTAAGAAAATTGCAAATAATTTGCAGTGTTTGTTGTTGCTCCTTGGAGGAGAGGTGAGGTGGACAGGTTTGTAAGTCAAGGCTTTTGAACACGCTGATTAAAATGTCTTTCTGTGGATTTCCTGATTGTGGTAATAATGTGGCAATCGCTCTCTTCCTCTTGGTTGTAAAGCCCACCCACATGGGATTGCGAGCGAGATCAATCAAATGCAAATACTGTTAGATCCAGGTCTGCTTTGTTGTAATGAATTCTCTGTCTACTCTGCTTTGTCTCAGATTTGACCTGATGTCATGTCAAATAACGCAAAGATGCCAGCAAACGCTGCTGCATTTCCTCTGCCAGCCATTATATCATAGCTAGAGGTGCTGAAGTGACCTGTATCTGCTCTGGTATGGTTGTCTAGTGGACAGCGAGGGGGCAGGGGCCATTTGCTCTATCTCCCCCCTTCTGATTTAATCGCCCCACAGGGACCTGCTTAGGCTATCCACTTCATGATTCCCATTTGGTGGTTAGAACCCTGATGGGGGTGTTTAAGGCTTAACGTCCCCATTTGTTTTCCTGTAGGTAATCGATGGCAGACTCAGGGTTACAGCTAATGTGATTTATGTGTCCTATTTCCACTGTTATGCTTCATGTACAAATTGTCTTCGGTGAAGTAAATTCCCCAATCTTCTCCCAGCTTGCTGACACTGAATACCGGCTGCCAAACCCAAACGATTAATCCATGTTTGTGTCCAGGTCCTTTTGTTTTTTTCCTCTTAAACAATCTGCAAATCATGACATACTGTAACAGTGAAACTTGAGTCGCCCCTTATCACTCATCTTTATGTACAATGAGCTAAAATTTCAAAGATTTCACCCACACGTCTTGCAGAAACATCGTTTTAAGCCTCACGTTAATGGGAAGGTGTTTCTATTTGGATTCGGTGCAGAGCAGCACAGTGAAATTAATCATACCCCACTCTTGACTCTTAAGTAAATCATCTGCAGTCGAAACACAAAGCAAATCTAATCAGCCTATTCATTCAGTGATGCATACCCTTGTGATTATGCCACTACCTGCAGCACTTAGGTGCACATTAATACCCTCTTTCAGTGTTGCTCTGGGGGAACATTGATGCAATTAATATGAATTGTGTGAGAAAACGGCATACTGTGTTTAAATGTCGGACAATAAAACCTTAATCAAGTGGACATATGTGCTGTATCTTTGTAATAACTTTGAGTAAAAACCTTGTAGATATTTTCTTCTTGCAAAAATATCCTAATATCGCCCATCGACTGTCGACTGTCGGGGAATTAGGTGAGAGAGGGGTCCACAAACAGTGGCCACAAATGGGAAAGTAAAGAAAGTAAAGCTGCTTCTTGAGCTACGAATTGCAACCAGCCATAAGGAGAGTCTCCTCTTGAAAGCACATTTTCTTATAGCGCCATTGTTTAGAAAACACACTATGTGTTATTTAAGCTGAGTTCAAGGTACAATGTGCAGCGGTGAATTCCTCCCATGATATCTCTTTTGACAAGATGAGAAAACACGTTTCTTAAGCTGCTGCACTCGGTTGTCAAGGGAACATTTCTGAAAAATGGAGTGTTATGCTCTGAGAAAGCATGCTCAAATATTTGCATAAAGCCAAATACCATGTTTAGAGACAAACAGATTGAACTGCAGGTCCAAAAGATGAGATGACGAGGCCCCTGCTGTAGCCATTCCATTGCTTTTCTCTTTTTGTGCCTTCTGATAGTTGATTGTCAATGCTGATGCTAGACAATATTATGGAGAATGTGACTGGGGGTTTATTGTCTGCTATCTGTTGTGTTAGCTGCCTGGAGCTGAACTGTGATGATGCAGTGTCCCTGTCCAAGAGCCAAGGACAGTCCTCTGCAAGAGGCTGAGCAGACTCTGATGGACGAAGGAGAGAGGGCACAAGAGGACAGAAGACTTCTGAAGCACTCTTGGCATCAAATATAACATCTTGCTTGTATAACAGTATAATTACATTAATGAAGACTGAGATCTTTGACAGCAGCTGACAGTAAAAAAAACAACAACCCCCCCCCCCCCCCCCCCCCCCAGCATAAACACGTGTGTAAATCAGCTTTCTATAAAAGCGACAGTGATGTGATATCCTCACAGATTTAATGATGACAATACATAAATGCTGAGCATTTATAAGATAAGATAAGATAAGATAACCTTTATTAGTCCCACACGTGGGAAATTTGTTTTGTCACAGCAGGAAGTGGACAGTGCAAAAGTTATGACGCAAAAATAACTGAAGATAGAGAGCAGATGTGACTCAGTCCGAGCCCAGGTTAACTGCCCTGTTTAATGGAGAAGTTATATAGTCTTGGACTCCATTATATATATAACAAAAGGCATGTAAATGAAGATATAAATTATATATTAGTGGACGAGATGTGGGAGGAATAAGAAAGAGGAGAACACGCGGTGTATCAATCTCCATACTGATTCTAGGGGGAGTGAACCTATTAAGATCACAGGGCTGTTCCCGAGCGGTATAGGCAAACCATCTACTGATTTACATTACAATTCAGGCGTTCAGCCGACACTGATACCCATGTGGCTTTGAGTGAAATAGTGTAGCAGGTGTAGCACCTACCGTAAGTGCCCTGCTCATGGACACATTTCTGTTAGTGTGTGTCTGCTGCCTGTTGTGGGGATCAAACTTGTGACCTTTTCCTCAAACAACCACCCAGCCGCCATCTTTAATAATCAGTTAAATATGTTGCAGTAGCATTTTGTACCAGCTGGTATTAAACTGATGACTGCAATGTGTTGTGATTGTCAAAATGCATTAAAATGTTGTGGATGGAACATCAACTTTACAGTTTGCAAAGAAGGGTATAATTCATCATCATGGCCCAATTATGGTTGATAAATCCAGAGGAAATAGTCAATAAGAAATCTGTTGAAAGGCAAATGGCTGCTTCACTTGACTTCTTTTTCAGACCTCCATATGCTTCCATGATAAAGGCATGATAGAAGTTATAAACAGCCGTGGTTGCAGGTGTCAGCTGATGCGCAGCTGGTAATTCTGTAACCATATCCATTTGAGTGCAAAAAAGAAAAAAACAACAAATAAAAAAAATCAGCATGATTGATTGCAATTATGTTTTGTTGTCATTCCAGAGTCGGATGAAAAGTGCAGCCACGGTTGCATAGAAGACCAATAGTTTTTGACTCTTCAATAACCGCAATTCATGAAGTGAGCAGTAAATGGCTTCATACTGTACTAATGAAAGCAGTTTGGTTCCTCTGAGGGAGGATTATCCCTAATTGGCCCAGCTGGATAAACAGAGCTGGTGGTGTTAGCATACTGCATGGCAAAGCAAACACACCAACCTATTCCTACCTTTCTAAAAAAATTAACTTTCTTTTTTTTTTTTAGAAAGGTATTATCTCCAAGCCCAGGCATTATTACATCTCAGGGGATAAAAATGTTTCCTTTGACATTTGGTCCCACCCAGCACATCTCCCGGTGTTCCTTTTTCCTCTCCTCAGTTCGTGTCATCCTTCCTCCTCGTCACTTTTCCCTCCCTTTCTTTTTCTCTACGTCTGTACCTCCCCATCTCTTCTCACCCCTCATCTCTTTGGGTTACTGGCCCTGTCTTAGTCTCCTGATTCAGTGCTCCATTGGTAGATCAATAGAAAGGCTCTCTGTCAAGAGAGGCGTTGAAACCCCCCCCCCCCCCCCCCCAATACCCCCCATCTTCCTCTCTTCAATCCCCCTCCTACCCCCACCCCAACCTCCCCATGTCTCCCCAGATGACTGCAGACACACATCCTCCTGGGAAGCTGGCTTTCTACATCCCATACTGGAGAGCATCTCCCCCCCTCTCCTCTCCGGATCACTTTTCATCTCCATTCACCTCGAACTTGGGAGAGGTAGAACTGCACGGCGCCATAATGGGCTTTTTAAAGAAGACGGAGACCGGAGGCTTTTTCTGGGAGCCAAAACAGAAAACAGCCCGAGAAAATAGGATATCAGTGCAAGACACAATGTGAAAAGCAGAAAGGGAAGTGAGAGAGGTAAAGAAAAAGAAAGGCAAGGGAAAACAGGATGAGAGAAAGAGAGAGAAGTTGTGCATTCAGCTAAGCTGCAGAACGCTGGCTCCCTCCCCAACCCCTTCCCCACCCTGCTTTTCTCCACCCCCTGGAAAAGTGTTCTGTCTCTCTCTCTCTCGCTCTCTCTACCTCTTTTCTCTCTCCTCTCTGCAGCTGTGGTCTGCTGAGTGTCACCTCCACACAGCAAGTGCCTTTACTTGGGCAGAACAGGGAGAAGGAGCGTAGCTGTGAGAGAGACACACGGAGAGAAAGGGGGAAAAAATCTCAGGAGTGTGTCTCAACGCACCAGAGGAGCATCTCTCTGACTTCGGAGAGGGCTGAAGAGCGCACAGAGACTGACGGGCAGAGACAAGCAGTGGCGTTGGAGTATAACAGTGCTGGTGGTGTTGGCAGAGCACGCCGAGTGGACACAGGGGAATCCACCGGCGCTGTTGATCCTGGTGTCCCTGGCAAGAAAGAAACAACAACAAAAAAACTGCTTGAGCGGGAGACAGAAAGCGGTGCAGCAGCCAGGATCTCGCCAGGGGGGCAGCATTTTACAGCGACAACGAAGCGTGGAGACAGCTGAAACCTGCGCGCAGACACACTCTCTCTCCCTCACGCGCGCATGCACACACACACATGCAAACAGTGAGTGTGAGCGAAAAGGGACGCTCGCAGTGCTTTCAAAAGAGCCACAAAAATCCTTCTTCTTGTGAAACGCACATACTTGCACAGGAAAACAACACAAAACATTTCATCTTCTTCGGCCAGGGATGGTGGATGATGAAGGAGAAAACTTCTGGAGAGGAAATTGTCTTTGAAGCAGGACTTACTGCTGAGGTTTTGTATTTTTAATCAACTTTGTCACCACCACCCTGTTTTTTTCTTTTTGAAGTTGGGGCATTTTAAAGCCTCCGTCTAAGCACAACAACTAAACAACCTCTATTCTTAGAGGCAGAAATTGAGAGCTGTCTTTGTGACCATCAAGATGTCTATTCCTGATTCGGTCTGATTGGTAAGTGGATTATGACGGCAAGATTTGGGGATTTTTCTTTCACCTGAAGAAAGAAAGAAGGAAAGAGCGACAGAAACCTATCCATGATTGGTGGATTTATGGCTGTCAGAGAAGGAGAGGATCCCTTGCCTTTTCTCCTCTCTTCTCCTGTGGATTACAGATGGGCTTTGTGATCTCCCAGTGCAGTCTCATGGATGATCGCTCGCTGCCAGTCATTAGGATAAAGTACAAAGAGGGACACAAGTGAGTATTCAGCTGGATTTTTATCTCTCCAGCTTAAGCTTGCATGAAAACAAGGGTGTCGAGAGTGAATCTGTAACGAGAGCACATCGCAGCAGCTTTTCTCTTTTAATAAGAGAAACTGCAACTCGCTGATTAAACTGTTGTGTTCCCTGAATAATTATCAGAGCGTAAAAAGGTAGGCACATCCTGAGATATTGATTCACAGACAAGTGAAGCTGTATGTTTACAGACCGTTTACCAATTAACACAATTTACTAAATGAGGGGTGCTGTCTACCCGGCAGGTGGCTTGGGCACAGGCGGAGATTGATTGAAGTGATCTGTGTGAATCCTATTAATGCATCCTGGATTGTGGCCAAGAAAGAAGCAATGGAGGGGAACACCGCTGTCTAGCAGCGCTATCTGATCTGCCTCTCACTGGACAACTGAGGACCCTCTGCACTCCCTCTTCAACGACAAACCTCCTCTTCTTCTTCTCAGACAGGCAAGGATGGTACCCCCGCCTCCCACCAACAAACCCCACGTGTGCTTGTCCACCATTCTGATCATGAGCAGCATGGCGCTGATTGATGCCTACCTGGTAGAGCAGAATCACGGCCCCCGCAAGATCGGCATCTGCATCATGGTGATGGTGGGAGACATCTGCTTCTTAATTGTCTTGCGTTACGTGGCAGTGTGGGTGGGCGCCGAGGTGCGCACAGCGAAGCGAGGCTACGCCATGATTCTCTGGTTTCTTTACATCTTCGTGCTGGAGATCAAGGTTTACTTTGTGTATCAAAACTACAAAGCAGACAGGAAGAGCTTGGACGCTCTCGCGAGGAAAGCCTTGACCTTGCTGCTGTCTATTTGCATCCCAGTGCTGTTTGTGGTGCTGGTGGCTATCGACCACATGGAGTATGTTCGAGCCTTCAAGAAGCGCGAGGAGATCCGTAACCGCCTCTTCTGGGTGGTGGTGGACTTGCTGGACATACTGGACATCCAAGCCAACCTGTGGGAGCCACAAAAGAAAGGGCTTCCTCTGTGGGCCGAGGGCCTGATGTTCTTCTACTGCTACATCCTCCTGCTCGTGCTGCCCTGCGTGTCCTTGAGCGAGATCAGCATGCAGGGCATCAACATTGTCCCCCACAAGATGCTCCTGTACCCCATCCTCAGTCTTGTGACCATTAACATCATCACTCTGTTCATCCGCGGGGGGAACATGCTTTTGTACAGGGACGCCAGGGTATCTGGGATCCTAATAGGAAAGAACATCTTGGCCATCATCCTAAAGACCTGCAGCTTTGTGCAGTACAGGAGACAGTTGCAGAACGCTCCTCCCGCCTTCGGGGTCGAGCTGCAGAAAAACTCAGTGGCCCACGCTCGCCCTGCCCCCACCCCTCCTCAAGTGGTAATGCAGGACCAGACACCCCTCCCCGAGGTGACTACTTGCGAACACACATGACAAAACAGCGGGGCGAACCCTGGAAATGTCAATACAAGTGTATATGACCCTCAGGACGCTGGCGGGGCACAGTTTTCCACACCTTTTAGGGCATGCGAACACTCATGTGAACACACGGGAGATCAACATCTCCTCTGATGCTTCATGGCACAGAGAACACTGCAGACACTTAGTGATGATAGAGCGTCGGATCCAAAGCTGTCATTGGTGCAAAATACAGTATTATTTGTGACTTTGTTAAAGCGTTTCCTCCAGTAAATCCAGTTACCTGTGTATTTTTTCTAATTGTACAACTGAAAGAAAAAAGAAAAACAACCTATTGCAACTATTGCAAGATTAGAGGAATATATTTTTGAATTGTGTGTGTTGCATTCTAATCTTAAATTTAAGGGTCTGTGTGGTGTGGTGTGCATTTTCTGTTCCTCGATTGTTCCTTGTAGTCGAGGGCTTCAACGTGTCCGATTTAGAGGGAGCAACCAATGAGAGAATCAAACAGTTAAAAGCTTTCTCTGGAAAGAAGTGTTTTTATATGTGATTCTTTGATAAAGTATTGTGTACAAGATAAAGGCTCTCCTGCGCTCTCACTGGCTGTAAAAGGGGTTTTTCATAAAGGCATTTGAAAGTTACTGGACCAATCGACTATATTTCACCTTTTAATTAAAATTCAGCAAATGTTCTTTAATTAACCTGGGATACAAAGAAAGACAGACAATGATTTTTTCCCCCCTTTTCTCACTCTGGTTCAATCTACAATTAGAGGCTGCTTAACTGGCAAAGTGGTGCCTTTGCAGTGTCATTCATCTTGAGAGTGATCATACATTCCAGGGTGGCAATTTTGGGGGACATTTGAAATGAATTATCTGCACAGTTATGAACCGTTTTATCACAGCAAAAGGCTCACTGAGATGCAGTTAGCCACAGGATAAAGTACACAGCCGAGGGCCGGCACTGCAGACGGATAAATGATTCCCAAATAAGGAAGCCCGTTTAATATCCTCCTCAGGCAAACAGTAACTATCTGTGCTTGCGCTTCGTGGCGGCAGCAGTTCTAAGCACTGTCATTTTGTTCCTCACACAAAAGATAAAATGGATACCTCGGTCCAGTGATGTGAATCCACGCAACAAGCCAAGAAAACATCATGTCTTCTAATATGATAAATCTCTTTCAGCCCTCAGCTCTCCGCCACCAGTTGAGTCAGAGCTGGAGCTTGTTTGCAATTTCAGCGATGGACACGCTTAAATTTTTTGCTAAATCTCAATATGAATGTCAAAGACAGAAAAAAATGCTGGGAATGACATATTTGCTGCAAAGAATATTTTTTACTGGGCCTTCGCTATCTATCCGAAACATAAAACTGAAGGTCAGGTGCTTTAATTTGATGCAGTGCACAAATGACACTGGCAGAGGTGCCACAAAAATGTGAACAATGTTTTTGCAAAAGGTTCCTGCTCTTGTTCTTTTTATTTTATTTTATTTTTTTGCATAATCTTTCTCACTGCATGCATAATGTAAAAAGCACAATGATTATCGAAACCAGTGTTTTTTA
The DNA here is from genome assembly GCF_965226115.1 of Aulonocara stuartgranti. NCBI lineage: Eukaryota > Metazoa > Chordata > Actinopteri > Cichliformes > Cichlidae > Aulonocara > Aulonocara stuartgranti. The sequence goes on from NC_138949.1 coordinate 11,299,042, forward strand.
TCTATGCAAGGCTCAGTTACAGGAATGTAGCAGCGTTTGGTGGCACAAAACAGGCTGTTGCATTAAGACTGCTGCAGCTAGCATTATTTTGTCAGTGTTGTTGGCTTGTAAAATTACAGCATCAGCAATTTGGACTATAATACACAATTGAATTGTATTGTTTTTGCAGAACTGATGCAATGAAAAGAAAGCATTCATCCTTTAAAATAGTATTTGTGATTTAAAACAATGATCAAGTGTTTTTTTCTGAAACTGGCAGCCTTACATCTCTCGCTGTATGGAGGACCACATAACAGCTTTCTATTGGGTTCTACAAACAAAAGGAAAACTGCCATTTTTGCAAAAAACAAACAAACAAAAAACAAACCCAAAACAAATAGTTTGTTGTATAAATCAAAGCATGAAAATCCCTATATAAAGGGGGGCCATTCTGTTCCTTTCCAGCATATTTTCATCTTTTGACTCCAGTAGAGTAGCTTTGCATAAGTCACAGGTCAAAAATAATTCTTATTTCTTACACAGCCCCTCACTTCATCCATTCTCTGAAACCCCCCCCCCCCCCCCCCCCATTCCCTTTCCTTTAGGACTACTTTCTTATGACTCTCTGCCCTTTTCAAACAGATGTTTGGAGCAGCGGGTGGATGAGGAGATCCGCTCATTAACATCACACGCAGCCGAGAGAAGGAAAAACTGCATTTTTACATACACCAATCTCCTTATTTGAAACTTATGATGTATTTATTTAAAATATAAACATTCATCACTGCATGACATAAACTCACCAGCCAGTTTGTTAGGTACACCTGTTCAAGCTCTCTATCCATCCATCCATCCATCCATTTTCTTCCACTTATCCAATTCAGGGTCACAGTTGGGCTGGAACCTATCCCAGCTGTTTTAGAATTGGGGGGGGGGGCACATATCGCAAATTTATCACAGGGCTATTACAGTCCTCATTAATGCAAATCTCTAATCAGGCAGTCACATGACAGCAACTCAGAAGATTCAGGCATGTAGACATGAAGGTAAGGGAAAGTTCAAATTGAGCATCAGAATGGGAAAGAAAGGTGATTTAAGCAACTCTGAATATGGGATTGTTGTTGATACCAAACAAATGGACTGAATAAATGATAAATGGACTTATATAGTGCCGTTCTAATCCATTTGAGTGCTAAAAGTTCTTTATACGACATTTTCCATTCACCCAAGCACTTTTTTCTACATAAGCGCTTTCTATCTAACAATCACACTCTGAGAGATGCATCAGAGAACAACTTGGGGTTAGTGTATTGCCCAAGGATATTTGGAATGCAGACTGGGAGCAGTCAGGGATTGAACCATCAGCCTTCTGATTAGTAGATAACCTCCTGAGCTGCAGCCACCCCTTAGTAGTTCAGGATTTTAGTATTTCAGAATCTGCTCATTCAATCGATATCTAGGTTTTATAGAGAATGGCATGAAAAACAAAAAATATCCACTGAGGATAAATCCCTCAATGATGTCAGTGGAGAATGGTCGGACTGCTTTGAGCGGATAGGAAAACAGCAGTATTTCAAATGAACCCTTCTGCATACCTTGTTACAATTAAAGGTATGCAGAAGCAGAAGACCACAGCAGGGGTCATTTGATATCTGCAGTAACTGTGTGATGCTATAATGTCAATATGGTCCAAAATCTCTGAAATGCCACCGTGAATCTATGCCACGAAGAAATAAGGCAGTTCTGAAGACAAAGGATGGTCCAACCCAGTACCACCAATGTGTATCCAACAAAGTGGCCAGTGAGTGTATATGTTACAGAAAATACAGTACTGTTCAAACATCTTGAGCCACCTCTTATTTCTTTATATTTTGCTTGCAAGGAGCCAGACAAAGTGCATTTGAGCAATAAGCTTCTATAAGCTTTCTGAAGGTTATTCAAACATTTTCTTTGGACATTGGCTACTTTTTGTAAACCTATTGTCTCTCACCATTTTAGAGGTCTGTTAAGCTACTTAACACAGACCTATGACTCATTCAAGGATAAAAAGAAGACATCTAACTCGAGGAATGAACCAGTGTTGTGTCTACACGTAACAGAGAACTTAGCAGAGAGCCAAATTTAAATTCTATCTTTAGGCACTTTGTTACTTGCAGCCTGTCACAAAAACAGATGATTTGTTTTGATTTCTTTAGTTGAATGTAATCTGAAAAATGCCAAAGATAACACAGTTTGACAGGCACAAAATACGCTGCCATGTTCTACAGTATGTTGACTCCTCTATGACAAGAACTTGGTGACAGTGGGAAGGAAAAACTCCCTTTTAACAGGAAAAACCTCAGGCAGAACCAGGTTCAGGGAGGGGCAGCCATTCACTGCGACCAGTTGGGAGTGGTAGATGGCGAACTGTAGATGGATCCACTTACTGTGGACCCATCAGAAATGGTCTCAGTGAAAGGGTGGCTGTCAAGAAGCCATTCTTAAGAAAGAAAAACAGGGAGAAAAGACTGAGGTATGCCAAATTACACAAGAACTAGACTTGTCAGTGACAACAGGCCTTATGGAGTAATAAGTAATGACAGAACAAAAGGCAGCCAACATCCAAAGAAGAAGCTGAATGTCCTTGAATGTCAAGAAGCCTGGAGAACTATTTCTGAAGACTTCTTAAAGAAATGACACGAAAACTTGCCTAAGAGAGTTCAGGCTGTGTTGAAGAATAAAGGTTTGTCAAACCAAATACTGACTTTAGAATTGTACCACAAACAAAAAGCTTACCACTTATCTTGTCCAATTTTGAAAACACAGACTACAAACACTATGTAATTAATTAATTTCATTCTTCTTTTATGTAAAAACAAAAGAAAAATGTAAACGGAGAGAACGCATTCTGCAACTTCCATTCATCCTGCAGTACCAAGATTATTTCAGGACTCCTGCTTCCTAATGACAGAGTACAGGCACAGATTTCAAGGGTGAAAGACGAGTGCAATGCATAAAGAGCAGAGAAACTGGAGAGTTTAGGGCTACATACCTGCACATGCGCGCACTCATTTGCATTATCCAGGTTCCAGTTCATGTGACCTGCATGCCATTTGACTGTGTGAAGAAACAACTGAACACACTGTGCTGAGGAACGTTATGCAAATTAATGCTAAGATTCAAACTCAGGTCCTTCTTGCTGTGATGTGACAAGGCAAGGCAAGGCAAGGCAAGTTTATTTGTATAGCACAATTCAACAACAAGGTGATTCAAAGTGCTTTACAGAGACATTAGAAACAAGAACAAATAAAAAGCATGATTTAAAATTGAATAAAACAAGCAAATAAACTAACTAACTAATTAACAAACAAACAAACAAACAAACAAACAAACAAACAAACAAACAAACAAACAAACAAACAAACAACAGTATATAACTGAACATTTCTGACACCCAACAAAGCACACTCTCCTTCCTTCCAAGTAAACTTCATGCACAGTCCAACTGCGGCATGTTTAACACGGTTATGCTTTGTTTCACAATAACAAGTGATTTTTTTTAAATTTATTTAAAATTATGCATATGGTGGGTTGCCATCAGTGCGACCAGATGATGTAGTACAGTCACACAGCAAAACCAGATGGCTGGAGAAGTGATAATGAGCTCATTCTGGCTTGCTCCAAAAGTCTTCACTTGCTTACAGCATGTAGAGTGTTAAATCAAACATAAATAGAATATCAGTATATCTATTCCTCTGCTATCACTATATAATTGCACATCTGGCAAATTACAAAAAGCTTTTATTCTTTTTTTTAAAACTTCTTCTAATCATCTGCAAAGCACTTACTACTGTTTATGCCAGCCTAGGTTTATTATCTTAAAATGGTTTTAAAAGCATGAAGATTATCTACACCTTGAAAGCCCGGCTGTCCCTTTGGGCATTCACCCAACCCAATCAACCCCCACACACCACTGCGCATCACCCGTCCTGCACTGCCAGCTCCTGAATGAACGTTACATTCATCCAGATGACTGTGGGTTTTTTTTTTCTTGATTTGCTTTGCACTCTCAAATGTTAATAAACTGGAAAGGCTGCACCTCCACACTTACTACATTAACACTGACAAAGCAGCCCATGCCAAGCGAGCGAGCGGGGAAGACAAACAGCTGCAGTAAATTCACAGCCTGACCTTCGTCAGTCTTGGATGGCGGGTAACAAATGTATTTTTCCATGGGATGCATGTTAGAGCACGAGGAGGACAAAGCGGCGCAGAAAAAGAATGGTCACTGAGTATTGATTATGCTGCGTAGAGGATAACTGATATTAGATTTAAAAAGGGCCACTTTCCCAAAACAAATAACGGGGATGTTATTTGGATACAGGAGATTTATTGCGATGCTGCAATACCGTGTGTATTTAAAGCTTCTCTGTGATGCTGCAACCAAACAGTGGTGCAGTCAGTTCACGTGATTATGGATGCTTTAATCTAAAATTTAGATGCTGTGCACATGAGCAAAGCAAAGAAAGGTCACAAAGTCTGCAGTCTGAACTCATCCCAGTCCTGCTAAACACATGTGCGCGCTCTGATTTTCCGAGCACGTGAACATTAGCTGTGAGCAACATCCTCAAACAGTTTTGCTGAGGAGTCGTAATTACCCGCTTTTCACTCGAAACACTCGTGCAACTTATCTTTTTCAGCACATTCAATCACCAGATTACAACCAGCGTAATTACAAAACAGATTCCTCACACATCCCCTCAGCCACGCATGCATGAATTTTACGAGGAAAGAGCCGAGGGCACGGTTGCTATTCGCAATGCCCCTGCAACAGGGAAGGTTTCGCTATCTTGTTCGTGCACAGTTCAGCGAGGATTAACAACAGCTGTGAAGTGTGAACCCAGCAGAGGATCAAGCCTGTGACTCGCAGCTACAGTATGATCTTTCTAATAATCAGGTCACTCTGCTGGACTGCCAGCAACTTTCAGTCGACCCAACAGGGAAGCCAGGTGTCGGAAATGAGAGCCAGTCGCTCCGAGCGCTGTGAAGTGCTGAATGTAAATGTGAATTATGAAGAGCTGTTTCAGTATTTTTCGACTTCTTGGCAGTTTTCGAATTTCAACCCAAGCAATTCGCCAAGTTTTTGCTAAGACGCTGTTGACATATGAAAGCTGTAGATGGTTTACAGCTCTCTGTGTTGTTAACAGAATATTTTTGATTTCTTTTCTAGGAATTAGTGATGATATATATCCATCCATATTGTTTTGCTGTGAGATATATTTGCCCTAGAAATGCCTGTTTACAAGCCAAGTGGTACTTGGCTTGTAAACTTAATGTTGATGTGACCTGTCCCTTTAAAGTAAATATTAAGTAATACACATATCTGTAATGGATTTCTTTATTCTGTAATCCAGTGTTTCCCAAACACAAATGATCAGTTGTGCCATGGAAGATTATCTGGTTCCACCTGATTAATACTCTAAGCGAGTAACGGGCAGAACAATTACATTCTCGTCCACTAGAGGGCATTACTACGGTGGCCCCTAGAGACAAAGCACGTACAAACTCCAAAACACATGCAAACTCCAAAACACTTGCAAACTCCAAAACACATGGAAACTCCAAAACACATGCAAACTCCAAAACACTTGCAAACTCCAAAACACATGCAAACTCCAAAACACTTGCAAACTCCAAAACACATGCAAACTCCAAAACACATGCAAACTCCAAAACACTTGCAAACTCCAAAACACATGCAAACTCCAAAACACTTGCAAACTCCAAAACACTTGCAAACCCCAAAACACATGCAAATTCCAAAACACAACGGAAGTGCTCCAGGACGCTAGGGGCAGTGTTGAGCTTTTGTTACCTAGTAACTACACAAGCCAGGAAGTACCAATGACCGGATTTTGGGCTGTATCCCAGGGTCAGGGTCTGCAGCCTTAAAGGCCGCATTTTAAGGCCGATTACGTCACAGCGACACGACGAAGGCTGTCCCAATTCAAAGGCTGCTCGAAATGCGGCCCTCAAATGCGTCCTTAATTTCCCAGAATTTTAAGGATGGGTCGGTGTAGCCTTCATGGCCCTACATATCCCAGATTTCATACCGCGTGGGTGGTGTGGATAATTTTGCCAAAAAAAACGGCGGAAGTGGAGCCGCCGAAGAGTAAACTTTCAGAAGTAAGTACTGAATATTATGTCACTTATTTATGCGCAAATGTTTTTATAATGAAGAACATTAAAACATTACTGTTGGCCACATGTCGGGAAAGTTATGTGACATTAGCGATGTTTGTACTAACTTGGTTTTAAAGCCTTTACTTTAAAATATACGCCGTTCAACAGTTGACTTTAATCTTACAGAGAATGTGATGATTTTATGGATAATTAAAGTCAGTCATATATCCACAAACACAACAAGCTGAAAGTCAGTGATGCTGCTCGGTTTGCAGTCCTGAATATCACGGCACAAGCAGGATTCACTGCACTGTTAATGTTATCTATGTTATATTGCTGCCTTTGTTCGGTGGTGTCGAGCCAAACGGACTTTAACGTGTGTTTGAACGAGCTGACGGTTCACTCGTTAAGCTGAAAGAAAGATGCTTTAATCACAGGAATCACACATGGTAAATGGTAAATGGCCTGTATTTATATAGCGCTTTACTAGTCCCTAAGGACCCCAAAGCGCTTTACATATCCAGTCATCCACCCATTCACACACACGTGATGGCAAGCTACATTGTAGCCACAGCCACCCTGGGGCGCACTGACAGAGGCGAGGCTGCCGGACACTGGCGCCACCGGGCCCTCTGACCACCACCAGTAGGCAACGGGTGAAGTGTCTTGCCCAAGGACACAACGACCAAGACTGTCCAAGCCGGGGCTCGAACCGGCAACCTTCCGATTACAAGGCGAACGCCCAACTCTTGAGCCACGATCGCCCGTCGTACACGATCGCCCGGTGGTACAGATGGTACACATGTGTCCACTGTACCATCTGGGAACTCCTCTTGTTTTGTAACACAAAAACACAATCCTCCTTCTCTTGTGCTGTTTTGTAGCAGTGTATACACCTGAGACTGTCACCTGTCTGTCTGTCCTGCACTCTCTCTCTTTTTCTTTCTCTCTGATTGTGGAATAAAAGTATGAACATTCATTTATAAGTTACACTTGTGTTTGAATCCTGCAGCTTATCACACATTTGATTTCCATGTGTGACAACTGCAAGTGTCCAGAGTGAGGACAGACTGAGGGACCCACTGCTGCACATCATCTGTGAGGCTTTGCACCCCTGATGATCCACCAGGACAAACTTAGCAGTGTGTGAGGAAGAGGAGGAGGAAGAGCCAGCAGCAGCTGACAGATGGAGAGAATAGACAGACTGTTCCCTGTTTTTGAAGGACTGCTAGGAAAGTTTAACATAACTAATTGTCTGTCCTGAATCAGTCTTATTAGGTAATGTTCAAATAATTTTGAAGGCCTACAAGTTTAATATTCAGAAACCTAAAGTATGTATCAGCAGCAGAATGGAGCTAAAAATAAATGTTTGTTTTAGTTCTATGAAGCTTTGAGTATTTTGGATCAGTAGCACTGCTGTGTTTGTTGCATCATATTGCTGTAATTGTTTATATGCTTTATATATTCTGAGCTAAGTTGATCTATAGTGTTACATCATATTCTGTAAGGATGTTATGTGTTTGTTTACTTTCTGCCCAGTTTGACCCATTTAGCAGAAGCCAGCCTGTTTAAGGCTCTGATATCTATTCTGTATGACTTAAAGCAGTTATGACATGGTCTGATTTTCTCACCCAATAAAGGAATATTCAATATATCAGTCTACTCTTCATTTTATCAGAAACAGTTATCACAGCTTGTATGTTTTCTTTTTATAAATATATGTAAGCAATGAGCCAAATTTAGTAATGCCAACATACTGAACAACATTTGTCTCTTATATATGATACACCTATATATGCACTGTCAAAGGTATTTGACACAGAGTTCATGTTCACTGCTTTAATAGCTAATAATGATTAATATAATAACTATAATATTGGCCATATTATATTTACATTACCAAAGTGATATGACTTTAGTCTCATGAACAACATTAGCTAATTGTTATTTACTAACTTAAATGACTATTCAGTACAGAAATGAAGCCCAAAAATCATGTTTTACTGTCCTGTGGTCTCAGCCTCAGATACTTATCAAATCACACAAAGCTCTTGTAGAAACAAACAAACAAATGAACAAAATATGTTCTCCTTCATTTCTGTCAAACAAAGTTGTATGACACGTTTCCAGCGGTTAGTATCATGGTTGCTAGGCAACCTGGGAAGCGCGACGGAGACTAGACCGTCCCATACAGACAAACTTGCCGTTTATTTTGCAAATCGAGCTCAACACTGCCCCTAGCGTCCTGGAGCACTTCCGTTGTGTTTTGGGGTTTGCAAGTGTTTTGGAGTTTGCAAGTGTTTTGGATTTTGCAAGTGTTTTGGAGTTTGCAAGTGTTTTGGAGTTTGCAAGTGTTTTGGATTTTGCAAGTGTTTTGGAGTTTGCAAGTGTTTTGGATTTTGCAAGTGTTTTGGGGTTTGCAAGTGTTTTGGATTTTGCAAGTGTTTTGGAGTTTGCAAGTGTTTTGGAGTTTGTACGTGCTTTGTCTCTAGGGGCCACCGTACATTACAACTACCTGCTCTAATTAAATGGGTTGCCAATTGCCAGTAGAACAGAAGAAGACGAAGAAGAAATTACATAATACTCATGCTGTGAGACAACGCATAATAGCAATACATAAATATTTGAAAAGAAAAAGTGGTCAATCTGACCTGAGTCCTGGAGAAAATGCCGATCCAGATGAAGGCCCTGCCATGAGTGGTGGTCAGAAGAAAGCAAAAAAGTAATACTGGGGACAAACAAAGCCAATTCCGCTGTACCTGGTGAAATGATCAATATGCTTTTTGTGATAGTTTTTTTTGGTGATTTTTTTTAAATGTGAAATATGTGCCATGGCTCCAAAAGGTTGGGACACACTGCTGTAAACTACTGGAACACATTTATTGTTGACCTGAGCTTCAAAGGGAACATACTGTCTAAAAACACTGAAGTGGCTTTTTACTCCTTGTCCACGTTGGTTCTGGCAGGAAGCATATTGTCAGTTCCACCCCCTGCAGTTGGTAAAGCTTGCTCTGTCAATCATTTTGATGAGCTGTCTACCTTGAAACAGCATCCAGGCCAAGGCTGAGGAAAATGGCATCAAAAAGTCACCTCAGGCTTTAATGAAACAGATGGTGAGTGAGATGGCGAGTGCAGGTTTTAAGAGTAACAACAATGATTTACCTCAGTCGACCACTGATGTGACCACTCTGTGCTACATGGCCACAAAGCAGCCCATGGCAAATGGCTTTCAGCCCAAAGCGGACAGGGGTTTTTGTTCAGAGGGCTGTTTCTGGCACGAAGGTCAGCTGAGCTAGTTAGCATGTGATACATGTTGCCCAGCTGCATTTTAATTAAAGGAGTTTTCTCATATTTGCTATTATGTTCATCCTAATAAGGCCAATCAGCCACTGCATTTTTTTCACAGCATGCAGCTGGAATGATAGCTGCAGTGAGGCAGTTATGACGGCACTTTCATTTTTGGTTGGGGGCAGTTCTCAGCTGGCTCCCGAAAGATTAAATGGAGCCTCACAGAGAAGGTGGGATCTTACTTATAATGAAAGAACTGACGATTCGAAGTATGAACTAAAAATGTTAATGTGCTCAGTTAAGGTGAAGCTATTAGTAATAAAGGATGAGGTCTAAAGAACTGCAGTAAAAAGGGTTAAATCTTTTAGTCACATCGGATGTCGGTTTCGTGCATCCAATGCACGAAACCGACATCTGATGATTGAATAATGATAATGATGGATTGCATTTATATAGCGCTTTTCGAGACCCTCAAAGTGCTTTACAATTCCACTATTCATTCACACACTGGTGGAGGCAGCTACAGTTGTAGCCACAGGTGCCCTGGGGCAGACTGACAGAAGCGAGACTGCCATATCGCGCCATCAGCCACTCTGGCCAACACAAGTAGGCAGTAGGTGAAGTGTCTTGCCCAAGGACACAACGACCGAGACTGTCCGAGCCGGGGCTCGAACCGGCAACCTTCCGATTACAAGATGAACTCCCAACTCTTGAGCCACGATCGCCCTCATTGAATCATTAATACATTGTTCTTTTGGGCATATGGAGACATTTTTTAAAAAGTGCTACTGTTGTTCATTCATGTCATTATAACACACTGTTTACTGATTTGTAAAGGCGCATAATGACAACTCATTAATGTAATAACAACAGCACTGTAGTTGATACCCACAGCACCTTTCAAAACAATGTTACATCGTGCTTCACAAAAGACTGTATCATCATCTACTGAGACATACTGGTGAGAAAGCACCTAGTGTAAAACTTCAGAAATATTCCTTCAAGATGGAAGGAAAACTTAATTACACGCATAAACACACTGGATGAATCTAATAACTGTGCATTCATTTAAAAAACATCAACAAATCGTTTGCTGACAGATATATTCATTCATCCAGGATGTAGAGCAGCACCATGTCACAAAAAGGAGCATGTTTTTCACTGGAATCATACTCGTTTAAACGTTTTTGAAAAGTTATCTTATGCAAAAATGCATGAGATGATTTGCCATTTCACAGTAGGAAATACAACTTCAGTCCCCCCCAAAAAGTTGTCATGCTGTGTAATGTTGAATAAAAACCGAATGCAATCATTTGCAAATCATGTTTTATTACCAATAGGACACAGATATTGTGTCAAATGAAAATTTATATCTCATTTAGAATTGGATTATGGCAAAAAAAGGTCCCTCAAAAAAATGTGTTTAGCATCTTTTCCATCCGGTTTATAAACATCTGTAAAGTGAGGAGACCAGATGCCGGGCTTCTGAGCCATTCTTGTCTGATAAAGGATTTTAGTTGCTCGAAAATCCTGGATCTTTTTTCTCATATTTTTTGTGTCATGATGTGCCAAATGTTTCCAGCTTGTGAAAGGTCTGGACTGCTGGCAGGCCAGTTCAGCACCCACACTCTTCTGCTGTGAAGCCTTGCTGTTGTAACAGACACAGTATGGGATTTAGCATTGTCTTGCTGAAACATGCAAGGTCTTCCCTGAAAAAGACCAGATGGATGGGGCATATGCTGCTCTAAAACCTGATTATATCTGTCAGTATTGATGGAGCCTTTTCAGATGTGCAGGCTGAAAATTCCATAGGCACTAATGCACCTCCTTACCATCAGACATGCAGGATTTCGAACTGAGCACTGGTAACAAGCCAAATGACACCCTTTCAGTCCAGAGGACGCGGTGTCATGTCTCCAAAAAGATTTTGATTTGTCTGATCATAAAACAGTCTTCCACTTTGACTTAATCCATTTTAACTTTGCTTTTAGACCTCAATAGTGAACTAACCAACCTCATTTATGATTAACAGCATTTCCAAGATTATGATGCCAACATTGTGGACAGAGACATGGTCATTTTAAGAATCTAGTGTTTTAAATTCTCCATAGCACACGTAAAATAGAAGTAAGATATACAAAAACCGTAAAGAGCTTAAAAATGTCTACTTAAAATAAAAAAAGCAAACAAACAGGTGCTGCTCAAACTAATCTGTGTATGTGGATGACACGTTCTGTATACATTGTTCACAACCGTGTGATTACAGTATTAGGGGTTATAATCTTAAAAAAACAACAACAAACAAAGACAATTGCATATAATTCCTTCTTTGCTATAATCTGATCTATATATCAACATATATTTCCAACATATATTTCATGTGGAAACAATGTCAAGATCCAGTCATCTATAATTAGGGAAATGATCTCAGGTTTTAATAATGTGCTTAGTGGGCTTAACATCTGTGATTTATTTTATTTTTTTTCGCCTGTCCCATTTGGTTCTTTAGCCATCAGAATTGTTGTCTGAAGACCAACAAGGATACCCAATGGATTTACTTTGCCAAGTGGATCATCGTGGCATTGCCGTATTGGTCCATTTGGTCGATCTTTGTTTTTATTATTTATTATATTTTATTTTCAGATGTTACAGACGGGACAGACATGAGTGAGAGATAGGAAAGGGAGAAAGAAAGAGGAAGGAAAGGAAAAACAGAAGGGGAGAGGGACAGTGAGAAAGGGGGGGAGAAAAAAATAAAAATCTCCTGGATCATCTGTTGAGAGAAGAATAGAAAACAAGCAAAAAAAGACAAAAAAAACCAAAAAACAAAGCAACATTCTAAACACAACACCATCGCATTAATCTAGCTAAGTGTAAACAGCAGTAAATACTAAATATTCAATGTTGTTGTGCAGCACGCAGGACAGATGTGCTTCGAGGTAGCAGCCAAGAAAGGTGTAATTTGGGTCTACGAGCAGTGAACACCTGTGTGCATACCTGTGTGGATCAGCGCGCTTGTATTCCAAAGGTTTCTCCATGTAACGATCTGCTAGGGAGTGTGGGGGGGCCACAGCCCCGTCCTCCAGGGTGTGAAGCAGGTATGGAGGAGATCAAAACTCCAGACATCCAGAGGCCCCCAGAACACAAGAAACCATGGAAGACCAACAGAGGGGCAGCCGCGCCACTGTTCCAGTAAGAGCTGAGGAGAGTCCCAGATGAGGGTTCACTCAGCAGCCGCGGAGCAGAAGCCAGGGGGAGTTGCAGTGACGCGCCCGTGAGCTCCGCCGTGTGATTTTTAATATTTTTAAGCAGAACATTACGGAAGAGAATTAGGGCCACTGGAAAAAAAAGTGGGTACGTTTCTCTCTCTCTTTTTTTCCCAGAATTCTGAGATTAAAGTCAGAATTCTGACTTTTTTCTCCGAATTCTGACTTCTGACTTCTCAGAATTCTGACTTCTGAGATAAAAGTCAGAATTCTGACAGAATTCTGAGATTAAAGTCAGAATTCTGACTTTTTTAGTTTAGAGCCTTGTTTTTTTCCCAGTGGCCCTAATCCTCTTCCATAGAACATTCACATTAATAATTAATAATTAATAATGTTATTATTAATATAATCTTGTCATTATGTTTTAGCCAACTCATAGAGCCAACATAATATTAATTAGCTAAATAGCTACAGCTGATTAAATGGGATATTTAAAGTGGTAAAAATACCCAGCATTAAGAAATCCTGTCTTTTAAATTGCAACAAACTGTGGAATTAGTGGTAATTCTGTCCTTGTCACTGTTATTGTGTGTGTGTGTGTGTGTGTGTGTGTGTGTGTGTGTGTGTGTGTGTGTGTGTGTGTGTGTGTGTGTGTGTGTACACGTCTCAAAGAGAGTGTAAAAAATCAATATAGTCACTTGGATGCCACTCATTAGTTTTTGAAGTATACATTTGAAAATTTCGGACTCTGGCATATTTCTATAAGGGTTGCATGGTAGGTTATCAGCGAATGCTAGGAAGCTTAGTTAGCAAGCTGCATCTATTAGCAATACACAGCAATGCACAGACACGGACATCAGGTGATATGTTCTAAGTAACTAATAAAACTCCAGAATTTTACTTTAAAAACTGAAGCACTTCTTGGTTGGTCTGTACTGCCTTCATGCTATTTGTCATATAATTACAATAAAAACGCTCCAATGCACCAAGCGTGCACACAGAACCTGGCAGTGACGTGATTAGCAGTGAAGCAAAACAAATGTTCAAAAAGACAGGAATACAAATTCAGCTCACATGAAATAAAATGCAGGAATTTTGATGAAATAAAAATAGCTAACAGATCAGAAACACAAAGTTAGTTAACATGAACAAAACAGGTGATTAAAGTTTGTGTCATTTGCTGTTAGCTGAAGTCAAAGAAGTGGCATCCCTATAAATCAGGGGTGGGGGAGCTCCAGACCTCAAGGGCCGATGTCCTGCAGGTTTTAGATGTGTCCTTGATCTAACACACCTGATTTATATCACTAAATTACATCGCCAACATGTCTTGAAGTTCTCCAATCATTTGATTCAGGTGTGTTGACCCAGGGTGATATCTAGAACCTGCAGGACACTGGCCCTTGAGGCTTGGAGTTCGCCACCCCTGCTATACATGCATGGCTTTGCACTAATTGCAGCTTGCAGTCACCAACTCATGCGTTTCCTTGTCTTTTCCAAATTATTATTTTTTAATTATATAACTTATTTAGACACTTACCTTTGACATTTAAAAAGATAAGTCTCTGGATGTCTATATATTTGTATATATCTCATGCTGATTGGTCAGATCAGAATTTAAAAGTGTTTTAATGGCCAAACAGGTTCAAACATTTTCTAGCCCATAACTGTGTCTATATAACCAATACAATGACAATATGTAGTTTGTTAAAGACTTTGGACCAATATTATATAGTCATTTCTTGAGTAAAATATATTTCACACTATTAATACACAAGTTACTTTATAGGGTGTGGATAATTGATAGCTACACCCTTTTCACGTGTCTTTATTTTGCTTGTACTTACTATGATACTAGCAAAACCTGATATAATCACATAAACATAATAACACAGTAAAACATATTGCTAGATTTAGCACAGTCAATCCTTTTCAACAAACCATGTCTGATGTTTCTGCAACAACCCATGCAAAAATAATGTTGAAAAGTATATGAATACAATCATCACAGATTCATATTTGAAATGTCTGCCTAGTTTGCTAATTTGATTGTAGTGTTTCTACTAAATTAATCAAAACAGTGAACTTCTGTTTATTCAAAGAGGTACTATTCTGTAGAGGTGCTATTCATTGTGATATCCAATTTGAAACGAATGAGAGCCTCCATTATGTTTTCCATTATTCCATTGTTGTGCTTCGTTCTACCTTTGGTAAGAGATATTAAATTATTTTGGGAGCCTTTCCGCTGCACTAGCTCAGCTCCAGCTGTCTATGTCAGGTTACCTGTCAATCAAAAGCTATGCCTCAAAGTCCAGTATCCAAATGGAGGAGTTATAAAAAGAATTCGCTCCCCCAGAGTTGTTATGAATGTGAAATATATTCATAAAGGCCAAACATATGTTTTGTAGCAGGCTGTTAACCTGCTTTTCAATACTATGAAATTGGGCATTTTAACACAGGTCTAATTAGCTTCAAGTAGCCTCTACACAAACTGAACCAAGAACTGATTCATTTTTCAGCTCCAGAGGTTGCCACTTGGTGTGTCGCAGCCAGCAAACTTGAACGTGAAAAGAAAAATCAGTTAAACTGTGCATGCCTCTTGCTTTGAGTGGTTCTCAACCGTGTGTTTTGTGACTCGTTTTTTGTATCTGGATGAGCTTAGTTGTTTTTTTCCTGCCTTTTAAAAATACTCACAAACTACACATCATATCTCGACAGAAGGATCAGATTTATGTGCAAGATTTCATATATTACAACTAGACAGTCTACTGGTATGGACCTAGTAGCTTTGCTCTACTCCCAGATTTATTTTTGTTCAACATTATTAAAATGAGAAAGGTTGTAGTGGGTGAAAGTTTGGTTTTCAAATATGGAAAGTAATAACCAGGAACTTGCTTAATCTTTTCACGAAATATTAAATTAAATACTACACTGACTTACTTTTGCTCATAGAACAGACACTTCAGCTCTTTTCTCTTCACTGTTTCCAAATGTTAAAAAAATGAGACTGGATGCTTGTATCCGCTGTAAAGTGCTCTCACAAGCTCCACACTGTATTATGTGAGATGCAGGCCTTACAAACACACAAATCTACAGCTTTGATGTAGCGTCAAAAATGTTGAGTGATCAGTGAGTGAACTGTGGAGCATCCATTCTATAGGGACTAAAGTGATCTCTGAAAGTCCTGCATCTTTCCTTATCTGCTACCAAAGTGTCTGCAGTGAAAAGCCATTTAATATTGGAGCTCTGTGGAGTTTTAATGTTTTCTTTTTTTCATTGTATTTTGATTTATTTGTTGACTTTTTGAACTCTACAAGCTAATTCTTCAGACCTGAGAAGCCGAGACCGCTTGTGTGGAACAGCAGAATAGCTGAAGCGAAGTCCACCATCTACAGACCTTGATATTTTTCTCTGGTGAAGACCAAAACAGAACTAAAAGGTCAGTGAATATTGGACTGCACCTAAACCTCCGTGCCCTTAATTTTCACTTCACTACATGAACTATGAAGAGACCATTTCTCATTTTTATAGTCGGCAGAACTACTTTACTTTTTTAACAAAGGTTTGGCAGAGCACACGAATCCCTAATTACAGGCTGAAAATATGTCATGAATAAATCATGGAGTAGCAATTCAAAATGTTTAAGCCTGGTTCTTCTATTCAACCAATAATTGTTAAAAAAAAAAAGGATTCCAGCTCTCACTGGTCTGATCCTCCTCTACAATTAATCCACAATGATGTGGTGATGCCTCTCCCTGGAGCAGAGTTATGAAATAACAGAGCAAATGAAAATGGGTGATTTGTTGAATTTTATTATTGAATTAATTTTAACATTATATAATGGCTGGAGGCTAATGACACAATCACTGTAAACATCGGTTGTTGTTTCTGGACTGTGTTTAATACCTTTTCCTGGCGACTGAGTTTACAGTGATATTGTCTAACAGTGTTTTTTATTTCTGTGTAGATTGTGAAAGGTTAAGTAACACGCCATAAAAGTTTGTTACAGTATTTTTCTGCAATAGTACACATACTTGCTTTGTGAATTCCATACCATGGGCCACACATGCACACACACACAGGAGCCATTGGTTCATTGGTTAGTGGTCTACTGCCCATGTAAATGGAGGGCTTAAAAGTAATTTGTCTTCTTCTTGCCTGCCCTCGTCTTCCTTGTCGTGCTAAAAGGAACACCAGCAGGAGGAATGTATAGGACTAACACCAGTCTGCAGGCTGCGCGATCAAGATGCAGCTGCAGATGTCAATGTCAGTCTGTTTAAAATCAGGCAGTCTTTATTCCACAAGAGCTCTGTTAACTAAACTTGTTAGTTCTTTCTTTTAAACCATGGTACACTACCCTGTTAAAATGTTCCTTTGTTAGCACAGCGAAAAAAGTGCATTTGACAGACTATTTCTGATATATATTTAAAAGCAGTAACACACTGACATTTATTACTGGAAAACAGGAAGGAAAATAGCAGTTTGACTTTGGTTGGATTCGAATTATCCACAAACTTAACAAGGCAACTAAGCCCTATCCTGTCATTAGCCACATAATTTAATGGGAAATATTAGCACTTGCAAAGTTTCAGGATAAAAAATAGTTTATCAAGGTTACTGCAAGTTTGATTCCTTCCAGCTGGCCTTTCAAATAGCTTGCAGAACTTGGTGCAGTTATAGTATGGCTGTCTGGAGTTATCTTTAAGCAATTTCATAGTGACTCCACACAATTAGCTTGGTGAGTGAGGGGCTGGGCGATACAGGAAGCTGAAAGCAAGTTTTGATGACGCTTTGGGCATAAACATTTCTCAGGCATGTCATCCAGGGTTTTAAGAAGGTATATAATCAGCTATTCCTGTCATGCATTGAAGTAGAAAAAACAAATTTCGTTAACTAAAAACATTTTGAACTTTTGTTACTTTAATGAGAAACTCTTCCCCTTTTGAGGACTTTGGTTCAAGTTCACTTAAATTATATGCGAGAAAGAAGAAGAAAGAAAGGAGCACATGGATTACAGGACTTACTGTTGGTATATGACAGTAGCGAGGCTATATAAGAAAATCGTGTTTAAAAAAAAAAGCATGAAGGCGACAAGGTGTGGGCAGAGAAGTGAAGGTGGAGGAAGAACTGCCTGTTGTTGCTGTAGCAGCAGATGAGTCAGAACTGGATAATCGGCTATCGCAGTCTCAGCTGCAGGAAGGCTGGTGAGAAAAGAGCTGGTGAGTTAGCTAGCTCGGTGGGTCTCAGATGTTTTTGATCAAGTGAACACAATCTATGAAATACGTATCTCCAAAGTGCACCTTTACATAGGATTATAACTGTGTGAATCAATAGAAAAAACATCCATTCCCCAGTGGGCACAGCACACAGGCTGAGAACCGCTGTGGCACTCACTGTGATGTTAATGTGGAATAAGGCTTAAGTGGCCTTGTCCTTAAACTGCCCTTTGTAGAATTTCATTTGCAGGTCCTCAAGTGATAATTTGGTTTCACTGAAGCACATATGTGAATCATTGGTATCTTTTCAAATGATCCAGCAATTGAATGTTTTCCAAAGGATAAAAACTTGAACACAATTGTACAATAAGAGAGGATGAGCTTATGAAGACAGATATAATAGATATTACCCTGCTGTAGGTGAATTAATTAGCAAAAAAAGGAAAAAATGCTTTTATATAATCTGTTACTGGCCAGTGTCTTCAAATAACTTCTAGAAACAAACAAAACAAAACAATCAATAAGTAAAATTTGTCATCTAGTTTAGCTCTTTTTGCGTGTTTGTTTGTTTGATTGACCAGGACTATAGAAAGGAGATGGGAACAGAAGGTGATGAGGGAGTTTGTTGAGAAAATTGTTAAATTATTGGGTGAAAATTTAAAGATTTCTGGGCTGGGCTAAGCCCGTGATGTTTCAGGATACTAATAAAGCATCTGGACTCTTCCAGGATGTTGCCTTGAGTACTCCACAGGGGATTGCACCACCTGCTACAATGCTCCTTGCTAAAGATACTTCTTTAAATAAGACTACTGCCAGGCTGCAGGCTGGCTCCTTCCTTTTTCTTCAGCTAAAACACTCGTTGGCTTTCACTGAGAAAAGGTGGCAAGGCTAAGCTGTGTTGAGGTTCACCGCAATATCCAGAGGTCTCAAACATACAGGGTGTGAGGTGCATACTCAGCAGCTCCCCAATTACCTTAATCAGTGTCAGGGATGAAAACACCAAAGCTCAGGGAGCTGAAAATCAGTGTGGAGATGCTAGCTGGTGACACGTTACTGTACACAGCTTTTTTAGTACCTTTCTACTTATGAAACTATAACTAAACTAAGGACACAAAGAGGAGGCATGTTGATCAGAAGAGCAAAATACCACAAACCAACAAATATATTTAGTGGGACTCCCAATTGTTGCCCAACGATTGAAAACTCCTTAAAAGGTACAGTGTGTACAATCTCACCAGCAGCAGATTGCAAACTGCAGGATACTGAATTCTGTTTTCTTAATCCTCACAACTGAAGTGCGTAAACCTATCTACAGTACGGAGGCTGCTGTGGGACAACAACTCTTGCCACGGTTCACCTGTAGTGAGTGAAGGCTGTCAGTCCGCTGTTTACCTCAGTTGGGCGTCTGTGTCTGTTTACTGTAAAACTTTGTGAAAAGAGTCCAATATGTGTCGATGAGTCAGTGAAGCTCACTTCTGCCTAATGACAGCAACAGCTGTTTATCAGAGGGAAAGTGAGATTTTTAGGGCACTCGGCCCTAACATTGGCTAATATAATGTTGGCTTTTGGTTTGAAAAAGCTATTTCTAATCCTAAAACTAAAGGTAACCTAGAAGGCATAGTACATATGTGGCTGGTTATTAAGTAGAACAGCAACATCCAAGTCTGCCATCCTGTTATAGATGGTGGCGCAACATGGCAGCTTCCACGAATCAGCACTCGCTCCTACATATTTTATAATGCATTAACTTTAAGTTTATGATAATTGCATCAATATGTTGGAAAACATTATTACACACTAGCTAACGTATATTTCTGAGCATGGCGGTTTTTTCTATTAAATAACGTCAGAAATTACTTTTTTTAACTTTAGTCCACTGGATATGTAAGAAAAGGGTAATAATCTAATAAAATTGTACGGTATAAATATTTTAGAAAACCATTATAAGCCATCCCTTGAATTATGTTTCCATACAACTTTGTTTTTTTGTCATCAAGTAACAAACTCCTACATATATGTAACTATAAACAGATTATGGAAGGTTTGGTCCTTTAAGACCATTTTTGACCCCTGTATAAGAGATGAGGCAGGAGGCTGCTGATCACCAGAGCCTTATTAATGTGAGGTGAAACAGTCAAAGGTGTATCAGCCAGTTGTAAATGGCTATAATATATACCGTCAGACTGCCAGGGTGGTATAGATAAAGTGTCCTCAGGAGAGAGCTGGGACAGCTTAGAGAGAGATAAAGGAAGATGGGCAGCTTGCAGCTCAGTGCAGGAATTGAGAGAAAAGGGAATGATGGCTGCTGGTGTTCACAGAAGGCAGACCAAAGAACTTGTATACACGGAGACAGCAAGCAGAGCTTTCTCAGGCCAGCGGGATGAAGGGAACAGACGGAGGATGAGTCAGGAGCTACCAAAACAAGAATGACCCCACTTGCCGAGATGTCTCCTGGGAAAAAGTTTAGCCAAGACGGGGAAAGGGCAGGAGCCATTTGCCTGCCACCGCTGAACCTGCCTCGGTATCGATGGCTATGTACTGACATTCTGTAACCTTCTTTGTGTCTGTGGACACAAGGGGGATTATTTATAAGCTTATTAAACCATAAATTCTGAAACAGTGTTGGACAATGAGTAGGAGGCATATATTAAGCTGCCAAGTTGCCAAGCTGATAAAATAGTGTAGATAAAAGGAGGCAATCATGCACCTCATGCTTTGATGAGCAATATATATTCCAGATCACAGCAGGCTATGTAGAAGTCCTAGCAGGCACTCAACTGCTTTTTCTCCAGAAGTCATTCACTTCCATCTTTGACACCAACATGACCTTGTAAGATTGAATCGCTCTATTTGACAACTTCCCCATGAACCCATGATTGCGTAACCTGATTAGTGAAAGTAAAGTAGGAAATCAAGATGAATCAGAGGGTAAGGGTTGACAACATAATGTGATAGAGACAAGGTCAGAGACCAAAACCTCAGAACTCATATGCAAATTGAAACCAGAAGGAAATTTTATGTAGATGATTTTAGAAATGCTGTTGATGATATTTCTATCTCTGTTCGAGCCAGTCGAGCAACGGGATGCCATACAGACCTCATGTGAGACTGAGAATTACTACAACATCTTTTGAAGTTTGCTTATTTGCATTCTGCTGCAGAGTAACATGCAAATCTGTCCAGCAAAAATACGATTTTAGCTAACATCATGCTAGCTTAGCTTTGCATAAAGTGCAATCTCGCCTATTTCAATCCAGAGTTAGGAGCCTAGCAGCTCTTCAGAGGCTCACCAATTAACACATTATATAGTCTGATACATTAAAAGTGTGAAACTAGTTATGTGCCTGACTACTTCTTGGCTTTTAGCAGTTGCTAGGTAACACATATAGACCAATAAATGAGCTTATAAGTCACAGTGAAGAAATAGTTGAACATCTTCCCCCCCCAAACAGAAATGTGTTATTTTTACTCTATGGTAACACATTTTCGCAGTTAATTAATATTCCCCTATATTTAGTTTTCTAGATATGCTAGCATAACCCCCATTTCTAGTTTTCAGACCACTACACACGAATGTGTCGTTCCATCTTCCAAATCTCTGTGTGATGGCAAATTACCCTGGTTTTCCAAAATGTCAAGCTATTTCTTCAAACAAATAATTAAAATCAACCAATTATGCTTAATTATTTCCTGTACTGTTAAAATGGTAAATGCTAATATTGGCCAAAGTCAAAAATAGCCATCAGATGTGCAAGCTATCTACAAAAGTCATCCTTAATATTGTAAGTTGGCTTGAAAATGACTGTGGCATTTTCATGCAAGGCTTCTCCAGAGGAGCCAAATAATAAATGTATAGAGTTGGAAATGAGCATGAATAGACCCCCTTTAAAAGTGTGGAACATCAACATCAATAAGGAAAATAACATTTAAAGAACTTTCCCCCCGCAGTAACTGCAGTGAGTTTTGACACATGCAATAAATATCTTGTGTGTACTAACACAGGTAGCTGTCATTCTGAGTAAAGTCTATTAAGCACTGTCACTCAGGGCTGACATGGAATTATTTAGGAAACATAGAGTAGCCTCAAGAAAAGAGGCCTATTGCACTAATGAGATTAAGCTCAGACAAGTCTGCAGCAACAGCCTCAGTACAGCTGCCAGCAGTTTCTTCATGCCAACCATGCAGCACATAAGGTAATAAGCCACCATGATACTAAGCCTGTATTAAAAATATGGCGGGCTGCAACATTTCAGATATAAGAGATGAGCCTTGATGTGACAGATCATTGTCCAGATTGAGACGCATGTCAAATATGAAATTTCAGCCCATGTCAAAGGCCAGAATACTGCTGATATGGTACTGTTGGCAGAAGAGATGCGAAGCTATGTTTGGATGTAAACGCTGGCTCTTGCACAGAAACTCATTTCCTCCTTGGTTCACTGTGCTTAACAGTGATTATGTGTATAAAGAGAGCTCCGAGTGATCTCAATATGGTATCTGATAAATAAGGGCATTTTCACGGCTTTGTAATGTAGAAAGGGGCCTTTGTTGTTTCAGTGACAACCTCGGCATCGCTGGCATAAAAACAAGTGTTTTTACTGCTGGGAATTTCAGTGGCAGGTTGAGCTCCTTTTCTGTCTGTACACTGCTACCTTATAGATGACCTATTTCCTCACTCAAGCGCAGCGGTTGATGAGATGTGTTAATCGCCGAGGGAGACGGAAAATAATTTTATTTTTTAAGCTGTTTTTATCACTTATATTTCAACACGTTACATAAAATTAAACCGCGCCGTGAGCGGATCAGACGGGAATACGGCAAACTTTACAGAATTATTTTAGTGACTACTCTGCGACTACACTGTGTATTAAATTTTCATCTCAGTTCAAAGCAGTCAACCTGTGTTAGATGTTTCAGCACAGTGAGAGCACAATGATTAAAGGCCATTACACTGCTATAAATACAGTAGAGCTTCATTTTAAAGCAGTTACAAATTAAACACTGGAAATGATGCAAGCACAACTTGATATTACAGGGATGTCTGTAGTGGTTAATTTTAAGTGCAACAACCTTGCACTTGGCTTTTCATTCCACACTTTTGGAAAAATTCAAAGGGGAAGTTTAGTCACGGCGATTCAGTCTAAAAATCTTTGGCCAGGAGACACAATCTTGCCTCCTGTTTCTAGACGCAAGTGTTGTTGCTTTCCCCGTTTGAATAAAACAAAAACAGTTGAAGAGCTAATCTTGTGCTCTTTGGCGGTGTGCTCAGTGGAATTAATGGGTCGTGCATTCTGTGCCAAATTGCAATTTAACGAGTTGAGTCACCCTGACTGTTTTGTGTGTACAACTCATTATCACTGACATTGATGTGCTTGTTAACTACTCGAGTATTGTCTCGTGCAGTGTCCTGATTCTTTATTGTCTACCAATGTCTCTCGCCAGTCTCCTTTCCATTTTAAATATGAGCAAGTTATTGAAAAATCTTAAACGATTTGAGAATGCACGCACACTGTGACAGAGAATATAGACTGAATTTGCAACATAATGGAATTTTATAGGAGTGTTGTCTTTATGGTTTTATATGAAAATTTAAAGTTTTGTGGTTTTCTGCACGGAGCGCTCTGCATTGTCCATCCAAACGTTCACAAAAACAAATAGCAGATGCATTTAAACAAAAAATTGCCACATGCAAGAAATGCATCCGTAGTCCTCCTGGAGGACTGCACTCTTTGTGCTTTCAGTCACAGAGATTTATCCGTCCAACCACAATGGCCACCTGACCAGCAGATCCTTCTGAACCGCTCTTTTTATTCCTGTCACCAATTCTCCCTCGCCTTCTAAAGTTTGGTCCAATATCCTCTCAAGCAGTCCTGGCTGGAAATCATTTAGTGGCAGTCGCTGCACAGCATCCGCCGTTGTCAATAGCAGGCTGGAATTGGGACTCTGCACTGGGTTGTGTGTTAAAGCTGCCACAAGGTTCAGCATCCAGAGGAGCTCCTGCACGGAGATAGATCTGTGTCTGAGGCGGGGTGGTGGGCAGCGCCGGCAGCCAGCTGTCTGTGTGATTTAACAGTGTGTGTAAATCAAGAGCGAGTCTCTGCTCGACCAACCAGCCTCATTTCAATCTCTCTACAAATCACACCACGCAGGCAGGGCGAAGGGGGAGAGCTATAAAGGCGCCCCAAAATAATCATCCTCCACAACTCTTTCTTATGCTTTCATTTATTAAGTAGATGAGCTGAAATTTGACATCCATCATAAGAGACACTGAAAATATTGTATGGTTGAGCCAGATAACATTAAAGTGCAGCTTGGCTAGTCATCTGTGGTTTTGTGCATTTGCAGTGTCACACATTGTGGGATGGTCAAATCTAATGCATGAGTGGTGGAGCAATATTTGAATAGCATGCTTGCAGAATCAGAAACTATCTAGAGAATGGCTATAAAGTTTTCACAAACCCAGACTTTTATTTATGATGTGTAAAAAGGGTATTGAATTAGCATATCTCTTCCCGTCAGGCAACCTATGTTGAACTAAATATTAGAGCGAACTGATGCCAGGGAGTGGGCAACGTGGTGATTCACTACCAACGGATTAATTCACTGCTCTGTAGAGAGAGCCACATGAGCACCCAGGGAGGAAACAGACTATGAAGGCCAAACACTTTTGACAGGTCTTATGGAGGTATAAAAGCTGCTTTGAAGAAATTACCTTCTCTAGCGGGGCCACACAAAGGGGCTGGTCAATAGCAGGAAGATGCCACATTTAAAAACATAATACCAGCAGTATGTCAGAATCATATTGTGTGGCGTTTCTTTGTGTCTAGACTGGAAAATTTTTAACAACACTGCAGTTTATTAATGACCAAAAACAAGCACATCATTTCAATAATGCAGAGAGGCACATTTATGAGGAATAAACACATTCTCAGTTGGCTGATAAATTCTAATAAGCCTAAGCCAAAATAAATAAATATCTGTGGCTTTCTGTGCCCGCTAACAAAGTCTAAACATTAAACCAGGGTTCATCAGTATTCTTAAGGAACAACCTCTGGAATTAATGAATTCAGGCAAGCATCCACTTTGTCAAATGGCTTTAATAGAGGGCTTCCCATTTCCATGAATGGTCAGTTATGGATTTATTCAGATGGGATGGACATGGAGTTGCAATAGTACTGCAAATCACTGATACTAAGATTGCTCTCTGCTTGCCTTCTAAATCGTTTTTGGGGGCACTTAAGCTGTACCTAATCTGATGGTATTTACTTCTTTAAGATCATAGTATTGTGTCCGTTCATGTTACTATAGGCACTTTAAAAGAATCAAGTGTACAAAGTAATTAAATCTATTTAAAGAAATAAATTACACTTAAGTGCCTGGAAGCAGTGTACCTCTTTAAGAAGAGATTCTGACTGAATGAGAAAATCTTATTAAATATGATTTAAAAAAAAAAAGACATTAGCAGTTTGTGTGCAGCATGACAGCTATTATGAGCAAGGAGAACAGTCATTATCCACACGAAGTGCCAAAGAATCAATTACAAATTGAATTAACAATCCACGTGTTGAAGCAGTTATAAGGATAACGGGTATCTTATTTGCACTCATGGTGATAGCTCAAATCTCCAACTACTGGTAAAAATTAAACAAATAAATAAAAATTAAAAAATTCAAGACTATTTTCATGCTTTGATGCTCATATCCACACATGGCAACACCTAAGGGCATTATACATTAGAAAAAGTATATGTGCAAATGACAAGGACAGCACACTGACCTCAGGGAAGCTGCTGTGATAAGACTCCTGTGTCAGCTAATTAGACGGCGCTCTAACAGAGCGAGAGTCACCAATAAACTCATTGCTGCAAATTCCATTTGGTTGCAAGGAGTTAATTATACAATGTACCCCACAAGTCTTTGGACAACGACACTTTGACAGTGACAATGTAAAATCAAACAAGATGTGATTGTAGTGCAAACTTTTAGCTTTTATGACAATACCTGTTTAGGAATTACAGCCATTTTTATACATAGTTCCACATTTTCAGAGGCCCATAATTAATAAATACAAGGACTGTTTTTAATCGCTGGATGAAAATTCAGCCAGCCACAGCCTGAAGTCTTGAACCCACTGACATCACCAGCTGCTCTGTTTCCTCTCTTGAGATGCTCTGCCAGGCCATTAATGCAGCTGCCTTCAGTGCAGCTCGTTTGTGGGTCTCTCTGCCTTGAGTCTTGTCTTCAATAACTAAAAAGTATGTTGTGTTGGACCGAAATCTAGTGACTGGCTTGCCCTTTGAGTAATATCCAATTTCTTTTCCTTGAGATACTCATTGCTTTGGTTTGCTTTTGCAATTGCTTTGGGTCATTATCCATTTGCAATGTGAAGTGCTTTCTGATCACTTTTCCAGCATTTTGCTGAATCTGAGCAGAGAGCATAGCCTTGTACACTTCACAACGCATCCCGCTGCATCTTTCAGCAGTCACATCATAAATACACACTTGTGACCCAGTTCCACAGGCAGCCATACATGCCCGTGCCATGACATTGCCTCCACCATGTTTGACAGATATTGTGGTATCCTTCAAAGTGATTTCTCTGCTTCTCCACACGTTTCACTCATCATTAGAAGAAATCATCTGTAAAAAGGATGTATTTTCAGATCTGTGCAGGTTCTTTTAGATGCTTTCTGGCAAAGTCTAATATGGCCTTCTTGTTCTTGAGTATAACCAGTAGTTTGCACCTTGTTGTATTTCCATTCATTTAGGTGTCTCTTGATTGAGGACACATCTGTATCAAGAACAGTCTTGATAGTGCTTTATGGCTGTTCCTGGCGTGTTTAGATGTTGTGAAGGGGCTTTTCTTAACCAAGGAAAGAATTCTGCAATCATCTCTTTAGGCCTCACATTGGAAGTTCCAGTGAACAGCTACTAAATAGAGCTTCAGCTCTTGGAAACAACTCCAGATGTTTTATTTGCTTAAAGGCCAAAAGTAGAGCTGTACAGACGCAAAATGACCAAAATTGTGTTATTGTTTAAATATTTGTGGATTTAAGTGTAGAAGGTAGAATGAGGCACTATAAAAATGGAAATTGTGGTTCCAAATTGTTCCCCCTCGTTGCTGACTTTACTTTACTTCACTTTACTTTACTTAAAATATGTATGAGGGTCAGGCCAACAGTGGAGACTTTGAGTAGGCTAGTGTGGCTGAGAACCTGGCATATCTCAGCATGGTGTGCAGTGTGTCATGGAAAAAAATGAGGAAACTGGACAAAAACTGAAAGGCAAAAGAAAAAGTAGCTAGCCGGAAAACCTACCTGCAGCAAATGAACAGTATATGTAAGTCATGCCCTTTTGAAACATGAAAAAAATACAGTCAGTGAAACATCATTATGTATTGAGGAGGTCAGGAGAGCAGCACAACAGTGTTCACAGTCATCTATGAAACACAGAGGAGGTTCTGTCATGGTTTGGAGCATTTCAGCCAGTGGTGAGATGTTGTCAAATCATGAACACAAAAATGTGCCATCAGACTTTGATCCACATTGCAATACAATCTGGAAAGCATCTCATTGGTAAAGTCTTCATTTTTCCGCATGACAATGATCACAAACACAGTGCCAAAACAGTAAAAGCATACCTGGATAGAAAAACACATAATGAAACACCGTGAGTCATGGCTTGACCTCCTCAGAGCACGGACCTCAACATTATTGAAGCAGCATGAGAGAACAGAACAGCAGGCAGCCAACACTCAAAGAAAAGTTTTGAGGAATTCTCCAGGTTTTTTTGTCCTTTTTATAGGCTTGGATAATGATTCCTGAAGACTACTTAACTTACAACAGCGTTCAGGAAGTCTTGAAGAATAAAGGCGGTCATACTAAATACTGACTTTGAAGCTGATTCCAAACTCCGTTTTTGCCTCCAATACTGTATTTCTATTTATTTTTGCACATTCCAATAGATTTCTGCAGACATTTCCCAGTTCCTTAACAAAATATGAAGGCACGAGGGGTGGCTCAAGGCTATTGCACAGTACGGTACATACAGAATGATAATATTAGGTCTGTCCTGGCACGGTGGAACTTCTCAAATATTCCCAGCAGATTGAAAAGTAATAATGTGCCAATAAAATACATATTTTCACAGTATTTGCCTCTGTGGCTCTCAACAAAGAGGCAGCATTGCATGTAAACAGTTCCTGTTGTAACTGGGAATTTCCCAAGAGTTCTACCATAATTAATTCATCCGCTAACACCAAAACAACAACATTAATTAGAAGAGTGTGACTCTATTTGGAAGAAAAAGATTTAAGCACCATTTTAGCAAAATGTTATAATATTATGTTTTATTAATTTGTATTCACTCTAAATAGACACCAAAGAGGTGGTAAGAGTAAAACCGTCTCTTTGCCCACGGTCATAGTCTCTTTGACCGTGGGTACTCGTGGGACAAACTGGCCATTATCGCACAGGCATTGCACAGAGAACTTGCTTCCTTCTTCTTAACTACTTTCTAAAGCAAAAGCTCCCAGTGCACAGACAAAATTAGTTAGTTTGCAAATTAAGATTCATAGAGTGTTCACAGTGGCCACGGCTGAAAAGCAACTGCCAGAAAAATGGTGTGCTGGAGTCCAACATAAACAAACATACCAACGCTGAATGTGTAGCATAGCAGAAACTAGAACTGGACTGCCTGACTGGATCTGTCGTCTCCATTTTCCAGAATACCTCAGATAAATGTGCGTCTTATGATGGTATAACTGAGGTGCTTTTAGGACAGAGACAGAAATAGCAGAAATAACCAAAGTCTTGGACAGCAAAATTACCTTCAATTTAAATCCAAACACTCGGTTTATTTTAGAATAGAGGGAACATGTCCTACATTGAGGCTTTTGAAGTGTTTCGGGAGATAAACACATTACTGTTCGTTACATAACTATGTAATTATAAAAGGCTGATTACGAAACAATACTGTGTTACTTTTTCACTCTTTCATCTCTTTGTGACTTTTCATTAAGGTTAAACACATAAAGAAGTCAATCGCACAACTGATTGTAATGAATGAGGCAGCACCACCGTGGGTATGTAGCCTGACACTAAGGAGTACATCAGTTTATGGCCTCCAGTTGATGTAAATCAGAACATTTGCATGACACAAGAACATATTTCTCGGGTGAGAACAGTGGAAACCCTTCAAGCAACACACCAACAGTGCAGCGCATAAATCTGTCTGAGAGGAGGTGAACTCTGGCTGACAAGTGACAGCCATATCATACATAAAACATCACATGTGAATAGAAAATAAATTCAGAGAAATCTTAGACATGTATTAGCCATCTTGAGTGTGTGATGCAACACACTCCTAATCCCAATCTTTCATTTCAAAATCTTGCAATATTAGATGGAAAGTCAAGAAAAAAAGCGCACGCCACTTCTTGAATGATCTTTCAGCTCTTCCCTATCCTTGGCGTCGCCCTCTGTTACACCCTGTCCTCGTTCACTCCATCCATGAAACGCCTCTGTGGTCTTTCTCTTTTCCTCCTTCCTGCCAGCTCCATAATCAAAATCCTTTGTCTGAGCCACAACATTCTTCTGATACGTATGATTAAAAAGTAAAAAGGTTTTTACCATATATCATTAGTCGACTGGGTGTGCGTTTTTCCTCAAAAACACAAGAGTCAACAAAGTTGAAGCCCTTAAGTGAAGCCTTGTGATGTAATGCAGCAGCTGACCGGAGGTAAATGAGCCTGTTCTCACCCTGCTGACATGGCTGGATCGTCTCCAGGTAGCGCGGCCTTGCACACAACTCCCTCTAACCAAACTCTGACAGAGACTGATGTCCCAACATTAAGCACCCTGCACCACTTTACATTTGACCATAACCTTGCTTTGTTTTCCCCCTTCAGTGATACGGCTTTATAGCGCCGTGCGTCTCGCACAGTGTCAAGAAAGATGGACGCGTCTCCTGCTTTCATATTCACTGGCTGTAGGTATTTTAGAAGTCGGCCCAAAGTAAACACTGCTCAATTCAACAGGGTATGGTCACATTTGTCAGCACTTCCTGTGTAATTACAATTGAGGCTTTGCAGCCAAATTGAGCATTAAGAAAATAAATGAGGCTGGTTTTGTTTCTGGTAAGCAAAAGCAAAGAGGAGATTTATTTTAAAGCATGGCAAACATTTGTGATTATTTAGCTTTTATATAAATTGCCTTATAATGATGTTGGTACACAGAGGGCATGAAAACAGTCATTTAAAGTAGGAAAGTGGAGAGGATCCTTAGAATTAATTTTGTATGGCGCAACAGTTATAGTGTCAGATCACATTTTAATTGGTATAATATAAAAATAATGGAACATAAAGTTTATCAAGCAAGCCCTTATCAACTTAAAATGGTATTTAGTGATGTAAACTGATACAACAGGAATGATAGTGAATCGTGAGACTAAATTAAAAAACAAAAGCACAAGGGTGTTAAACACTCAAAGGAATAAAAGTCTTATCTGCTGGAAATGAAATGATATTTAATTTAAATATAACTTTCTGTTTTAGGACAATTTGTGTATCACGTCTGTGACAAATTGAAATTTAAGTAGACTGCTGGGTTGGAACACATCATCCTGATAAGTCTGCATACTGGGGAAAAAACAGCCTCCATCATGTTCAGTGAAGGGAGGCAATTTCTCCACAGAAAGCTTGTACAATATAAAAATAATCTCATTATTGCACGGTAGATTTTCATGTCAGTCAAGAAACTTGTACTGCTACAGTCCATTATAAGCACACAATTTCAGCACACCGAGTCTAGATGGATTTGCTCTAAGGTTACTTTCAAAGTCAAATTATAATTCTGGACCACGAGGGACGAAAGGTGATTAGGCAACAAGTTTGATCGAAAGTTTTCTTTCAAAACACCAAAGAATTTGAGAAATTTTAGCATCTTTTGACACTGATTTTTGTTCGGTTCAGTCACTGGAAAAAATAAATCCCTTTACAGTCACAATCTGATTGGTTGGATGGGTTAACTTCACATGATCATGTTTATTTTTCTTTGTTTACAATATTATAGGATTTAGAGGTCTTCACACAAACACTGACTTTTTCCTTTCTAGCTTGTGACTCAGCCTGGTTTCACTGATGTATATATAGTATCTCTCTGCAGCTGCTTATCTGAGGAGATAGAAACGCCACTAGTGTACTTGCACAATGTTGTCTCCATTCCTTTGTCTACAGTATACCGACTGGCCAATCGTTGCAATCAGTTGCTGCCTGAACGGCACTATCATATTATTATTGTTACATGGTGGCTCTGTTAGACAGCAACATTTGTGGTTGCTGAATCCATGTGTCCATTTCCTGATTTGCCCTGTTCTGTAGATAAAGGTACAATTAGTCCGATTGATTTCTAAGTGTTGTTATTATTCAAATATGTTGAAACAAAAAATTTTACACGAACAGTAGAAAAAACACGTCATTGTAGGGTCCGCAGTTGTGGGGAAAACATAGCAGCTAGCTGCAGCTGTTAGGTGGATATATATGGCCTAAATGTAATCCTTTTAAACTCTCTTGGCTGACTAAAGCGTGTTAGTCCTCCAGTATAGCAAACATCTGTTAGGGTCCCTGGGTCGTTGACCCAGTGTTTTGTGTTTTTGGTTCTTTGATTTTGTTATTTCATTATATTCTAGCTTTGCTGTATGGGTTTTAGGATTATTCTTAGTTTAGGTTCTCTGGGTGGGGTTTGGTTAGAGTTTTTGTGTTCTGGTTTTCTGTCTGTGTTCCATGTTGCTGTCTCGCCTTTCTGCTGTATCCCCACATCCAGTCAGTGTCTGTGTCTGCCCTGGTCCCACGTCTCTGTTCCCTTTGTTATAGTGCCTGCCCGTGAGTCTGTGTTATGTTTCCTGTTTTACTTTGAAAGTCCATGTCTGATGTTAATGTGTCTGGTTTTGCTTCCCCTTGTCTCGTTAGGCCTGATTTGCCCCAGCTGTGTTTCCCTCCTGTTATTCATTCCCTGATTGCTCCCTCTGTGTATTTAAGCCCTGTGTTTCTCTGTGTCCGTGTCGCGATCTACCGTTTACCAAGCTGTGTGTTCTGTCTGTCCTCCGGTATTAGTTTATTTTTTTTGATCGTTTCCAGTTATGTTATATTTGAGTTTAACATTAAAACGGTTTTTGAGTTTACATCTATCTCTGGAGTCTGCACCTTGGGTCCTATTCCTGCCTGCATACAGCCTCACCTAACAACATCGAGCACTTGAAAATGGAGGGATAAGAAAATAGAATTTAATTAATTGCAATCTGCTGATATTTTACAAACTGTAAGTTTATGGAATGAAAAAAGGATGATTTGACAGTTTTTTTTGCCAGTAACCTTGGCTAACTTTTTCTCTATTAGGGGAGTCATCACATACACTGTTGGCTGTATGAGAGTCAAGCTTTATTAGCTGATATTAGCCTTTCGCCAATCGATCGTTATCTACATTTATATTAGTGGATACATTTTAAAAGTAAGAAACAAATTTAAAACATGTTATGAGTGTTGATGTTGTAGTTTGCTCACCAGCGGGCACAAACTATACAACGGGGCGGTCTGCAGTAGCACACATGTTGGAACCCCACAAACACAACAATCGTTGTTTAAATGAATAAATAAATAACTCAAATGTTCGATTCTGCAACATTACCAGTTATAGAAAAAAGGAGTCTGACTTATTGGACTAAATGTTTCTTTGAGTATTTCATGATAACAACTCTAAAGGAGCAAATGTGTGCTTATCACCAGAAATTCACCCCTGGTGCTGCCCTTAGTGTCCCATTATCTGCTGAAGAGCTGCAGAAAGTCATTGCAGAAAGTGTTTGATGGAGTTGCCGACTGTCGGGCCCATTGTCCAGGAGGACTGGTCTATCATGTTAGTTCTAAAGGACACATTTTCACTGTGAAAAATAAACCCAGACCTTTTAGGAGGGGGGAAAAAAAGAAAGGAAAAAGAGGCCGTCTCATAAAAACACAGTGCATAGACTCAGCTAAGAGGTAGGTTGGTTTAGGGACTCACTTGCAATGTCCTATTCCTGCTCCTCTTTTATTTAAAGTCACATTTCATCGCATCAGTGGGTTACAAAGTATTTTTTTTCATTATCTGATGCTGCTAACATATATATATATATATATATATATATATATATGTATATATGTATATATATATGTATATATATATATATATATATATATGTATATATGTATATATATATGTATATATATATATATATATATATATATATGTATATATGTATATATATATGTATATATATATATATATATATATATATATATATATACATACATATATACATATATATATATATATATATATATACATATATATATACATATATACATATATATATATATATATATATATATACATAAAAAAAAAAAAAACACCCAGCACGCCCCTGCGGGCGGTTTATCCTTCAAGCTCGGGTCCTCTACCAGAGGCCTGGGAGCTTGAGGGTCCTGCGCAGTATCTTAGCTGTTCCCAGGACTGCGCTCTTCTGGACAGAGATCTCCGATGTTATTCCCGGGATCTGCTGGAGCCACTCGCCTAGCTTGGGAGTCACCGCACCTAGTGCTCCGATTACCACGGGGACCACCGTTACCTTCACCCTCCACATCCTCTCGAGCTCTTCTCTGAGCCCTTGGTATTTCTCCAGCTTCTCGTGTTCCTTCTTCCTGATATTGCTGTCATTCGGAACCGCTACATCGATCACTACGGCCGTCTTCTTCTGTTTGTCTACCACCACTATGTCCGGTTGGTTAGCCACCACCATTTTGTCCGTCTGTATCTGGAAGTCCCACAGGATCTTAGCTCGGTCATTCTCCACCACCCTTGGGGGCATCTCCCATTTTGACCTCGGGACTTCTAGGTTATACTCGGCACAGATGTTCCTGTACACTATGCCGGCCACTTGGTTATGGCGTTCCATGTATGCCTTGCCTGCTAGCATCTTGCACCCTGCTGTTATGTGCTGGATTGTCTCTGGGGCATCTTTACACAGCCTGCACCTGGGGTCTTGCCTGGTGTGATAGACCCCAGCCTCTATGGATCTTGTGCTCAGAGCTTGTTCTTGTGCTGCCATGATTAGTGCCTCTGTGCTGTCTTTCAGTCCAGCTTTGTCCAGCCACTGGTAGGATTTCTGGATATCAGCCACCTCCTCTATCTGCCGGTGGTACATACCGTGCAGGGGCCTGTCCTTCCATGATGGTTCCTCGTCTCCCTCCTCTTTCTTGGGTTTCTGCTGCCTGAGGTATTCACTGAGCACTCGGTCAGTTGGGGCCATCTTCCTAATGTATTCTTGGATGTTCGTTGTCTCATCCTGGACTGTGGTGCTGACACTCACCAGTCCCCGGCCCCCTTCCTTCCGCTTAGCGTACAGCCTCAGGGTGCTGGATTTGGGGTGAAACCCTCCATGCATGGTAAGGAGCTTTCTTGTCTTTATGTCAGTGGCTTCTATCTCCTCCTTTGGCCAGCCTATTACCCCAGCAGGGTACCTGATCACGGGCAGGGCGTACGTGTTGATGGCCCGGATCTTGTTCTTACCATTCAGCTGACTCCTCAGGACTTGCCTGACCCTCTGCAGGTACTTGGTGGTTGCAGCTTTTCTAGCGGCCTCTTCATGGTTCCCATTCGCCTGTGGGATCCCCAAGTACTTGTAACTGTCCTCTATGTCTGCAATGTTGCCTTCTGGTAGTTCAATCCCCTCAGTTCTGACTACCTTCCCTCTCTTTGTTACCATCCGACTACACTTCTCCAGTCCGAACGACATTCCAATGTCATTGCTGTATAGCCTGGTAGTGTGGATCAGTGAATCGATGTCTCGTTCACTCTTGGCATACAGCTTGATGTCATCCATGTACAGGAGGTGGCTGACAACTGCTCCGTTCTGTAGTCGGTATCCGTAGCCAGTCTTGTTAATGATCTCACTGAGGGGGTTCAGGCCTATGCAGAACAGCAGTGGGGACAGAGCATCTCCTTGGTAGATCCCGCACTTGATGGTGACTTGTGCTATGGGCTTGGAGTTGGCCTCTAGTGTTGTACGCCACATCCCCATTGAGTTCCTGATGAAGGCTCTTAGGGTCCCATTGATCTTGTACAATTCTAGGCATTCCAGTATCCAGCTGTGGGGCATTGAGTCATAGGCCTTCTTGTAATCAATCCAGGCAGTGCACAGGTTTGTCAGTCTGGTCTTGCAGTCTCGGCTGATTGTTCTGTCTACCAGTAGCTGGTGTTTTGCGCCTCTGGTATTCTTGCCAATTCCTTTCTGTGTCCCGCTCATGTATTGACCCATGTGCCTGTTCATCTTAGCCGACATGATGCCTGACAGGAGCTTCCATGTAGTACTGAGGCAGGTTATTGGTCGGTAGTTGGAGGGGACCGGTCCCTTCTTGGGGTCCTTGGGGATCAGGACCGTCCGGCCTTCGGTTAGCCATTCCGGGTGTCTCTCGTTAACTAGCAGCTGGTTCATTTGTGCTGCCAGACGCTCGTGGAGTGCAGTCAGCTTCTTCAGCCAGTAGGCGTGAACCATGTCGGGCCCTGGTGCTGTCCAACTCTTCATACTGGAGACCCTTTCTTGGATATCTGCCACTGTGATGGTTACTGGACCCTGTTCAGGGAGGTCGCTGTGGTCAGCCCTCAGATCCTCTAGCCACTGAGCATTGCCGTTATGGGTTGCATCCTTCTCCCATATGCTCTTCCAGTATTGCTCCGTCTCCAGCCTTGGTGGTGCTGTTCTCTTATTGTTCCCTTGCCACTGAGAGTACACCTTTGCTGGTTCTGTGGAGAACAGCTGGTTTATTCTCCTGCCTTCTATCTCTCTGGTGTACCTCCTCAAGCGGCTGGCCTACATATATATATATATATATATATATATATATATACATATATATATATATATATATATATATATATATATATATATATATATTAGGGGTGCAACGATATTCGTATCGATATTGAACCGTTCGATACAGTGCTTTCGGTTCGGTACGCATATGTATCGAACAATACAACATTTGTAATTTATTTTATCAACTTTCCTTCTGACGATGCTGTCTGTGTTGAGCGCTCAGTGAATCTGCGTTCGACTACTCCGCCTAGGCTGCACTGTCCAGCGCAGATCCACTGAGCGCTCAACACAGACAGCATAGTCAGGAGGAAGAGCGCAGGGCAAGCTAGCGAGACAGAAGTTAAGCTCTCCTTGCAAGATGGACCTCCCCCACCCTCATTCAGATCTGGCGTTTGGAATTATTTTGGTTTTCATGTGACGTATGACCCTGAAGGTAAGCGAGTCATGGACTAAAGTAAAACAGTATGTTGGATGTGCCATGCAATGCTTAATTACATTGGTGTGAACTAGTGTGTTAGCGCAGTTAGCTCGTTAACGTGTTGGCCGTCTAGCCCCATGCACGGGGCGATCGGTGGTAGCTCGTTAACGGAGATTTGCCGTGTTGTGGCGTTAAGGTCATTTCAACGAGATTAACCTGACAGCACTAGTGGGAACACAACGAATATGACTGCACATTTACGCCGACATCATCCTAGTGCAAAGACCAAAACAACAAGCATGCTACTAACTTTAGCCGAGTCATTTAGACAGCTGTTAGCACGTGATTCTCCTTATGCTGCTGAGAATATAGCCCAGAAGAAGCGGATAGTATAGCTTTTATTTTGGAAAGAGCCATTTCTCTGTAATAAACTCTCTTTTCCAAAGATGAGTGATTCCTCAATCAGATACAGGGCTTGCAAAATCGCTAGCCCGACGTCCCGGAGCTAGCGATCTTTCCAGTCGGGCTACAAAAATCTCTCTGCCCTGCCCGTCGGGCTATTGTAGGAAAAATATATGTCAATGCTTTTGCATTCTTTCAGAAATGTAGCTGGGTAATTATGTCATTGGCATCGGTGAGCCACTGTCAATATGTGACATATTGAAGTCGCGTTTGAATTTGCGCTTGTTTTTTTGCTTTCACTTTGCAATGACAGCACTGATCTGTGAGTGATGATAATTTGTGCACCAATTCCTCTGACATCGTCTTATTAATCGTTAGCTTACTATGCAAACATGACAAGTGAAATCTCCCGCAGCAAGCTTAAACATGTGAGAGGTTGATCGCGCAGAGAATCGCTGAGCTTATGTGAGTCCGTGTGTAAAAGTAGCAGTATTTATATTTTAGTTCTGCTGAGCCAAATAAGACAGGTCAGGGTGAAGAAGTGACAGCCAAAGAAAAGCTTACCACAAAACGGAGAAGTTATGACAAATGAGATTATAAGGCAAAAAGAAAGTGCAGCTTTATGGTTTCATGGACAAAAGAATTTCTGTGGCTGCAATATGACGAGCTAAATAACCAGGGGTGCACATAAGTGGTCCGCAGGTGCGCATTCGCTGTCAAAATAAAAAACGCGCACAAGGGTTTGGGTTAAATTTAAAAACTGTACTTTTGAGTTAAAATATATATTTATAATTTTAATAAATGACAAATTAAAAAGGCATGAACATTTTTTTGTATCGAAAAAATATCGAACCGTGACACCAAAGTATCGAACCGAACCGAACCGTGAATTTTGTGTATCGTTGCACCCCTAATATATATATATATATATATATATATATATATATATATAACACCCAGCACGCCCCTGCGGGCGGTTTATCCTTCAAGCTCGGGTCCTCTACCAGAGGCCTGGGAGCTTGAGGGTCCTGCGCAGTATCTTAGCTGTTCCCAGGACTGCGCTCTTCTGGACAGAGATCTCCGATGTTATTCCCGGGATCTGCTGGAGCCACTCGCCTAGCTTGGGAGTCACCGCACCTAGTGCTCCGATTACCACGGGGACCACCGTTACCTTCACCCTCCACATCCTCTCGAGCTCTTCTCTGAGCCCTTGGTATTTCTCCAGCTTCTCGTGTTCCTTCTTCCTGATATTGCTGTCATTCGGAACCGCTACATCGATCACTACGGCCGTCTTCTTCTGTTTGTCTACCACCACTATGTCCGGTTGGTTAGCCACCACCATTTTGTCCGTCTGTATCTGGAAGTCCCACAGGATCTTAGCTCGGTCATTCTCCACCACCCTTGGGGGTATCTCCCATTCTGACCTCGGGACTTCCAGGTTATACTCGGCACAGATGTTCCTGTACACTATGCCGGCCACTTGGTTATGGCGTTCCATGTATGCCTTGCCTGCTAGCATCTTGCACCCTGCTGTTATGTGCTGGATTGTCTCTGGGGCATCTTTACACAGCCTGCACCTGGGGTCTTGCCTGGTGTGATAGACCCCAGCCTCTATGGATCTTGTGCTCAGAGCTTGTTCTTGTGCTGCCATGATTAGTGCCTCTGTGCTGTCTTTCAGTCCAGCTTTGTCCAGCCACTGGTAGGATTTCTGGATATCAGCCACCTCCTCTATCTGCCGGTGGTACATACCGTGCAGGGGCCTGTCCTTCCATGATGGTTCCTCGTCTCCCTCCTCTTTCTTGGGTTTCTGCTGCCTGAGGTATTCACTGAGCACTCGGTCAGTTGGGGCCATCTTCCCAGTGTATTCTTGGATGTTCGTTGTCTCATCCTGGACTGTGGTGCTGACACTCACCAGTCCCCGGCCCCCTTCCTTCCGCTTAGCGTACAGCCTCAGGGTGCTGGACTTGGGGTGAAACCCTCCATGCATGGTAAGGAGCTTTCTTGTCTTTATGTCAGTGGCTTCTATCTCCTCCTTTGGCCAGCCTATTACCCCAGCAGGGTACCTGATCACGGGCAGGGCGTACGTGTTGATGGCCCGGATCTTGTTCTTACCATTCAGCTGACTCCTCAGGACTTGCCTGACCCTCTGCAGGTACTTGGTGGTTGCAGCCTTTCTAGCGGCCTCTTCATGGTTCCCATTTGCCTGCGGGATCCCCAGGTACTTGTAACTGTCCTCTATGTCTGCAATGTTGCCTTCTGGTAGTTCAATCCCCTCAGTTCTGACTACCTTCCCTCTCTTTGTTACCATCCGACTACACTTCTCCAGTCCGAACGACATTCCAATGTCATTGCTGTATAGCCTGGTAGTGTGGATCAGTGAATCGATGTCTCGTTCACTCTTGGCATACAGCTTGATGTCATCCATGTACAGGAGGTGGCTGACAACTGCTCTGTTCCGTAGTCGGTATCCGTAGCCAGTCTTGTTAATGATCTCACTGAGGGGGTTCAGGCCTATGCAGATCTTGTACAATTCTAAGCATTCCAGTATCCAGCTGTGGGGCATTGAGTCATAGGCCTTCTTGTAATCAATCCAGGCAGTGCACAGGTTGGTCAGTCTGGTCTTGCAGTCTCGGCTGACTGTTCTGTCTACCAGTAGCTGGTGTTTTGCGCCTCTGGTATTCTTGCCAATTCCTTTCTGTGTCCCGCTCATGTATTGACCCATGTGCCTGTTCATCTTAGCCGATATGATGCCTGACAGGAGCTTCCATGTAGTACTGAGGCAGGTTATTGGTCGGTAGTTGGAGGGGACCGGTCCCTTCTTGGGGTCCTTGGGGATCAGGACTGTCCGACCTTCGGTTAGCCATTCCGGGTGTCTCTCGTTAACTAGCAGCTGGTTCATTTGTGCTGCCAGACGCTCGTGGAGTGCAGTCAGCTTCTTTAGCCAGTAGGCGTGAACCATGTCGGGCCCTGGTGCTGTCCAACTCTTCATACTAGAGACCCTTTCTTGGATATCTGCCACTGTGATGGTTACTGGACCCTGTTCAGGGAGGTCGCTGTGGTCTGCCCTCAGATCCACTAGCCACTGAGCATTGCCGTTATGGGTTGCGTCCTTCACCCACATGCTCTTCCAGTATTGCTCCGTCTCCAGCCTTGGTGGTGCTGTTCTCTTATTATTGTTCCCTTGCCACTGAGAGTACACCTTTGCTGGTTCTGTGGAGAACAGCTGGTTTATTCTCCTGCCTTCTATCTCTCTGGTGTACCTCCTCAAGCGGCTGGCCAAGGCTGTGAGTCTTTGCTTGGCAGTTTCCAAGGCCTCAGGTATGGACAGCTTGCTGTATTTCTTATGCACCTTCTTTGTCGCACCTTTCTGCAACTCCGTTAGTTGGCTAACCTCCCTCCGTGCTACTTTGATCTTGCCCTCTAGCCTCCTTCTCCATGTGTGACACACTGTAATGTGTGGTCACATTATGTGATTTAATTTTTGTACATTGTATAAGCTTTTAGGTGTAGTTTTGTTAAGGAAGGGCCTTAATCTTGTGATTTTTGTTGGAGATCCAACATGTGGTGTGATCCCTAGTTACGCCACAAGGGGGCACTTCCGCCCCAGTGAGATGGTTTAGTGTGACGCTACTGCTCGTCTTCAGATCTGGCAGAAGCGAGAGAGGAAACACACTACCTGTCGTCCATCTCATAATTTATCTGTTTTTTTCAGGTTAGTAAGTAATAAGGCCACACATGTGGTCCACATAATTTACATGCCAAATAAGGGTAAAACCTGACCAGCAGTTTGTTTTGCTGGGATCTGTATTCGTCTGTTTTGCTCATTGAAATGTGTTACGATCGAGAGTAGGAGCTAGCTTAGCTCGCCACATCCTAGAGTAGCTGTTAGCTTTGTTGTTTTCTAAACTTAAGGTACCCTCTTGTAACAAAAGTACACCACGGCTCCTGTATATTTGAGTTAATGTGTTCGCAGAGACAGTTTGATATGTTGTCACTGTTATTGTCTAAAGTTAGTGTAATAACCTATAATAATTCTGATCGCTCTGCAATGTTGATGTGGAGATTTCCACTACACAGATACGCCATTAGTATATGGTACAATACTGGAATGTTTGCTTTATCAAACGATGTGTGAAAAAAAGTGTGATTTATAGCTCTTAGTAACAAACAACAGAGATGACTGTTTAGATTTTTGTTTATACTATTATTATACTATTTTAGTTTATTCTGATTTTGGGCTTTGGGAATGTGAGACAGAGATGTTAAGAAGTTTTTGCAACCTGTTGTGAACACATGAATGTGTTTAAATAAAGATCTGGCAGAAGCGAGAGAGGAAACACACTACCTGTCGTCCATCTCATAATTTATCTGTTTTTTTCAGAACCAGACATAATCTGTCAGCCGCCCTCTTGCTTGGGGTGTGTTACACATGGAGGGTACTGCCCCTTGTCGCTGTTCAACTTGTAGCCAAGCATCTCACTGATCACTGTTGCCGTATTGTAGATCAGCTTGTTAGTGTCGGTAATCGTGGTTGTAGGTATTGCCC
Organism: Aulonocara stuartgranti; assembly: GCF_965226115.1. NCBI lineage: Eukaryota > Metazoa > Chordata > Actinopteri > Cichliformes > Cichlidae > Aulonocara > Aulonocara stuartgranti. Next base: position 11,340,156 of record NC_138949.1, read on the forward strand.
GTAGTGCTGCATTAACATCATCTAGCAGACCTTCTGAGGGTACTTCACGTAATCTTGGTAACCGGCTACGGGGGATCCAGGTTTTTTCAAGCTTGGCCATGATCCTATTTTTCAGGTCAGTTCCTCTCGCACTTAACGATCCTTCTCCTATCGCACTTGGGGCTATGTACCCAATCTCGGGTGGGGGTGATGATATCTCCCCCCTGACCTGGCGTCCTGACTCCTCCTTGCCGTAGCATTTGTGTTGTACCTCGTCAATCTCTAGCTGTGAGAGCAGTCCCTTCTTTCGAATGTTGGAACACTGAGCTACTAGTTGTTTCGCCGTCATTGTGGATGTTGGGTATCGAAGAATCCATAGGTCCGTCATCCTATTCATGTAGCCCCTTCCGCCGGGGTTACTTGCGTAGTAGCATTCCAACAACGCCCTGTTTTCGTCTCTTGCCCACCGATGCCTTCTTGTTATGTATATATATATATATATATATATATATATATATATATATATATATATATATATATAATTAAATAGGTCTCCACTTTTACCATTAACCAAGTGTTCTACATATTTATTGCTAGATACCGCAACTCCCTCCTTCACTACCTTTTGAATTAAATAAAGAAAGACACCTATTCCAATGATCTGCTAGTGCTGTAAGTTGCTTTGACAATTATGTATTTTTAGAGAGCCTAATAAATATTCATAACCAGTGGCTGAACCTCAGTGCTGATGATGCGATCATGTAAATTGCTCCCCGTATCATGAATATATATATCAAATATATGGCTCATTCATAGGAACTGATGAAAGAAGTTACTGGAAATGATCTTTGAAAATGTTATACATGAGCAACAAGTGTCCATAAAACTCTTTAGGTTAATTTTGTGCTTGCAATCTTTGTTTTGCAACCAGCTACTCTTTATTATTAATATTGTTGAGTGAAACACACACTATTTCATGCACCAACAAGGCAGCAATACGGGAGGAAAATGAAATTCTCTGTTTGTTTTTTTTATATCTGAATGAATTAACAGAGTTTTATTTTTTCTTAATGACACTTATTCCAGAAGCATATTTTGCAGATTTTCTTTTTTTCTTTTTCTTTTTTTTTTACCTGTCTTCAACTTCATTATGTAAATACACCATATAAATGACAGGTGCATCCCAGAATAACAAACATGTCTAATTCGGAATAATTTCCTGAGCCGGGTGACAAATTCTTCCTTCCTCCTGCACTATGCATAGACGTGGAGCATCGGCATGCATACAAAGTAGGGTGGAGATTTAGCTTGGCTTGTTGTAGCGTAGCTCCCCATCTCCCTCCATGTCTTTCTCTCCAGTCCCAGCTCTCCCTGACATAAAAGGGCATGTCCTCTGAGGTTCATGCCTGCCCCTCTGTGTCTGTTGGGGCTACGTCCCAGAGAGACACAGACATGAAACCAAGCACAACGGGGGGAAAAAGGCTGTGTGCTTTTATGGAAGAGGTCACACACATTTCTATGAAAATCCAAGCGGGTATACTTTTAAAATTTCACAAGAAAGAAAATAAGACTGCACTGCTTAGGGTCGTGGCAGACTAGTAATTATAAGTAATAACTTGGTAGCCACAGCAAAAGCCTAGCTTGTTACCCATTACCCCACTTGGCCTTCCCTTGACTTCAGCTGCCAGAGCTATAGAGAAATCACAAGCCTAAACTGAATTCTTGATATAAAAACTCGCCAGGGAAAGTTCTGAGCTGGCAGTCTGCAGCCTTTTATTGATAAGTTTGTGCACACGTCTTGTGCCAAGTTCTGAATCAGTGCTGCGAGCCAAACCGATGCTCACACACTAACACTGTAGCTTCACACTCATCTCTCTCTCTGCTCAGTTTTTGCTCTGAGGCCTCCAAAGTGTTGTAAGAATAATGCTCTAATGATAATGATAAGGTAATGTACTGTAAAAAAAAAAGAAAAAAAAAAGAAGAAGAAGAAAATAATAAAATAAAATTACAAACCGAGTGCAGGCAGTGGTTTAATGAGGGGATTTACATCAGACATTTGGAAGTTTCTGGATGGTTTACAAAGAGCACGCAGCAGATGGTGAATGAAATAAGATTTCTTACAAATAAAACTACAAAGTGGTGAATGGCATGCTGCGGCAATTTGTTTGCCTCATAGTTGCATCTAAAGAACGCAAACAATAAAACTGCTGCTGATTACTTAATTACAGAAAACCCATTTTGCAGCTTGAAATGAATGCGAAACTATTTTAAATTGCATTAGATTACATAAACAATGCATGATGTCTGAACGGACAAATAAATAGGAAGCGGCTTGTACGGCGTTATAAGCCGTGCTGATCTGGTGAATGAGATACTGCTGCGTCTGTGGTGCTGAACACATTTCTTCTTGGGTGCTTTTGTTATTTCATATGCCTGTTTGTGCAGTCCGTGTTTGATTTATTCTTTTTAATGAAACAAATCTGTTGCACAATGGACTCAGCCATTATGGAGAAAAACACATGACGCAAAAGGCCCGAAGCGCTTTTAGCAATGACACGATATTTTAAAATTAGAGGTTTATAATGATGTTGTAGATTATGTTGAAGTTTCATACATTTTACTGTCATCTCCGTGCTCAGATCAGTCGTGCTTTTGTTTAAAAATGCTTCTGTGTCATCATTGTGGGCTGAATTCCTCCTGAATGTGACTCAAACTACATTTAAAACTGGAGCTCATAACTCCTGAAAACAAAGCAACCCCTCAGCTGCCTGCAGACCGCTAGTCAAAACTCTTTTACTTCTAATCCTCCAAAGAGAGTGACAGATGGTAGGATTGTGTAAACTCGTACTACAAAGAGGCTAGACCGTGTATGACGTGGAGATCTGTTCACATTAAAGCTATTAAACGGTATGTGTGTTTCTGTTAGGTTCATATTTAGCCTTCAAACCACTTGTCTGAAAGCCCCACATAAATAAATAAAGGGCAAACCACAATCTGGACTGATGCTGGTAACTGATATGCACACAAGAGAGCAAATGCAACCACAATTCTTAGGTGGAATCATGTTTTGCAGAAATCCTCCACAATGCAACCTCTGACAGGCTCCTTGTCTTCTGTTGCATAAGTCAGCGTGCGCCAATAGTGACGTCAGTGCTGGAGCACTATGCAGCACCGTCGGCAAAGACAAGCTGATGGCACCAGTCTCTCAAGTTCATCTCTACAAGCATCAAGTTGAGACGTTCTTCAGAAAAATAGAAAAAGTACCTGCGTTGTCTTTGTTTTTTTGACTTCCTATTATCCCTATTCCATTAGAGACTGGCTCAGTTTGTCACTTATGAACAGAATTGGTTTTACTGGTTGGCAAAATGTGTTGATAACACAGTTTGCACGAGCAGTGATCAGTCCGTGGAACATAACCGGAGCTTAACCAGAAGCAGCGTAGGTCTGTCCAATAAAAAAACAAGCTACAAATTTTGCTTTCAGATTTAATATTCTGTAAAGAAACTTTGGATTTCTATATACTGCGAGAATGCACGAGAGAATAAGAATAAAATATGAATCAAGTAAACATTATATTTTTTGCAAGAAAAGCCTATTTCATTAGTAAATCATTGCATGAGCCATATATGTCTTTTGGGACATATATATATATAAGCTGCTGGAGTGGGGAATCCTTATGATTCCTCCCATACGAGTAAATAAGAATGAAAAGTTCTCCTGAAGTCTGCACACTACCTCAGCTTTTCTGTGAGATTTCCTTTCAACACAAAAGTTTTACACATGGCTTTGACTGACAGAATGTGAGGATGAGACAACATAATGGCTATATTTGAGAAATACAGGGAAACGGGCACCATGGGAAATGGGGAAAAAAGTATAAAATTCAGAGAGCAACAGAGGGCAGCAAGAGTAGTCAGAAACTGTGAGATGTATTTGACCTGAGCACTGAGAGATTGAAGAAATCATATGCTGCTGCTCAACTTTGGGACCGCTGTGAGCTTTAGAGATTCATCAAATGCTCTGCCATGCTTTTGGCTTCAGCCGAAATTGATGCCGTCTCAAACTTTCATTTCCAACCTTCACAGATATAATTTGCTTTCCTAAGAAGAAAATAAATGTATGGGTGCCCGAGCACTGCTCAGTTAAAGTTGCAATAGAGAGCTTTTCAACTTTCCAACCTTGATTTCTAGTATTTGATTAATGGGCAGGAATTTAGTCTTTTTTGTTATTTACTGATGTTGGAGCGATATGGCACAGCAAGAAGGTTCTGGGTTCAAGTGTGGAGCCTGTATTTCCTGCTACAATCCAAAGAAATGTGTGTGAGTTTAACTGCTGATTCTACACTGGCTGCAGGTATAGCTCGCCTCTTGCCGGATGTCAGCTAAGGCTCCTGACACTCTGGATGAAAAAAAATATATAAAATCTTTGTGATCTAGTATGAATGTCACTTTTTGAGCCCTCTCAAGTCTCAGAGCTCTCTTCATTGAGTTAATGGCTGTCCAAGGCTCACTCTTGTCTTACTTTTTTCTTTTTTTCCTCCTTCTGCACCTTTTGTGACAAAATCTTTTTTTTTCTTTCACCAGGTGAGGTCTCTGCAGCTGATCCTCTTCCACTTTACCACATTAAGTTCACGCTGATAATAAAATTGATCTGTGCAATAAAAGGAGTATACATCCCGTTTACACTGTCATTTGTCTGCTGCTGCTGCTTTTACCTATTTACGAGAACAGCCTTAACTGTCAAAGGTTTCACTGAGCGGCATACGGCAACACAGTTACACTGTGTGGGTGGTTGGAGGTTCTAGACCCCATCTAGGAAATCATTGGGTGAGAGGGAGAGTACACCCTAGACTGGCAGCCATTCACATGACAGGGTTAGCACAGAGAGATGGACATATTCACATTCACACCTACAGCCAATTTAGAATTGCTGGTTAACCTGACGTGCTGGAGTACGAAAATAGAAATTCACACAGTCACAGGGTGAAAATGCAAACTCCACATAAACACTGCAGCTCTGTGCCGCCCAGTTAATAGATGGTGAAATGGAATGGTACTCATATACCGCTTTTCAGCTTTGTCTGTGCACTCAAAGCTACAAACCACACACACATACAAACAAAACCTACTCACAAATCTGCATATAAACCCTGCAGAAGGATGTTTCATGTACAAGTGATTTATACCTGAATATGTTTGTACTTTACAATCAAATTTAGAAGTCCCTCCGACCGTGCATGCAAAACAACCGTGAAGGTCTGGCTGTCTGAGAACATTTTTACACACATTTATAAACTGAATAGTCCTAGCTACCACCAATAATGTCATCTGTAGTAGTATTAGTGTTTTTCTTTTATTTTGGGTCATTATTTACAGTTTTCCAAAACATACCAAAAACCTGAAGGCTTTAACCTTTAAAATCAAACAAAATTAAACATATTATTAATATTATTAGTAGTAGTAGTATCAGAGGCAGAGATTCAGCCCTTGCTACATATGTTACTTACATTCTGGTTTCTCTTTTCTGGCTGACATATCTGCCTGTTTTCATCTTAATCTTACAGGCTATTAGTCTTTTCTTATATCAACTTAAATGTACATGTAACCCATGGTTATTTTATTGCCAATTGTATTCTGTTTTTATTCTAATTTGAAGTGTTACTGTTTGTTAAATGCTGAGTTTTCCCATGTACCGTGAATGCACCATAGCGCGTGCGTGGTGACTTTCTTTCACTGCATCCGCCTGCACGGAGCTAGATGCGCAAAGCTGTGTGGATATTCAGTCCTGTAACGTGTTGCGCTACGGAATTAATGTTTTCTTTGAAGAATATCCTGGTGAGTCTCACAGTTGCAGTTTCAGTTGTGATTCATAGTCCAGTTTCTGAGCATAAAACCAGTCAGCATACAATGCTTGTCGGAAATGTGATATTTGTCTTAGAACCTGCTAACGATTGCTTAGTTGTGTTAGCCTGTGGAGAGTATGCTAGCGTACCCACATGTGCTCCCTGGGCTAATGCGCTTACATGTGAAGTTTTAGCTAACACACCACGGAGACACTTTTCATGCTTCATGATTTGCAGTGAAATGTATTTTTGTTGTTGATAAATTGTTATTGGCCAATAAGAACTGTATAGATGTGTGATGTGTGAGGAACAAAAGGGATAACACTAGAGAAACACGTTTTATTTTACAAGTGAGTGATTGCACTGCACGTTGTGTGCAGGCTGGTTTTTTGTTTACGTGGTAGAAATCTGCTGCAAGGACCGAGCGGTGCCATCTAAGGACTAGATGCCACTGGAGGTGCCTAGAAAGGACGTTCTCAATCTGAAGGCCACCTGTTTCCTTGGAGGGTGGTAGGATACAACGATTTGCAATTTTTTTTGGATTAACGTTTTTTTTCTGAGATCTCAGGACACTTTATGTTGTTACTTTTTTTCTTTTTTTTTGGGTCAGATCTGATTCCACTTAACACAAAAAACTGATGCATCAAAAAGCAAAAACTGTGACTAAAGACAATTAACACTTACTAAGAACACTGAATACTAAGTGCACTGAACTGAAAAGGACAGCCTACCTAATATATTTATGGACACTTTAAGTGATATATTGTACATTGTTGAGATTTACATGTTTGAAATGGTCTAAATGTTTTGTTCATGTCTATGTTTTGGAGCATTTAAATGTTGAATACACTCAAATCACTTTTCTCCCTTTAAGTTGTTGTCAGTGTCTCATTCTGAGTGGAGGGATATTCCTTCTTTAAGTTGAGTTACCACTGCCAGTCTCCTTACGATCCTAACTGAACCCAACAAGAGTAGATTCTCAAATATTGTTTTTTTCCTTGACTTTGTATGACAGATTACTGTGGATTTGACTGATTTTGGACTACTCAGTTAAAAAGGGTGACATACAAAAGCAACAAATGAAAGAAAGAGAGCAAGAAAAGCAAAGTCATATTCCGCACCCCATTTTTTTTCACTCCTTATAATAATTGGTGGTTTTGAAAAGTTGGATCTTCTCTGGCTTCCTTCTCAGACACTGTTTCCTCAGTCTGACTGTCACCTTCTCTTTGTGGTTTAGGCTTGTTTTTGTCACTGTTCTTTTCACTTCATTTTGAAGGTAAACTTTCCATATATGCATAAATGGGGGTTTAGTGTTATGCAGATAGTTTGCAGATTGCACGGAGCGAGCACAAGCCTGTGGGTTTGGAATGAGTCTAATTAACTAACATGCACACAACACTAACAGCACGGTTGACCAGTGCAAACGTGTCATAAATCCGACCATAATTTTAGATGTAGCCTCATTTTTGGCTCGGGGTAAGAACGTTTCCAAGCACAAATTTGGTCCATTTATACAGCACTTTCTATCCAGCACACATTCACTCTCCAGTGGAAGCTTGGAGTTCAGTATCTAGCCCGAGGATACTTCAAGTGGACTGGAGAAGCTGAGGATCAAGCCACCAACGTTCCAATTAGTACATGACCCGCTCCAACTCCTGAGCTACAGCTGCATTAGGAAAGAAATCTCTCTTTAAACTCACATTGTATATATGTCTCAAATAAAAAGCACTCTTGTATTTCAGAAGTTCATTTTTAAACAAGGCTTTTACAGTAATACATTTGCAGAAACATTTTGTGGAATATGCAAAGATGGAACATTAAGATTTTTACTAATTCACACGTTATTTCATCACACCAGAAAAAGAGTAAGGGTAACCATCCCACTCGGTGGGAGAAAGAAAAGAGGACACGTCTAGGGAGAGCAGTGAGATGTAAGGAATATGTCATGTCTGCAGATGGACAGGCAGAGATGGAGATGAGGCTGGGGAGACAGGTGGCATTATGAACTATTCATACTGTCAAGAAAATATTTGATGTTGTGGTCAGTTACACCTGAGTAATGTAAACTTTCCACTGAGGTATGCAGCCTCAGGGCCATTTGTACTTATACGCAGAGTGCGCTCTGTTAGGGTACTTACAAGGTTGGGTTTTTTTTGTAATGTTAGCGAGGTAGGCAATCTACCATTCAGTTGGAATTTTACTTGGTAAAAATATTAAACCAAGGCCAACAGGAGTCAAAAGTATGTGTTTAAAAATGTTTAAAAAGGTAAGAAATGTGGTTTTATAGAACACAGCACCAGCAAGGCCATTATGCAGGCAACTGCTGTAACAGGAATAACCCCTTCAAAACAGCACAAACGTATTGAGAAATTGCATGCATGAATAATAATTAGCTATCATTAGTCAGTACTGTGTATTTCATTACACATAAAGTGAAGCGAATTCAAATTTCAGTTGGAGTGTAATGGCAGGGGTAGACTAAATCAATGCATTGCCAATGCAATGTTCTCCTAGAAGGGAAACGTCAAAGCAAATCTCAGACTGATGATGCGATACATCATTTGGTTCCCAGACAAGAAGAGATGGAATGAGAAAACAGTGTATTCTACAGTGCTGAAAACAGCCTCGCTATCATTTCAAAGCAGACTGTTGAGATGAACTCATTAGAGGGCAAAAATAGAACATCTTAAATGTTAATTGATGTTGCAACAAAGGTTTCTTCTACTGCTCACACGGACAGCAGACACGCGAACGGGATTAAACCACTGTAACCATGGCAATGCACATTACCTGACAAGGTTAGTTGTGTTTGACAGGGTGTTGCATTATGCAGACCAGAGGTTTCAACATTCTGCTGACGGTTGTGTTGAGGGGAGTGACAGTGAAGGGCCGTGGCTGCCCTGATGTCTTAATATGGGACTCCAATCTGCTGTACCGGCTTATTTCCAGCACAGATTTGTAAATGCTGATACACGCTGTAAATTGCAAACGCTGCAGGACATAAAGCAAAACACAGATGTGTGATTGTCGGTTCGTTTTAATGACCCGGCGTTACATTCGCAACTGTATGTGGTAACAAGCGGTGCAGAGACTCCTAAAACTATTTTGCTCCGTTAACGATAAGGCCAATGACGCCAATGAGTAAAACACAAACTGACTCCGTTTCAAATTGGAGTTCAATAGCAGCAGCAGAATGAAAAATCATTGTGATCGGATTCGGAAGATTTGGTACGTTTATGTAACCCCAACACTCTGCTGCTTTTAGTTTATCAAGCTGGAACATGACCCAGATGAGCATCTCTTTCTCATTTTCCCTGCTTCTCGCTGAAGTCTGTGGACTGCTTTGAAAGTGTTCTGGTGACGGACGTTCATATTTATGCTTTAATGGGGCTCTAAAGGAGTTGGAGGGGAAGATGATTAATTGATGTTTTGTGTAATAAAAATGGACAATTAACTTGTTTTAATGGGTTTGTCAAAGGCAGTGGGGGAATAAAAACAACTAGCCTAAAGTGTCATTTGGGTTGCAGAGAGTTTCTTTAGTGCTTCCACTACATTAAAGACAATTTTGGGGGCTTTTTCACAGATAAGGACTTGCCTTTGATAGAATTGTACTGGCTTCCTACAAAGCTTTGCTTGCTTTATTCAACTTGCTGATAAGCTGTTAAACAGAATGTGGGTGCCCTGCTCTTTGTTATAAGCGCTAAAGAATTGTTAGCGTCAGTATTACCGTTACGTCTAATTAAAGGAGACATTTTTTCTGTGTTTAAATAGGAATCATTTTTGCTGCCAACCATAATGATGGTATAATTAACATATTAAAGTTTTATTTTCTTCTTACTAGACTTTTGGAAATTATGCCTCACAAATACTGAATATTGTAATCTGTTTGGTAAATAAACCCAGCATGATGATTTCCTTTTATTTTAGCTATCCAAACAAAGACTGCATTTCAAAATAGGATCCGATATGTCCATGTTCCAGGCTGCATGTGCTGTCTAAATCCACACGACACATGCAATCTTGTAAACACACAAGGCCACAGCCAGCAATATTGTAGACTGTGACTTATGGCTGTACAATAAACCATTTTTTAAAAAGAGGAATTTCAAGCAGACAGGCAGGGGATGTATGATAGATTAGTTGTGTCAGGTTTTATATCAGGCATTTAAGTTGTCACCCTCCACAGCAAACAGCCTCGAAGGCAGACAAACCTCAGCAGATTTCGACACAGTAAGCACTCTTCTTCTTCTGTAATAAACCTGGTGAATATGATTGTGAGATTATAGATGTATGACAAAAAGAAAAATCTCCTGAATGGACTGTACGCGACACATCGTCGGCTTCTACAGATAATATGTCGATGTACTCCTATGCGCAATTGTCCTTTCCCCATTAGATACTCATCAATATCAGCTGTTCTTTACAAACCCCTTTCTTTTTTTTTCTTTGCATTTGAGACCTTCCCCCCAACCGCCCACCCAGCTGCATTTCCTGCCACTCTAATGGTATTTTCTCATATCAACCAGCTTATCAAATCCAAATTTCGGTGATGGATAAATCTGCCTGAGCTGATGGGCCGGAGTGCCGCCTGCTGCTATCAATCAGTGTGTTGCCAGGTGATTGTGTCCTGCTGGGATGTATGACATTATGAGGTCCATTTGGAGGACCGGCTGAGTTAGAATGGCCCCAATCGCTCAAAGTCAATTTTGGGCATTGGTCGCCTTTTCGCAATCGATGGGATCCTGTAAAGGTGCACGAGCTGTGAGGTCTCCAGCCATTTCTGCTCCTTATCCCCAGAAAGAAGCTGTCCACTTACCCCAAGTGTCCCAGCACCTCTGCACATATGGATGTGCTTCCGAGTGACTATTGAGAAAAAGTAATCTAAAATTAAGGGGGGCTCAGCATGATACTGAGCACATCTTCCGATCAGGCTCTTGTACTGTAGGTGCATGATAGGAACTGTTTTTGCAAACTGCAAAGAAAAAGTTTACATCTGCACAATGAGCAGGGGCCCTGGGGACAAATTCACAGGGGGTTCTTCCAAACAGCATTTACTATTCACTTATCTTGTGATCCAACACCAATAAACAAAAAGAAAACATGCACACTCAAATCAGATTAAACAGTGGGATACAAAACGCTCTGCTAGCTAAGGAACTAATATTAAACATCAAAGTAAACACTAGAAATTATGTAACACTAGCAGAAATGATGTTGTTAAAATGTATCTTTGGCAGCAGGTCCTTATTAAACATTATATTTAATTTCACCACTGTCTTTGTCCTCTCTTTGTTGGTGTTGTGGAAGTTTTCCATTAAATAAATCCTGCAGACGAGCGGTAGCTAACATTCTTTAATCAAAACACACAAAGAACAGACAACCAAGCTCGTGGAGAGCCTACATGACCGCGGGGCATACGGTCAGCAGAGTCTCCCTGAGCCTAGCATGGCTCTCAGTTAAATACCTTCTCCAGGAACAAAAGGCAGTACACAGCTGTTTCACACCTTAAGGTTCACACGCCTTGCTACCTCCCAGAGTCCTTGAAGAGACAAAAGATTCTTCCTGTGGAGTTGTCTGCTTCCCCCAACTTCCTTACTACACCCCCACCATTTGTCTTAATGTATGAGTGTGAGACTTGTTAAAATCCAGTGGCACCAAGGCATTATACAATAAAATAATGTGATTAATACATAAGTAAAAGAAATCCCTGTACATTGGCAGAATCGTGCAGAATCGTGCACACCTTTTTCCATCGGGAGTGACTCAGTTGGGGCCTCCAGTCGTCTTGCCTTGCCGGGTGGCAAGCAGTGCATTTGGCCATGAACATGAGAAACTATTTTAATAAAGTGAAGAAAGTGTCATCTTCATTTATTGAACATATTTAAAGCCACAGCAACCACACTTTTGGCTACAACAAAATACAAGATGTTATTCAAAAGCAAACGTGAGAGGGAAAAAAAAGTTCACAAGTTTTAAATTAATTCATTCAAGCGAGTCACTTCAGAAAGATGCACCTACACAAGCCTCTAGTGTGTTTCAGTAATCTAATCATCGCATGAGGAAGCCTTTCTTTGTGAGGTGAAAATATCAGCCTTGAACTGTTATAATTACATTATTTTTTTTCTCAGCCATGTGAACAATAAATAAATAAAAAATACAGGCACCTGATGAGAATAGCCAGTAGCTATTTAGACATCATAAATTATGGATACATAAAGTGAAATATACAAACTGAACCTTATGGCAAAGCTTGTAGCTGACATTCAATTACACCCTGCACCACTTACACTGACATCAAAGCTACTAAGACTTCATTTAGGTAATTATTGCTCCCATTTACCCTTTGAGTACATAAATGTGGATGGATTTTTAGGAATAAATTCTGTTTTGGATTAATTATTCAAGATTGTGCTGTGTCATGTCATGATTTTTTTCCCCCCTGCAATCACATTGTTGGTAAAGTAGCACCCTGGGAAGCTGATGTTAATCACCCAATTTATTTATGCTCTACTTTCAAAAACATTCCTGCAAGACAATCAGAACAAGGTCTAATCCAAGATGATAAAGAAAGCTTAATGACTTATTATTTCTGTTCATACACTCTGCACTGATATTTAAACCAGCACCCACTGGAAGCCCCATTAACCGATTAAATGCAAGGGAACCCGACAAGTAGAAGAGACACGAGGTGACAGTTTAGGCCTTGATCATGTTTCATAAAATCTTTGACTAACTGAATGAAATTAAATATTGAAGCTCATAGACTAATATGCTTAACAGCTTTAATAATTACGTCATGGTCCGTTGCAGGTCTGGGTTTCTCTCCCTCTGCTCTCACTCTCCAATCTGATCCTCGCTCTGCTCTCAGGTGGAGTTTTTGAAGGCCCGCCCCTCTGTCAATTTCCCACACTTCCGCCTACACACGTTTTCCCATCAGCTCATCTCCTCTTTGTACGCAAAACCAGCTCAAGCCTGCCACTCTGCCAGATCTTTGTTGCATTAGTGCACAGCCTTCAAACTCCAGTCCTTGAGGGCCGGTGTCCTGAAACTTCTCCATGTGTTCCTGCTGCAACACACCTGAATAAAATTAGTAGGTCATTAGGAAGACTCTATAGAACTTGATGGCATGCTAAGGTGGCAATTCAGCCATTTGACTCATGTTACAGTAGTAGTGAATGAACACGGTGCAATAAAAGTACTTTTAGAAGTATATTTTTCTAAACACTTAGATTTACTTACATTTATTTAAATGTACTTGTGTAGGGTTAGCTTGCAACCTCAGCATGCAGTCAAGTTCTATTGAGTCTTGCTAATAACCTACTAATTTTATTCAGGTGTGATACAGCAGGGACACGTGGAAAAGTTTCAGGACACCAGCCCTCGAGGACTGGAGTTTGACACCCCTGCCTTTGTGAAACACTCACATTCTCTGGTCGGCTGAAGCTCTACTCTCCTGAAGAAAACTATATTGCCAAACGTATTCACTCACTCATCCAAATCATTGAATTCAGGTGTTCCAATCACTTCCATAGCCACAAGTGCATAAAATCAAGCACCTAGGCATGCAGACTGCTCTCTGCATGCTCTCAGGGGCTCAGTGAATTCCAGCGTGGTACCGTGATAGGATCCCATCTGTTCAACAAGTTCAGTTGTGAAATTTCATAGAACAGGTTTCAATGGCCGAGCAGCTGCTTCTAAGCCTTACATCACCAAGTGTGACACAAAGCATTGGATGCAGTGGTGCAAAGCACACCGCCAGTGGAACAGTGGAGACATGTTCACTGGAGTCCAACATTAGTGTCTGACTTCACAAATCAGCTTCTTGAATAATGGTCAGAAACTCCCATAAAAATATTCTTGAACCTTGTGGAAAGCCTTCACAGAAGAGGTTAAACTGTCGTAGGTACAAAGAATCGCCAAGGTCAGATTAAACCCTATGGATTAAGAATGGGATGACACTTAAGATCATGGAATTCCAAGCTGATCTTTTCCTGTATGTACATTTACCTGCCATTCACCTGCCCGTCCACCCTCTAATGCATCAGCCTTTTGTAAAACTCTGGCCCTCCACCTCTGTTGGTTCTGGAAACGAGACTCAAGTATGAATTCAAACTAAAAAATCAGCGTCAGTATTCAACTGTGCAACGCTGACCCCAAATTAACGTTATTTCTACACTCTGACAGAAGACCGTCTGCAATCCTGTAAGCACTCACAGCTCCAAACTCTCTCACTCTGTAGACTTTTACTCTTGTGCCTGTAAATAAACCCTTTAAAAACTGATTACTGTGGTTTGGGTCCTGCCTCAGAGTCCAAAACTATGTTGGTTTATGACAATTTAATTGCATTTAGCCATTGACTGTGCAGGCGCTAAGTAGCATCTTACGTCCCGATCAAAAACAAGTAATTTATAAATAACCTTGAGTAGATCTCACCTAAAGTGTTTAGCACTGTATTCCTGACTTTACAAAGGATAAAAAATATTTCAAACTACTTACAACCTGACACCGTAAGGATTTAAGGTCATAGGTAAAATTGCCTCGGTGTCCTGCACTACACAGTAACATTGAGGAATATGACACAAAAGAAAATGGGTTATTTATGACCCCTATGCCCAGCCCAGCAGAGTACACACTGTAAGCCCAAGAATATCTCAGAAGATAAACCCCAGCATTTCACACATAACAAAATCACTCCGTCCCCTTGATTAAATTAAGGACCTTAAGTTGTGTTAGTTTTGCAGCTGAAAGACATTCTGAGTCATGCAATCGATTCCCTTTGGCTTCTGAGGTCTAGAAAATGAAGTCATTTCATCAGCGTGTGGAGCACAGAGAGGAGGATATTGAGACGGCTTTGTAGAGGGATGTAAATAAACAGTACGACAGAGGCGAAGACGAAAAGGAGAGGAAGCAAGGGAGGAAAAAGTAGATGATATGGATGCTTTCTCCAGTGAGAGAGATAAGGCTTAAGTGCTCCTGAAAAACTGAGCCGAGCCTGTGCTCTAAATAAGTTAGACATGGTGTAACAAAAGCATCGCCTGTGCTGCTAAATTGCTGTTTTATTATTGTAAACACTAGTTTTTTTTCCAAGGTTTTTTGTCTCTCTCTACAAGAAAGCTTGAAAAAGAACACATTTAATCACCCATTAAACTGCAGAAACAGTTTTCATTATGAAATCTTTTTAACTGTTACCATCAAACAATTTTTAAACACTTTGACACACACTTACTTCTAAGACTTCACAAGACTGATCTCACTTTCATGTCTGAGATGGGGCTGGGAGATTAGGCAGCGATTAAGCAATCATTAAGATTAAAAGCAGTCTAGCTGCACCCTCCTTATACCATGCCACTGTCGCAAAAGACTGGACGCAGGCAGGCTTAGTTACTTACTGATGTGGGAGAAATAATGCCAGCTAAATATTGCCTTTGAACCCTTTCCTGTCCCAGAGGCTTCTCCTTCAAGGTTTGCACTATTTCTGAAGGGCTGTTTATTATTGGTTTCCCTCACTCTCACTTCACGCCTTCTTTTCCTGGAACCAAAACAAGCTCTTTTCTTTTGTGGGACATAGTTTAGCCACTCTGACTGTTCCACTGTCCATCTTTTCTGCTACCAAAAACAAAATTGCTACCCTCCTCTAGTCGTGGTAAATGCAATCGAGCGTTTTCCTGTGAGGTTTTGTACCCAGCACAGTGACAGCAAGGCTCATAGGGAACAAATCAAAACATTGATTGTATCATTATTCCAATTCACCATGCAATCAACATTTAATTGTTAATGATTAGTTAAAGGGATTTTTTTATTGCTACACTGTGTCTTATTTGGGATGAACTATGGAGTACTCCACCATTGCCATTTTTGGTGAATGGTAGTTTATTGCAAGGCCGCCAGCTGTAATTCCCCCAAAACATCTTTTCTTTGGTTAAATAAACATGATTTTGAGAAATGAAATGTTAGATAGCTTAAACAGAGTCTAGAAGACTGCAATCCTTGCTCTTCTCCTCTGTTTCTTTCTAACTGCCTCCCAGCTCCATTTAACATGAGGGTATTGTGTTAAATGAACTAGTACTTCAATCTGTGCTCATTTACTTTGAGAATTTTTCAAGAGTTAGATGTATTTATAGTCTTTCTCAGATCAAACTGTCAAAAATGCTTAAAAACACACTGAATTTCTTGGGTTTGCGTTTGCTCAAGTAAAAAAAAATATATATATTTTTTTTATTTCATTACTAGTAGATAGTTGAATTCAGTCAGAATCTCGTATAGTCAGGGTTATCCCACTTTGTTAATCACAATGGATGAAAGCTACACAGCATCTAATTTAAAATTCAATTGGAACCAGTACCAGTAATAGAAGTTAATTCTAAAGGGAGTTTATCGCCTTCTGTTCAGTCTTCATTAGTGTGCCGTTCACTCTTGCTTTGACTGAAGTCCCCTCTGCTGGTCTTTGCTTTGAGTCTGGGGTGCCGCCTTATCACAGGAGGACCCACTGGAGTGCAAATAACCGGCACACTCATTGTTATCTGAATCTCTTTGTTTGCCACCCGAAAAGCTTTCACATGGTTTTACTCAAAAACAATCATTCACTCAAATTTCATCACACAGCTGTGAACACTGTTGTGAGTGCCTCAGGTGATAATCTTCCCACTTTCCAGCGTCCATTTGTTCTTCCCAAGACAGCTATGTCAGCCATCGAATACTCAATCATTCCCACTTTTTCTGCAGTAGACGTGAGTTGTTATTGGGAAGCTCAGGATGCCATGTCAGGTCATGTCATATTAAATAAATTCAATATCTAGTAAAATGTTATGAATGAATATTTTTTAAAAAGCACTATTACCTTTGACATTTTTAGGGCTTTATTGTCTCGAGTTATGGAAAATTACTGTGAGAGTCTTTATTTTGAGGAATAGCCAAGAGTAAGGCTAGATTGAATCTGAAAGTTACTGTAAACATTGAAGGTTGTTTACCGTAGATGGGCACATTACAGACAACTCTGTTGTGCTTTCAGTTTCTCTTCCAATAAAATTGAGCTTATCTTTGGGTTTATCTAAAACTGACCATTATGTGTTCATCTGACTGTTGTTTTTATAATGTAGCTATGGTCCCAAATCCTAGTGATTAACGTGGACATGGGCAGAATGGAGCCAGTTTTCCGGTGCGAGAAATTGGATAAATGATGGTTTAGTTTTTATTTTAGTCCAAATGTTCCTGTATCCTCAGCAACACTAGCATCCGCTCATAGCTGAGGGACCTTTTGTGGAGTACTGTTGTGTAACTTGATGTCACTGAGTCCTATTCTCTGTTTCGTTTTTCTCAACATTACATTTATCTCTGTTAACATCCTGAGACTGGATCTTTCATTTGGGATACTACAAGCTCAAAACATTCAGCATATCGTGCTGATATCTGGATTCACCTCCTCTAACATTGGCATTTGGGATAAGTACTGACAAAAAACTTGTTATGACCTCGCCAAGCTAACCCAAGGTTTCTCCTGCATGTTCATGTGAAAGGGGTGATGTTGGCAGCATCTGAAAAATCACAGTTATGGATAAATGTGCTGGCAGCAGGGAGGCTGATTTGATGAGGGAGGAGGGATATAGAAAAATATGAAGAGGCTAAATACAGACTGAAAGCAGGAGTGCTTGAGTGTGTGTGAGAGTCACAGTAGTTTAGTATTAAAAGCACTGCATGAATGTGTGTTTACTCAGAAAGACTGGATAAGACCTACTATATAAATAAAGTTTAATGCAGTAAAAAAAAATGCTGATTGTGAATTTTAACAGACTTATCTATGGGCAGAACTTTGTGCCATCAGAAACTGAATTTGAATAAGTTTGAATTTGAATTGCTCAGGTCAAGGCTCTTATATATATATATATATATATGTATATGTATATGTATGGGTAATAGCTGCATGTGTGTTCTGTGCATGCATAATATGCATACTTAAGTTGTTGGATCCAAATCCCAGAAGGAATTAAATAAAAGAAGAAGTCAAACAGAAAAACAAACAAAAACAAAACAAAAATATGATTCTCTCCCTTCACAGGTTAGGTTTGGTTTTAAATCCTGATCAGCTACCAGTTAACCTATTTTAGTTCCTTTCAGATTAATCTATGTTTCTTTTAGTTGTTGTAACTCTCTGATTAGTACGAGTCCACTCAGTTCTGTCGTTTTAATTTAGCCTGATGCAGTTCACCCACTGCTTTCACTCACTGTATGCGCAAAGTGGCTGGTTATGAATACCCAATAACACTTCAATGAGTTACCAATATGTCAGGGGCTGGGTTTGTGACTCATATTTCTTTTCTTAGGCATATTGAAGGTATGTTAAATTCTTGTTGTGGCTGTTATTAGTTTGAATCTGAGTTTCCTTATATTTTGTTATTCATTTAACTTATTCAAATTCAGTTTCTGATGGCACAAAGTTCTGCCCATACTTATCAGCATCGCACCCCTATCATTAAAACATGAAAGACTCTGATGGATTATAATTAAGTATTTAATGAAATTAATGTTTAAAAGGCAGATGTTTGATCTGAGTGCAACTAAATAAATCTGAAAACAGAATTTAAATGTTGGTATAGTCTACTTGCAAATTTCAGATATGGCACTTGTACAAATAGTGTCTCGTTGTACTATAGATCAATAAAATTATGGTAAAATTGTTTGTAACCAAAAGAAAAGAAGAAGCCAAGGAATAAGTTGGAGCATCCAACTGTCAAGCTGTTGATTAACAGGTCCATCCATCTATTTTCTTCTGCTTATATGGGGCCAGGTCTGGGGGCAGTAGAGAAGCCCAGACCTCCCTCTTCTGGTCCACCTCCTCTAGCTTGTCCAGGGGAACACCGGACAAGCTCGAGGCTGGCGACCTGAGAGATGTAATCTCTCCAGCGTGTCCTGGGTCTGCCCCAGGCCCTCCTCCTGGTGGGACATGCCTTACCTATCTCTAAGGGAGAGGCCTGCAACCCTTTGGAGAAAGCTCATTTCTGCCGCTTGTATCCACAATCTTGATCTTTTAGTCAGGACCCAAAGCTCATGATCATAGGTGAGGGTAGGGACATAGATCCACTGGTAAATCCACAGCCTTCTTTTAGATTCTGAGACCACCCAAGTGGAAGCCTTCTACCACTTGGTTACACCTAGAAATTCTTTCCATACAAATTATGAACAGAATCAGTGACAAAGAGGAGCCCTAGCGGAGTCCAACACCCACCTGAAACGAGTCCTATTATTGCCGGATATGTGAACCAGGCTATAGTTGTATAATGATCGAATGGCTTGTAGCAATTGGCGAGACACCCCATACTCCCGAAGCAACTCCCACAGAACACTCTGAGGGACACGGTCGAAAGCCTTCTCCAAGTCCACAAAACACTGTAGACTGGTTGGGCAAACTTCCATGCACCCTCAGGTTTCCTAGAGAGGGTAAAGAGCTGGTCCAGTGTTCCATGACCAGGACAAAAACCGCATTCTTCCTCCTGTATCTGAGGTTCAACTAACTGACGGACTCCCCTTTCTAGCACCCTGGCATAGACTTTCTCAGAGAGGCTGAGAAGTGTGATCCCCAATAATTGGAGGACACTTTCCGGTCCCTCTTCTTAAAGATGGGAACCACTAACCCAGGTCTGCTAATCCAGGAGCATTCAAAAGCGATTTATACAACATGCCACATTCACCCATTTACACACATTCACACAAGCACTCTCTTCTATGCTTTTAAGTGCTTCCTAGCTAACATTCACACACATTCATACTCTGATGGATGCATCAGAGAGTATCTTGAGGTTAGTATCTTGCAGGTTCCTGAATTGCCAGACGGTTTGCCAGAATCTCTTTCCAAGGTAGTCTGAAAGTCTTTATCCATTGCCTTTTGAACTCCTCCCACACCCAGGTTTTTGCTTCAGCCACGGCCCAAGCCGTGTTCCACTTGGCCTGTTGCTACCTATCAGCTGCCTCCAAAGTTCCACAGGTTAACCAAGCCTGATAGCACTCCTTCTTCAGCCTGATGGTTCCCTTCACAATCCCAAAAATCGATCATCGACCTGCAGTCTAGGCTGTCCTGGTGCTACCTGCACCTATGGACACCCTTATGTTCAAGCATGGTGTTTGTTATGGACAAACTGTGGTTTGCACAGAAGCCCAGTAAGAAAACGCCACTTGGGATCAGATCTGGCAGCTCGTTCCTCCGAATCACATCCCTCCAGGTTCCAATCCTGTTTTCCACATGAGCGTTAAATCATTTTACATTCCATTGTCATTTTTGATTGTAGAGCTTCTTACATCTGTACTCTGTAATTATTCAGCCAGTTATTCATTCATCTTTTATGAAGCACAGTGAGAAGAAACTGACTCAGTGTAATTTAAAGACCCTTTAAAGACAGATATCACCGTAGAAATTTCTGCTGTATTTTGCACTGACACTGACATGTCACTGGCTCACCTCCACATGCTACACCTAATCAGAGACTCTTTCAAAAACTTCTATTATTTCTTTTTATATCATCTACTCATGCAGTCAGGTCCTCTCAGTCTGGCTGGTTTACTTCTACTTTATTAGTGTTTTCTTTCTTTCTTTTTTTTAGTGCTCTGAGAACAGCTGGATTTTGCTGCTTGAAGCTGTGAGTTATATGAGCAGGTGGAGAGAGTAATTGTTCTTGTTCTCAGATTTGATCCATATTCTTTTTGATTTTGTTAGAAATGGCAAGCCATTAGGAATTTATTTTGCCAATGATTCCTTTCCGTATATGACTGAGCAAATTTCAATATAAATTACATACTGAATGATACATTTGACAGTGCCAACGAAATAGAAGGCAGTCTGAATTAGCCTCACAATCATTAAAAATCAACCACTGTTCATTCATATTGCAGTCACAGCTACTGTAAATGGATTAAGTTCCTTTTCCATCCCTGTGGCTGTTCTGAAGACATACTGGTAGAGAAAATCACTCACTGAATTGAAATGGACAAGGCAAGTTGAGAGAAAGTGGGTTCATAAAAATTATATAATAAAAAGAAATAATTACAACAATTTTTCACAAAACAAGTACTCCCGTTTCTAACCCAACATCCCATTAGAGGGGATGTTACATTGCAAATTTATAATCTGTAACACCATCAGATCACAGCGAAAATTTTAAAACCAACTTTTAGAATTGTTTTAGCATGGTTTTGGTTTCGGACTTGCCCGTGGCTGAAAACATTGCTTATCACTGGCTGTTGTGGGTTACTGAATCTGTGTGGGAGGCAGTCAGTGAGTTGAAATATCTCTGATCTGCTGTTTAGCATGCTAAACCAAGTATATTTTTCTTGTTTGTTTTTATTTCTTCAGCTATTCCTTAAAAGTCATCCAAATCAGGGCAAAGCAACATGTTGCCTTCCAGTGCTAGTTATTAAAAATATTCAATTTTGTACCATGAAAAAAGTTCAAACATATTTCCTTAAAAATAGTGTCTAGACAGCAGCGTTTGGCTTTTTGAAATGTCGTGTTTTCTGATTTTCATGTTTGATTTTTTTTGAACGATGAAACAAAAGCACCAGGTGAGCTATTACCTTATTTACAAAATACAATAACTGGCCACTCTCTTAGGTACACCTGATCCACTGTTCATTGATGGAATAAACGAACAGCCTCAAGGCCACAAACTACAACCAAGGTATACCGAAGAACATCTCTCATTGTGTAGCTCAAACCTCGAAGCAGCTGGGTTACGGCGGCCGAACACCTGGAGTGTCACACGGGCTCACCAAAACCCCACAATAGAGTTTTCAAAAACATCAAAGTAATGTAAATGGTTTGCAAGAATGCAGCAGCTGTGGCTGCGGGTGGAGTCCTCGCAGCACATCATCTATGATTCAAAACATGTGGCCACATATCATATTAACACTGATAATGCATAATTGATATCGAAGATAATTTTAGAAATGTTTTGATTCATTTTAAAGAGATGATCACCGCATGAATTCATCTTCCTTAAGCTAATGCTGGGATGAAAGATTTTCTGAATTAATGACGTTAATAGCAAGCATGTCAACGCTATTTCATGCAACACAGTTCTACCGGGTAATAATTTTAACCTGTAAGATATATGACTCCTTTGCTGTGATTTTTTTTCCCTATTAGAATATCTGATTATATTCTGAGATAAACTTCAGGGTAATATTTTGTTTTTGAAGTCCTGGAAGCAACAGGAGATAACTTCTTTGGGCTGCACAGATGCAGATGACATATTGTATACACAGAGAAATTTATGAAATGCATGCACTGGCTTATACATGCGAATGAGCTATACTAAGGTTTACTGTGAGTCAACACAGATGTGATTTGTTACCACTTCTAGAAGGGCAGATGTGCACATCAGGCCTGGGCAGTGCACATAGAGTGGATAGTGCAATCTAAGCTGTGACTGTACCCGATACTGCACGAGGCATCTTGTAGACATGTAGCAGATGGCACAAATGACCATATGACATTTTGAACAAACCAATAATTTAATTTTTTTTTTTTTTTTTTTTTTTGGCCTGTCCCGTTTGGCTCTTTTGCCCTCAGAATTGTTGTCTAAAGGCAAAGAAAGATGCCCAACGGATTTACTTTACCAAACTGACCATCCCAGCCTTGCCGTAATGGTCCATTTGATTCACCTTTTATTGTTTATTTTATTTTCACTTACTGAATACGGGACAGACTTGACTGGGGGAAAGAAGGGGAGAAAGAAAGAGGGAAAGAGAAACAGCTGAGAAGAGGGACGGGGGAGAAGGGCAAAAGACAAAAACCAACAGAACGGGCAGAGAAAAAAAAATGCATATATCAATCACCTGGATCACCTGCTGAGAAAGAAAAAAGAAAGCAAGCAGAAGAGAACAAGAGTAATAGAATAAACAACATCACAATGATATATGGGAATATGACAGTAAATACTAAATGTTAAACATTATTGTGCAGCACATAAGATCAACAGAACACAGTGTGCTTTGAGGTAGGAGCCAAAAAGGGTGTAGTTTGTGGGTGTGATCACCCGTGTGTACACCTGTGAGCATGGACGCGCTTGTTTTTTGTTTTTTTAAAAGGTTCCTTCATGTAATAATCTGCTAGAGGGTGTGGGGGGGCCACAGCCCCGTCCTCCAGGGCGTGAAGCAGGTGTGGAGGAGATCAAAACTCCAGACATCCAGAGGCCCCCAGAACACAAGAGACCAAGGAAGACCAACAGAGGGGCAGCTGCGCCACTGTCCCGGAAAGAGCTGAAGAGAGTCCCAGATGAGGGCTCACTCAGCAGCCGCGGAGCAGAAGCCAGGGGGAGTTGCAGTGACGCGCCCGTGAGCTCCGCCGGCAGCCAGCTGCGCCTGAGTGACCGAGCCCCAGGCCGAGAGGCCGGGGGCACCCCACCTCCGAAGTGGCCCGAGCGAGCCCCAGGCTCCAGGCCCCGATAAGCGGCCGCCAAGGAGTGAGCCGGTGTGTACCTGGACGCCCATCCCCGGACACAAAGAACCACCAACGCACCGATGTCTGAGGGGGTCCGCCACTGGCAGGGGAAGTGGTGGTAGGGGGAGATAGGCCTCCAAACCTTGGAGGGCCTGAGATGTCCCCAGAGAGGTGGCGCCTGACACCCAACCTGACATATAGACACAGACATACAGGCACACACAGATACAAACATCCATTCCCACCCTCATGCTCTCATATGCACTTACTCCACACTCAACCAACGTGGAGACAGACATAAAGAGACGTTGTACACACGATCACACTCCCCAAGCGTACTCTACAAACCGGGTCTAGGTGCCCCCGCCCCTGGAGGGGGGAACTGCACCCAGACCCAGGTGGTGTTTCCCTTTTCCCTGCGGTGGGGGGAGGCAGACCGCCCCGACTCCGCAGCAGCAGGAAGGTTCCACACTCCAGACCGCAGTCGGACGGCCAACTCCTCCTCCTAGTCCTAGCCCCCCTGCTCCAGCAGGTCGCAGAGAACGGGGGTGAGAGAAGACTCCGAACCTCCCTCCACCCGCTCATTGTAATGTTGATGCATGTGTGTTCTAAGGTGCATTTAAAACCCAGGAGGGCTTGGAGCTACCTGCCAGAGAGCAGCAGGTAAGCGCATGGTCCCTCCTGCTAGCCCTCAATGTCTACGTGTATTTAAAATTGAGAGGTGGGCAACGATGCCAGGGGTGGGGTGTACACCCTGATGGTACTTTGGACTCCGTGTATCGTGCCCACCCCCAAGATCCTATATGTATGTGTAATGAGAGTGTGAGTAATGTGAATGTCTAAGTTGTGGGATAAAATTGAGGCAGAGGCAGCCAGAAGGGGACAGAGGGGGGGGGGGGGGGGGTAGCCTCCTCTGCACCCTGGTGACATACCCCTACTCCAAGGCCCTGCATGTGTGGGTGGTTGTGGTGGAGCGGGAAGAGGGAGGCAGCTGGAGATGGGGAGGGAAGGAAGGGAGGGGCAAGTGACCCCTCCCTGGGGCCAGCTCCCCCGCTGACCCCAGTAGGCACCCCCATACTCCGCGACCCGCCAGGGAAAGGGGGCCCAGGCCCATCCAGACCGGGCCCAGTGCAGCAGCGCCGCCCGGCCCCACAGAGCCCGGGACAGTCCACCCAACCCCACCACAGAGAAAACTGCACCCACCCCACCATCCACTCATCTTCCAGACTACATAAGACAATAAACACCCAGGCTGAGATCTTCCTCCACCTCTCCTGTATCTCCCCCTCCTGCAGAGGCAGCTCCTGAGGAGAGGAAAGCTCCTGCAAGATGTGACAATCTCCCCCACCAGTTGAAGAGCCGGCGGCACCCTGCTCCAGGGCTGGGCCCCCATGCACCCACCCGCCCACAACCCCGGCAACACACCAACCAGGACCCAAGCCCCCGAGGCCCGGTCCGGGTCCCAGCCCAGAGACGGAGCGCCCCCAGAACCTCACGCCCATCCCGGACCCACCCAGGGGCAGCCAGGCTACCAGGTCAGTAACCCACGTCCGTCAGCACAGACCCTCCCCTAGCCCCGCTGCACGCAGCCGCGAGGAAACAGTCACCGGAGAGCCAACAGAGCCCCTAACCGGACATGACCGCTACCCCGGGTTGAGCCCCCCAAGGAAGATGCCTCCGGGGAACCCCCCGACGCCCTAAGCCTGTCCCTACCCCCACACCAATCACAACAGTGAAGGCGGGACCAAACTATGACCCCCCACCCCCACTAGGTGATGGAGCTGATCAAAGGAGCCCAGAGCAATTGATCTGATGTGGTGGCAGAGGCTGTATCAAGACTAATGTAATCTAATAGATAATTTCTATATTGGTTAGAATTAAGATTATTTTTATTTTTCCAGTTCATGAGGACTGTTTTCTTGGCTATGCATAGGGCAGTGAAAACCATATGGGCGATATTCTTTTCTGAAGTGACATTATCTAAGCTGCCCAACAAACACACTAAGGGGGAAGTTGGAATGTTACATTTCAGACACTTCGATAAGTCTTCACATATCTCGCGCCAAAACTTCTGAACTGGTGGACAGAACCAAAGAGCGTGGATATAATTGTCCGGTGAATTGGTTTGGCAGTGTGAGCAGTTGTTGGTAGACGTAAAGCCCATCTTGAACATCCGATGACCTGTATAGTGCACTCTATGTAATATTTTGTATTGAATTAATTGAAGACTGGGATTTCTAATTAGATGAAAGGTTTTTAAGCAAATCTGAGACCAGAAGTTTAGGTCTAAGTTAACTGATAAATCCGCTTCCCATTTTGCAATAGGAAGTGATATTGATTCATCTGTTTTAGAAAGCATTCTGTATATTTTGGATAGTAATTTGGGGGGTTTAAGAGTAAGAAATTGAACCACACTTGGTGGTGTTTGTAGTTCAACTTGACCCGGTTTAAATTTCTTTTTTACTATGGATTTAATTTGTTGATATTCTAAAAATCTTTTCTTGTTGATCCCATATTGTGTAACTAGTCCATCAAATGAAATAAATTCTGTTCCTTCTAGTATATGTTCTAAATATTTGATTCCTTTATCACTCCAATCTGAAAAGTTTATCATATTATTGTTTTGTAATATGTCAGGGTTGTTCCAGATAGGTGTACGTTTGCATGGGATTAATGAAGACGCCGTCAATTTTAGAAACTCCCACCATGCTGTCAGAGAAGAGCTGATGTTGATGCTTTTAAAGCATTCATGTCGTTGGATGTTTGAGCTGATAAATGGTAGGTCTGAGATCTCTAGATTATTGCAGAGTGCTTGTTCTACATCTAGCCAAGGTTCATCTAAGAGGGTGTGTTTTAGCCATCCTGAGATAAACTGAAGCCTGTTGGCTAAGAAGTAGTGCTGAAAGTTAGGCAGTTCTAGTCCTCCTTTATCCTTGGTCTTTTGTAGTGTTTTTAAGCTTATACGTGGGGGTTTATTTTTCCAAAGGAATTTGGACATACATGAATCTAGAGATCTGAACCAATCTTGTGGCGGTTTAGTTGGGATCATTGAGAATAAATTTATTTTTGGTAAGACCATCATTTTTATAGCGGCAACCCTTCCCATGAGTGATATGGGTAGACATTTCCATCTAGCCAGATCATCTTCTACCTTCTTTAAAAGTGGGATATGGTTTAATTTAGTTAGATCTGCAAGCTTGGGAGAAACATTAATACCTAAATATTTTATATTTCCCGATTGCAGTGGTGTAGAAGAGGAATTATGGAAGGAGCAATTAATCGGTAGGACTGTAGATTTTGACCAGTTAATTGAGTAATCTGATATTCTTGCAAAAGAGTTTATCAATTCAATCACCCGAGAGATATTGGTTTGTGAATTTTGGAGAAAGAGTAACACATCATCCGCATAAAGGCTGATTTTATGTTCCACGTTCTTGCATTTTATGCCCTTAATTACTGAATTCTGTCTAATTGCTGCTGCTAGTGGTTCAATAAAAATTGCAAATAGTGAAGGGGAGAGTGGGCATCCCTGCCTGGTGCCCCTCAAGAGACAGAAGCTGGAGGATGTCTGGTCATTTGTTCTAACACAAGCTGTTGGGGAATTATATAATATTTTTAACCAGTTTATGAAAGAGGATCCAAAACCAAATTTGTGTAAAGTTGCAAATAGAAATTTCCAGTTAACTCTGTCAAATGCTTTTTCTGCGTCTAAAGAGAATATTGTAGTTTCTAGGTTTTTACTGTATGAGTAGTCTATCAAATTAAGTAATCTACGTGTATTTGTTGATGAGTGCCTACCTTTTATGAAACCAGTTTGGTCAGGATGAATTAAGAGGGGGGTTATTTTCTCCAGTCTCTTTGAGAGAGCTTTGCAGATTATTTTAAGGTCTACATTTATAAGGGATATTGGACGATAGCTTGAGGGATATACAGGGTCTTTGCCTGGTTTTAGCAGGAGATTAATGTTTGCAGAATTCATATTTGATGGAAGTCTGCCCTTTTCTTTAATTTCCAACAACGTTCTGTAGAAAACTGGTGCTAGAATCGACCAGAATTCTTTGTAGAATTCTGCAGGAAAGCCATCTGGACCTGGAGCCTTATTATTGTGCATACTTATCAGGGCTTCCTGGAGTTCACCTGGTGTCAGTGGTGAATCCAGTGCCATTGCTTGAGTGTCCAATAATTTTGGAAGAGTTATGTTGTCCAAAAACTGATCAATTTCTTTTTTAGATGGGTTTATTTGTGGTGAATACAACGTTTTATAGAAATCCCTGAAAATGTTGTTTATTTGTATCGGTTCATATAATGTGTTCCCAGATGAATCTTGAACAGCACATATAGTTGTTTTTTCTTTATTTATTTTTAGCTGGTTTGCTAGAAATTGACCGGATTTATTACCATGTTCATAATTTTGTAGGCGTAGTCTTTGTACTAAGAATTTTGTTTTTTTATCAATTATCTCATTTAATTCTAGTTTTGTTTTGCGTATTTTGTTCAATGTTTCCTGATCTTGGTGGGACGCGTAGGCTTCTTCTAGTGATTTGATGTTTTTTTCTAATTCCTGAATATTTTTGTTTTCTTTTTTCTTTTTATGTGATGAGAAAGAAATTATTTTACCTCTCATCACAGCTTTCCCTGCTTCCCATAGAACAGAAGCTGATGTTTCGGGAGTGTCATTATAGTTCAAATATGAAGTCCACTCTTTTTTAAAATATTTAATAAAGTCTTCATCTTTAAGTAGTGATATATTAAATCTCCAGTTTTTTCTTGGCGTAGTATTATTCTTGTGCATTAGTGTTAAAGATACAGGACCATGATCGCTGACAGCTATAGGGTGAATCTCAGTGTCTGAAATGTCGTTCAGCAGTGAGCTGCTGACCAAAAAATAATCCAGACGAGAGTAGGAGTGATGGACATGTGAGAAAAAAGTATATTCCTTACTGGTGGGGTGAAGGGAGCGCCATGCATCGCAAAGACCAAAGTCGCTCATATACTGTTTGATTATATTTGTGGACTGCCAATTACGCTGAGTTCCCGCTGTATTGAGCCTATCCATGTCTTCATTTAGTCCAAGGTTGAGGTCACCTCCAAGAACAAGTGTGCCATCTAAGTGTTCAGAGAGTGCACTGAAAAAACCGTGAAAGAATGAGGCATCATCAACATTTGGACCATATACACTTGCAATACATAGCTTTTTATCACATATAGATAGTTTAATGATTAAGAATCTGCCCTCTGGATCTATAACTGTATCGAGTACTGTGAAATTAATATTTTTATGTATTAAAATTGCTGCTCCCCTTTGTCTAGAATTATAACAAGCTGAGAACACATTGGGAAACTCAGGTGTTTTAAGTTCATTCGAACCTCTAAGAGGTCTGTGGGTCTCTTGTAATAGGACAACATCTGCCTGTAGTTTTTTGAGTTGGTTAAATATTTTTAACCTCTTTTCTCTGGAGCCAGCTCCATTTATATTCCATGTAATGAACCTCAGTGTACCCATAGATGTTTGTGTATAACTAGGGATGTATGCTGTGTGCGTTGCTTAGACAGGTGGAGAGAATATGTCACTTGTTCATAAATAAAGAGAAGGAGAGAGAGAAAAAATGTGTGGCAAGATGCTCCCTGAGTCTGACTTTGTGTATGCATAGTTACTAATATGAGTAGGCTTGGCTTAAGTGTGTGTGTATCTTATATGACTGTGTGCGCTGTCTGACTGATGTAAATGTGCTGCCGTTGAGCGCATGGTGCGTATGTGTCGAAATAAAGGATGTTTGTGGATGAGTGTCGAAGCAGGTGATCGAGGCAGTGAAAGGAATAAAGAAAGAAACCAAGGACAGGGGTGAGCAGCATAAAACCAAGAGGGGGAAAAGAGAGGAGGAAAAAAAAAAAAAAAAAACGAGAAGAAAAAAAAAAACAGAAACAAAACGTAAACATTCCAATTAAATCACTGACGGAGAGTGACGGTGTTAATTCTGCTATGAAATCACACTTTAAGATGCGATTTGATACTGGTAAGTTAAACAGATGTTAATGCAAGTTAGTGTGAGTGGATAGGGAAATGGTGTAGCTGATTCTTATCTGGTGTGAGGTTAATACAGCCACGGAGTGATGTTGGGGTCGCGGTGGAGCTGTCCGTCCACGTACAGCCGGTCCACAGCGATGACAGCGCGGGAGCCCTTCTGGATGAGCATTTAAATTCTCGGTGAAGAATCTCCACCAAGGACAGCCTTGCGTCGAAACTGGACAATCGCTTGTCGATTGACTCCAATATGTCGGCAATATCTTTGCCGGCTGGCGATGTTGAGCCGGGGGAATCTGCCGGGCGTTGTCTTTTCGACGACGGCGTCTCAGCTTTGGCCGGGGAAGCTGCACACGGGGTCTTCTTCATCACGAGATCCTGAAAGCACTGATCGATGTAATCTTGGAGAGTCTCTAAACTCTCCTCGTTGTTCTCCAGGGTGTTGGAGATTATTTAGACAAATAGTGTTAGTTATAAGACAATTGATAAGTGTATTTGGTAATGCTGAAGCTTAAATGAATTTGTTCAAATCTAAACTACCATTTGCTTTAATTTTCCGCCAAAATCTCCGGCGTCTGACGTCAGTTACAACATGAGTCGCTTACCTTGTCCGTCCTCGCTTACCTTGTCCGTCCTCGCTTACCAATAATTTAAGGTGTTGCTGCATCTTCTCACTGTCTGGAAGATGAGATACGCTGCACAGGATTTTAAACTTTTTAATTTGGACACTCTTAGCTATTTTTCTGGCGCACGATCAATATAATTAATCCTCCTAACTAAGTATACATACTCAAACTCCACAGTGGGACTGTATGATAATACATGCAAACACTCTTGGAAACACCATATGCAAACCAAATTAAAACACCTTAACTTTGTCACTTTTGTTATGCAAAAAATATTTTAACATATTAATCAGAAGAGTTCGTCTGTGGTGTCACAGAATATGACCTTTCCTTTTTTCATATTTCCACTGAAAGCACTGTGTTCTTGCAAGTTGACTGTGACCTTTTACAAACTGATTTTCTAGCTCTTTGGAGTTTTATACACTCTGCTGAGGAACTTTGAGAGTGTACTTCGCAGTGAACTCAATTTGCATGCTTTAAATAATGAAAGACGGAACGGGCTGAATACTATTAAAATGTGTATAATTTAGTTTAGTGAAGGTTTGATGTATAAAGGATAGTAGAGGAATACAACACACTTAATATGAATCTTTCAATACTACTTTTCAATCTTTCATTTCTTTCTTTACCACATCATCTAATTAACATTTGAAGCTGCCTGGTGACATAAGTCATTCTTATCTGAATGAATGCAACCGAGTGGTTACTGCAGTGGTCAGACAATAATAACTTTGCTGCAGTTTTTTGAAAAGCAATCACAGCTTGGAGACCTTTGACATTCTATCTGAATTTGTTGATTTCAATCCATACCTGCCGAGGCGCCACTTGCAAGTTAGATTGGTTGGATGGAAACTTTTTCTGTATCATACAGTCGAGCTGTTTCCCAGACTGCTCAATAGGTTTGAGATTCTGTCAGTGGACGGACTGAATATAAGCCAGGTGCTTCTTGGCTGAATAGTGTGGAGCTACTTTCTGTGTCACTGGCTCCAAATAAGCATGCACTGTGTATGCTAGGGCCTTGCAAAAATGAAGTTTACCAACACAAAAAGTTTACCACCACCATATATCTTCAAACCATGCCTGGCAGATGGTGTTAAGCACTCCTCCAGTATTTGCTTTAGTTCTCCATTAGCTACATCAACAGTCATTCTTCCTGGGCCCTGTGACGTTGCATCAATGTACAGTACATAGCAACATTTCAACATAAACAATTGCTAACACACACACACACACACACACACACACACACACACACACACACACTATAACCAGACACATACAGATATACAGATACTCCATTCAACCTTCAGATTTTTCATATAGTCAGATGTGCCATTAGAGCATGGGCAATACTTAAGATGAGAAACTGTCAACTTTTTGATTGATCTGTGTTAAAGATTAAAACATTTTAGCTATAGAATTATCAGATCGAATTCACTAATGTTTTGCAAGATAATTTGAAGTAAGATATTTTGCTTTCATTGTCTTGGCACAGTATTTGGTAAAAAAATAGATTTTGTTTTTTCCCCCAATAGTGGTTTTAATCAAACATGCTGTTGTTTATTTATTCCTTATCCAATTACCAGTGAGTGCAACTTCAAATTTAAAACATTAAAAATATTCTCATTTTCTGCTTATTAAAAATATGCATTTTTTTTAAACAAACCAAATATGAAAGATTACAAATTCCTCTAGTCCATTGCTTTTGTTTTATCACAGATACAAACTGATGACAATGTCTGTAAAGCTGGTGACCTACAGCACATAATGTGAAATATGTTCTTGGGTAAAACTGTCTCATCCATAAAATCCTAAATAAGCAAAAGGCAGCTGTGTAGGTGCACTCTACTGAACCTTTGTTCCCATGTTTTGATCCATCTGTGGTAAGACTGAACAGGGGGGAGTGAGAAGGAAGAGTGCTTCTCCACATCCAGGAACAGGGTAAGACTGGACCACATGGTGCTAAATAACAAGCTGCTCTGAAATACAGATGAGCCAAAGAACATCAACCCCCTCTGGAAAGAGGGCAGACAGACCATACAGCAGAAATTCACATGTTTATATGGAAGAACATTTATTGATCTAGAGCAAAAGTTCTCCAAATAAACCGTGTGTGTATGCGGGGCAAAGGGTATGTAACTGTGTTGTAAGAAACTTTAAATTGACAGTATTTTAAACTTTATACAGTTATTGTCTTATCTGAAAAAATAAACCTCTATTCCTCACAAATGTTCTTTTATCTGTCTTTCTTTGATTGCACAAAAGTGATAGGCATGGCTGTATCCATTTCTCTGTTTTCAGGTCATCCAAAACTTGCATGTGGACGCAGCTGCCCCATTCTCTTTATCAACTTGAGAACATTTCTCTAAAACTTTCCACAGCCACCATCCCTTAGATTGCAACAGGACCTTGATACACAGATACTGCGTTGAAACGATCTAAGATGCAGACGCGGTGTCCCACAAAAAGTGAGCTGTTAATAGCTGATAAAAGTTTCAGAAAACATGATGCCAGGAAACCCAGTAAGGAAGTCAGAAAGTGGAATTCAGCATCTCCAGCCAGGCATTAAAACCAGGACAAACGGACATAAGAAGGACATTTATACATAAACTGGACTAATTAAGAAAGTGGAAACAGGTGGAGAACAAAGAAAAGATGAATATAATTAAGACAATAACAAGGAGGGAAGTAAAATTCAACCAGGAACTAGAGCCTTAATAATATTCCAAAAAAACAAACAGAGTGTAAAACAATAAAGGAATCCAGGTTGTGTATTTCTACAGTAATACTGTAGAATCTTTGCATTATCAAAAATGTGGATCGTTAAGAATGAGACTTCCATAGGACATGCACAGGGTTGGTGTGACAGCAGAGGATGCCAGTGTGAGATGGAGACCGATGATTCAATGTGGCAACCCTACAGGGAACAGGCGAAAGAAGAACAGGGTATTGAAAAATTCTACATACCAAAACTCAAGAATCAAAAACCTCAAGAGTTAAAACAACAGAAACTGAAACTCAAATACATAAATGAGAATTAAAACAAAAGCCACAGACCACAGCACATTCACAGTCTGGTCTCCAGGAAAGTGAAGCCAAAATTAAAGAAGGTGCTTTTGTTGGTCCTGAAATCCTGATGCTTGTTGATGAGGAGTTCAGAAGGAAACTGAAGCCAATTGAATCTGCAGCATCAGAGACATTCGTGCTTATTAATTAAG
Organism: Aulonocara stuartgranti; assembly: GCF_965226115.1. Taxonomy (NCBI): domain Eukaryota; kingdom Metazoa; phylum Chordata; class Actinopteri; order Cichliformes; family Cichlidae; genus Aulonocara; species Aulonocara stuartgranti. The sequence goes on from NC_138949.1 coordinate 11,373,268, forward strand.
CTGTCCAGATATTTTTGGCAATCAAAAAAGGCAGAATTATGCTGAGCTTGTGGAAAATATGCTGAAAGCAGATCAGCTAATAAGTACCGAAATGTCAGTGAAAATGCACTTTTAAAATTCTCGAGTCTTGCAAGATAAAGTAAAGCTTTGCTCCTCTGGTCAATCTCTATTTGTCATTTGGTTTTTCTCCTACATTTTCATAATAAGTGCATTATTATTGCTTATTACTATTTCTTACCAAAGTATTTTTGATGGGAAACAGGTTAAATTCTAAACATTGTGTTGATATATTAAGTTGATATTCAGAAGTGTCAAAATATCAGTGTTTATTTCAAAAGCCGTGACTATGTAGTCAAGCACAGAGAGCTTACTGATGGTCTTTTCCAGCTTCTCACTCATCATGAATGTCAGCATGATCACAGTCACAGACATGTCAATCCTAACACTGACATGCTGAAATACTAAAAATCACTGAGTGCAAACTGCAGCTGATGTTAAATTCATAAATGTGTTTTGTCATAATGAGAAAGAATTGACACTGAATGATAGGCGATAAGTTAGAATTCTACATGAGTGGGATGCATATTTCAAATCCCTTAGCAATCCAAATAGAGATATTCCACTTAAGCCACATGGCAGTCTCACGGCGGCACCACACCAAAAGCCAGTGATCACTGCAAATCCTGCTTCTGTGGAGGCTGTGTTTATACAAGAACTTCTTTAAAACATTTCAGTCTATGAAAATATTTGACCAAGCAACAACTAAACTTTGCCATCTTTAGAGAAATTAGAGAAACCATACAGCCAAAAATAAGAGTATTAGAGTAGTTCCTGGTTTTAAATCGTGTAAAAAATCAAAAGTTTTCATCTCTTAATTTAACGGGATATCATACAATTGTTTTTCAGAAACCTTTTAAAACTGTTTAGCACTGCTGATTTATTTAATATTTTGCTTACATGCCTTGGCCATGGCAGAGCAAAAAAGAAGCATTTGGTAGAGTGACCAGAAAGTCAATTGCAAAACTTTCTGGGCTGTTTTGATTTGGAGAAACAAAAAACCCGGACATATTTTAACATTAAGAGAAGCCAGTTTCAAATGTCAGATACTTCATGTTTGTAATATGGTATTTTAGATTGGCATAAACATGACTGATGTGTTTCTGAGCTCTGCACTACAAGACACACCCTGTTTCTAACAGGCAGATGGATTTATTAAGTTTTCAGATTATCAGTTCCTCTTTAACTATCAGATGCCCTCTTATGAATGCAAATGAAAGAAACAGCTGAAGACAATTTGAGCAATCTAGTAAAGTTTACCCGAGGGCTTCAAAACACAGCGATGCAGTGCGGAGATTCTACAGAGAGAAAATTGTGTTTTTCATTTTGATCGCAAATACCACGTCTGATTGGGTTATTTCCTTCCCACGGGGCATGACAACCTTGATATCAATAATATTACCTTGTAGACAATTTTTGTGAGTGACAGGGGCCAACAGCCAGCAGGTAGATGGAAATGAATCAGTGAATCAAGGCTGAATTCTACATTTCAAGATGACTTTGATCTGCCATTGCTAAAACATGTCTGGCCCAAAAAGAACTTGTCTTTTGATTATCCATAATATGGTGAACACAAAAGTCCATGACTGATGACAGCTTCAGTCACTGAAGCTGTTTTGTTTAACCTTTTAAAAAAAGGGGGGGAGAACAAGGAAATACCTGGAGGCAGGTGATGAATAAAAGCTGCACTCTTTCTCTTCCCTAACATCCCTTTTGTCTTTGCACCTCAGGCTAAAGGTATTGACTAGCGCCTCCTTTCATTTTGTTGGTTAACGGTGCACCCTGTCCAAAGGACTCCAGCAGTGCTGTCTCAAGCCTGACAGCTCCTGGGCTCTGTGCATGCTTTGTGTCTTGTTGCTTATGTGTGATGGTCTAATCTGGACAGAAAGGAGATGCTCGAGGCAGAACAATCCTCAAAGACATTTTATGCCAACTGGTTATTTAACTAGTCTGGCATCACTCTGCCTCTCCTGCATTGTTATGCATACTTTCTTGCTTGCTAAATGCTTGCACATATATATTTTAATACACTTATTGTAGAAGATGGTAGGAACAAAAGGCTGATATGATTGTTTCGCTGAAGGACTGTCTACCTGAGGGATGCTCATTCATTAAAAGTCCAACTATACACGCTGTGTCATTCATTGTTTTGTGGACGTTTTAAATCGATGGGCAGAACTTCGTCGTTGGGGTCAGGACATTATCTCACTGTCAGAGTTCACTGTCAGACTGCAAACTTTTTTTGGCTCACGAATCCTTTATGAGGTGGAACAAATGTCTTTTGTTAACTTTTGTGCAAAAAGCATTTGCATTTCAAGTCCCTGTGCTTATTTCACTAAATTTCTAGAAAAGCCTTCATGCGGTTTCCTCTGGATGTTCAACAAAACCAAAAACAAAAGCAGAAGTTCACTCGGGTCTAATAAATCCTGAGCCATTTAACTCAAACATTAAACATTTCATTATTATCTGCCCCTTTACACCTTGCTTCTTTGTAGCTTGCTAGCAGTTCCTTGAGTCCATCTCATTTATCACTGCTGAGGGTGATACAGAGCTCTGCTTTATGTTTACTAAATCAGGGAAGAAGGAGAGCAAAAGTAAAGCCTTGGGGGATAGACTAAAATCAAAACAGTCAAGACAAGTATAAACCAGCCACTTGAATTTGTATTTATGCTGACATGTGTTTCATGTAACATAGCTACTCTTGGAAATTTGTAGAAGCGAATACCAGTTTTGTACAGTAAATCCTTAGATCAGTAAATCAGACTTGAATTAAAAGACAGAAAAGCAGACCTGAGGGAAAGTTCTTTAAAAATCCATAAAACATAAGATCTGAACGAGAGGGTAAAATAAAAAGGAATAACAAACAGAATTCCAATGCATTGTGTTAAGACTTGTAAATGCATGAAGCTCCTTCCTTGTTCCAGCCTCAGATTTTCAGTTTGTAAAATACCTCCTTGAACAGTTTGCCATCATCGCTTGTCTTCATTATATTCTATGTTAATCTGCCTGTGGCAATTTATAAGCCTCTTCCAATTACATTTGGGAAGAAATTGACCATTAAGTCTTACATAAGCTAGTGTAATTTAGCAAAATGTTTTATTTTCCAATCATAGATAGAACTAATCTGATGGAGCAATGCGATGCAGTAATTCCAGTGATGATCCAGTAATGAAACAAATCATTAGGACTGTAACAGAGCGCAGCCACCTCGCTCAGAAACACCATTATAGAGCTGTGGTTTGTACGGGCCTTGTATTGTTTGACTTGTTGTCATTGCACTCACTAATTGTGCATACCTCACCATTGTTATGTTAAGTCAGCTGCAGCAGCCAAGTGGTGTAAAACTGACCACTTCTTTGCAAACACTATTGTGTAGTTTTGGTATAAATTGATGTTCAAGTAATCTGAGAGTTGCAGATGTGGTGTGAGAATATGCAGTTTCACCAGCTGGTTGTATTTTGTTTCCCGAGTCTGGAAGAAACAGGTTAGAACCCATTTACATTTAGTCACCACGCAGATCACATAGCTATTTAAGCACAAAAAAGCCAAATGTAAATGCATCTTAGAAGGATTGTAGATGGATTTTTGATTGAAGTCTTATTGCTCGAACCAGCTGGTGAGAATCATTTAAGCCAGATGGCCTGAAATTAACTTCCATTCAGTTAAAACGGGGAGATATACATATGATTCTGCAGAATGCATACTGAGTTGTGCCAGCATTTATCTGATAATGGATCAATTTGATCACTGAATGACAGACATGGATGAGAGAAAACTGTATGAATGTTAGAGTCATTAGTAACTTTTGATAATTGCAACAAAAGTGCTAAATACACAGACATGCAGTCAAAATATTACAATATGGAATGAAAATACAGTTAACAGCAATATAAAACCAAGTTAAACACAGAACAAAATAGAATGAAAGAAATAGTGGGATTGTATGGATATTGTGGTGTTGTGGGTTTTGCTTCCTGGTGTCCGTGATGCCTAGGTGAGAGTGGGATGTGCTGTCTGGCCTCTGTTGGGTCTGAAGAGGAACGTCAAACACTGATTGGTCCCTTCCTGCATGTTTGTGGTTCAACACGCTTGGGATTTCTGAGCTCGTATAGGTTCTCATTATCGCTCCTTGTTTTGATATTTAAGAGAAGATAAGATAAGATAGAACTTTATTAATCCCTCGGGTGGGTTCCTCTGGGAAATTCGACTTCCAAAAAGCACAGCAACAACCGAAGTTACAGTTACAGAATTGTTATATATATATATATATATACACACACACATATATAAATACAGAGACAAATATAAATAAAATATACAAAGGGGATAAATAGAATAAATAGGAATAAAAAATAAAAATACAAGTGAATTGCACATTTCAAGTATTGAGTCTATTGCACTGTTGACTATTTACAAAAAGTATTGCACAAGGTATTGTACAGTGAGGTGAAGAGGCACTACAGCTTAGTTGTTCCCCCCTCCTTTGTCCTCCTGTTTTAAACTCTGGTGATTTGGGAGATTTTAATGAGGGTGAAAGTGTCTTCACAACACAAATCACCCAACTACCTGCTAATAATGTTTGTGGCTTTCATTGCAGTAAATGTTGCCCTCTTTGAAAGGTACAGGGTATTAGCTCGAAACTAGTTTTTACTGAAACAAAGGATTGGGGAGGGTCAGATGCAAACACTTGCAAACTGGGCTGACAGAAATTTCACAACATAACACTTGTTACACTACATGCTGATCTTTATTTGTCTTCGTCCTTTTTGTTCTCTTGTGTTTCACCAAATGTAGGTTTTGCCGTCTCTGACAGAAAGAAGACCCTAGCTAAAATGTAGTTAAGCTTTCAAAAATGTCCGGTGAAGGTCCCATGCATAGACAAAAATGGGCTAATGATGTATAAGAAGAATATGAGGTTCAGTCTGAGGCAGTTTCATCTACAAGAGAAGGAGACCTGTCAATTATTCCTGAAGCCCATTAAAAAGGTGAAAAACTGGGTAAAAAAAATCTCAATACAAAGCCTTATTATACAAAAAAGGTTTGAACTGATTTTTAAAGGAATCCACAGAGTCAGCTAAATGAAGTTTGCATGGCAGACTGTTGCAAGGTTTAGGGGCCAAAGACTGAAAGGCTTGCTTACAAACAAATTCAGAGCCTTTAACTGAAGATTGCAAACAGCAGCGTGCCTAATAAGAAGCTGAGATAATTAATCTTGTCGTCCTTTTAGTGCTCTTCAAGTAACCACAAGAATTTTAAAACAAATCCAACAGACTAATATAAAGAGTTTAAAATAGGAGAAATGTGAGCTTGCTTAGTAGAAGGCCTTAGCAGTCTGGCAGCGACATTTTTCTACAGCTTGGAGGGGTGAAAAAGATGATTTGTCTACGCTGGGCTTTACCGTAATCTAGACAAAATGGCACAAATCCATGAACAATTCTTTCCAGTTCAGTTGAGGATACTATAGCGCGCAATTTAGAAATGCACCTTAAATGAAAGAATTAGGAATGTGGAACAGATTTTATACGAGAGTCAAAGCCTAGGGAAGAATCAAATATTATGCCAAGATTACAAACAGAATTTAGCAGATGAGCAGAAGGAAGCGAGTGCTTGACTTGGAGGAGCTATAATCATTGCTTCGGTCTTGTTAGAATCTAAAACAAGGTAATTGTTGGAGAGGCAAAGGAAAGAAAACAATAATGGGCCCAAGGCTGAACCTTGCTGAATCCCAAGGGTTAGAGAAACAGTGGTGGAAGAGAGCTGGCTTGCCCTAACTGAGAAAGTCCTGTGAGACAAATGCAGCCAAGCAACCAAAATCCCACAGGAGAAAGCAGACATCTGACTTCCTCTATGCTCAACCAGGGGAAAAGAAAGTCCAGGGATGGCCTTCTGGTCCTATAATTTAGCGAGCATGCACAAACATCTCAGTCCATTTATTAATAAAGCCTTTTAAACTCATGTCAAGTTCTCTTGAGCTTTTTGTGACTTCGGCACACAGTAACATACACAGCTACAGGTGATACATGTGCTAACATTTCTAGCTGCTAATATGATATCCGCTGTTAACATCATAATACACTGAATCTGATAGAAACAGTTCAAAACAAATCTCGGAATTATTTACCTTCAAAGTCCTTAACCAAGTGGCAAACTCTGTATTTACCAAGATAATAGGCACTTATTCTTTGGTATTCTTAGCAGTTTTCACCCAGCACGTTTGCCGTACATATGTCAGGTTTTTTTCCCCTCATCTCCTGCCTCACATTCCCCAATTAGTCCAAAATTCACAGATAAGAAATGTCAATAAACAAAATCAAGACTGGCAGTCTGATGCTCAGCAGGGTAGGTAACAAATTGTGCACATCACTCTCAGGTGCATAGAAATAAACTAATATAAGATGTAATCTGTTTTATTAAAATGTTGTAAATAATTTTGTCAGCCACTGTTTTAACACATATAATCAACTTATGAACTTCGTATCACTTTAAAATGAACTTTGAGCTATTTAAGCATTTAAACTATTTGCTCATTTGCCGTAGTCTCTTATGGGCTGGGCTACATAAATAATAGGAAAATCCGTTTAATGCTGAGCTATTGAGACCAGCCAAAACCTTAAGCCTGTTAAGTAACATACTAGGGTCAGCAGAATCAAAGGCTGCAATGAGATCAAGTAAAATGAACAATTTTACTTGATCTCAGTGTACAGAACAGCTCTCTGAACCACATGCCATTAAAAGATCATTATAGAGCTTTAAAAGAGCAGGTCCAGTGGAGTGCTGCTTTTGAAAACCAGATTGAAAAGGTTCAGAAATCTGTAATTTGCATAATAAGGATATGACTTCCAACAATTTCCCCCCCAATAATTTGCTTATAAATGGCAATTTTGAAATAGTCTAATAATAAAGATTAGGGTTTTTTAAAGGCACTTAAAAACAGAAAGTGCATTGAAGTTACTTTTGTTATGAGTTGGTACTATGTGAATAAAGCTTAAATGAAATTCAATTAGTAAACGTTTTCCCGTAATTCCATTGTACATGCACAATGACAATAAAGAACTATTTTTTTAAAGTTACCAGGCAGGATCAGGTGCACTGGAATGTCCCTCTGGACTGAAACTACATCAAAATTTGTGCCACCAATGCAATTCAGTATGAAACTTACCCACAGACATTTTGATATGCCACAGTAGGAAAAATATCTTCTTCTGGTTTCCTGGGAAACCATGGCGGTGTGAGCAACACCAAGCCTCTGAAATCCAAGCAGCTAAGAGAAATTCTGTCATCGTTAGAGGCCCTGCACCTAAAACACTAATAATAATTGTGTGTTTCCATTTCACTCTGGCTTTTCCAACTCTGCTTTTGATGTAATTATTTCAGATTTTGTTTTGGTTTTATTAAAAAGTGGATGGCAACGTCCCAAACTCCTACATAGTCCAAAACAACAAATCAAAGAACTCTCTTGGTTGAATTGTCTCTGGCCCAATGCAGCAGCTTCCCTGTTGGTCTCCTGGAATCTCTCAGGTGGTTTGTGACACAGTTTGGCTTTTTGTCATTATGCATTATGGTTGTCTGTATGGCGTTTGTAAGTCTCCTATTATTTCAGACCAGTGTCTGGTCCCATGCATCTGCTTCCTCAATTAGTTTCACGAATTCTTACGCCACAGTTTTACCATCCAGCCAGATTGTCTTTGTGCTGTCTGGCCTTCCATCCGCAGCCTGTTTGTTTTCTCTGCCTGTTATTGATTTCATCTGAATGGTCTCCTGTTTTTGCCTTCTTTCTTTGTTTTCCCTGCATTTCTTGGACACTGTAACAATTTCTTTATGCTGTTGTGTGCCTCGTTTTGCGTGCGTGTTCCCTTTGATTTCTTTGCTCGAGCCGAGACAGCTGTGCGTCAGTTTTAAATTGTTTTACGTCAAGCTGATTCTCCCAGCTTTCATATCAGTGCCAAACTACGCACAGGGGTAAATAATGAATTTAATGATGGCTCCGTTGAATTTAGCAGCTGCAGTTACAGGTACTAATGCTCTCAAAGCTTCGCCGAACAACTGAAAAGAAAAACTCCACAGTTAACATTCGCCACCTGTGAACATTTAGTCCAAACTGTTCATTACTATTATAAAATTTTGCACGCTGTACCTAGTTGGCAGAACTGGAAGTAAAACACAATGGGAGAAATTTCAGTGTTTCTTGTCTTACTATGTGAGATGAACACTGAATAAATACATTGTACAAACTCTTTGGCCCTAGCACATCCCTGCTGGGTGGGCTAAATTTAATCTCAAATGTAATCGAGACATCAGCAGGATGCCCTACATTTTTGCTGCTGCTGTGTACACTGTGACATCTCACACAATAAAAAGAAAATAAGAAAGCAAACAACCAACCTCAACATAGAAATTCAGAGCGACCTCAGAATTCTCAAAAGAAAGCTGCAGCTGCCTTAAAGGTCTAAATGCTCCCTGACAGTCTGGGATAAATTATTCTTGTCTGCCCGAGCTTTGGGATTTTGCTGGCGACACTAGAAACCCAAAACCTGCAGCACAGAAGCACAGCTTGTGATATATCATATAAGGCAACCTACCTGGCCAAGCTGTACGACAGCAGCAGCAGCGCGCTTAATTTCAGGTTTTAAGTTTGTTGCTCACACCCTTCAGCACTAAAGAGAGTTAGGATGAGGAAGGATGTTCAACACACAGCCTGGGGTGTTTCAGAGTGCAGCTACTCAAACCTGTCTTAGCTGTTTAGTTCAGAGATTGCCATACTTGTCAGCACTGCTGCTGGAACTGAGAGAGCAGTTCAGCAAGCATACAAGAGAAGTGGATCCCCAAACCCCCCCTGATGTTAGCCCAGACATGTTTGTTTGACAGATTCATGGACCTGAAGAAGCAACAGCCAGGACTAAGTCATAGATTCCTTCACCTCATGGTCAAATGGACACCAGTTTGTGGTACTGAATAACTAACCGCTGCAGCAAATCCTCAGGAGGTAGTGCGAAGCCTTGGGCCATGCTGTATCAGTCAATTATATCCATATACACTCCAACACACACTCACTGCACCATAACCATTCCATTAGTTGTTGTTGCGACTGGTAAACCCATGATTAAAAGCAAAGGACCTCAGTAACATTTCTGTCATACGCACACTGGCTGATATGAAGCTTTTTGTTTAGAGAATTGAAATTAAATGAGAAATGGAAATAGAGGGATTTCAGTAATTAGTATATCTGGTTGCTAATTACATATTATTTATGCATGATAATTATCAGAAGCAGATCTGTGGTTTCTGAGACGTGTAGGTGGAGTGGAACATGTTGCCAAGAGGAGCTGCCACTCAGACAAAAATTCACTTCAGTCGTTTCTGAGTCATATGAACCAGTCTCAGGGACCTTTTCATTCCCCCAAAACAATTAAAATATTTCATATAAGAGACATTAGTGTGTCAAAGGAGCTTGGAAAGAAAAGCGTCTGGACTTCTTTAAGTTAAAGAACTTAAAGAAGTCCAGACGCTTTTCTTTCCAAGCTCCTTTGACTACGATGACCTGGATGACTGAGAACCTACACAGACAGACATTAGTGTGGGTTGTAACAACCACCTTCCAGAATTTATTTCATTTGACGGACTAGTTACACAATATGGGATCAACAAGAAAAGATTTTTAGAATATCAACAAATTAAATCCATAGTAAAAAAGAAATTTAAACCGGGTCAAGTTGAACTACAAACACCACCAAGTGTGGTTCAATTTCTTACTCTTAAACCCCCCAAATTACTATCCAAAATATACAGAATGCTTTCTAAAACAGATGAATCAATATCACTTCCTATTGCAAAATGGGAAGCGGATTTATCAGTTAACTTAGACCTAAACTTCTGGTCTCAGATTTGCTTAAAAACCTTTCATCTAATTAGAAATCCCAGTCTTCAATTAATTCAATACAAAATATTACATAGAGTACACTATACAGGTCATCGGATGTTCAAGATGGGCTTTACGTCTACCAACAACTGCTCACACTGCCAAACCAATTCACCGGACAATTATATCCACGCTCTTTGGTTCTGTCCACCAGTTCAGAAGTTTTGGCGCGAGATATGTGAAGACTTATCGAAGTGTCTGAAATGTAACATTCCAACTTCCCCCTTAGTGTGTTTGTTGGGCAGCTTAGATAATGTCACTTCAGAAAAGAATATCGCCCATATGGTTTTCACTGCCCTATGCATAGCCAAGAAAACAGTCCTCATGAACTGGAAAAATAAAAATAATCTTAATTCTAACCAATATAGAAATTATCTATTAGATTACATTAGTCTTGATACAGCCTCTGCCACCACATCAGATCAATTGCTCTGGGCTCCTTTGATCAGCTCCATCACCTAGTGGGGGTGGGGGGTCATAGTTTGGTCCCGCCTTCACTGTTGTGATTGGTGTGGGGGTAGGGACAGGCTTAGGGCGTCGGGGGGTTCCCCGGAGGCATCTTCCTTGGGGGGCTCAACCCGGGGTAGCGGTCATGTCCGGTTAGGGGCTCTGTTGGCTCTCCGGTGACTGTTTCCTCGCGGCTGCGTGCAGCGGGGCTAGGGGAGGGTCTGTGCTGACGGACGTGGGTTACTGACCTGGTAGCCTGGCTGGCCCTGGGTGGGTCCGGGATGGGCGTGAGGTTCTGGGGGCGCTCCGTCTCTGGGCTGGGACCCGGACTGGGCCTCGGGGGCTTGGGTCCTGGTTGGTGTGTTGCCGGGGTTGTGGGCGGGTGGGTGCATGGGGGCCCAGCCCTGGAGCAGGGTGCCGCCGGTGCGTCGAGCCACCTGGGGGGCTCTTCAACTGGTGGGGGAGATTGTCACATCTTGCAGGAGCTTTCCTCTCCTCAGGAGCTGCCTCTGCAGGAGGGGGAGATACAGGAGAGGTGGAGGAAGATCTCAGCCTGGGTGTTTATTGTCTTATGTAGTCTGGAAGATGAGTGGATGGTGGGGTGGGTGCAGTTTTCTCTGTGGTGGGGTTGGGTGGACTGTCCCGGGCTCTGTGGGGCCGGGCGGCGCTGCTGCACTGGGCCCGGTCTGGATGGGCCTGGGCCCCCTTTCCCTGGCGGGTCGCGGAGTATGGGGGTGCCTACTGGGGTCAGCGGGGGAGCTGGCCCCAGGGAGGGGTCACTTGCCCCTCCCTTCCTTCCCTCCCCATCTCCAGCTGCCTCCCTCTTCCCGCTCCACCACAACCACCCACACATGCAGGGCCTTGGAGTAGGGGTATGTCACCAGGGTGCAGAGGAGGCTACCCCCCCTCTGTCCCCTTCTGGCTGCCTCTGCCTCAATTTTATCCCACAACTTAGACATTCACATTACTCACACTCTCATTACACATACATATAGGATCTTGGGGGTGGGCACGATACACGGAGTCCAAAGTACCATCAGGGTGTACACCCCACCCCTGGCATCGTTGCCCACCTCTCAATTTTAAATACATGTAGACATTGAGGGCTAGCAGGAGGGACCATGCGCTTACCTGCTGCTCTCTGGCAGGTAGCTCCAAGCCCTCCTGGGTTTTAAATGCACCTTAGAACACACATGCATCAACATTACAATGAGCGGGTGGAGGGAGGTTCGGAGTCTTCTCTCACCCCCGTTCTCTGCGACCTGCTGGAGCAGGGGGGCTAGGAGGAGGAGTTGGCCGTCCGACTGCGGTCT